>NC_067415.1:77888436-78513436 GCF_009764475.1 Pristis pectinata
AAATATGCTGTCAGTTTTATTAGTGCAAAGTTTTCATGCAGAATGATTAGTTTTGGAACCAAAAGTTGAACACTAAAAGTGAATAGCAGATCCTCATGTACATGGCACGCTGTGGTAAATTCTGATAGATATGTCTGTGAACATGATTCTTATTCTGACTTGGACAATGCAGGGAATATGGAGAGACATAGAGACAAGGAGTGCTACCATAACATGTGCAACTTGTTTATTCCCCTTTCTTAGCTACGTCACATATATATGTCATACATCTACATTCAATACTTACTTTTTCTGAAAAGGAAGATTCATTCATGCATGTTATTTATTGATTGAGCTAATATACAGGTTTTCTGAGTTGCTTTGGATCTATTCAAAGGAACTTGTGTTGTTGTATACACTTCTGGACTCACTTCCTGACTCTCTTCACACTCTCCACTGAATCAACCTCTGGAATACACTTATGTTCGTACAACTCTTTGACATTCTCTGCATCTCTCACAGATATTAAGTGATTTATATGTTCACTTATTTTATCTCCTATTTTTACAAGACATCTCTTTGTATCACATTCATCAATTGCAATGTCCCTTCCCCAAATGTCAGATTGCTAGTTGGTGCTACCTTACAAACTCTATCATGTTATTTGAATTTTGTCAATTGATCTCTCTCGTCCACCATCTGATGATATGGCGAAGGAAGTGTGTGCTTAATATCATTTTGTTAATTAGAGTTCAAATAGAAATTAATGGAACAGAGGACCATTATTGAAGATAGGATTCTTTTGGTAAGCCATGATTTGAGAAAGTGGATCCCAATTCTTTAATAGTACTGGTTCTAAATATTTCACGTCAGTGCATTTCAAGGAACCCTCTCTGTAAATGTGTTGACTCTTGACAGATAGTATAGCTGTCTACCAGATCCAAGATCTTAATCTAATCCAGGCCAATCAACAAAACTTCTGGCAATTGCCTTCATGGTCACAACACCATTGTTTAGCTTTTTTAAATTTGTCATCTCAATCCTCTTAAAACAAAACACTGTGACCCATTTAACAAACCTTGGTCCACCAATATCTCAAATCATTGTTTCGGTGCATTATCGTGTTTTCACCTGGGTATTTGCCTGATTTGGGGTTTTATACTTTGAGAGGATTTTGTACACTTTGTTGGAACAATGTCTTTTTCTGTCTTTGCCAACTCCAGTGCTGTAACAAGAAAATCATCTTTGATTATTTATAATGTGAAGACCATACTTTCAGGCTTATTATCTGAATTCACACAGGATAATCTTGACAACACATCTGCAATAGCGGATTGTTTCCAACTTCTCTATTCAATCAAATAATGATCAGGAAATAAGAGAACAACCTACCTTTGCATTCTCAACACTGACGTTGTTAGTCTCATCAACTTAAGACCAAGAATTAATAGCAAATAACATTAGTAACATTTGAGATATTTGCATCATGAGCCTTTATTTAAGAAGGGCTGCAAAGAAAAACTTGGGAACTATAGACCAGTAAGGCTAACATCTGTGGTAAGTAAGTTACTGGAGAGGATTCTGAGGGATGATATACATGCATCTGGAAAGACAGGAGTTGATTAAGCGTAATCAGCACCACTTTGGGAGTGGGAAAGCAGGTCTTATGAACTTGATTGAGTTTTTGATGATGTGACCAAGAAGGTCGATGAGGGCAGGGTGGTAGATATGGTGTATGTGAACTCCAATAAGGCCTTTGATAAGGTTGGACATAGTAGACTGCTATGGAAAGTAAGATTGCATGGAATCCATGGAGAGCTGGCTAATTGGATACACAAATGGCTTAATGTTAGGAAGCAGGGGGTAATGGTCAAAGGTTGTATCTCAGACTGGAGGCCCGTGACTAGTGGTGTGCCTCAGGGGTTGGTACTGGGCCCATTGTTGTTTGTCATCTTTAGCAATGATTTGGATGAAAATGGCCAAGGAAAGAGTGCAGAAAAGATTTACAAGGACATTGCCAGGACTTGAGGGATTGAGTTATAGGGAGAAGTTGGACAGTTTTTTCCTTGGAGCGTAGGAGACTGAGATGTGATCTTATAGAGGTGTATAAAGTCATGAGGGGCATAGATAGGGTGAATGCACTCAGTCTTTCTCCCAGGATTGTGGAATCAAGAACTGGAGGGCATAGGTTTAAGGTGAGAGGGGAAAGATTTAACAGGAACTTGAGGGGCAACATTTTTACACTGAGGGTGGTGGGTATGTGGAATGAGCTCCCACAGGAAGTGGTTGAGGCAGGTACAATATCAACTTTTAAAAGACAGTTGGACAGGTACATGGATAGAAAAGAAGGTTATGGGCCAAACATGGCCAAATGCGACTAGTTTAGATGAGCATCTTGATCAGCATGGTTGGGCTGAAGGGCCTGCTTCTGTGCTGTATGACTATATCTTCATGATTCTGTAACCCAAAGGCTTGTCATTGTAATGATGGCAAGTGTCTGCTCAATAGGAACTGATGACACTTTTCCATTCTAAAGAAAATTTTATTAAGTCTTTCTCCATTTGAGCATAGTTTCTTTAACATATGTATGTACATTATACATATGTAATTGTTTTTTATTGCACAACTAACAACAGCTCCTACCCCATGATTCAAAGCCTTGTGTACTTTCAACACGTGTTGTATTGGAGTAAACTAGCAAAGACTTGATCCCCAAACACCAGTTACATAACTCAAACCATTTGCTGTTCTTTGTCACAGTTCTTTTTTTCATCTTTCTTTAGTGACTGAAGTAATGGCATCAGTACTGTTGGGAGATCTGACAAAAATCTACTGCAGGACTGTACCATGCTTAAAAATAACCTAAATTCTGTGAAATGTTCAGATTTCTTTGCCTTTACAATTGCTTCCACTTTTTGCTTAACTGATTGCAAACCCTTTGCATTTATTTTTATCCCAGAAGAAACTACATCTTTCTGTACAAATGCACACTTGCTTCTTTTAAGCTTCATTGCCTCAACACTTGTAATATTTGAAGAGTTTTTTCTCCAGTTCTTCTGGCAATGAGTGCATCATCTTGATTGCATAGTCAGTGATTTATACTTTGTAGTATCTTGTCCATGATAGAGTGAAAGATTTTTAGAGATGATTTTACACCGAGTTAGTTTTGTGTTCGAATACAGACCATTATATGTGTTAATTGTCAAATATTGCTCACTCTTTGTTTCCACTTTCAATTACCACATACAAGTGACAAGTCCAGTTTGGTGAAAGCTTTTCTGACACATAATTGCAGCAGCATTTTGTTTCCAACTTCTGCATTTGACCACATGTTCATCTAGCCCTTTTGAACTTTAACATTCTGCCATTTTGTGGGTGGATGGCCTCTGTTACATTTATAACAGCGAGTTCTTTAGTCACACTCATGTGCTTCAGTTTCTGCTTCAGAACTCCAGACTTTGCTGTTGCTTTGACTATGAATTGCTGTCATATCTGTAGCAAACACAATGAAATTATGTCATATTTCTTATTGCCTTCTCTATAAATACTGCACTTTTGGATGTAAGTGCTGACATTGCAATGTTGAGGCAGGTCCTTCAACATGACCATTTACTCACAGACCTTCTCACCTGACTTCTGATCATCCAGTTCCAGATTTGTTGCTCCCTACATTTTCAGAGGGTTGGCCATTAAAGTGAAACTGCAACTTTTGTACTCTCACTAAATAAAACTCCTGTCTGTAGTGTTGGAAGATCTGCCAACATGCAACAGTTCAGAATCCATTGCAGTTAACAGAATAACTTCCTTGTGCTCCTATATTTTGTGCAGGAACATTCTCACCTTCCACACCAATTTCCACTGTGCTATTTCCTCTAAGAATATTTCCATTAGTTGTCTGTGTGTGCTGAATGGCTCATCCATGCAATGACAATACACCAAGGCTTCCAATGTGGTCTAAGCAGTTATGTTAATCCTTTACTTCACAGTAGGATGCACAATGTTTCTTGCTGCATCAGTGCCTGTTGATTTCACTGGCCACAATGTCGACTCACTACGCTACCCATTCCATCAGCGTGGCTCTCTCATTGCTGAAGCTGTTGGGACTTTCCTTATCCAGGTGTACACACATACCCAGAGTCACCCTGCCAGCTACATCATATCTGCCCTGCTCCTCTCCCTGTGCTGGCCCGTCATGCTCACCCAGGGGCCACTTCAGCCACACTTTTCTTCTTCTCGTGCAGGGTTTGGCAGCAATTCTCTCCTAAGCCCACGTTTGTCAGTACTCACTTAGAGTTGTGAGTTATTGTTACTCACATCGATGTAATCATAAGGAAGGCATGCCGGCGTCTTTACTTTCCTAGAAGGTTGAGGAGGTTCAGCATATCACCAAACATTCTGACAAATTTCTGCTGCTGTACTGTTGAAAGGATCCTGACTGTTTACATCATAGTCTGGTATGGCAATTCAAATGTGCAGGAACGTAAGAAGCTGCAGAGGGTAGTGGACTCAGCCCAATACATCATGGGCACATCCCTCCTCACCATAGGTAGTATCTACATGAGGCATTGCCTCAAGAAGGCAACATCTATCATCAGAGATGCCCACCATCCGGGCCATGCCATCTTCACGCAGCTACCATCGGGCAGGAGGTACAGAAGCCTGAAGTCCCACACCACCAGGTTCAAGAACAGCTGCTTCCCTTCAACCATTCGGTTCTTGAACCAACCTGCACAAACCTAATCACTACCTCAGTATAGCAACACTATGACCACTTTGACCACATTGCACTACAATGGACTTTGTTTTTTTTGTTCTAATTGTGTTCTTTCCTGTAAAAATTGTGTAAAATTTGTGTTTAATTTATATTTTCTGTGTGAATCCTGCTTATCTGACACTATGTGCCTGTGATGCTGCTGCAAGTAAGTTTTTCATTGCACCTGAGCACACATCTACTTGTGCAGATGAGAATAAACTCGACTTTGACTTTGACAATGGTCAGCTCTGCTGCCTGTGCCTCAGACACCGCTGCTGCGATCATCCACACTTTTGGTTCACACCTGAGTTGTCTCATTGGAGTCAAGATCTGGTTTCCTTTGTTGCTTCATCCTTATTGCCAATTTTAATGTATGCGCCTATGCAGACAGTGAATAATATTGGGAATGGAGAGAAGCATGAAGATATATCGAACACTTGCAACATTATTCATCTCTCAAAGTACACTAGGCATGTGCACATACATCATACATGTGCATCATACATTCACTGCAAAATGGCACACTTACATACAGAGATTGCTGGGTATGCAACGGTAATATCAGTTGGCATGTAATACATACTATAACACAGAAGGAGACCATTTGGCCCATTGGTTCTATACTGGATTATTACAGAGTGTCACATCAGCCCCACTCCTCCTCTCCTTAGTTCCATGTAGTTCTGCACATCCATAACTCCTTGTTTGGCTCTTTTACCACTCACTTAGACATGAGGGGCAACTTACAGTGGCCAGTTAACCTACCAGCACATCTTTGGGATGTGGGAGGAAATGGGAGCACCCAGAGGAAACCCACTCAGTCACAGGGAGAACATGCAGACTCCAAACAGAGAGCTCCCGAGGTCCGTATCAAACCTGGATCACCAAAGCTGTGAGGCAGCAGCAAAAACCTGAGCTACTGTACAGCCCAAATGATGCTGCTGCTACAATACTACAGTGTGGAAACATGTTCCCGAAATGGCCTCAGATACAGTAGCAGGCCTTGTGCTGTGGGGTGCATACTTGCTCCACCATAAATTGGAGGGTCTGTCTCCCACTGAACCAAGGTCTTGAATCACTGTGGAGAGTTTCACTACTATCCATCTCCAAGTCCTTCTTTTCTTGGGGAAGACCAGGGAGGATTGGGGTGATGAGGTGAGGTTTGACCCATCATTTTTATAGGTGTCCAACTCCAAAGGCACACCAACTACCTGGAGTTTGTGGTGTCTCTTCTCACTGCCCATCTGTTACTCAAGGCCAAAACAGCCTCAAACCAACCCCCACAACTTGAAGTGGGGTTTCCGTGGAAAACTTCAGCTTGAACAGTTCCTGCTCTTTAACGAGGAGCTACTCCAAATCTAACGAGCGATTTCTGTCTGTTATGGTGCAGAAGGCCAAGTGTTCATCACACTTAAGCGGAGGGAACGTTGCATGTTTTGCACATTGAGAAAAGCACTCTGGCTGGAGGTCCCTGGACAGGAACATTTTAGCCCGTGCTGATATGTGTGGAAGAAGTTCCTGACCAGTGATACCTTTAATAGGATCTTCATACATCCATGGAGCGAGCAGGAGATTTGATTTTAACATGGCGGCCTGCTCCTTGCAGGCCATTGTAAGACCATAAGACATTGGAGCAGAATTAGGCCATCCAGCCCATCAAGTCTGCTCCACCATCCGACCGTGGCTGATTTATTTTTCCCTTTCAACCCCATTCTCCTGCCTTCTCCCCATAACCTTTGACACCCTTACTAATCAAGAACCTATCAACCTCCACTTTAAATATACCCAATGACTTGGCTTCCACAGCCGGCTGTGGCAATGAATTCCACAGGTTGTGTGGAAGAGGGAGGCCTAGGAGAAGGAGCCAGAGAGAAGGCCCACAACAAAGGGAAGGGAAGAACAGACCAGGGGGAAGGAACCAATTGAACGGCACACCTAGGGAACCTCCCTAACCCAGGGGCCTTCCAGGCAGTGATCCTTGGACCCCAACTGCACGTACTTAGGCCCCTAAGGCTGAGAGATCTGAGATCAAGTGTCAACACACATGCCCACAATTAAGTGCGCACATGCAGACCCAAGATTATGTGTACAAATACAGGCCAGAGGTGGAGCGTGCACACAGGCCTGAGACTGGGTGCACAATTGTCAGCCTGCATTAGTTGTGCAGGGGCAGACCCAAGGTTTGCAGTGAAGTCTCCCGAGGCCCAATTAATTTTCCCCAAACTACCGGAGACTCCACATAAAATCAGAGGATGCTGCACTTACTCAGCAGGGCTGGCGGTATCTGTGGAGAGAGAACCATAATTAACATTTCTGAATGCAACCTGTCACCTTGACCCTTGACTCTGTTTCCCATTCCACAGGCGCTGTCTGACCTGTTTCCAATCTTCTCCATTTTTATTTCAGATTTACAGCATCTGCAGGTTTTTTTTTCTGTGTCAAAACCGAAGGTATCGAGGAATAGAGAATTGGACTGCAATGACTCACACCGGGAATAAGACACTTTTTTCAGATTCTCACACCATACTCCTAAATTCTGGGATGGCTCCAGCCTAGACCCTTGCTGAGGGCCGTACTTGGAGTTAGTTTTCAGACAGTGCATATGTACCCAGAATGAGCAGAGAGCCACTGCTGAGCTTCGTGTTTACCTTGGTTGTTGTTCCAGAGGCACTGGTGAGGTCACTTGTTTGCTGTAATTGTGGAAAGGGAAGCAATGTGATTTGGTTCTCATTCTGACTTCCCGTTCTTTTTTAACTTCCCATTCCTATCTTTATTTTGGATGTTTATTGTAACCACCAACAGATCAGATTGCACCCAGCATGTTCAAACCTGGTGACAGAGCATGCTTCACATGACGAGACTGTGGATCACAGAGGTCACTTGCACCAGTGGAGCCCAGTCTTGCCAGGAATCCCCAGCATTATGCTGGCTTATAATCAGAGACCCTATCCAACTGAATGGGTGGTTTCAACCTGCAGAATGGGGAAGACAAGTGATTATTATTTGACTCATTTGGAGTTGATTTCTCAATCCACCCTCAACAATTGCAGAAGAATTAATCTTCCTGGAGAGAGTTCCGCAACCTGAGTTACTGCCCATGTTCTCCTAGGCCTGTTATAGATGTGAGGGCAGAATCCCACTGAGCCTCTGGGTATCCAGTAAACTGTAGTGAGCTGTAGCAGTGACTAGGCAAGCCCCTCAAAACAACCCAACCAGGCCTCTGTAAAACAAATGTAGCTGCTTATAAATGTCCCTGATATTAAGAGATGATGGATGAAATATTTAAAATTTACATTAAAAATGTCTAAAAATGTAAAAATAATAAAGTTAATTAAAAAAATAAACATATTTACAATCCTAAAGTCAAATGATTAAAACAACATCACTTGTCTTCCCATTATGCAGGTGGAGAAACCCCATTCAGTTGAAATGTGTCTCCAATCCTAACTCTGGTCAGACCAGTACTGGTCTGAGGATTCCCAGCAAGGCAGGGTTCCACCACTGAGCCCCACATGGAAATTAGCAGCATCTCTTGCTCAGTTAGTCCCAGAGGTATAACGGTTCTGCACATGTCTGGGACTTAGTTCAGTGTAAATGGCTGAGGGCAAGTGGGAGCCAGCCAATGGGATTTAGCCCCTGAAGATAAAAAAAACTGCAGATGCTGGAAATCTGAAACAAAAGCACTTGGAGTACTGTGTACAGTTTTGGTCTCCCTGTTATAGGAAAGACATGGTTAAACTGGATAGAGTGCAGAAAAGATTTACGAGGATGTTGCCAGGACGAAAAGGCTTGAGTTATAGGGAGAGGTTGGCCAGGTGAGGTCTTTATTCCTTGAAACGTAAGAGAATGAGGGGCAACCTTATAGAAATGTTTAAAATTATGAGAGGTATCAATAAGGTGGATGGTAACAGTCTTTTCCCCAGCATAGGGGAGTCCAAAACTAGGGCGCACAGATTTAGGGTGAGAGGGGAAAGATTTAAACAGGACCTGAGGGGCAACTTTATCACGCAGAGGGTGTTGAGCATACAGAATGAGCTGCCAGGGAAAGTGGTTGAAGCAGCTACAATGGTATTATTTAAGAAGCACTTGGATAGGTACATGGAGGGGCGGGGCTTAGAGGGATACGGGCCGAATGCAGGAAATTGAGACTAGTTGGGTGGGCACTGTGGTCGGCATTGACTGGTTGGGCCAAAGGGCCTGTATACGTGCTGTATTGCTCTGTGACTCTAAAAGCAGAAAATGTTGGAAATACCTCACACTTCAGACACCCAAGGGTCACGTTGCACCTTCTGGACTCAAATCAAATTCCCCAACTTTAGGAAACTCACTCTTTCTTTCTGAATGCTTCAGAACTGGCTATTTCTACCTGCCATCATTTGACTCAGTTTTTCTCTCTTGGTTAGTATAATCTGTCTACTGGGTATATCACACAGTCCCGAATTTACAACACATTTCACAGACAAAGAAGCATAATATGCTTCTAACTGCTACTCTAACTCCTCCCATTAATTCATTTGGTCTTACCCTACCAGAGATATTCCCCTTGTTTTACCCTACCCACCTTCTCCGCTGCTGAAAATTAACTTGTTTTTCTCTCTTTCCCCAAGGGTCCCAAAGCTGAAACATGAACTGTTTCTCTCTCCACAGATGCTGCCTGACCTGCTGAGTGTTTCCAGCATTTTCATGATTTAGCCCAAAGTGCCTTGGAGTAAAGGTTTCCCAGGACCTTCACAGAGCAAACGTGACAGAGACCCAGAGAGGGAAGTTGGGGTTGGGCCCCAGTGATTGCTCAGGGTTGGTACTTTAAAGGAGGTTAGGGTGTCAGCGGCTGAAGGCTGATGGGAAACAGGAATGAGGCCCAGAACTGGAGAGGTGCAAACACCTCAAAGGACTGGAAGAGGTCACAGAGAAAGAGAAGAGCAGGGCCATGAAGGGATGTGAAAACACCATGAAAGCTGAGTTGTTGCTGCCCGGGTATCCAGTGAGTACTTGACTGCTGGGTGAGGGGGAGTCGCTGGGAGGACTGCACAGAATTGTAAGTTGTGACTTTAAATGGCAGGCAAAAAGTAATGTCCAGATGAAGGATTTTGGCCCGGAATGTTGACTGTCCAATTCCTTCCACAGATGCTGCTCAATCCCCTGAGTTCCTCCAGCATCTTGTTTGTTGCTCCAGATTCCGGCATCTGCAGTCTCTTCTGTCAAAAGAAAAACTGCTGCCCCTTGTGGCCAGGATATTGTACAGAATGAATGGAATACATTTACTATTTTGTACCCCAGTCCTGAGATACAATGATGTACCCCAGCATTAACTTTATTTCTCTCAAAACATCAGATAAACATTTACGTGCCAGTAACTTCAAGAATTTAACTTGGTTAGGTGAACAAGTAATGTTAATCAGGACAGTTTATCTGATAGAACTATTCGCCATTGACACTAGTGCAGGTAAAGTTTGACCCAAAACATCGACAATTCCTTTCCTTCCATGGATGCTGCTTGACCCGCTGAATTCTTGCAGCAGATTGTTTCTTTGCTGAAGTAAACAAGTAATTGAGTGCAGCTACTGAGCGAGAAGGGTTTGATTATTTCTTGAAATTCATTGAAAAGGGCATCTCACTGAAGCACGTTACTATCAGTGTACAAACTGACCAGCAGAAAATGGGGAATGGTTACATGGTGGCTGAACAAGCTGGAGACCTGTTCAAACCCTGATATAACAGTGAGGGTTATTTAAACCTAAATTCAATTGACTAAGTAAACCTGGAATTAAACAGCAGGCGTAGTCACCATTAAACCATTGGGTTATTGCCAAAACCCATCCAAGCACTAATGTCAAGGAGGTGGATGTTAGGTGACTTGGCCTGTATGTGACTCTGAAGTCCCCACTCACCTTTACTACGACTTGAATACTAATGACCAAACAGCATGCAGATTAGGAAGAGTAGGCCACTTGGCCCTTCAAGTTATTCTGCCGTTCAATAAGATCATGGTCCATCTAATTGACTCCTCAACTCCACATCACCTCCTACCCCCGGTCACTGTTTACTCCCTGATATCCCAGAGGTGACCTCAGTAGAAGGGTCTTCGAGCTGAAAGGTTATGCATTTCTCTTTCCACAGATGCTGCCTGGCCTACTGAATTTTTCTGGAGTTTTCTCCATTTCAGATTTCCAGCATCTGCGCTTGTTTTAATTTTCATTTTCTGACCTCGGTTCAGTGTTACTTATAGGTTCGTAAAGTTATACAGGCCCTTCGGCCCAACTCGTCCATCCTGACCAAAGTGCCTATCTGTGCTAATCCCATTAGCCTGCATTTGGCTGACGTCTCGGTAAACCCTTCCTATCCACGTAGCTGTCCAAATGTCTTTTAAAGGTTGTGATTGTACCCATCTCAACCACCTCCTCTGGCAGCTCATTCCAGATACCCACACCCTCTGTGAAAATCTTGTCCTTCAGGTCCCCTTTAAATCTTTCCCCTCTCACTTTAAACTTATGCCCTTTAGTTTTAGACTCCCCTGCCCTGGAAAACAGAGTGTGACTATCTACCCTATTTATGCCCCTCATAATTTTATGAACCTCAATAAGGTCACTCCTCAGCCTCCTTCGCTTCAGGGAAAACAGTCCCAGCTGATCCAACCTCTCCTCATCCAGTCCTGGCTACATTCCTGTGACTATTTTCTGTACCTGCTCCATGAGGTTGGAGATCAAAAGCGGAATTGTTATAAATTTAAGTTCCTTCCCATGAAAAAACATTTTTAAAAAAACATTGTCATTTCAGAATACAATTTTTTTCATGTAAAAAATGATCGCACTGGTTAAAGGAGATTAGGAAAAGACCCAATGGTGATGTGAGGAAAACCTCCAAGAGGAGCTCATGTTCGTTTGGAATGCATTGATTGATGAGGCAGATTCAATCATAGCTTTCAAAAGGGGATTGATAAAATATTTCAGGGGGTTGGGGAAAAGGCAGAGGAGTGGGTATAGTTATTTTGCTGTTGCAGAACAGCAGCAGAGACTCAAGAAGGTGAACAGTCTTCTGAGGTGTTGCCTTTCCGGAATTCTGTAACGTTCGCTAGTGAAGAGACTTGAGCTTTAGAAAGTAAGAATGATTGAGTTTTGTTCATGTTTGAGGCCAAATTTTATCTGTGATTCAAAATACTACAGTGTCGCATAGATGGTTGTTGAGTTTATTAGGAGATAGCTATCATTCCCTTTAATGTGGGTGATAGAACAGCATTTGTCCACAGTCATGGAAAATTAAATAGGGCAAATGCTTCCTGGGTATATAATGGCCCTGGATTGGTCTGCTGAAGTCCCACACCACCAGATTCAAGAACAGCTACTTCTGTTCAACCATTCCTGTTCTTCTGTTCGACTGTACTTCTGTTCAATTTCTGTTCAACTAACCGGCACAACCCTAATCTCTATGGTTTAGCAACATTATGACTTTCATCACTTCCCACAAAAATGGGCTTGTTTTTATTTTGTTCTAATTGTGTTCTTTCTTGTAAAAATTGTGCATAATTGATGCTTAATTTATCTTGTGAATGCTGCTTATCTGATGCTCTGTGCCTGTGATGCTGCTGCAAGATTTTCATTGCACCTGTGCACACATGTACTTGTGCATATGGCAATAAATTTGACTTTGACCAGTACTCTACTGTGGGTGAGGCACAAATCAGTGGAGTTGTTCTTTCCTCTGCCATCGCTTATAACTGTGAGGATTTTGGAGGAAGTGAGTTGTTTACTTGACTGGTGCAGGTAGTGGTTGGAACGAGGATTGCTTTGGTGGGTGGGGGGTGGTGGAGGGTGATCGAGGAGATGATGGGAGAGTCAAGGAGGTGATGGGGATGTTATAATGGCTAATGGAGAGGTTAGGCAGAGGATGGAGAGAGTCAGGAAGATGATGGGGATAATGGGTAATTGGGTTATTACTGGCACATGTACTGAGATACAGTGAAAAACTTTGTTTTGCATGCCATCCATCCGGATCAATTCAGAACATAAGTACATTGGGGTAGTACAAAGGGAAAAGCAATAGCAAAATGCAGAATAAAATGTTCCGGTTACAGAGAAAGTGCAGTGCAGGTAGACAATAAGGTACAAGGGCCATGATGAGGTATACTGTGAGGTCAAGGCTTCATCTTTATCGTACAAGAGGTCCATTCATGAGTCTTATAACAGCAGGATAGAAGCTGTCCTTGTGCCTGGTGGTACGTGCTTTCAAGCTTTTGTACCTTCTACCCGATGGCAGTGAAGGGAAATGTTGGGGAGGTTGCACGGATAGAGGGGTCAGAGAGATGATGGTGGGTCGGGGGGCTGCTGGCGAGAGTTAGAGAGGATAATAGGGTGGATTGATTGCTAGTGGCAGATCAGAGAGATAATGGGGGGCTGGAAGAATGATATGGAGAGATAATATGGGGCTGGGGTGAAGGTGTTCAGGAGACCCTCTCCATGTCCAGTGCACACTTGTTAACAGCCCAGCGGCTCCATAAGTTCAGACAACTGTGCCCTAGGGACAATCTTGATGTTGGTGAGCTTTGAGGTAAGACACTCAGTCACAGTTCGTTTCCGCCGTTAAATTAATGGAAGAACAGCTTCTCTGGACACTTAAAGGGAAGGTGGATTTGGGAGAAAGACCGGAAGGTGCAAGGTGATGTTGGGTGGGAGAAGGTTCAGGTGGCCCAGTGGTACAGCTGGGAGTGCTGCTATCTCACAGCTCCAACAACTGGTTCAACCTTCACCTCTGGTGCTGTCTGTGTGGCATTTGCATGTTCTACCTGTGACTACGTGGGCCAGAGGTGCTCCGGTTTCCTCCAACATCTCAAAGTAAACCACCTCTTGCACTACCATGGAGTTATGTCTGATTTTTTATTACACTAATGTCTTGTTTTGCATAGGATTTTTCGTCACTGTCTTGTATAATTTATGTTCTATGTGTTGTCTGAACCTACATGCCTGTGATGCTGCTGCAGGCAAGATTTACCTATACCTCACTGTACTTGTACACATGACAATAAACTCAAATTGACTTGATGTGCAAGTTGGTAGGTTAATTAGCAGGTTGGGCAGACGCAGTAGTGTAGCAGTTAGCGTAACGCTATTACAGCGCCAGCGACCCGAGCTCAATTCCGGCCGCTGTCTGTAAGGAGTTTGTATGTTCTCCCCATGTCTGCGTGGGTTTCCTCCGGGTGCTCCGGTTTCCTCCCACATTCCAAAGATGTACGGGTTAGGAAGTTGTGGGCATGCTATGTTGGCGCCGGAAGCGTGGCGACACTTGCGGGCTGCCCCCCCAGAACACTGTACACAAAAGATGCATTTCACTGTGTGTTTCGATGTACATGTGACTAATAAAGACATCTAAAAGAATTTAATTGTCAACTATAAATTGTCCCTAGGTGAGAGGTAGAATCTGAAGAAAGTTGATTAGAGTGTAGGGAGAATAAAATGGGATTAGTATAACAGGGAGGTGGACCTGGTGTGCTAAAAGGCCTGTTTCTGTGCTGTCTCTCTCTCTCTGGTTGGGCTGAATGGCCTGTTCACGTGTGTATACCTGTGCATAAATTAATGTGTTAAAATTACATTGTACCTTGGACCCAACCTTTGAGCTATTTGCTTTAGTAACTGAGCAAACATTATTTAATGCTTTGATTAACTTTAACAGGGGCTTGCATACTTGTAGCTCCTTTGACACAGTAAAACCTGCCAGAAGCGTTAGCTGTGTTGCATTTGTTGCAGTGAGGGAGGAATTTGATTAAGCACACTGTATCGGTCGTTCTCATTAGTGAGGGAATGAGGTAGAATAATTGGGGAATTCTCCTTGCATGAAAGAGCTGCTTTTTGCTTTGCTACCCTGAATCATCTAAAACAATTGATTTATTGTAATCAATTCCTCACAGCCCAAATTAGCCACTCATTTTAACAACATTCCTTACTTCCTCTTACTCTAAGTTAAGAAGTCGGGAAGTTAAAAATTGACAGCACCGTAGCATCATGAGTGAGGTTGTCATTTCTCAACCCTCCCTAGCTAATCATTTCTTACTGGGCAAAGTTTCTGACTGTTTACATCTGTTGTGATTTGTTTATTGCGTTGTTTTTGATTAAAATGTAACCGTATCTCTTGCTCAGTGGTGGATAAGCTACTCAGTGCTCTTGCTACAGTGTGTGTGGGAGCTACATTTTCATCACATGACCCTGCATTCCATTCTCCCTCCGTCCGATAATGGTCCCACAGGAAAAAAATAGCAATCATGGCAATTATTGCAACAGTGTCAAAATTATTTAAGATTAGCTCTCAATAAATGGTAAACCTTTGAGTGTTTTTCTTCCTGCCATTGACTTGAGTGACCTTGCAATCAGTTCCTTCCTTTCACATTTTGCACATTTTGAAATAACCTTACTGGTTATTGTTGTTACCCTGTACTACCTCAATGCACTGCGTAGTGAATTGATCTGTACGAACGGTATGCAAGACAAGTTTTTCACTATACCTCGGTATGTGACAATAATAAACCAATACCAATACCAATGTTCATCTGGATATTCCCCTGGCTTTCGATGACAGCCTTGGCAAACGACAGAGTACTGCTGCTGATTGGCAAAGGGTTGTAAACTTGCTGCCAGCCGGGAATCTGCAAGGCGTCTGGTTCTTTCCGGATAACGTCCTCACGATTCTGCAACATTCTTATCGGTCTCCAAAGCTGCGCAGTGCAGGGCTAATCAAGGGAGCCGCAGAAGAGCCCTGCTTATCTAAGTTATATGCTTCAACCTTGTTTTATGTGTGTCAAAGAAAGGAAGTTCAGGAATGGTTTTGGTGAGCATTGAGTCGGTGATTAGAATGGGGACTATAAAAGATAAGGGGCAGAACCAAGTAAAGATAAAACATGGGCTTTTGGGCCCTGAACCCAGGTGTACAGTGTAGGATGTTCATGTTGGGACTTTTTCTGATGCAGTGCTATGTTGTAGACAATCCAGACAGGTGCTGTCTGCTTCCATTGACGCTTACTTCCAACAAGACCCTCTGTCCAATGGATTTCTTCCTGTGGGAAGCCAACACAAGAGCAAACTCACTAATTCCCAGTCTTGACAGATCGGCAGCTGTCTCCTGCTCCAGTGCTGCTTCCACAATTGCTGAAACCCCTCCCCACTTACAGTTGTCCCATGGTGATGTGAAGGTTCAGACAACAGCTGGTGTACATCACTCTTTGAGAAGAACTTGCTCGTCCTGGAACCAGATCATTTACCAAGCTGCCAAATGCACTCCAATCGTCGTTGCAACCTGTGTTCCCCCTTGCGTCCGGTCCCGCTGACCCTTCACCCCTTTCTATGCTCACAGTTGTGCAATACATAATTTTCAACTTCCCACACTTCTTTTCAAATCTCTCCATGAAGCCTTGATATCCCAATCAACCCCTTTGTGGCCCTTGCACTTTTCACATCTCCCTGCATTGCACTTTCTCTGTATAGCACTGTATTCTACATTCTGTTTTCTTTTTACTACCTCAGTGTAATTATGTTTGGCATAGTCTGTCTGGATGGCACGCAAAACAAAAGCTTTTTGCTGTATCTTGGTACCTGTGACATAAATAATAAACCACTACTACAGCAGGTAAATGTGACAGTAATAAACCAATACCCTTTGATTCACCCCTCTCTGCAACTCTCTGCATTCTTCTAATTCATGCCTCTTGCACATCCCCAGATTTCATTCGTTCACTCTGTTGAGTCTGGAACTCTTGAACACCCTCCCAGATCATCACTGTTTCTCGCTCCCTCTTATGATTTAAGGTGCTCCTAATAATTAAAGTCCTTGGCCACCCTGACTTGATGACAATTTGTATGCCTTGGTTGAATAACATTCCTGTGAAAAAAAAGGCCTGGGATGTTTCACTACATTAGAAGTGCGATAGAAATGCTCCTACTTGTTGGTCTGGTATCGACCTGAAAGCTGGTGAGAGAAAATGGAATTCTCCCTTACTGCCGGAGAGTGGATGGAAGTCGAGTACAACCCTTAAAGATTTCTCCCTTGACTGCAAAGCACAATGGAACCTCTTGTGGCTCTGTACAGAGGTGGAGTCTGCCACTGGCCTCTGGTGCTAGACATGGTGAGAGTATTGTCTTGCATGGAACTATCTCCATGGAAGGTGGCCACAATCGACAATGATGCTCATGCAGGCATTTTGTTCTTTATTGACAGTGTCCTCACGACTCTGCAGCTTCCTTATCTCTCTCCAAAGCTGCTCAGTGCAGAGTTAAGTAAGGGATCTGCAGAAGAGTCAACGTCAAAGTTAATGTCAAAGTCAAGCTTATTGTCATATTCACAAGTACATGTATGCACAGGTGCAATGAAAAACTTGCAGCAGCATCACAGGCACATAGCATCAGATAAGCAGCATTCACAAGATAAATTAAACATCAATTATGCACAATTTTTACAAGAAAGAACACAATTAGAACAAAAAAATGTCAATTTTTGTGGAAAGTGATGGAAGTCATAATGTTGCTGAACCGTCGAGATTAGGGTTCTGCCGGTTAGTTCAAAAATTGAATGGTTGAAGGGAAGTAGCTGTTCTTGAATCTGGTGGTGTGGGACTTCAGCAGACCAATCCAGGGCCATTATATACCCAGGAAGCATTTGCCCTTTTTAATTTTCCATGACTGTGGACAAATGCTGTTCTATCACCCACATTAAAGGGAATGATAGCTATCTCCTAATAAACTCAACAACCATCTATGCGACACTGTAGTATTTTGAATCACAGATAAAATTTGGCCTCAAACATGAACAAAACTCAATCATTCTTACTTTCTAAAGCTCAAGTCTCTTCACTAGCGAATGTTACAGAATTCCGGAATGGCAACACCTCAGAAGAAGACTGTTCACCTTCTTGAGTCTCTGCTGCTGTTCTGCAATAGCAAAATAACTATACCCACTCCTCTGCCTTTTCCCCAACCCCCTGAAATATTTTATCAATCCCCTTTTGAAAGCTATGATTGAATCTGCCTCATCAATCAATGCATTCCAAACGAACATGAGCTCCTCTTGGAGGTTTTCCTCACATCACCATTGGGTCTTTTCCTAATCTCCTTTAACCAGTGCGATCATTTTTTACATGAAAAAAATTGTATTCTGAAATGACAATGTTTTTTAAAAAATGTTGACGCATGGCATCAGATAAGCAGCATTCACAAGAAATACATAAATTAAACATAAATTATGCATAATTTTTACAAGAATGAACATAATTAGAACAAGAAAAAGAAACAAAGTCCATTGTAATGCAAAGTGGACATGATGTTGGTATACTGAGGTAGTGATTAGGGTCGTGCAGCTTGGTTCAAGAACCGAATGGTTGAAGGGAAGTAGCTGTTCTTGAACCTGGTGATGTGGGACTTCAGGTTTCTGTACCTCCTGCCTAATGGTAGCTGTGAGAAGATGGCAAGGCCCGGATAGTGGGGATGGTGGGGTTGAGCTGGTGATTAAAATGGGGGTTATAAAAGGTAAGGAGCAGGACCAGCTGAAGGTTCAAATGTGTGCTGTTGGGTCTAGTACCCAGGTATATTGGGTAGGATGCTTCTTGCCCTAGAAATCGCGTCTTTCTTTCCCAGGCATCACTGGTATTGCCACAAATACGTACAAATCTTGCTGCCAGGAACATGGTAGCATTGCAGAAGTGTTGGCAATACGCATCATGTGGTTACATCTCTTCCAGCAAAGCCCCTTTGTTAAGCAACCCGCAGACTCATTACTGACAACTCCCCTTAACGTTTTGTCCATTTTAGGGAGCCAAGATGCGCGGCCGATTAGGGAGCATGGACAGCTTTGAACGTTGCAACAGCTTGGCATCGGATGCATCCAGGGTGAGTCCTGGGGTCAGTCCATTCTTTGCACTCCCCTTAGCACCCCATCCACCTGTCCCTTTCCTCTCCCAATCCCTTCCCCCACTCTCTTTCTCCCTCCCTCCCTCCCTCCATTCCTGCCCCTCTCTTTCTACCCTGACTGTCTCTTCTCTTCTCACTCCCTCTTGCTCTGCACCTTTCTCCACTTTTCTCTCTCTACCCTTCTCTGTCCCCCTCCCCTCTCTTAACCTTTTTCTCTCTCCCCCTCTCCTCTCTCTCTCTATGTCCCCTTCTCTACCTTTCCTTTGCTCTTCCTATTGTCCTTGCTCTCTCCTTAACTCCACTCTCTTTTACCCTTCTCTCTACCCTTCTCTCCTTCTCCCTCCCTCTCCTGCACTCTCTCTCTCTCCCTCTTTCTCCCCTACCTCTTTTTGCCACCTCACCCTTTCTCTCTCTCTCTCCCACGCTCTTTCACTCTCACTCTCTCACCCTCTCCCTCACCCTCTCCCTCACTCTCTCAGTGTCTCTCTGCCTTTCAATCCCTCTCACTCTCTCTCACGCTTTCTCTCTCATTCTCTTTCTCACCCACTCTCTTACTGTCTCTCACTCTCTCCCTCACTCTGTCTCCCTCTCTCTCTTGCTCTCCCCTCCCCCTTTCTCTCTCCCCTCCCCCTCTTTCTCCCCTCCTCCCGTCTCTCTCCCCTCTCCTCCCCCTCCCTCTCCTCCTCTTCTCCTCCCCCCCTCTCTCTCACACTGTCTCTCTCTCTCATGCCGTCTCTCTCTCTCTCTCTCTCAACACTACTTTGATCTGGGTGGACCAGTGACACTTACAAACGACTCGCTTGGTTTGGATACTTTCCACGGAGCAGGAAGTTAGCAGCTGATATCCAGGGGAAGTGCTGGCGAAAGCAGTTCCAGCTTCAAGGATCGCTTTCAAAACACTGTGCAGTTTCTTATCAGCAAAAAAGAGGAGTGAATGGCTTGTTCCCCTGCACACTTGATGCAGAATACTTGAAATTTAAAGTAACTTATCAGCAGTTTGCAGCAATATTCGTAAATCTTCACTGGATTAAGAGCAGCAGGATATACGAGCTGGTGAGACAGCAGAAATTAGCATACAATGAGTGCTGGGGAGTCCGTTGACAGATTTACAGGGTTTTTGTACCGCTGTCTGTTCCTCTGAGCGGGCAGTGTCATTACTCTTTCTCTCTGACTCACTGTGGTACCTCTGCACAGGACGGTTCCCCAGGGGAGTCCCCTCCTGGTTCTCCGCCAGTCAGTCCTCGGGCGTCCCCTCTCTCGTCGCTGGGCCAGCCCTTTGTGGAGCAGGACCCCGACTCGCCGCTCTTCAGGAGACGGGCGCACACATTCAGCCACCCGCCCTCGAGCAGCAAGCGGAGGATCAGCTTCCCCAATGAGAAGCCACACCACGGCAAGTCGCCCATCGTTCGCCAGCAGTCGGAGATATTACAGAGCAGGTAGGACACCTGGGCGTGCTGGGAGTGGGCAGAGAGGCTCTGCTTTCGGGATGTGAGGATGTATGAAATGTCGATTCCACGTGGGATAGTAGAATCACAGAATCCTTGTGGCATCTAGGCCATTAGGCCCTTCCTATGCTGTCCTGTACTACCTCGTGGTACTTATGTTTGGAATGATCTTGTCTGGCTGGCACACAGACAAAAACATTTCACTGTATCTTGGTACATGCGACAATAATAAACCAATTACCCTTCCCCAAAACGCCGCAAATTATTTTCCCGTAAATTCCCTCTTGAAATCCCTGATGTGTCCGCCTTTAGGGGCAGTGGGTTGCAGGTCATCCTCAGCCTCTGCTGAAAATTTTGTCTTTAAATACGTTCTTACTTTGTTGCCTTGTTTTATAGAACATAGAACGTTACAGCACAGTACAGGCCCTTCGGCCCACAATGTTGTGCCGACATTTTATCCTGCTCTAAGATCTATCTAACCCTCCCCTCCCACATAGCCCCCCCGCCCCCCCCCCCCCCCCCATTTCTCTATCATTGATGTGACTATCTAAGAATCTCTTAAATGTCCCTAATGTATCTGCCCCCACAACCTCTGCCGGCAGTGCGTTCCACACAACCACCGCTCTCTGTGTAAAAAACTTACCCCTGACATCCTCTTTATACCTTCCTCCAATCACCTTAAAATTTTGTCCCCTCGTGTTAGCCATTGTCGCCCTGGGAAAAAAGTCTCTGACTGTCCACTCGATCTATGCCTCTTATCATCTTGTACACCTCTATCAAGTCACCTCTCATCCTCCTTCTCTCCAAAGAGGAAAGCCCTAACTCACTCAACCTATCCTCATAAGACATGCTCTCCAATCCAGGCAGCATTCTGGTAAATCTCCTCTGCACCCTCTCTAAAGCTTCCACATCCTTCCTACAATGAGGCGACCAGAACTGAACACAATACTCCAAGTGTGGTCTAATCAGAGTTTTATAGAGCTGCAACATTACCTCGTGGCTCAATACCCCAACTAATGAAGACTAATGAATTTGTAGAATAGTTTATTTCACAAGGTGCAGTGATGATGGTCTTTCTTAAGCTTACACTGGTTCCTTGGTGACTGAAACAAATTCTTTACTCGCAATAAGCTACCTTTACCAAAAAAAACAGCAGTTGTTAAGTGAGAAAGACTACAAATTAAAAGTGCAGAGGAATCAGTGTATGTGCATACAAACCATATAAAAAGTTTCAAGTGTGGTGACTTTTGTAACCCTTGTAAGGCGATTCCAAGCCACATCTGGACACCCCTGGATGACTTCATCTCATTCATTGGTTCATTCCCACTGACACTGTTTTGTGTGTCTCTGAGTCTTTCTTTGCACTAGTTTGCAGGAATATTAGGAGCTTCAGGTATATTCAGCAATCCAGTAAGTTACTGCTAATATTAGTAACTGTGTGAAAAGCCTTGTGCCTGTCACACACCTCGCATGGGCGCAGTCAGTCTTTGCAAAGGTATGAAGTGATCTCCAGGGATTTTGGAAGGAAGCCCATCAGTAGCACAGAGCCTTAAACTTACTCACAGTGGCAATTACACTCTGACCTCAGTGGTTTTGTAAAAACCATACCCGGCTAGATTAGTCCTTGGAGGACTGTGTCTTTGAAAGGACTGACTAGGTAAATGTCATGTGCTGTGCTTTAACCTGAGATGCTTCAGCAGATTAGCTAATAGCTACTGAGTTGTTGTTCCAAGTGATAAATATTAACCCAAGTGACCAACAAGACTAAAAGAAAATGTCAAATTTGCAATTATAGCACGCTAGCCAGAACTCAATTCAGTTATGTGGGACCATTGTGAAAAATTCCAGACTTAATTCTGATTCATGTATAGATTCAACCAGTCTCAATTAATTGTCTCCTCAGCTCGTTAGGGAAGGTTTTCTCCTCTCATTGCTTCTAATGTAGCTGGAAGCTTGCACTTAATACTACTTGCTCTGGTTTAGATGCAAGAAGATGGTCTTTTCCTCGGTGATTGTTAAATAAGTCCTGACCCCAAAAGGGACAGTGGAACATTACAGATTTCCAGCCAGTGCAGGAAACTGTTTGCCTGTCATGCATTTTTACAGTAAAACGGCTTTCTCTACAGATAAAAGTTTACTGACTGACTCCTTTTTGTCTTTGAATCTCATGTCTGTGGAACAGATTTCCAATCGCATGACTTTTCTTGGAAGCTGAATGTTTATCAATTTGTTTTAATTTCTTTTTGAATGCTTAAAAGTTTCATTATTAATGTTGCATTGCATTTCATGATTTTATTTTAATTTTACGCCTGTACTTATTTTGCTAGGAGCACTGTTGTGCACCAAACTAAAATTGAATCAATGAATGGCAGATAAAAGAAACAATTACTTTGATGGCTAAATTCCATTTTAATATATTGTAGTGGTCCATTCTATGATAATGTTTTCTATGGAACTGCAATGCTTTGGATTTTTATCTATCCTTTTCTCGATGATGTGGTGCTTGTACCACAAGCTCGATTCCGGCTGTTGGATCGAGATAGGAAAATGGAAATTCCCTAAGTTCTAGTCAGCGTTACACTCTGAGACTCGGTGCAGTCACCTGAGGGTTTGTCCGTCATGTAATTTTCCCTCTCTACTGAGTGTCTGGTGAGTCATCTTTGTGTGATTGTATGACTGGAAACTAAGCTAGGCATTCAAAGCATGGTCTGTTCCCATTCCACTTACCAGCTGTCTGTTCTTCGTTCTGCTTTCTGAAGAGAAAAAATCCAGTAAATAATTCCCAACCTCAGCATGAAGATACTCATGAATTATAGAAGGTGACTTTTGAACAACCTGCCTTGATCTTTTTTTTGAACGTTCAGTACCACAGGAGTCTGTGAATATGCGACATTGTGAACTGGATGTTGCTTTTAAGCCCCAGTGCCCTCCAGATGAGCATAGCTAGGGATGTGGAGAGGGAAGATGAAATAGCAGGTACATTCCCTGATCGAGCAAGCATGAGTATGACCTCCCAGGGCAGAATTGGCAAAGATCTGGAAACAGCCTGGCTCCCCAGCCTCTCAGTCAGAAAGTCATTTAGAAAGATCCTAACAGAGAAGGGAAAATAATTTAAAGGATTTTTTTTTACCTTTAGCAATCCCAGGGCAATGCCTATATTCCACGGTTACAAACTGGCATTGCATCACATACATCCAAACTCCTGATTTGTATTCCCAGCTTGGGAGTGCTAAAGACATGGGATTTTCCCCGAGAGGAAATTCTGAAACAATTTATCCACTTAAAAGTAAAAAGCATGATTTCTTGAGCTTGTTCATAGATTAACTATAATCTCCTAATTATTTTCACTGAAAGTTATATAAATATTAATAATAACATTCTAAACATTTCACTGTTTCATAAAATGTTTTGAAAGCAAAAGCGCAAAAAAGCATCAAACAAATCAAATAATATGCTGAATAAATCGTTCAGCAGGACATAAAACTTGAAAAATTTAACGTTTTCAAAAATAAAAGCTAGCGATTCTGACAACTTTTACAAAATTGGCTCCATAAATCACTTCAGGGCAGCATGTGATGTTAGCTTGAATTCATTTCCAAGTGCTCAGTGATCTGACAGACGAGCTGCAGAGAGTTATGATGTCTCGTTAGTTATGCACAACACTTCTGCGACAAAGTGACTCTTGGGTAGTTATCCCTCCTTGAGGCAGAAATGATTTGTGATCAGCCAAGATGCCGCGCAAGCTTCAGTGTGAGTATCTATGAGCCTCTCAGCCATGAAGAGCGGAGGGCCTCTGGTTCTAACTTGACAGTCACATTCAAGCTTCTCAGTAGGAATAATTGGAAGGTGTTCATGAATAAGAAAAAAGGCTGATTTATTTCTTTGGCCAAAAGATGTTCGGGCTAACTGCAGCATCCCCTTCACCATCAGAAGTGAGTTGAGTTAAGATAGCAAAGATCAGGCTTCCTAATGTAGATAGATTTTAAAACCACAATATGCCATTTCATTGGGGTATTCTATATTTTGCTAATTGGGGAATAACCAAGCCTTGTGTATATGGGACATTTTAACACCTGGGACAAGATCACGTGCCAAACAGTCACTGATGTCCTTTGGAGATATTTCCCTAGTTAGTTCTTGATGACCTTGTTCCTCACACCTTTGCCCACTGTAGAAATCTGGACACAGAGTCAGAGTTGAGTGAGTGCTTCACTGTCAAAAGTGCCACCCTTTGAAATTCAGAGACATCAGGCCAAGGTCCTGGAGGCATGGAAAAATGTAAAGAAAAATTGGGGAGTGATTGGTTCATCCCTGAATGAACAGCACTAAACATGGAGTGGATTGTGTGATCATTATCACGTTGCTATCCACACAAACTGGGATGCTTCCAGAGGTGAAAGTAACTTAAATTTCTTACCAGTATGGTTGTATCACTAACAGTGCTGATTTAACCTGTGTGGACTGACTGTATTGACCACCTTCTGACTGGGATTCCAAATCAGCCCATATGAGCTTACTTTCACCTCCAATTGGTGCATTGCCAATCCTCTACTACTGACTACACTTCAAAAAGTGCTTCGTTGACTGTGCAATTTTGGAACACCCTTGGGTTATTAAAGATGCAATAAAATGCAGACCTGTGCTTTGTCATCAGTGAAAGATGCCCCAAACTCCTGGACAAATTGCTGCTCAGAAACCCCGTGAAACAAATATTCAACACCTGAGCAAGCATCTGTCATACTGTTCTGCCTTTTTGACTGCAATTCAATTCCACTGTCGTTGGATTAGAAACTACCCTTAAAATTCTGACACTGAGAGACTCCAACTTTGTTGCATTGCCCTCCCACGTTCACTTTACTAAAGCCATTTTCTTTGATCCCAGGATCATAAAATTGCAAAGCAAACAGACCATAAATACTACATAATTACCCAACCTTCTTCGGGTCAGCCTTGAGTCACAGGAGTGGAGGACCGAATCTCTCTGCTCTGTGCATCATTGGAGTCTCTAAAAATATCTGTTGAAAAATAATAATTTATAGATCTATTAAAAAGACGGTGAATGAAGGCTGTTTGACTGATTGTCAGGAATTATCCAAATAGAGAGAACAATCTGACTAGTGTGGAGGGTGGTGCAGATGGAAAGGTCCATTGACTACTGGTAGAAGAGTAGGAGCTAGTGTGATGGAGACAGGGAGGTTATGTGATGTCATGTCCAGGAATACATCCAACCAAAAGCTTTGATTCGTGGAAACTATTGACCAATCCTGACCCCAGGCATTTATGCAGTTAATTCTGACTGTTTTGTCTGGCACCAGACTAAAAGGACCCACTTGTTATTGTTGGGACAGTTTGCAGAATGCTAATACAGTAAAATCCAATAATCTGTCATCCGACTTTTCGGAAATTCTGATGGCTCAGCGTAAGATAAGATAAGATATCTTTATTAGTCACATGTACATCGAAACACACTGAAATGCTTCTTTTTTGTGTAGAGTGTTCTGGGGGCAGCCCGCAAGTGTCGCCACGCTTCTAGCGCCAACACAGCATGCCCACAACTTCCTAACCTGTACGTCTTTGGAATGTGGGAGGAAACCGGAGCACCCGGAGGAAGCCCACGCAGTCACGGGGAGGACGTACAAACTCCTTCCAGACAGTGACCGGAATTGAACTCACTGCACTGCCGTGCCTGCCCACTAGGTGCTGATTCCCATGCTTTCTTTCACTCACTGGTGCCCCGGTTCCCATGCTCTCTTCCACACGTCAGAGCCTTGGTTTCTGTGCTCCTTTCCACGAACTGAGGCCCCGGTTCCCACATTCCCTTCCCACTAACCAGGGCCCCAATTCCTGTGCTCTCTTCTATACACTGGGGCCCTGGTTCCGACACTCCCTTCCAACTCACTGGGGCCCCTTTTCCCTTGAAACTCACCTAGTTCTGTCTCCCACACTCCCTCAAAACTTACCAGTGCCTTGTTTCCTGTACTCCCTTTACACTTAGCCAAATTCACTGAGAGGTTTATTATTCTACTGTGTAACATCTAAAAGATGTGGGTTAAAAATGTGTTGGAGTATTCATAAAAATAACATCCAATCGTCTGGAAAACCTACTAATCCAGCACCACCAAAATCCCAAACTTGCCACATTAACAGCGCATTGCTGTATGTAAGCAACTTTGTAATATCGGAAATGCAGCAGCCAATTTACACAATGTAAACTCAAATAAACAGCAGCCACCAAATTATTTAGTAGGATTGACAAATTTTGGCCAGAACACTGAGGGGAACTCCCTTGCTTAATTTTTTACATTCAATAAAGAGAACAGATAACGTCTTAAGTAAATATATGATCTGAAAAGTGGCACCTCTGACAGTGCAGCATTCCCACTGTACTGCTGGGCTTAATTATACTGCTGGGTTAGAACTTGGATCCCCAGCCATTTGGCTTAGAAGCAAGAGTGCTGTTCACTGACATGCCGCTGATGCAGTCAAATGAGAGAGAAAGTGTGTGTGAAAGAGAGAGAGATCCATGGGAGAGAAAGAGAGGAGGGAGAGAGAGAGGTGAAGTGAAGGGGGGGAGAGAGAGAGAGAAGAGAGAAAGGGGCAAAGGGAGAGAGAGAGAAAGAGAGAGACAGAATTGTAAAAGCAACAGAGGCTTACCTGTCCTTATTGGGTTAACTTGCTGGAAATAACATCCTTTTTTTAATACAAAAGATTGTCAAATTGAATTATAAATGTTGCTGACAAAAGGCAGATTAATGTTCAGGATGGGTTTCCTCAGTCAGGACTCAGATCATTAACCCAAAACGAGAATCTCTTGTCTGGCAGATCAGTTGTTTATTACCGTTTTTTTCTGCACCCTCTTGGGGAACTTGTGCGGTTTCCTCTTTCCAGAAGGGACCCTTTCCATTCGGTGAAACTGTTGCTTCTCACCTCCACGATGCGACTGTTGAAATTTTTTTCTTTCTTGTCTCTTGTGTTTTCCCATCTTCTCCGTTCTGCCCTCGCGCAGCCCCATCAACATCGTGAGACGCAGTCGTTGTGACTCTGAGAGCGAATCCACTTCCAGCAGCCTCCCTGCCTCCCTGTCCACCCCTTCTTTCCTGAAGTCCTTTTACACCAATTCGGGCAGGCTGCTGCACCTGCAGTCGGACAGTGGGAGCCCCAAGAGGTGAGAGTGGCCGGCAGCCTGTTTGCAAAGTCTGGCCTTAATACCGCAGCTGTTCCTGGTCTGCCTGACTAACTGATGCGCTTGTGGCTCCACCAGATGTTTGTCACTGTCTCTTTGATGCTCTAATAGTTGTGGCCTGTGGCGAATTAATGTTTCTGAGTCTGTTGCAGCAGGCTGACACTTGGTAACTGCTTTCGCTTCAGTGTAAACTGCACAAGGAGCAACTCGTCCTGAGTCAACTGCCCCACACGTACAATGCGGCAATGGCTGAATGTTACGTTCCCTGTTTCTGAAATCCTGCTCCAAGTCCACGGAACCAAATTTCAGAGGCAGCGCACAACTTGCAGACACCAATGAGCAACCCAGGACGAGTTTCTACTTGCACAGGTCATCACCAATCACGATTGAGTATGGGGAAGAATTTCACCAATTAACAGCTAATATATCACCTGCAGAGGATTCCACTTGAATGTGATAGATTTTTGATCGGAGAAGCCATTGAGGGTTGTGGAAAGCAAGGTTGGGAGAAGATGAGTCACGATCCAGTGTAATTTATTGACATGCAAAGCCTGAAGTACCTTAAAAAACAAGGGTCACCATGCCAAGCACACCAATGTAACTTAATATTGTCAGTCTTAATATCATTGCTTCAGTTAATAATGTCCTTGATACTGGCACCAGCTATTTATGTTAAAATCCTTGTTTTGTTCTGTAGACTCAACATTTATGATTTTAATGCAGTTGTTTCCCAGTGGAAATCATTCTTTGGTGTATACAGAAAAAAATCTTTTGAAGTGGATTGGAACAAGGCAGCAGATTTACTTATAATCCTTTAACAGAAAAATAGTTTCATTTGATATTTGAGGCGGGTGAGAATCTAGCTTAAAGTTGCAAGGTTTCTTCAAGCGTTGTAGGTTCTTTCTCATCTGACTTGAAACTAAATGGGCAACACAGTTAGAAACAAGGGTGCATGTTGTAACAAGCTTGTTCCCGGTAAATAGAAGCCTTGAGGCACAGCATACCAGTGTGGGGTATTCACTGGCAGTGAATTCCTGCTCTCCACCAGAGGGAGACGCTGAACAGAGGTGAACGTCTCCAGGGAGAAGGTGAGTCCATTAGGTCTATACATAGAACATAGAACAGTACAGCACAGTACGGGCCCTTCAGCCCACCATGTAGTGCTGACCTATATAAACCTTATCCCCCTCTCTACTTCACCTCCCATTACCCTTTATTTTTCTTTCGTCTGTGTGCCTATCTCCATCTTGTATGACTCTTTCGTATCGGCCCCTACCACCACCCCCGGCAGTGTGTTCCAGACACCCACCACTCTCTGTGTAAAGAACCTACCTCTGACATCTCCCCTGACCTTTCCTCCATGCACCTTAAACGGGTGACCTCTAGTATTGGCTATTGCCACCCTGGGGAAAAGATGCTGGTGGTCTACTCTGTCTATGCCTCTCATAATCTTATATACCTCTATCAAGTCTCCTCTCCCCCTCTGTCGCTCCAAAGAGATAAGCCTTAACTCGCTCAACCTCTCGTAAGATATGCTGTCCAATTCAGGTAGCATCCTTGTAAATCTCCTCTGCACCCTCTCCTATAATGTGGTGACCAGAACTGAACACAATAATCCAAGTGTGACCTAACCAGAGTCTTATAGAGCTGCAACATTAACTCTCGGCTCTTGAACTCAATCCCCCGGCTAATGAAGGCCAACACACCATATGCCATCTTAACCACCCTATCCACTTGTGTGGCAGCTTTGAGGGATCTATGTACTTGGATCCCAAGATCCCTCTATTCCTCCACACTGCTAAGAATCCTGCCATTAACCATGTACTCTGCCTTCAAATTCGTTCTTCCAAAGTGTATCACTTCACAGTTCTCCAGATTGAACTCCATCTGCCACTTCTCTGCCCAGCTCTGCATCCTATCTAAATCCTGTTGCAACCAACGACAACCTTCTGCACTATCTACTGTACCACCAACCTTTGTGTCATCTGCAAACTTACCAACCCAGCCTTTCATTTCCTCATCCAAATCATTTATAAAAATCACAAAGAGCAGGGGTCCCAGAACAGATCCCTGCGGAACACCACTAGTCACCGACCTCCAGGTCAAATACTCCCCTTCTACAACCACCCTCTGCCTTCTGTGGGCGCCAATTTCGAATCCACACAGCCAATTTTCCATGGATCCCACACCTCATGACTATCTGAATGGGTCTACCGTGGGGAACCTTGTCAAACGCCTTGCTAAAATCCACGTATACCACATCCACAACATTACCTTCATCAATTTGTCTTGTCATTTCCTCAAAAATCTCTGTTAGGCTCGTGAGGCATGACCTGTCCTTCACAAAGCCACGTTGACTATCCCTAATAAGACTATGCTTCTCCAAATGCTTGTAAATCCTGTTCCTAAGAATCCCCTCCAATAGTTTGCCCACCACTGATGTAAGACTCACTGGTCTATAATTCCCAGGATTATCCCTTTTACCTTTCTTGAACACTGGAACAATGTTTGCCATCTTCCAGTCCTCCGAAACCGCTCCTGTGGCCAGTGAGGACTCAAAGACCATCGTTAATGCTCCAGCAATCTCTTCCCTCACTTCCCATAGTAGCCTGGGGTATGTCCTGTCCAACCCTGGGGACATCTATCCTAATGCTTTTTAGTAGCTCCAACACTGCTTCTTTCTTAACCTCGACATGCTCCAGCACATTTGCCTGTTCTACGCTAACCTCACATTTGTCTAAGTCCCTCTCCCTGGTGAATACTGAAGCAAAATATTCATTTAAGACCGCCCTGACCTCCTTCATGTGCAGTATACATTTTACCCCCTTATCCCTGAGTGGTCCTACCCTCACCCTAGTCATCCGCTTGTTCTTCACATACATGTAGAACGCCTTAGGGTTTTCCTTAACCCTACTTGCCAAAGCCTTCTCATGTCTCCTTCTAGCTCTCCTAAGTCCTTTCTTAAGTTTCTTCCTGGATACCTTATAACTCTCAACAGCCCTATCTGATTTTTGCTTCCTAAACCTTAAATATGCCTCCTTCTTCCTCTTGACTAAACCTTCCAGCTCTCTTGTTAACCATGGTTCCTTCATCCTACCATCCTTTCCTTCTCTCAGTGGGACAAACCTATCTAGAACCCCACGTAAGAGGTCCCTAAACAACCTCCACATTTCTGCAGTGCATTTAACAGATAACATCTGTTCCCAGTCTACTCCCCCAAGTTCTTGCCTAATACCATTGTAATTTGCCCTCCCCCAATTAAAACCTTTCCCATAATGTCTGCTGCTATCTTTGTCCATGCCTATGCCAAAGGTCAGGGAGTTGTGGTCACTATCCCCAAAATGCTCACCCACTGAGAGGTCTTTCACCTGACCAGGTTCATTGCCTAATACCAGATCCAGCATGGCCTCTCCTCTAGTCAACCTGTCTACATACTGTGTCAGGAATCCTTCCTGTACACACCAACAAATTCTGCCCTATCTAAACCTTTTGCACTAAGGAGGTGCCAATCAATATTAAGGAAGTTGAAGTCACCCATGACAACAACCCTGTTATTTTTGCACCTTTCCAAAAACTGGCTATTTAACTGCTCCTCGGAGTCCGATGGCTATTTGGGGGCCTATAGGATGCTCCCAATAGAGTGATCGCTCCCTTCCTGTTTCTGACTTCCACCCACACTGACTCAATAGATGATCCTTCTGTGATGTCCTCCCTTCCTACAGCTGTGATATTACCTCTGATTAGCAATGCCACCCCTTCTACCCACTTCCCTATCCCTTTTGAAACACCTAAACCCTGGAACCTCAAGGAGCCACTCCTGCCTTGAGACAGCCAAGTCTCTGTAATGGCCATAATATCGTAATTCCATGTACTGATCCGTGCTCTAAGTTCATCACCCTTATCCTTAACACTTCTCGCATTTTGGTAAACACATTTGAACCCCTCTAACTGATAGCATTTATGCCCCGTTCCCTGCCTATCCTTCCTCACCTTCTCTGTACACATTGCATCTACTTCTACACCAACTGATGCACCTTCTCATCTAACACTTCAGTTCCCATCCCCCTGCCAACCTAGTTTAAGCCCTCCCCAACAGCTCTAGCCAACCTGCCCGCAAAGATCTTCGTCCCTCTCCAGTTCAGGTGTAACCCCTCCCTTTTGTTCAGGTCATACCTACCGCAGAGGAGATCCCAATGATCCACAAATCTGAGCACCTGCCCCCTGCACCAACTCTTCAGCCACTCATTAGTCTGCCGTATCTTCCTATTCTTTCCCTCCCTGGCGCGTGGCACAGGCAGCAATCCATAGAGTACTATGCTTGAGGTCCTGCTTTTTAGCTTCCTTCCTAACTCCCAATACTCGCTCTTCAGGACCTCATCCCTTATTTTACCTATGTCGTTGGTGCCAATGTGGACCACGACTTCTGGCTCCTCCCCCTCCCCCTTAAGAATGCTGTGCACTCAATCCGAGGCGTCCCTGACCCTGGCACCCGAGAGGCAACATACCATCCGGGAGTCTCGTTCTTGTCCACAGAATCTCCTGTCTGTCCCCCTAATCAAAGAATCCCCTATCACTATCGCACTACTGTTCCACAACACCCCCCACCGCTTCCCTTCTGAGCCACAGAGCCAGACTCCACACCAGAGACCTGGCTGCTGTGGCTCTCCACCAGTGATTCATCTCCCCCAACAGCATCCAAAACAATATACTTGTTATCAAGGGGAACGGTCACAAGGGTATCCTGTACCGACTGCCTATTCCTTCTCCTTCCTCTAATGGTCACCCAACTACCTACATCCTGCACCCTAGATGTAATTGCCTCCTGGTGCTGCATACCACTGAATGTAATTGGCACTCGGTGGAAAACATGATTGGCCTTCCCTCAGTGAGGGAACCAGTTTATTGATGCTGCCCTTGTATAAAGGGTGAATGATTCTCGTTTGTGAAATACTAAACAAAGGGAAAACTGGTTGTAAAATTCAACATTCTGATTGCACAGAAGTCCAGTTGCCTCTCCATTTGGAGACAGATTCTCTGGAGGTTGGCTTAGAATGGACTTTGCTGGGAATTAAGAGCAACCAGTCTTCTTCCCTTCTTGGCAGGGAGAGCGAGGGTAAGGAAGTTCAAGGGAGGAAAATAACTCAAATAGGACGAATTTTCACCCTGATTACAAGGATAAGGATGAAAGGAATGTTAAGACTTTGAAAACTGATGACCAGTAATGGGAGAATGGAACTGTGGACAGCTTTGTTTACTTCGCTGAGCAAGGACATCAATGACTTGTAACATGAGCTGGAAGGATGTGCTTGGATCTTCTGTGCTGGTTTTAAACATTTGTTTATTTTTATTAATCCTTTCTGTCATCTGCACTGATTGCAGAATTGTCCAGTGAAACCCTTCGAATGATTTACTGATATGGATGACATCTTGGGTCCTGTCAAAGCACATTTAGGAGTGGAGGAATCACTGCTCGACTTGATTAGAGATGAAACGTTTGGGTAAAGGAACCAGAGCTTTCAGTGTTGTCTGTGAACATCCATCCAATTCTGGTTACTTAGCACCACACCGCCTGTCATTGAAGAGTGAGGAACCCAGGGAACTGGTGTCTGAGAAGCCACATTTGGCTTATTTTAGGATATGTGGAAAAATACGACACACCCTTTGGATGCAGGCTGTTTTTCTGCATTTGCTGTTAAAAGTACTTGATCTTGAGAAAGGAATAAACATCACCCCACTGTTTCGTTACGTGGATGAGGTAGGGGTAGGGGTTCAAGGCCAAGGACTGATGGGATTCTTCTGATCCTCTGGTCCGCCCCCTTTATTGTCCCCCTTTCCCACCTTCCCCCCAGCAACCCTTCACCCATCTTTGTGCCCTTTCCTCCTTCACACTCCCCTCCCTCCATCTTGCTCCATCTGTGTTTATTTTTCTTCCTCTCTCTCTTTGGCTGCCTCCATCTGTTATTCACCTGCCACAGTCTTCCAACTCCACCCCCCTCCCCTCCCCTACCTGGCACAACCTGCCTGTCATCTTACACCCCTCCTCAGTCCACCAATCACCTCAGGATTCTTTCTCACCACTCCCCTTCTGCTCCATCTACCAGCCAACTCTCCTCTCCACTCTCAGTCCTGATGCAAGGTTTGACCGAAAACGTTGACAATTCCTTTCCTCTCACAGATCCTGCTCGACTGGCTGAGTTCCTCCAGCAGGTTGTTTGTTGACTGATGGGAATTATTTGGTGTGGGTCCTGTCACTTGTGTGAACAGAGTTTCAGGAGAATCCCTGGTCTTTGGGCTACTCTGAAGGTCATGTGGTGGGACAGCTACTTGCCTAACCTTGAGCAAAAATGGGGTCTTTTCTGGAGCAGAGCATTGTCCAAACACTTCAGCCACAGCTTAGGGGTTTGGGAAAGAATTGGGATGGATGGGGGCAAGAGCAAATGCTGGCAGTTGTACTGAGTGTTATGTTTGTTGTAGCCATTCTAATGGCAGCTGGCACAATGAAGCTATTACAGGGAGCTCATACTGTAAGTAGAAGAAGGAGTAGTCCATTTAGTCCCTGGCACTGTCTCTGCCGCTCAATAAGGTCATGACTGAACTGTCACCTCCGTGCCATTTTCCTACACTGAGCCCATAGTGCTTGATTGGGAGCTTAGTTGACCCTGCACTTGGCTGGGGATCCAGTGACAAAAGGCTGCGGCCAACGAGGAGGAAGAACGTTGTGGTGACAAGGAGATAAACCAGGTGTGCGCCCTTACGCAAAGTGTAAAACTCCTGACTTTGAGGCTGAGATTCTGTTGCCATCTTCAGGAGGTATACAGGGGTCAACTAAATAGAGGAAGGGTTTCTACCTCAAACAGTGATGCCTGTCCATCCTGACTGTAACAGGGGAATGAGTAAATCTTGATCAGAAGTAAGGCAAAGCCGTATCCCATACTTGCACCCTAGGGCTTAACAAGCTTGGGTAAAGACTTGCTGAGATCCCCTCCAGCCCTGAGAGGCACCACTTGAAGCATTGGATGTGACCGCGGCAGTTCTCTCTCGGCATTTGCTGAATAGGGATGGCGGTCACCGAGGCAGCAGGAGGAGCAGGGTATGGCTAACCCAGATGCTCTCGCTCTTTGACCACGGGACTGGCAGTCCCAGATGCAAAAGAGACCCTGGTTCCTTGAGAAACCAAATCCAATTCCAATTCCACCTTGTGTTTCTCCCCTTTGAATTGTGGAGCTGGTGCAGGGAGCATCCAAACACTGAGGAATGTCACTGCAAGACATTTCACAGCGCATCTGTCATTTGAATGGGGCTACCCACATTAAGACAGATGCATCTTTCCTCTCCCAGCACTTGGAAAACCCTGGTATTATGGGCGAGCTGACAGTACTCCCATTCTTGTGACATCTCTTTATCTAAGCAGGATATCGCTCATCCTTTGTACAACGTCAAGGACTTATAAAAGGTAACTACTTTGCAGCAGATGACAGGGATTCCCCATGTCAGGCATCACGGTGAGCTTGGCGTATGGCCACATCAGTGCTGTGTTATGGATGATCCTTTGTGGCTGCCAGAGCACTATGACAGTAATTTATGTTTAAAACTTTGTAGAACTTTATTTATACAGCATGGTAACATGCCCTTCCATCCCAACAAGCCCACGCTGCCCAATCACACCCATGTTACCCTACTAACCCCTGCGTCTTTTGAATGTGGGAGGAAACCCATGCAGAACATATAAACTCCTTACAGACAGCGGCGGGAATTGAACCCCAATCACTGGCACTGTAATAGCGTTATGCTAACCGCTACGCTATCGTGCCGCCCCAAAAAAATCAGCCATGATTGAATGGTGGAGCAGACTTGATGGGCTGAATGGCCTATTTCTGTTCCTATATCTTATCGTCTTATGTTAATGGGGACATCATTAACGTATAACGGATGGTTAACCTACCAGTGTGCATGTCCTTGTGACATGGGAGGAAACTGGAGCACCCAGGGGAAACATACAGTCACAGGGAGAATGTGCAAACTCCACACAGACAGCACCCGAGGGCAGGATCGAACCCGGGTCTCTGGAGCTGTGGGGCAGTGGCTCTACCAGCTGTGCCTTATGTTCTCCTTCCAGCCCCTGCTCAAATTCTACCAGCCTAGCAGGAGTTTGAGTTTGTATTGAGCAGTGCAACAGCACGGCAGATCATGCCAGCTGCCATTTGGTTCAACCAACGTTAAATCATTTCAGACAGAGTGCCTGAACACTGACCCTGGTAATTTTGTGTGCCAAGGTGCTTGTGTTTGCATAGCACTGTGTCACTGACCTCATCTTCCTTCGGAAAACTCATACTGCCAAGACAAGTGTCGACACTTCCAAGCTCTGTGTCAGTTCCTACCTTACATTTCCTTGGAACTGTTAACATTTCACTGTATGTACATATGTGCATCAAACTGCTATTTCTTTACTACCAGAGCAGCTTTCCCTGGTTCTGGCAATAGATGGCGGGAGCTGAAAGAGAAGGCTGCATGTCTCTGAGCAGGGTCTTGGGGGGACTAGCATATTGCGCCATTTTGCCACATCCTGCAGTAGGTGTATAGAAGAAAGGAAAACAGGAGTGGACCATGTGCTCGCTCTACCATGTAGTTAGGATGCGGCTAATCCTGTATCTCGGTCTCCTTGCGTGAAGGAATTTCTCCCTTTCTCAATCTTAAATTATTTAATGGTTTAACAGTTCAATACAATAATTCCTTGATTTATGCAATAACACCATTGACTCTTAAGTTATGTGTCTTCAGTCTATGAAGCTAATTTTCACGCTGATGTATTAGAACGTCACTCTCCCTGCACTAGAGTCTGCGGAGGGCACAAGTGTCATTCAGTTGGCGAACTTCAACCAATAGCAACCTATGGGCTGAGTTGCAATGCATTGCCTTCCAGGAGTTCAGGATAGCAGGCTGGTTGGCGGAAAGGCTTTCGAGAGTTGGGAGGTGCAGAAATGGAATCACAGGAAATTAATGACGCAGAAGGAGATCGTTCAGCCCACTGAGTCTGTGCCCGTTGATAAAGAATTAATCCCACCTTCCAGCACTATGTCTGTAGCCTTGTAGTTCACAGCTCTTCAAGTATACGTGAGGGTTTCCATCTCTATCACCCCTTCTGGCAGTGAGTTCTAGACTCTCATCGTCCTCTGGGTGATTTTTCACCATCAACCACCTCCCCCCCCCCCCCAACTTCCTATCTACCAACTATGTTAAATTCTACTCCCCCTTTGGCTTTTGATTCCTCAGCGAAGGGAACTGTCTTTCCTGTTTATCTAGGCTCTTATAACAATCAAGTCTCCCCTCAGCCTCCTCTTCAAAGAAACTTCTCCAGCTTATCTAGTGTGTTCCCTGATACAGGCAGTCTCCAGGTTGTGTAATGGTTCCTGAGAACTATCCATCAGACGATTTCTCTGTGTCAGAAGCATCCATTTTCTGTAGCTACACATATCATATTGCTCTAAGTACACAATGCTATAATTCCTTCATTTCATTCAATATTCACCCTGACATTACCCAGAAACTAATGGAATATATACTGTGTACAGTCATTAATGAATATCACAAAACATATTATTAACATTATTACAATCTTGAAAAATGCTTTAAAAATGTATGGAAGAGTTTCCGTTAAGTCAGATATCGACCCGAAACGTGGATGGTCCCTCTGCCTCCACGGATGCTGCCTGACCTGCTGAAATCCTTCAGTAGTTTTTTTTTGCTGTAGATTTCCAGAAGTCCAGTCGTCCATAACCCGGGGATCCCTGTATTTGTTTTATCTTTGTTCTTTCTCAGCTTCTTTCTGCTGCTTCTGATTCGTTCCCCCGTTTTCTCCGTTCCTTTTGTTTCTTCTTTTCCCTGCTGTTTCACTCTCCATTCTGTCCAATCTCTTTGATCTTTTAGCCGCCTCTTGTTTCCTTCACTCTCCCCCCGCCCACCCCCAAAACCATCTGTTCTTTTTGAGAATAATGGCTTCTGGTTTATCAGTTCTTTTCCAAAATAAATTTAATTCTTGCAATAATGAAAACAATGTGAATTTGGAAGGTAATCTAATATTTTACAGAGACATATAGAGTTTTGATTACCCGCCTTTAATCATTACTTTAAACCCTCTGATGAACAGCAATTAAAAAAAAGTCAAATAAAGCAGTTGAATGTTTGTGTTTTAACATTGCAAGATATAATTTCCATGCCTCTGCCCGAGGCATTTATGAATCATGGCTTTTTATTTTAACGTGATTAATCTTGTTTTACTCAAATTAAATAGAGTTCAAAGTTGAAGTTGCAGAGAATGCACGATGTAAACAGACCAAAATTCTTCCATCAGGCCTGAGGTTGTGTAGGAGTTTCTGATCTCACCAGCCAGTACCGTTGTATGCACATTCACAAAGGGCTCACTCTAACCACTCAAACAACACAATCGTCCCATCGACACCTTGCTTCTGAATTCAGATTTTCCACTGCCATTTCACTGACATTTGATAACTGATGAACAGTTTGTCCACGTCCACTCAAAAAGAGAAAACCAAGCACGGCAATAGTGTTGATTAGATGCACAGTGAAAATCAAAACTTCACTCAGTGTCCAGATAACTTTGTTTACAGCTTATCCCCATGATTGGCCCGGTTTTACCCTATCAGAGACAAGCTGCTTTTGGCTTCTTTTCTTTTCAGTTCTGACAAAGGGTCTCCAGCCTCAAACGTTGACTCTGTTTCTCTTCCCACAGATGCGGCCTGACCTGCTGAGTATTTCCAGCAATTTTTGTTTTTGTTTCAGGTGCACAGTGAGATCACCTTCCTGGTACAGTGCCTTGTGAATGTATTTGTATTTACTGTAAAAACTGGAGTATATCAGGTTTTGTGGAAGAGGCTAAAATCGGTTTGGACAATTTATACACAAGTGTATTTGTCTAATAAAATTTGGCTTAGTGAACTTAAGCATTTATTTTCCAGGCTCATATTCTGCCCAACTTTACCTGCAGCAAAGGTTATATTATTAGTGGAATAAATAGGGTTTCAAACTTGAGTTTTCTCTCACTATGGACCTAAGCTAAGTCAAGTCAAGTTTCTTGTCATGTGCATAAGTACAGTGAGGTACAGATACAATGAAAAGCTTGCCTGCAGCGGCATCACAGGCACGTAGGTTCAGACAACACATGGAATATAAATTATGCATAAATTATACACACCAGAACAAAAAGATTGTGTAAAAGAAAACATTAGTGCAAGACTAACACAATCAGAGACAAGTACATAGTTGTGCAAGAGGTGGTCCATAGTGTTCTGTTGCTGAGGTAAGATTAGGGTTGTGGTTAAGTATATTTTACACCCCAGATTCTTAAAGTGAAGTCTTCAAAAGGGGAGAAAAGGCTTATACACTGGTGTGACTTATACAGCAATCTTTACAGTACCATTTTTCACTCTCCAAAAATAAGTGAAGTGACTTCTTTGCTGTCTTGCCCTTGTTACCTCTTCAGGTATCCAAAACCCTCCTGAATACTTTTGCATCTTCTACTCTTCATTAACTTGAACCCATACAACATTCTGCAACTCAAATCTGAACTCGTACCAAGTCCTGCGCACCCTTTGCTCCTGTGCTCATTAGCTCACTCTGGGTTCTATAATATAATTGTAACCCTTTGTCACTTCTCCCTATCACCTCCCAGTTTCTGGCATCATTCCTGCCCTCATCTGTCTATCACCTCAATGGCTGGTTTCAAGGAGCTTGAAGTATCAATGGATGTTACATTGTTTAAGAGAGTATCGTTGCACAAGTATCAATAGGAGCAATTGCTTGTCAATTTCCAAAGCAACTCTCTGAAGTGGCATCCTGCGATGAAACTGACAATCTGTGTCCTGAAGAGATAATGGTGTCTGATTACTGTGGGGAGGTTTCATGGAAACACTGGCTGTCTCCTCTCTTTCTTTCCAGTCCAGATGATGGGTCTTGATTTGAAACGTCGACTGTCCATTTCCCTCCATAGATGCAGCCTGACCCGCTGAGTTCCTCCAGCATTTTTTGTGTTGCTCCAGCTTCTAGCATCTGCAGTCTCTTGTCTCCTATCAGATTTCATCATCTTCAGCCCTTTGTCACTTCTCCTTATCACCTCCCAGCTTCAGACATCATTCCCGCCCTCATCTATCACCCCCCCCCCTCACCTGGATCCACCTATCACCTGCCAGCTCTTGCTCCGCCCCCTTCCCCTCACCTTCTTATCCTGGCTGTCTCCACCCTTTCTTTCCAGTCCAGATGAAGGGTCTCCACCCAAAACGTCGACCGTCCATTTCCCTCCATAGATGCTGCCTGACCCACTGATTACCTCCAGCGCTTTTTGTGTTACATGTAAAAGGTTTTATTTTCTCAAGACTGGCTCTCGTTTGAATTTAATCATACTTAGGGGAGCTTGTTTGTACGTACAGGGTGTCCATAAATTGGGAGTTCATAACCCAGGGAGGGCTTGTAGAGGCAATGGAGAGTGGCCAGCCAATCTATCAGCCTACACATTTCTGGGAAGTGGGAGGAAATCGGAGCACCCGGAGGAAACTGATGCAGCCTGTGTACAACCTCCACACAGGCAGCACCGGAGATCAGGATTGAACCCAGGTCGCTGGAACTGTAAGGCGGCAGCTCTACCGGCTGTGTCACTGTACCATCCAATCACGTCTCTATCTTGGAATTCCTTTTAAGGCGCTTCTCAAAATCTAGACCAAGTTTTTTGCACAGCTGTCCTGTACCTCCTTACTCGCCTGGGTGTCAGATTTCATTTGGTTAGTGCGCCCGAGCAGACCCTAGTTGGTTTGTTCAGTTAGAAACACAATGTGAGTGTGAGGTGCTGCTGCTTTTGTTATCAGCATGGCAATGGGTGAAAGGATTTGTTGATTTTAGAGAGGTTTTACCTCACAGTTTGAGTGCTGATATGGCTGAAAGTTCAGGATAAAAGTAAGGAAGAATGGTGAAGGGTGGGGCAAGTCACGGCTTGCTCTGCTCCTGGGTGAAAGGATTTTCTGTCAAGCGACGGATGGCTGGTACGGAATCCCTGCCTGCTGATCGCAGTGGTCTGTCGTCGCTACTGCTGGGCCAGGCAGGGCTGACGGTGTGGAATGTGCTTCCACAGCTGATGAAGGAGAGTGGAAGCAGCTGATTTTCATGGCCCTGCGTCCAGACCCACAACTCAGCTTTGCGAGTGTGGAACTGTTGAGGCGCCTCGGTACTTGGCAGGAGCAGCCAGCAGCTGCCAGGGCATGAGCAACACTACTTTTCCTTTAAAGGTAACTCTTTCCGTTGTTTGCCCTGGGAGGGAGACAATGCAGCGAGTTCACACGCTCCACAGGGGGCTGGAGAGAAATAATGAAGGCAAGTGATTCTCTCTTTGAAATTCTCTCTTTGGAGTTTAACCTGGATAAATGTGAGGCACTGCACCTTGGCAGGACTGATGTCAAGAGGCAGTACACTCTAAAGGGCAAGACCCTTTACAGTGTTGAAGAGCAGAGAGACCTTGGGGTGCAAGTCCATGACTCACTGAAAGTGGCTACACAGGTAGATAGGGTGGTTAAGAAGGCTTATGGAATGCTTGCTTTCATTAATCGAGGTATTGAGTACAGGAGTCAAGAAGCTATGATGCATCTCCATAGAACTCTGGTTAAGCCACATTTAGAGTATTGCGTGCAGTTCTGGTCACCTCACTGTAGGAAGGATGTCGAGGCTTTAGAGAGGGTACAGAGGAGGTTTACTAGGATCCTGCCTGGATTAGAGGGCATGTGCTATCAGGACAGGCTGGACAAACTTGGGCTCTTTTCTCTGGAGCGGCGCCGGCTGAGGGGTGATCTGTTGGAAGTGTATAAAATTATGAGGGGCATAGATAGGGTGGACAAGCAATATCTTTTCCCCATTATTGAGCGATCCAATACCAGAGGACATGAATTTAAGGTGAGAGGGGATAGGTTCAGAACAGATGAGGGCTTTGTTTTTTACTGAGAGAGTGGTGGATGCCTGGAATGCGTTGCCTGATAGGGTGGTGGAGGCAAATTCTTTGGGGGCTTTTAAGAGGGCTTGGATGGGCACATGAATCAGAGGGATATGGGCATTCTGTAGGTAGGAGGGACTAGCTATATCAGCACAACATTGTGGGCCGAAGGGCCTGTTCTGTGCTGTACTGTTCTATGTTCTATATAATCCTGTTCTATGGGTGTTGGTGCTGGGATTGTTCAGTCAGATTGCCAACTCATCAAGTCTATAAACTCATACACCACATTTGAGTAGTTGAGGCCTGAGGTGGGTCAACCAATAACACTTTAAATGGTGGGGCAGGTCTGAGAGACGGAGTGGCCTATTCCTGCTCCTATTTTCTTGTGTTCTTGTATTTAAGTGTCAATGTCTTGGACAATGGCCAGCGTGCTTCTGAGAAAATAATAGCTCTGTCAAACTCCACATTGACCCACCACTTTCTTGAGGACCCTACTCCTCTAGATAAAATACTTTTAAGCCACAGGGAGATCCTGGGAAAGACTGTGAACAGGGGTTTCAGAGCTTTGCAGCACAATTTGGTGGAGGATGTGAGAAACGACTTTGATGAATGGATGCAGCAGTTGTAATGATTGATAGAGGGGAGGTGGGGAGATTTTATCTTCTGATCTGGAAAGTTCCAAATGATCCGGCGGTGGGAGCTGAAGGGGTTTATAATATTCAAGGACATGAGGTAAGGATGGGGAAGTTTCAATGTTGCTGGCAGAGAACAGGGGGTGTAGCATGACTCTTCATTAACAGCCAACAGAGGTACAATGGTAGTGGGTTCACTGGTTGGATGGTGACAGTGGGATCAGCAGCCAGACACACACTTAATGTGGTCCGGTCAGGAGCTAACATGGTGAAATGTGCTGATGATAGTCTTGCCAAGTGGAGTCGAGTTTATTGTCATATGCACAAGCACATGTGTGTACAGGTGCAATGAAAAGCTTACTTGCAGCAGCATCACAGGCAGAGTCCACTACTCTCTTTAGCTTCTTACCTAACATTGATTGTGATGAGAGTCATAGAAAGATACAGCATGGAAATAGGCCCTTGGGTCCATCGAGTCCATGCCGGCCATCAACCACCCATTTATACTAATCCTACATTAATCCCATTTTTAAAATTCTCTCCACATTCCCATCAACTCCCTCCAGATTCTACCACTCACCGACACACTAGGGGCAATTTACAGTGGCCAGTTAACCTACCAACCTGCTCGTCTTTGGGATGTGGGAGGAAACCAGAGCACCCAGAGGAAACCCCTGCAGTCACAAGGGGAACATGCAAACTCGACACAAACAGCACTGGAGTTGAGGATTGAACCTGGGTTTTTGGCAATGTGAGACAATGGCTCAACCAGCTGCGTCACTGTGTCGCCCAGAGGCAGAACGTGGACACCTTTTGGTCCTCGCACAGCTCAAGGATGAGCTGTGTATAATTTGGGATCTTGACAAGGCCAACTCATGGTTTATTGACCATTGTGAATTGCCCCTGTGAATGGTAGAATCTAGAGATAGTTGATTGGGTATGTGGGAAGGATAAAATGGGATAGGTGTAAATGGGTGCTCGATGGTCAACATGGACTAGATGGGCCAAAGGGTCTGTATACATCTTTCATGACTCTATGACCCAATAGGCTTGACATTGTGCCTGTCATTGCAAATATCTATGACAATGGTGGATAGACAGGAGATGGGCTGAATGGCCTCCCATTACCTCTCTACGACCCTACTCAGGAACAGTCTGCCGCCAACCTGAGGAGCAGAGTTGTGACTGTGGACTTCTTACAGACTCACGATGCAGCACATCAGCCTCTTGCTGTCTCTCACTACAAGCAGAGGGCAGGGTCACCAAGGTATGTCACATCAGTTCTGCTGAGAGTCACAGGTGGAAGAGAATTCATCCTCTGTGAGGCCCTCGGTCATATTATTTTGTCCCATTGCTTCACCTCTACTTGAAACTAATGAGGCCCATCAAAAAGTGAGGGAAAATTGCATGAGTTTTTTTCAAAAGTTTACTTTGTTCACTGTATGGAGTCAATACAATTGGGACATGTCTTTCACCATGTTCATTGTACTATCAATTCAATAATTCTCTTACAATGTGTCAACGCCATTCATTCTTCGTCCTTGAACACTACAACCCAGGGAGTGTTTGATAGGCTGGTCCACAGTAGGACTCCAGAGCCTTTGAATTGGCTGCACCAAGCTTCACCGTGGCCCTCAGCATGTCCCTTGGAACATGCCGGTCATCAGCATTCACTTGCAGACACCCTTCACTGGAAGACCAGTGAGTGTCAAGCAGACCAAAGTGCGCCTTTCGCCAAGTTGATGACCTTCCAACAGCAGACCATGTTTGTCTCAGTTTGCGTTCCCGTAGATCACAGGGTCCTCTGTTAAGTAGCTGCTCGGGGTGGACCTTGATAAGAACCACTGCATTCCTTTCCACACTTCCTTGACAAACTTTTTATTTCAAAAATATATACAGTATATGTATTACTTTACATTCATTGTGCCATCAGACCAATACAAACCCTTACAAGGCATCAATATCACTCATGCTTCCTCTTTGAACAATAGCGTGGCTGCGAGGTGTTACACAGATCCCAGCCCCTAGGTGTCCAGTGGCAGCAGAACCTTAGACTGTGACCCTTCCACATGAACCACCAAGCTTCCGTATGTCTCTCACCACGTACACCTGCGCTTTGGAATGTGTCAGTCGGCGGCATTCGCTTCTCCAGACTTTGAAATTAAACAAATATTTTGTAAAAAATATATACAGGAAATACAATTAGTACATTTTTTTCCAGTCTTTCTTGACAACCATGATTTGCTATTTGCAGATTGTGTTTACAGCACCTTCTCCTTACAGCAAACGTGATTCATTTCTTCCCTTCTGTCAGGATCTTTGATTCTTACCCTCCGGTTACACTGTGTACACTCTGTGTGTCATTAAGGGTTAATGGTGGAAGTATTTTGCTGTGAGGTGCTGAAGTGCACCCCACTCTCAGAAATGTGCCAGGGGATAAGCCTCTGAGCCGACTTGTCACTTCCTTGCAGCCGGAAGAGGAACTGCAATGAATGACAAGTAAGCAGGTTGCATTTTGAGGCAGATCACTTGGAAATGAGTTTATCATGATTTTATTCACTTGGGGCAAAGAGACAACACCTTTAAGCTAATGAGTGGGGTTCCTTACAGGAGCTACACTTCAATACTGGTTGAACTGAAAATCCACTCTGGTTTTCAGACCTCAGCTGTTGTTACAGAGTCATAGAGAGGTACAGCACAGAAATAGGCCCTTCAGCCCATTGAGTGAGCCCTGACCATCAACCACCCACTTATACTAATCCTACATTAATCCCATTTTATTCTCCCCACATTCCCATTAACTCCCCCCACCCCCATATTGTACCACTGACCTTTACACTAGGGGCAATATCCAGTGGCCAGTTAACTTACCCACCTTCATATCCGTGGGATGTGGGAGGAAACCGGTGAACCTGGAGGAAGCCCACACAGTCACAGGAAGAATGTGCAAACTCTGCACAGACTGCGCCCTTGGACAGCTACATGGATAGGAAAGGTTTAGAGGGATATAGGCCAAATGCGGCAAAATAGGACTAGCTTAGATGGGCATCTTGATCGGCATGGACGAGTTGGGCCGAAGGGCCTGTTTCTCTATGACTCTATGACACCCGGGTCTCTGGAGCTGTGAGGCAGCGGCTCTACCAGCTGTGCTACTGTGCTGTCCGGTGTTACTGGATCACAAACCACGCGGCTCGTTTTGGTTGTGATGTCCTACTCTGGGGATCAGGATCTGCTACACTCATTATTCATCTCCAAGTCAGAAGTTTGTGCGTAGTGGGTTGTGAGGCCAAAGACCTGAGATCAAAGACCGGGCAGAGCCTCCAGTGTCTCACAGACAGATCCAGGTTAGCTGGGACATTATTGGGAAGAGCCAATATTTATTGGCCCCTGCTAGGTGGTAGTGAGCTCTCCACTTTACACAGAACAACAAATGACATGTGTGAGGAAATAACTCTGTGACCCACCAGTTCTGCTAATTCACTAGATACTGGAGTTACTATTTTTTGAAATACACAGACCCTTTTCTACCAGCAAGCCCATCACACACGAAGTGCCACATCCGCTGTTCCAGCCAGTGAAATATTTTGTCCCATGCAGAGGGCAAAGGGTGGCGTGCCAGAACATTAGTACGAGCAGCACTTCTTTGTGCCACTCGTAGGAACTGCACTTTGCCCTGGTGCTGCTCCTTCTCACAATAGAGCATTACTTTCAGCGATATATGTTGTTAATGGCAAACAAACCTCCCTCTCCTTCAAAGTCTCCTTGCAATGCAGACTGATCTACTGTGAAGTCTACTGTGAACTCGTCATAAAGGCTAAACATTGGAAATTAGGAGCAGTGCTGGTCTTGTCATAGAGTCATAGAGTTATAATACACCATGCAAACAGGCCCTTTGGCCCAATTTGTCCATGCTGACTATGGTGCCCACCAAGCTAGTCCTGTTTGCCCATGTTTGGCCCATATCCCTCTAAACTGCTCCTATCCATGTACTTATCCAAATGCCTTTTGTTATTGTACCTGCTTCAACCCCTTCCTCTGACAGCTCATTCCATATACGCACCACCATCTGCGTGAAAAAGTTGCCCCTCAGGTCCCTTTTTCACCTCTCACCTTAAACCTATGCCCTCTCGTTTTTAGTTCCCCTTCCCTGGGATAAAAAGACTGTGTGCATTCACCCTATCTATACCCCTCATGATCTCATAGATCTCAATAAAGTCACCCCTTAATCTCCTGTGTTCCAAGCTGTCTTGTGCTGAGATATAGATTTCACTGCACATTTTTCCTCCAAATGCACAGTTCTGCACAATTGCCATATCTAGTTGAATTGCAAGTGACCATTTATCAATTAGGTGCCAGGACGGTTTAACATGAGGAACATCAGTCATTCAAATCATATTTAGCTCCAACTACGTTTTAATTATATTTGGCTACAACTCCAGGACAATATGGAAATGCACAATGTATTTTGACAATACTGTATTTCATGATAGTTCCTTTCTTTGAAAATCAAACACTACTGATGAAAATCTGAAATAAAATCATAATGTTGGAAGTACTCAGGTTGCCTGATCCACTGTGGTCCCAGCTTTTTCTGTTTCCTGTAGTTCTTTACGCTGACTGCTTAATGCTGGGCTCTTATGGGGTGGATTGTGGGGGGAATGTGGGGCCAGAGTGGGAGTAACATAGAATGCACAAGGGGCTCCAGAGCTGCCAGTGCCTCAAGCATAGGCAGCCAATCCTGTAACATCCCCAGGCAGGGGAGCTTGGTTTCCATGTGGTGAGAGCCAGCTGTCTTTATCCACTATGTCATTGAGTCATACAGCATGGAAACAGACCATTTGCTCCACCACATCCCCACCAAGCAGTTGGTACCCATCCCTATCAATCCCATCTTCCAGCACTTCTATGTCTCGGCGATTCAAGTGCTCATCTAGACACTTCTGTCAGTGACTGCTTCCACCACTCTCAAAGGCAGTGTATTCCAGGTCCTTATCATTCTCTGAGTGAAAAAGGTCCCCCTCAGATCCCCACTAAATATCCCCCTTACCCTATCTCTGATAATGGGGAAAAGTTTCTTGCAGTCTGCTCTATCTATTACCCCTTGTAATTTTATATACCTCAATCATGACCCCTCTTAATCTCCTCTGCTCCAGAGAAAACAGACCGAGCCTTTCCAGTCTCTCCTCATAAGTGAAACACTCCATCCCAGGCCAACATCTCGGTGAATCTCCTCTGCACCCTCTCCAGCGCTGTCACATCCTTCCCATAGTGCGGTGGCCAGAACCGCACACGGTACTCCAGCTGAAGTCTGACCAACGTTGGAGCATAACCTCCTGACTCTTGCGTTAAATGCCCTGACTAATGAAGGCCAGTATCCCAGATGCTTTCTTAACCACGTTATCTACCTGCGCTGCCACCTTCAAGCATCTTAGGACTTGTACACCTGTCTGAGCATCACAAGCAAAGCCCAATGATTCAGAAGCTACTTTCTTAAAGCGATTATACTGGCTGATTGACTTATCCATGTGCGGTTCTGCATGTAGCAGGGCAGAACTTCCAGTGACCAGCCTCACCTTGCCTTTGGAGGTGCATTATTTGTACTCCCAGCTACCAGACAGTCAGCCCTCAGCAGAACTGCCAGGCCAATGTGGTTCCCCACCCACTGAATGGCCTTGACCCACCCATGGTTAGATGAAGCAGTGCCTCAGATCATCACTGTGTCATATATCATGTAATTACACGCTAAGTAGATGGTGTTTAATACGTTCTCATTGACTCACCCCACTTTGAGACTGGCCCCAGGTTCATTTCCAGCCCATAAGCAATGTTAGCCTGTAATGGAAACATCGGGTATCTTTACTGTTTGCAAGTCACTCTCCCAGTTTTAAACCACAGTCACTTTATTGAAAACTGATGCTAATTTTTGAGAGCACTTCTCTCCCAAGAAGTTTGCCCTGGTTCATGTAACCATTCTGCTTCCCTGATGTGCTACTGTGATGTGCTGTGGGCTATTGTTGCAGTAGGGTCCAGGTCAGACTTCTGCTACTCAGCAGTCAAGGTGTGCTGACTCCAGTGTTGGAGACTGCTGGCCTGCACAAGGGCTGGGACACCTGAGCGCTGAGGAGCACGGAGTGGAGACCCTGTCGGAGGGATGGCAGGGGCTTCAGAAATGGGTCGGCAGGTACCTAATCCCATTTGTCTATATTCCGACATAAACAGCCTGTAAATACTGGCAGTTATAGACGTAACCGCGACCCGCCTTTGCGAGATTGCCCCTATTATATCAAAAAATGGAACAATTGCATGAACCAGAGTAAACTTCGTGGGAGAGGAGCTCTCTCAAAAATTGGGATTTATTTTCAGTAATTCTTCAAAGACTTTTTTTGTTTCAGTCACGTGACTGTGGTTGAAAACCAGGCGAATGATTTGCAAATTGTGGAAATACCTAGTGATCCCTTTGGAGACACAAGAGACTGCAGATGCTGGAAGCAGGAGCTGGAGGAACTCCGCGGGTCAGGCAGCATCTATGGAGGGAAATGGACAGTCGATGTTTTGGGTCGAGACCAAATGTCGACAGTCCATTTCCCTTCACAGATGCTGCCTGACCCACAATGATCCCTTTGACTCACCTTCGTGACCCAGGAGGAAGCTTCCTCCTCCTCGCTGGTCTGCAGGCAAGTTATAAGGTTGCTTAACTGCAATTACTCTGCAAATAACAAGCAGCAGAAAACTTCTTTGCCAGCTCTTCGATGTACACTCAGCTCTTGGAAAAAAGTGAGTCATAACTATGTGCATCTCTTACACACTTGGATGATTTCTGAAGGTGGATCAGTTTGCAGAGGAAGGGCGGCAAGTCACAGTAATCTGACATCGAGCTGGTAAGAATGGAATCACGGGGTCAGCCCATCACCTGCCCTCTAACCTGTACTGCACGTCATCCTAACTAAAAGCCCGCATTGGTTGTTGTTAAATGTCCTTTAGTTCATTCTTCGCCACACTAATTTCTGCGTTCACACAACTTCCTTCCTCTCAGGACTGTGGTTAAGTGTGTGTCTTCACTCAGTCCTTAATATCACATAGCACTGCCACTTACTACTAAACCACCTAATGCAGCATATTGTGTTTCTTCTGTACTTAGTGGCCACCAACACTGGAGAGGCTAACAGTCCAACGCTCTTGAGCCATGCCACATGTTTCTGAGCGTGCTTTCCCTTTTTGTGCTTCAGTGATGGTGAGGGCAGGAGAAGGGCCTTCTCTGGATGCAGCACGGATTCAGTGAGCGGGGCGGGGACGGTGCTCACCCCGCGTCGGATCTCCTGGCGCCAGCGGATCTTCCTGCGCGTTGCCTCGCCCATGAACAAGTCACCGGCCACCATGCAGCAGAAGGGGACATTGGAAGGTACAGTGTTTACAGACGCAGGCTATCAACAGTTATACCTAGTCATGGAGAGAGAGAGAGAGAGAGACCGCACAGAACCAGGCCCTTCGGCCCATCGAATCCATGCTGCCCATCGACCACCCTTCCACATTAATCCCGGTTTTTAACCACCACGCATTCTCATCACTCCCCCCGCGCCCCCTTAGATCCTGCCACTCCCCTACTCACTAGGGGCAATTTACAGCAGCCAATTAACCTACCAACCCGCACATCTTTGGGATATGGGAGGAAACCGGAGCACCTGAAAGAAATCCATGTGGCCACAGGGAGAAGGTGCAAACTGCACACTGACCAACACCCAAGGTCAACACTGAAGCTGAGTCTCTGGCACTGTGAGGCAGCAGAACCACTTTGCTTGCACCTTAGAGCAGTAACAGTTCCTGTTTATGTTTCACAGGTGAGATTTCAAACAAAATCAGTCACTGAACCACAATGAGATCGAGGCAGGTTTTGAAGAGTAGGGAAGAGACAGAGGCAGAAAGGTTAAGGGAAGGAATTGGGATGGTGGGAACCGAAGGCATGGCTGCCAATGATGGAATGAATAAATTTGAAGGTGCTCAAAAGATCAGATTTCATAGAGGGCTAGAGATATAAGGGGAGAAATCATGGAGAGATTTGGAAACAAAGGTGGGAACTTTAAGATTGTGATGTTGCAAGATGGGAACACAGAATTAGAGTTTTGGATGAGAAAATATTTTGGAGATAAGACATAGGAGACCGGCCAGGTGCAAGCATTCCTTAAGTGAGGATCTGGGCATCACTGGTCAGACCAATGTTTAGTGCTTATCCCAAATTGAACTTGAACTGAGTGGCTTGCTAGGTCCATGTCAGAGGAGTTAAAATTCATCCACACTGATTGGATTGTAATCACTCGTAGGCTGGGCTGTGTAAGGAGGGCAGATCCCCACTGAAGAACATGAGTGAATCAGATGAGTTTTGGTGACAAGCTGAGGTGATCGACATTGACAAGTGGGTGTAATCTGGTGGACCATTAATTCAGGATTTGTTGCACCAGGGATAGATATTGAATTACCACAGGTGGTGAAGATGGAATGTATTGGGTGTTCCTGTCATAGTGGGTGGATTGAAAATCAAGCAATTGAGACTGAAGAGTCATCATTGAATGTTATGGCACGGAAGGTCATTCAGCCCCTACACCAGCCCCTGGTTAGAGTGTCCTGTTAGTCCCGTCAGTCCTATTTCCCTTCTCCTTCCCCATGGTCTGGCAAATTATTCTCTCAGGTGTATCTTATAATTTTCCTTTTAAAGGACCCAATTTGTTCTGTTTCCACCACTCCTACACACGGCGAGTTACAAATGCCAACTATTTCTGAGAAAAAAGTTTCTCCTTTGTATCTTCTTCCCAGAAATTTTATTTTGTGCCCCCTCCACTTTTTACCCAATGGTATGAGCATTGAATTTTCCAATGTCAAGTAACCCATAAGCCCGGTGTTCCCCTCCCACACACATTCATCTGTCCACCTTGGTTTCTTCTCCCTTTTCACCGTTCCCATCCCCATCTCCCTCTACCTCCCCCACCTGGTTCCATCTACCCATCATCCACCCCCCATCTGGTTCCGCCTATCACCTACTTGCCCCTGTCCCATCCTCCCTCATACTGCTATATACGTTGTCACTCTTTCCCCTTCCCTCTCAGTCCTGATGCTGGGTCTCGAGCTGAAATGTCGACTTACACCTTTTGCCTCCACAGATGCTGCTTGACCCACTGAGTTCTTTGTGTGTTCTGTTTTTTGTTCCACTTTTTACCCTCTCCAACCTGATCATGACCTTGTGTACCTCAGTCTAACATCTTCTTGACCTTCTTTCCTCCAAGGAAAACATTCTCAACTCCTCGATTCTAACCTTGCCCCTGAATCATTCCAATAACACTTTACAACACCCTTCACATCTTTTCTAAAACATGGCAATGAGAATTGGATGCAATGCTTCGGTTGTGGTCTCCCTACTAGTGCAAAGATAGAAGGTTGACAGAAACAATGGTCTCCTCCTATATGTCATGATTAGAAGGAGGCCATTTGGACCATCAAGTCTGTGCCAGCTCACAAAGCGATCCCATTCCCTCACCAGTTTCCCCTGAAACCTATTTTCCCCCACATTCTAATCAACACCTTCCAGATTCTACCACTCACCTACACACTAGGGACAATTTACGGTGGCCATTTAACCTATTGACCCACGTGTCTTTGCCATATGGGAGGAAACTGGAGCACCCTGAGAAAACCATGGGGTCACTGGGAGAACATGCAAACTCCACACAGATCCAGGTTAAACCTAAGTCACTGGAGCCATGAGGCAGCAACTCTACCTCGTTGTGCACTGTACCCCACTTGAGGACCCAGAATTAAATTAACATGGACAGACACCTGTACTGGGGCAGACTCCACTCGGACTGAAGAAGCATGATGAAGAACCTCTCACGTTTACTCGGTTCCTGCATTTGACTCAATCCCAGAGACACAAGTCTCTGCTCTCATTCACTCATTGGCCTAATACTGGGTTTTAAGCAGAGAACATAGAAGAGTACAGCACAATACAGGCCCTTCAGCCCACCATATTGTGCCGACCTTTAAACCTCGCCTAAGACTATCTAACCCCTTCCTCCCGCATATCCCTCTATTTTAAATTCCTCCATATGCTTATCTAGCAATCTCTTGAATTTGACCAATGTACCTGCCTCCACCACTGCCCCCGCAGCGCCTTCCATGCACCAACCACTCTCTGGGTAAAAAAACTCCCTCTGATATCTCCCTTGAACTTCCCACCCATTACTTTAAAGCCATGCCCTCTTGTATTGAGCATTGGTACCCTGGGAAAGAGGCGCTGGCTGTCCACTCTATCTATTCCTCTTAATATTTTGTACACCTCTATCATGTCTCCTCTCATCCTCCTTCTCTCCAAAGAGTAAAGCCCTAGCTCCCTTAGTCTCTCCTCATAATCCATACTCTCTAAACCAGGCAGCATCCTGGTAAATCTCCTCTGCACCCTTTCCAACGCTTCCACATCCTTCCTATAATGAGGCAACCATAACTGGACACAGTACACTAAGTGTGGTCTAACTAGAGTTTTGTAGAGCTGCATCATTACCTCACAGCTCTTGCACTCGATCCCACAACTTATGAAGGCTAACATCCCATAAGCTTTCTTAACTACCCTATCCACCTGTGAGGCAACTTTCTGGGATCTGTGGATATGAACCCCCAGGTCCCTCTGCTCCTCCATACTACCCAGAATCCTGCCATTAACTTTGTACTTCGCCTTGGAGTTAGTCCTTCCAAAGTGTACCACCTCACACTTCTCTGGATTGAACTCCGTCTGCCACTTCTCAGCCCAGCTCTGCATCCTATCACCACCAACAACACCACCAACCTTTTCTTTCTCCCTAGATCACCTTGACGGCATCGAGTTGCCACCCCTTTCCCCGCTTGCGCCTGCTGTAGAGGAGGACCCCTTGGCCTCTCTGCTGGTGGCGGATGACGTGCCCGAAGGGGAGAAGAGAAAGCGTTCCTCGGAAGAGCTCCGGCGCATGTGGCGAAAAGCCATCTGCCAGCAGATCCTGTTGCTCCGGATGGAAAAGGAAAATCAAAGACTGGAAGGTTTGTTCTACCAGAAATTTAAAATATATTTTCCATGGGCTTTGTAACACCCATTATGGACATACTGTCTGCCCTCTCTGTGCCCCTCACACAATTATCAGGTCCCTCCCTCAGCCTCCTCAGCACCAAAGGAAACAAACCCATTCCATCCAGATCTGCCCAGGGTGTGCAGGGACCAATTAGTTGAAGCTCTGCGAGGAGCAGGTGTGTGCCTTGCTTGGAATGCCCACTTAAAATAGGTGGTATTGTTGACAGTGATGAAGGTTATCAAAAATTACAGGGGGATCTTGATCGGCTGGGAAGAAGACTGTGTACATTCACCCTATCAATGCCCCTCGTGATTTTATACACCTCTGTGAGATCACCTCTAGGGTCTCCTCTGCTCCCAAGTTAAAAAGTCCCAGCCTGTCCATCCTCTCCCGAGAACTCAGTCCTTTTCTGCATTCTTTCCCGTTTAGTAACATCCTTCCAATGAATGGCAGATAGAATTTAATTCAGATAGGTGTGAGGTGTTGCATTTCAGAAAGTCAAATCAAGGTTGGGCCCTGGGGTGTGTTGTAGGACAGAAGGACCTTGGAGTACAAGTACACGGTTCGCTGAAGGTAGAGTCACAGGTAGACAGGGTGGTGAAGAAGGCTTTTCGCGTGCTGGCTTTCATTACTCAGGGCACTGAGTATAGAAGTTGGGAGGTTATTGTGCAGCTGTACCAGACATTGGTGAGGCCGCACTTGGAGTATTATGCTCAGTTTTGGTCACCTTGCAATAGGAAAGATGTTACCGAACTGGAAAGAGTGAAGAAAAGAGTTACAAGGATGTTGCCAGGACTCGAGAGACTGAGCTATTGGGAGAGGTTGGACAGGCTAGGACTTTTATCCTGGAGCATAGGAGCCCGATAGGTGATCTTATAGAGGTGTATAAAATCACGAGAGGCATAGATAGGGTGAATGCACACAGTCTTTTTCCCAGGGTTGGGGAACTAAAAACTAGAGGACATAGGTTTAAGGTGAGAGGTGAAAGATTAAAAAAGGACCTGAGGGGCAACTTCTTCACACAGACGGCGGTGAAAATGTGGAACGAGCTGCCAGAGGAAGTGGTTGAGGCAGGTACAATAACAAAAGGCAGTTGGACCGGTACACGGATAGGAAAGGTTTAGAAGGATATGAGCCAAATGCAGGCAAATGGCTCTAGGTTAGATGGGCATCTTGATCAGCATGGACCAGTTGGGCCAAAGGGCTTGTTTCCGTGCTGTGTGACTCTGCAGCCTTGGAGCAGGTCAGCGTCCTGTTCTCCATGGCAGACTAGTTGTCAGGTCCATTGCTTGCTGACAGCTGCACAGCAATCTGCTGAGGAGAGAGGAGACGGGGAGGAGGAGAACAAAGGATCATTGGTCACAGTCCATATCTACCTGGTCTGTGCGTGAACTTATTATAGCACAATTCCAGGATTTCCCCATTTGCCCCACAAGGAAAAAGATCAGAATGGAGATGCAAGAGACTACAGATGCTGGAATCTGGAGCAAACAAATAAACTGCTGGAGGAACTGTCTGTTACAGAGCAGCGTCTGTGGAGGCAGAAGAATGGTCGACGTCGTGTCTGGACCAATCGTGTGTATGCTTCAGTTTAATTTACCACTGGTAAAATTGTTGAAGCAGGAGAGAGAGAAAAAACACTGTTCAACTGGGTGGGGCACTTGAAGTAAGAAGTCATTTGTTGAAACTTCCAGGGATAATTATTGTCAAATTCAGCGACTGTACAGGCAGGTGTGTTCTGTCAGCCAGAGAAAACCTCCTGCTCTTAATATTGTGCTGCTTCATGGCCCCTGAATTACTAATTTGATGGATCTTGTTTCAAATGTAAACTTACAGCGAGCAGGGATGAACTTCAGACCAGAAAAGTGAAACTGGACTACGAGGAATTTGTGCTTTGCCAGAAAGAGGTTTCTGCAGTTTGGGACAAAATGTTGAGCACCCCAGGAAGGGCAAAGGTCAAGGTTGACATGGAGAAGGTTCACATGGCACTTAGTCAAGGTCAGTGCTTGATTGCCAACTGTATTTCCTAACCAGATGGTTTCTTCTCAGCTGTCAACAATCATTGTTTGCACGCTGATATTCATAGACTCAATGAGAGTTGGTGGAAGAGAAACTAATGAAAGAAATATTCCTTGGAATTATCAAATTTAACCAATTTTCAATCCATACCAGCATATTGGCTCCAATCCACGTGCTTTGATTTTGTGCATTAACCTCTTAAGTGACATTTTATCAAAGGCCTGAAGATGCAAATACACTACACTGACTGGTTCTCCCTTATCTCATCCACCAGTTACATCCTCAGAAAACTCCAGTAGATTTGTTAAGAATATTTCCTTTTCATATCCTCATGTTTATTTTGTCTGGTCCTGTTAATGTTTTCTAAGTGTCCAGTCACATCCTTTATAATAGACTCTAGCGTTTCCCTGACTCCAGATGTTAGGATAACCAGTCTGTCGTTTCCTCTTTTCCTCTGCTTTTTTAAATAGTGCGGTTACGTTTGTCACCCTTTGAATCTGCAAGAGTCATTCCATCATCTATCACACTTTGGAAGATGACAACCAATGCAATCACTCTTGTCGTGGTTACCTCTTTTTATACTCTGGACTACAGTTTATCAGGCCCTGGGGGATAATTGGCTTTCAGTCTGCTTTTCTCAGCTTGCTATTATTAGTTTCCTTTAATTCCTCTTTTTCCTTTGACCCTTGGTTCCCTGCCATTTCTAAGAAGTTATTTGTAAACTCTTCTGTGAAGACAGAACCAAAGCATTAGCTTAATTGCTCTATCATTTATTTGTTTCTCATTATAAATGCTTCAGTTTTTGACAATTAAGGACCTATATTTGTTTTTACTGATCTTCTTCATTTTACATAATTGAAGAGGCTTTTACAATCCAGTTTTATGTTTCTTGCATGTTTTTTCTCACACTCCATTTTCACTCTCTCAATCAATCTCTTAGTCCCATTTTTGCTAAATTCTATACCTCTCCCAATCAGGCTTGCTAACTTTACTGTCAACTTGATGTGACTCCATTTTGGATCTAATACCGTCCTTATTTCATGAGCGATGGTTGGGTTGCTTTACCTTTTGTATTTTTGTGCCAGAAAAGAATGTACAACTGTTGCAGTTCCTGCATTCTTCCATTAGATGTTAGCCTTGCCTTTCCACTGTCCTGACCTGCAATGAAACTCCCCAGTCTGCCAACCCAACTTACTTCTCACAGCTTTGTCATTTCATTTACATAGATTTAGGACCCAAGGTTAAACTACTTCACGTTCAGTCTTACTGAAGAATTCTACCACATTCCACATTATGGTCATTCTTCCTAAAGAAGACCACACAACAATATTATTCATTAACCCCTCATCGTTGTAAGGTGCCCAGACTAGGACAGCCTATTCCTGGTTGGAACCTCAGTATACTGGTCTAAAAATACACCTTCCAGGAATTAATCCCCTATAGTGTTATTGCTAAGTTGGTTGACTCATCTATACTGTATGTAGATTAAACCGTAGTGCCCTTGTTACATGCATCTCTGACTTACTGTTTGGTTCCACTCCCTGTATTACCACCACTGTTTAGAGACTTATAAACAACTCCCATCAATCTTTTTCTGTCTCTTGGTGCTTCTTAGCTCCAACCAGACTGAGTCTTGATTTTGTGAGCCAATATCCTTGCTCTGGTTTCATCCTTTATTAACAATATCACCCTACCTCCTCTTGCTTTTTGCCTGGTCTTCCTTATTATTGAAGATCCTTGGATCCCAGCATTGGTCACCCTGCAGCCATGTCTCCTTAATGACAGTTATATTGTATCTGTTTATATTTGTGCTGTTAATTTGTCTTCCTTGTTATAAATGCTTTGCTTATTCAATGAGTCACCTTTATATTTGTCTTTTCAACACTTAGACATCCGAGCTTTTTTTTTGTTTTCATTTCATGGCCTTATTATCATTTTTCTGTAATAGAATTAAAAGTAAAGTAACTGCACAGAACAATGCGAAAGTGGGTCTCCCAAGACTACAGATCCAAGCTCCACACAAGCCACTTCTTTGTCCAACATTTGTCAACCTTTCCTGTAACTTTCTCTGTGAAATTAAACTCAGGGAATTCAGCTGATCGATTCCATGCCCACTCTGGGTACCACAGTTGGCCCCATTCCCTCCCTCTTTCCCCAGGGTCCTGCATGTGACGCTTTGTCAAGCACTGGCACGATTCACCTCCAAAGGCACTGATGGATTCTGTTTCTCTCACTGTGACAGGCAGTGAATTCCAGATCCTAATTATTCCCGAAGTGAAATTGCTTCCTCACATGTAATTTTTCCCAGTGTTTAAAATCTGTGTCCCTTTGTCCTTGCACTGGTTGCTGATGGGAACAGCTACCCTCCAGATAAGATAAGAGAGATAAGATATCTTCATTAGTCACATGTACATCGAAACACACAGTGAAATGCACCTTTTGCGTAGAGTGTTCTGGGGGCAGCCCGCAAGTGTCGCCACGCTTCCGGTGCCGACATAGCATGCCCACAACTTCCTAACCCGTACGTCTTTGGAATGTGGGAGGAAACCGGAGCACCCGGAGGAAACCCACGCAGACAAAGGGAGAACGTACAAACTCCCTACAGACAGCGGCAGGAATTGAACCCACGTCGCTGGCGCTGTAAAGCGTTACGCTAACCGCTACACTACCATGCCTGCTCATCTATATCAGTCATACTTTTGTGCACAGTAGAAGAACTCACCTGAATACAAATTTGGAACAAAATTTATACTGCAAATTTTTGAGCACTTAGAACATAGAAGAGTACAGCACAAGAATTACCCTTCAGTCCATGATGTCTGTGCTGACTGCAATGCTGATTTTAACTCATCCCATCTGCCTGCACATGATCTATATCCTTCCATTCTCTGCCTGATCACGTGCCTGTTTAAATGCTCTTAAATGTTGCTGTCACTTGTCATCTGTTTAGCTTTTATGACAGATGAACGTCATATGCTTATAGTTTCAGTGACTTAAGTAACTGTGAGTTGTTATTGGTGGTGTGAGGTATCTGCACACTGGTACTTGGTGCTACAGTCTGACTGTAAGGAGGGTGTTCCTATTTGACCAGGTGTTCCGAAGTGTCGGAGAGGAGAGGTTTGGCAATTCCTCGCCGAGCAGTATCGGCTGAGACACCGGTTGGCGGAAAAGCAGCAACCAGGAGATATCTCGTACAAGGAACTCCTGAAACAACTGACAACCCAGCAGCACGCCATCCTGGTGGACCTTGGTAAGACAAATGACTCTGGTTGTGTGGAAACCCAGTGAACCACTTAATCTGTGCCAAGGTAGAATTTGAAGGTATATCATGAGCCTGTTAGCTGAATGAAAAAGATAATGAATGTATTGCCTACTCATTAAACTTACCTCACTCCTTCAAGAAAAGTACTTTAAACTGCAGTTTTTTAAGTGCAGTACTGTTTGAGTCCAATAGGTGGTGAGCTTACACATTATATTCTTAATTTTAAAATTAAGAGTGATAAAGCTTCATCTTCTCCACTTTGCCTCTCTCCCACCTCAGTATTTTCCCTATTACTATTGTACCTTTCTTTTCTAGTAAAATTATTTTATTTATTTTTCTTTGGTTATTTCTCTTTCCAGTTTCTTTTGCTCAGACTGCTGTGCGCTAATTAACATGTCTTTTTTATTCGTTTTCTGGATTTACCTTGGTGTTTCTGTGCCCCATTGATGCTCAGATCTAGCTTACCACCATTCTACCTCCCACCACGGCTATCGCTTGTGTCCCTTTGCATCGTCCTTGAGTTCAGGTACAGGACTTTTAACACCCCAATGCTGTGCAAGGTTGAGATTCACTCAGCTTACTTCAAGACCTCAGGAGTTCCCAGAGCACTTTTGAGCCAATTAAATGCTTTAAAAGTGTATCTGGTCTGGTGGCAGGTGGAACAACCTGTTTCATCAGGGTGAGACCTCACAAATGGCAGTGATGACCAGATTACAGGATTTTAACGAATAAAATCAGAAAATGCTGGAAATATTCAGTAGGTCTAGGAGCATCTGTAAAGAGAGAAACTGAATTAACATTACAGATCGATGACCTTTCATTATTTCCTTTCATTTGAACTGTCCATGTGCAATATTGGGGATAATGGATTGGGAGGTAACAATAATGTTGGTTCACTTATCCTGGCAGTGGACTTTACAGAGACAACACTGGAGGCATTTCTCCATGCCTTGAGGTGCCTGCTGTGGGTAAGATATGTCACAGAATCCCTGCTGTCTAGTAAACCATTAGCTTCATGCCCAATTTGATCTTCAAGTACTCTCTTTCTTAGACTGCCAGAAGAGGAGGTAGCACACTGAAGGTAGCAGTGAACTTCACCATCAGTATTTACCCTCACTGAGAGGTGCCTCCTGAGATATGGGAAGTGGCCCACGTTTTCTAGGGTCCTGTCGTGGAGGTTTGTGGCGGGGGGAGTTTCAGGTTGACAGAGGACTTTTGTGGATGTTAGTGTAAGACCCATTCACCTGTATGCTTCTGTGAATGAATCGACGATGACTTGGAGCTTAGCCTGAGAACCTGTGTTTACCCAAGTGTCAGCTGCCTACTGAGGTTAGAGTGACTTTGGTTCTGGGTTGGAGGTGGTGTAGGTTGAACAGTTTCCCTTTTGTCCTGTATATTTGCTGTACTCCAAAGGGAAGCTTGTTGGAGGTGAGGTGCAGTGTTGGAGAGATTGAGAGAAGTATTGGGACGATGAGGCAATCTTCTTTGACACCAATCTACACCTCATCTCCCATGTATGGGAAGAGGAGGATGTGCCACAGGACATCAGAGGCAGTGTAACCACAACCATCGTCACAAAAGGATATACATCTGATTGCGGTAACTACAACCAGGTCTCCTTCTACCTCTCACGGGGAAAGTCGTCACCAATGTCCTCCTCAGCCATCTCCCCTCAGTTGCTGACAAGCTGCTCCCCAAATTGCAGAGTGGATTCTGTCCATCTGAAGATATAATGGACATGACCTTCACCATGTGTCAACAGTGGAGCGGCGTTACCACTACACGTTTCCTTTTTTGACCTCACAAGAGCCTGTGATTCAATTGAGATGATCTATAGAGCATCGCTCCCAATTGGCTGGCTGCAGGTATTCATCGTAACCTTACACGTGCTACAAAATAGCATGCAGGTCTTGTTCTTAACCAACCTGTCCAAAATCGTCCCAACCTTGGTCATGACTTACTAAGCCGTGCAAAGGGCATCACCTCCAACAGTGCAGTACTCCCTCAGTACTGCACTGAGATATCAGTTTAGATTTCACGGTCAAATGTCCTGCGTGGGACTTGGACTCACAGCTGTCAGACTCAGATGCAAGAGAACAACAGGCTGACCCTCAGCTGTTTACACGACTGCCTGAAGTGAATCACAAGATGTGAGTCCATATTGGTAATTAGTTTATTATTGTCACGCGTACTGAGATACAGTGAAAAACTTTTGTCTTGCATGCCATCCATACAGATCATAAGTCCATCAAGGTAATACAAAGGGAAAAGCAAGAACAGAAAGCAGAATATAATGTTACAGTTACAGAGGAAGTGCAGTGCAGGCAGGCAATAAGGTGCAAGGGCCACAACGAGGTAGATTGAGAGATCAAGAATTCATCTTTATCTTACAAGATTATCTCACCACAGAATAACACGATAGTATAAAGAATGGTAACTATGAAATCATCAGGTTGTTGTTGAAAGCACACCGAGTTCACGAATGTTTTGAGGGAAGGAACCCAGTGATCCTTGCCCTGTCTGGCCTATGTGTGACTCCAGGTTTACTGGAGTCGACATTTAACCTCTGTCTGGTACAACCCACTTCACAAGCGACTGTAAATGGGTTGTAAATACTGATCTTGCCTCTGATGCCCACATGATTAAAAAGAACAATTTTACTGACTTCATATTTTGTGCAAACAATTACATTCTCAGTGTGAAAATAAGACAGAAACAAAAATTGCTGGAAGCGTGTAAACAAGACTTTCTCCTGTTATGTGCTGTTACAGGGCGAACGTTCCCCACGCACGCATATTTTTCGGCACAGCTGGGAGCTGGGCAACTCTCGCTGTTTAATCTCCTCAAGGCCTACTCATTGCTGGACAAGGAGGTTGGCTACTGCCAGGGCATCAGCTTCATTGCTGGTGTCCTTCTTCTGCACACAAGTGAGGAACAAGCCTTCGAAATGCTGAAGTTTCTCATGTACGACCTCGGCTTCCGTAAGCAGTACAGGCCCGACATGATGTCATTGCAGGTACAGTACAAGTTGCTCAACTTTTGATTATTAGAAACATAGAAAATCTACAGCACAATACAGGCCCTTTGGCCCACAAAGTTGTGCTGAACATGTCCCTACCTTAGAAATTACTCAGCTTACCCATAGCCCTCTATTTTTCTAAGCTCCATGTACCTATCTAAAAGTCTCTTAAACAACCCTATCGTATCTGCCTCCACCACCGTTGCCGGCAGCCCATTCCACGCACTTACCACTCTCTGAGTAAAAAACTTACCCCTGACATCTCCTCTGTACCTACTCCCCAGCACCTTAAACCTGTGTCCTCTTGTGGCAACCATTTCAGCCCTGGAAAAAGCCTCTGACCATCCATACAATCAATGCCTCTTGTCATCTTATACATCTCTATCAGGTCACCTCTCATCCTCTGTCGCTCCAAGGAGAAAAGGCCGAGTTCACTCAACCTGTTTTACTGTCACTCAACTTTGCTCCAAGGAGAAAAGGCCGAGTTCACTCAACCTGTTTTACTGTCACTCAACCTATTCATCTAGTTCCAAAAAATGCCGATTTGTGTCAAGATGGAGTTTCCTCAGATTTGGGTTCACAATTACTTCTTTGAGTTCCAGTTGGAAAACCTACTCCATCTAATCCAAGATTGCAGTGTTTTACTGAGCATTATTGACGCTGTATCCCAATCCTTGCTCCTCTCACAGATCAATAGGTTTCCAGACAGGGAGGGACTCAGAGGTATTACTAAAAAGCAGTGCTGTTTGATCAATTGTGATCTTAACATCTGGCGAAACAGGCTCAAGGACACGATGGCCTACTCTTGTACCCATTCCTTATATAGTTTTATTTCTTATCTACTCGGATTTAGAAGCAACAAACAATTTGCTGGAGGAACTCAGTGGGTTGAATAGCATCTGTGGGGGGGAAAGAATTGTCAATGTTTCGGATTGAAAGGCTGAATCAGGACCTACACACAAAGCGCTGGAGAAACTCAGCAGGTCAGGCAGCGTCTATGGAGGGAAATGGACAGATGATCTTTCGGGTGAGATCTGAAAGATCGACTGTCCAGTTCCCTCCACAGATGCTGCATGACCTGCTGAGTTCCTCCAGCGCTTTGTGCATTGCTCCAGATTCCAGCATCTTCTGTCTCTTGTGTCTGCATCAGGTCCTGATGCAGGGTTTCGACCCAAAATGTCAGCGATTCCTTATCCCTCACAGATGCTGCTCGACCTACTGAGTTCCTCCAGTAGTTTGTTTGTTGCTCCAGATCCCTGCATCCGCAATCTCTTGTGCCTCACATTTTGAAGCTTGTTGTTTCCTATCCCTTTACATCCACTGAGAATCAACATTTATATTGTCCACAGATGATTTCGGCAATTAAATGTACTGTATATTCACAGTAATTATGCTTTTCCTCTTGTTGGAAAATTAGTGGTGAATTATATTGAATTATATGGATGCAATTTGTACTGTGTACTTTGTTATGAGTTCTGTATTCACCAAGTTGTTTGAGAGAAATAATAAGAAAACAAAACTTATTGGAAAGGAAAGCAGTAGTTATCTTGGCTTGTGGAAGGCAGGATGTTGACTCTCTGTCCCTCCTTGTTAAATCTTTCTGAGAAGGTTCCATACCAAGTCACATGCCACCCTGACTTGGAAACATGTCAGTATTCTTGCCTTGTGACCGGGTCGGAATCAATGGAGCGGGAGTGCCTTCACCGGAAGTCACTGCAGCGGTTGAAGAAGGCAGTTCGTTGCTACCCTTATTAATGGCAACCTTGATAGTCAGTGCTGACCATGAAATGGAATGGCATATCCTGTGACTTAACTCACCTGGCTTTGCCTGGGAATCTTACTTTGCAACCTGCAATACACCTGGATAAAACGACATTCTGCATATATTTATATTCATGAAGTTACCTGAGGTTTCACCTGTACAGTTTTACCTCTGACCACTCTTGGACACAAGGAGCAACGAACAAGATGCTGGAGGAACTCAGCGGGTCAGTCAGCATCTATGGAGGGAAATGGGCAGTTGAAGTTTTGGGTCAATGCCCTTCGACTGGACTGAAAGGTAGAGGGGAAATAGCCAGTATAAAGAGGTGAGGGGAAGGGGTGAGGCAAGAGCTGGTGGATCCAGATGAGGAGGGGAGAGTGGAACTAGCGACAGAGGCTGGGAGGTGAGAGGTGGAGGCGAGAAAGGGCTGCAGATGATGGAAGGGAAAGGAGGGTTGGAGCATGGACTCAAATGAGGGAGGTGAGGAGGGCAGATGGGAACAGTGGGGGGGGAGGGGACCCAGTGGGAGGGGTGTGTGGGTGATGGGCAGATGGAGGGGAAGGAAACAGGGTGATGGGGGGCTGGGGTTGGTGTTGGAGGAAATGGGTAGATTAGGAAGCAATAGAAAAGGACAGAGGGGGAGCAGGTTCCTTGGTTGCAAGGAGTTTCTGGATCAGTGGCTGTCCTTTGGTTTTCCAGGATGTGGAGTATCCCACAGTACTGAGTTGTAGGGGGTATAGAGACTGCATGGTGTGGATGGTGTGGAGAGGGGAAAGGAAGAGGCATGAAATGATGCAAGTGCTGTGGCTGGTCCCAGAGTGAGAAAGGCGAGAGGAACCCTTTTTGTGTTGGAGGAGGAACAGGCAAAACTCCAGTGAAGAAATTGGCTCATGTTATAATGCTGGGTATGTGTTATCACTTGACCAACTCTACCACGATATGGCTGTTCCATTGCACTGGAACTAATAGGGAAATCTTCTGGTACTATACAAGTACAATCCACGAGCAATGAAGATTGCACTGATAAAGCATCATTCACAACCTGAAGGTATCCCAAAGTACCTCACAACTAAGGAAGAGCCTTTTGCAGTGTCGCCTCTGCAGTAGTGTAGCAAAGGCTACAATCAGTTTGAAAACAGCAAGTTGATATTGGTATTGGTTTATTATTGTCACCTGTACCGAGGTACAGTGAAAAACTTGTCTTGCATACCAATCGTACAGATCAATTCATTACACAGTGCAGATACATTGAGTTAGTACAGAGTGCATTGAGGCAGTACAGGTAAAAAAAATAACAGAGTACAGAGTAAAGTGTCACAGCTACAGGGAAGTGCATTGCAGGTAGACAGTAAGGTGCAAGGTCACAACAAGGTAGATTGTGAGGTCAAGAGTCCATCTCAACGTATAAGGGAACCATTCAATAGTCTTATCACAGTGGGATAGAAGTTGTCTTTGAGCCTGGTGGTACGTGCCCTCAGGCTCCTGTATCTTCTGCCTGATGGGAGAGGAGAGAAGAGAGAATGACCCAGGTGGGTGGGGTCTTTGATTATGCTGGCTGCTTCACCGAGGCAGCGAGAGGTAAAGACAGGGTCCAAGGAGGGGAGGCTGGTTTCCGTGATGCACTGGGCTGTGTCCACAACTCTCTGCAGTTTCTTGCGGTTCTGGGCAGAGCAGTTGCTGTACCAAGCCATGATGCATCTAGATAGGATGCTTTCTATGGTGCATGAATAAAAGTTGGTGAGTGTCAAAGGGGACATGCCAAATTTCTTTAGCCTCCTGAGGAAGTAGAGGCGCTGGTGAGCTTTCTTGGCTGTGACGTCTACATGGACAGGCTATTGGTGATGTTCACTCCTAGGAACTTGAAGCTCTCAACCCTCTCAACCTCAGCACCATTGATGTAGACAGGTGCTTGTACACCGCCCCCTTTCCCAAAGTCAATGACCAGCTCTTTTGTTTTGCTGACATTGAGGGTAAAGTTGTTGTCATGACACCATTCCACTAAGCTCTCTATCTCCTTCCTGTACTCCGACTCATCACTGTTTGAGATATGGCCTGCAACGGTGGTATCACCTGCAAACTTGTAGATGGAGTTAGAGCAGAATCTGGCCAGGCAGTCATGAGTATATAGGGAGTAGAGTAGAGGCTGCGGACGCAGCCTTGTGGGGCACCAGTGTTGAGAGTAATCATGCTGGAGGTATTGCTGCCTATCCTCACTGATTGCGGTCTGTTTGTCAGAAAGTCAAGGATCCAGTTACAGAGGGAGGTGTTGAGTCCGAGGTCTCGGAGTTTGGTGATGAGTTTGCTTGGAATTATAGTATCGAAGGCGGAGCTGTAGTCAATAAACAATAGTCTAACGTGGGTGGTGTGGAAATGACTAGTTGCTCTGTTCTTTGGAAAGCACTGATAGTGGCCAGGACGCAGGAGAATTCTCCTGCTCTTCCTTGAAATAGTGCCCTTGAGACAGCAGATGGGATCTTGGTTCAACTTCTCACCCATGCACCTGGAAAGGTACAGCACTCACTCTGTACAGCACTGGGATGTCACCCTAGATTTTCACGCCCAATTGGGAGCAATAACTAGAGGTAAATGGATGCCTGAAGGGATGTGAAACCATTTATGTGCTTGCAGTTTAGCAGAGGATAGCCCAAAAACAAGATATTGCAGGGCAGAGAGGATCATTAATCCATCCTGGATCTGAGAAAGGACTATTCATCTCTCTTAAACATACTAAATCCAACACTTCTTTTGAATAATTTCATCTATGCTTTGACAACCCGTGAGGTTTAAGGATAATTCTGTTATAACCTGCTCTGTCCAGCATCGTATTTGAGCAAAATCATTCCTTCGCCTTCAGACTCCCACTTGAAGACAAGATTTCAAACTCAGGGACACAAATAAAAGAATACAGATATACAGGCAAATTTCTATGTTGGAAGTGTTCCATTTCTACCGAACAAATTCAGAAGTATTGAGCAATTCCTTTAATATTAAAACTTATTTTAGTTGAAGAAAAATGTCTTTCAGTATTAGAATAATGATTCCATATTTAGAAATCTGTTTGGTAAGATTAGGAATATAATGCTAGAGCAATTTATTTGACCTGTTTATTATGTAGTTCAGTATTTAGTAAAGAGTATTCGATAAATGAAAAGAGTATAACATGTATCATTATTTTCCTTCTTGGTTCTCCTTGTGTTTCCCACACTGCTGCCTGGAGATGGTCAGACAAAGGCAGTGTTGTCAAAGGCATGCACCGAACGTCTGCCCACCACTTCTGTGAATTTGCCAGGGTTGGAGAATTATGGTACTATCTAGACTGGAATTGAGATCTTTGGAATGAAGGAGTCTAAATGGAGATTGACTTGATGTGTGTAAAATCATGAACCTGAACTGGAAGGGGCTACATCCCCTGGCAGAGATGTTGATAACTAGGATACATAGATTTAAGTAAATGGTTGGAAGGATTAGGAAAGAGTTGAGGAAACATGTTTTCACTCAGAATGATCGGGGACTCCCTGCTTGAAAGCGTGGTGGAGGCAGAAGCTTCCACTATGTTTGAAAAGTATCTGGATGAGCACCTGAAGAGTCTTAGCCTACATAGCTGTGGACCAAAATTGGGAAGTGGGATTGATCTGAATCATCCCATTTTTGGTTGGCATGACTAAAGGTGCTGAATGGCATCCAACTCTATTATTCTAGTATTTTGTGTGTGTGTGGGTGAGTGTCACGAACCAGCAACAAAAGAAACACACTGAGCATGATTTAGTGTTAAAAACTATTTTATTAATCACTACTTATGATAATACGTAAAATAAAAGTAAAAATGTTAGTATGTTAGAATTCAAGAATGTTAAACCTCGAACGTTAACCCCAAAACTAAACTCTTCGTGTGTGTGTGTGACAAAGTCCAAAACTCCCAGTTCCGGAATGGTTCTTAAAGTTCAGTTCCGCAAGCCATAAGGTGAAACGTGAGCAAGGGCTTCTTCAACAACCACCGTTGTCTGAAGATAAGATGTAGATGTAGAAAAACATAGAGAGAGTACATACGAAATCCAAATGTTCCACGATGGAACCCAAACGACACTTCAGTGTTTACTCGGTAGTGACTCCCTCACCCCGAAAAGCATCCGAACCGTGGTCGTCCACACACAAATACCTGTTTCCTTCTACAGGTCAGCAACAAAGTGAACTCCACCGGATTACTTCCAACTTCCATACATGGATTTCAGTGGCAAACACAGTTATTGTTTCTCATCCATCGATAGAGAAAACAAGCAGGCTGGTGTCTCTCTCCCTTCTCTCTCTCTCTCTTCTTCTTCTTCTTCTGACTTCTTCAACAACGTCATTACGTCCTTTATCTTCTATTCACGTAAGCACGCCCCACACACATACACACACACTCTCTATCTTAAAGGGACTTTTACTGAGTCCGTAACAGTGAGTGAATGAGACAGGAGGTACAGTACAGCACGGTAGTGTAGCGGTTAGTGTAACGCTATTACAGCACCAGTGACCCGGGTTCAATTCCCGCTGCTGTCTATAAGGAGTTTGTATATTCTCCCCGTGACTGTGTGGGTTTCCTCCGGGTGCTCCGGTTTCCTCCCACATTCCAAAGACGTACGGGTTAGTAGGTTAACGTGGGTGTAGTTGGGCGGCGCGGGCTTGTTGGGCCGGAAGGTCCTGTTACCATGCTGTATAAATAAAGTTTTTAAAAGAGGTTATGTACGTCTGGGGAAAACCTCCTGAAGTCACACTGTCCTTTGTTCAGATCCAGATGTACCAGCTATCGAGGCTGCTACATGACTACCACCGGGACTTGTACATACACCTGGAGGAAAATGAGGTCAGCCCCAGTCTCTACGCTGCCCCATGGTTTCTCACTTTCTTCGCCTCACAGTTCCCACTGGGATTTGTTGCCAGGGTTTTCGGTAAGTAATGTCTTCATGTTCTGATCTCCAAAGCTGATGAGGAACAGCTTTTCTCGCCAGTAAGAAGGCTGGTTAATCTGTTCCTTGAAATCCAGCAGACTCGGATGAGGAGGAAACAATGACAGCCAATCAAGCTCATTTTTCCCAGAAGCCATGGTGTGGCAATTTGCCTTTGGCTGTGAAACAAACTTGGGAATGTTAGCTGGCCACTGCATTCCTTCCTTATATTGGAAGAGGCAGCGCAGTGTACAGCCCCAGTGACCCAGGTTCAATCCTGATCTCCAGTGCCATCTGCTTGTGAAATTTGCTGGGGTTTCCTCTGGGTGCTCTGGTTTCCTCCAACACCCCAAAAACGTGCAGGTTGCTAGGTTAATCGGCCACCGTAAGTTGCCCCATATATGTCAGTGCGTGGTGGAATTGGCGGGGAGTTGATGGGAACAAGGGGTGGATAAAATGGGATTAGCGTAGGTCAAAAGGCCTGTTTTCCATGCTATATGGCACTATGACAATAACTATAACCAGCACCAATCCTGGAGAGTCCATTTACTGCTAAGAAGTCCCAAATCTCTCTCAGCATCAGATCATTGTCATGTCAACAATATTCTAAGTGGAAATTCCATATAAATCCTTTCCATACCATAGAACCATAGAACAATACAGCACAATACAGGCCCTTTGGCCCACCATGTTGTGCTGACCTTTAAACCACACCTAAGACTATCTAATCCCTTCCTCCCACATATCTCCCTATTTTAAATTCCTCCATATGCTTATCTAACAAGCTCTTGAACTTGACCAACGTATCAACCTCCACCAGCACCCCAGGCAGCGCATTCCATGCCCTAACCACTCTCTGGGTGAAAGACCTCCCTCTGATATCTCCCTTGAACTTCCCACCCATTACTTTAAAGCCATGCCCTCTTGTATTGAGTATTGGTGCCCTGGGAAAGAGGCGCTGGCTGTTCACTCTATCTATTCCTCTTAATATTTTGTACACCTCTATCATGTCTCCCCTCATCCTCCTTCTCTCCAATGAGTAAAGCCCTAGCTCCCTTAGTCTCTCCTTATGATCTTTTCTCTCCTCAGAATTTCTTTCCCAAGGAAAAGCTGGTTAAGAAGGTTTTTGGCATATTGTCCAAAGCATGGAATATAAGAGCAAGGAGGTGATGCTGGAATTGTATAAAACACCAGTTAAGCCACAGCTGGAGTAGTATGTGCAATTCCGGTAGCCACACTACGGAAGGGATGTGATTGTACTGGAGATGGTGCTGAGGAGATCGTTAAGGATGTTGTCAGGGCTGCAGAGTTATCATTATGGTGAAAGGCTGACTAGACTGGTGTTGTTTGCTCTGGATCAAAGGAGGCTATAGAACCATATTGTATATGGAATGAGCTGCCAGAGGACATGATAGAGGCGGGTACAATTACACTGTTTAAAAGACATTTGAACAGGTTCATGGATAGGATAGAGGGATGTGGGCCAAACGCAGGTGAATGAGACTGGCTTAGATAGGCATCTTGGTCAGCATGGACGAGTTAGGCCAAAGAGCCTGTTTCTATGCTTATAACTATGATGCCGAGGAGAGATTTGATAGCAATGTTTAAAATTATGGGGGCTGCAGACAAGGTGAACAATAAGGACCTTCTTCCTCTACAGAGGGGACAATAATCAGGAGATACAGGTTCAAGTTAAATGTAAAAATATTAGGAGGGAATTGCATAAAAATATTGGGGATCTGGAACTCACTACCTGAAAGAGTGGTTGAGACAAAAGTCCTCTTCACATTTTATTAGTCTCTGTGTGAGCTCTTGAAGTGCCATGGTCCATCGACATCCATCATTAAGGACCCCCACCATCTGGGCCATGCCCTCTTGTCTGTGCTGCCATCAGGCAGGGGGTACAGGAGCCTGATGACCCACACCTCAAGGTTCAACAACAGCTTCCTCCCCACTGCCGTCAGGTTCTGAGAAACCTTAACACTACTTCGGACTGCATTTCCGTCAATGTGCACTAATGCCGTAATGTTTACTTTTGTTTACTTTGTCGTGTAAATTATGTATAATTTATGTTAATTTGAGTTTATATAATTTATGTCTGTAATGCACTGTGCTGTTGCTGCTGCAAAGAAGCTAATTTTCATGGCATTTATACCCTGGGTATGTTTGCCCATGACAGTAAACTTGAACTTGAACTATAAAGCCACAGATCACACTCTAAGATGCGGCATTGTCCTTAAGAACTCTTTTATTTTTGGCAGGCACGGATACAATGGGCTAAATGTCCTCCCTCTCTGCTACAAATCTCAATGATTCTAATCAAGTAAAACCTTGGAATACTTGCCCTTCCTCTGTCCACCAAAGTCCTGGGCTTTCTGAGGCATGAAAACAATCATATCCCGAGTGACATTTCAGCATATAATTAATCCAGGTGGAACTGCTCACAGCTGAAGTCTGTGCGCAGCACAGCTCTTAAACACTGACAAATGATTAAGCTTATCAAAAGGTGAAATTTCCCCTTTTTCCTGCCCAAAATTCTCCCTGGATGGATGATTAAGAGCTCTTTGCAAGTTTCAGCTAGTCCTTTTGCTCTAATGTGTAGGCCAATTGTATTGTTATTTGTCTTAACTGTGAAAGATGTGACTATACTGGAGAATAGATTTTTGAGGATCTTGGCAGAACTGAAAAATTTTAGCTTTGAGGCAGGATTGGATAGGCTGGGATTTTTTCCTTTTGAATGGAGGAGGCTAAGGGGAGATTTAATTGAGTTGCAGAACATTATGAGGGGCTTGGATGGGGTGAATTACTTCTCTTAGCTGAGGGTTTAGAAACCAAGGAGGCATAGCTTTAAAGTAATTGGTAGGATTGACGAGGAGATAGTTTTATTTTACCCAGAGGGTGGTGGGGATCTGGAAGCCACTGCCTGAAACGGTGATGGAGGCAGAAGTCTGGCCACATTTAAAATGTGCCTGGATGTGTACTTGATGAGTAGGGCTGCAGACCAAGTGTGGAAGGTGGGATCAGGCTGGGGAGCTCTTTATCAACCAGGATAGACACGATGGGCCAAATGGCCTCCTTTTGAGTCATAAATATGAAATGATTCCAAGATGTAAGAAAACAAATGTATATTTACATCAATATGCTGGGAAGGTATTAGAATGACCTTCAAGGCATGGCAGGCACGGTAGTGTAGCGGTTAGCATAACGCTTTACAATGCCAGCGACCCGGATTCAATTCCGGTTGCTGTCTGTAAGGAGTTTGTACGTTCTCCCCGTGTCTGCGTGGGTTTCCTCCAGGTGCTCCGATTTCCTCCCACATTTCAAAGACGTACGGGTTAGGAAGTTGTGGGCATGCTATGTTGGCGCCGGAAGCGTGGCGACACTTGCAGGCTGCCCTCAGAACACTACGCAAAAGATGCATTTCACTGTGTGTTTCAATGTACATGTGACGAATAAAGATATCTTATCAATTCCCCATTGCTATTAAACAGTAAGGCCACATGGAGACACCATTGAGTCATTTGATTTCAAATTCAACCTAGCTGTATGAGAAACTACTGCATGTGTGGTGTCTATAAATTAACTGCCCTGCATTGAGCAATATTGACTTCTATGCAAAGTAGTAAATAACTATCGCAACCTTCCTCAGAGTGACTCCCCATCCTCTGTCACCTGTCACTGCCCACCAAACCCATCCTCAACTGAAATGGGTCCCCCAGCATGAACCTCCTCCAGGAAGCTGGTTCCAAACTGATCGGCACAGGTCTTTCTGACCATCTATAGCAGACCCACCCACGGGGTTGCTTTGACAGCCAGCTAAGCCACGCCACCAGCCTGAAATCAGCAGTCAAAAATGTCCAAGAAATAATAACAAGAAAATGCTGAAAATACTCAGCAGGTCAGGCAGATCTGAAATGTTAATTCTGTTTCTCTCTCTGCAGATGCTGCCTGACTCAAGAGTGGTTCCAGCAGCTTCTGTTCTTATTTCAGATTTCCAGCATGTGTATCTTCTTGCTTTTCAAAACCTGTCCCAACTGATTGAATGTTTGTGGATGTCAGTAACATTCAAAGAGTATTAAATATTAAACATACTGTTAAAAAGTTACAGTGCTTTTTTTTAAATGATAACACTATAAAACACAAAAATAATTAAATTCATTTAAATTAACTGAATTAAAACAAAAGAACTACATATTTACCCTTATAGATACTCTTCTCCATCGCAGCTATTCCTCTCCACTGGAATGGATGGAATTGGTGTGCCTAGGTTCAGAGGCAGATATTTTAGCAGAACTGCTGGGAAACTGGGCAGTTTGCAATCTACCATCAAGGTGCAGTGATGCTGGCAGTACCAATCAGCTGTGCAGATGGGTGGGACTCCCATGCACACACTTGCCTGCTCTGGAGTCCTGAATTTGCCCACAACAAGGAGGCCAAATGTAGGCATTGCTACATGCTGAGTTCTTAGCAGAAGATTGACAGGTGGAAGTTGGGTCATTGAAGGATTTTGGAAGTACTAAGACATCCTCTACAGTTATGATTCCAATGGACTACTCATAACCCTGTCGGTCTAAGTGTCTTGTGCAAAATGAACTTCCTCATGGTTGTGAGCCCCTCACCCATAATAGGCAATTAAAGAAGGAGCTTTTTCTCTCTGTGGCACAGGCCATGAGACCATAAGACCTAGGAGCCGAATTAGGCCATTCGGCCCATCGAGTCTGCTCCACCATTCAATCATGGCTTTTTTTTTGAACCCCATTCTCCTGCCTTCTCTCTGTAACCCTTAACCCCCTTACCAATCAAGAACCTGTCAATCTCTGCCTTAAATACACCCAGTGATTTGGCCTCCACAGCCCTCTGTGGCAGCGAATTCCACAGATTCACCACCCTCTGGCTGAAGAAATTCTTCCTCATCTCAGTTCTAAAGGGGCGTCTCTTTATTCTGAAGCTATCCCTTGGATCCTAGACTCTCCTACTAATGGAAACGTCCTCCCCATGTCTACTCTATCCAGGCCTTTCAGTATCCGGTAGGTTTCAATGAGATCCTTCCTCAACCTTCTGAATTCCATCGAGCACAGGCCCAGAACCATCAAACACTCCTCATACATTAAGCTGTGAGCTCATCAATAGCTAACAGCAAGATCACTGCTATAACCTGGCCATTAGTTTGTATCCAAACAAAATGCAGTGTAATTATGACCAGATAATCTGTTTTTGTGATGCTGGTTGAGGAACAACTATTGTTATTGGTAAATTGGTAATTGGTTCATTATTGTCACATGTACTGAGGTACAGTGAGAAGTTTTGTTTTGTATGCCATCCACACAGATCAACTTGTATTAAATTTCTAACTCTCCCCTTTGTATACTTGCTGAGGTGAGGAAGATAATTGTCAAGAAATGGAGAATAAGTTCACATTATCAAGCTTTGGACAGCAGAGAACAATCCCACCCACCGACTCAGCCACAAGGCTAAGCTCCCTGATCTGATTCAAAGCAGCAACTTGAAATCCTTCTGCATTCATCAGGAAGGACAGGCACAATGTCGCCGCAGTATTTTTATTCTGAAAATGGAGCAACTACAGCTCTGCAGCGCTCCTTTACTGTGGGATGTGAGCTGGAGTTAGGTGTCTGCATCTCTAGAGAAGGACGTGGACCCAAAGCTTCTGAGTCTTGAGGTGAAATTACTTCCGACTGAGCCATGGCGGTTCGAGCTCAGAGAGACACCTGTTGTGCAGTCTGACTGAGAATGTGGCTCAATTCACCTTGTGGCTGAGTCAGTGGGTGGGATTGTTCACTGCTGACCCAAAGCCTGATAATGTGAACTTGAACTATCCCCATTTCTTGACAATTATCTTCCTCACCTCAGCAAGCACACAAAGGGGAGAGTTGGAAACTTAATGCAAGTTTGAACAGTAATGTTGGCTTTGATTTGATATTGCTGTTGTGGGATGAGTTGAATACTCAGTGCCAAGATGTACAACTTAACTATTGTTTTGAGCCGTCCCTGGTTTGCTCATTTGCATTTACATTTGTGATAGGAACTCTGAACAGGATAAGCTGCAGTGACAGAAGCCTTACTCCTCCATAGGAGTGTGGCTGATGCATGCTCTTCCATTGCAGTTACGTGGTAGCTCATCCAGAGCTCTGAAGTGTCTGCGTTACTGATAAACTGTGCATGTACTTACGATAAGCGGTCACAGAACTGTGGGAATGTGCCTTAACTCAACTGGGTAATTGCCCAGGGTGGCAGATTAATATTTAAGATCACAGCTCCTGGGTAGTTGTGAGCTCTGGCCCATAGCTAACTAGGTTACAGGATAGTGTTGGAGATTTCTTAAGAGCAGAACTTGAGCGACACATTGATTGTGGTGTTTGACAGTGTTGATGAATAATACTTTTGGAAAGTCAGCACAGCTAAACAGCATGCAGCCTTTTTCATAAGTATGCTGCTTTAGGTTCCTGTGGGATCTCCTGGCAGGAACTGGCTTGTCTAGGGTCCTAAGATTTCGTAGCATTGTCATGTAATATTTGATTCGAAGGCCAAAAACAAAATAGTCTATGTCTCTTTTAAAGTTTCCACTTACAAGTGAACATATAGGAGTTTTAACTTGATATGAAATGTTCAGACTAACATGAAGACTGCTATTCTCTCTTCCAAAAAACAGATATAATGTTTCTTCAAGGGACTGACGTGATATTTAAGGTGGCTCTCAGCCTGCTGAGCAGTCATGAAGCATTAATTCTGCAGTGTGACAGCTTTGAGAGCATTGTCGACTTCGTGAAGTCCACCATTCCAAATCTGAGTCACTCACAGATGGAGAAGACTATTATCCAGGTACTGTCGAGATTAGTTAGCACCGAAAACCAGTGACAGGATTCACATTGTTGAGACCTTTCCAATGATTTTAGAGGGATAGATACAGAGAGAGGATGTATGAAGTCTGCAGATAACACAAATATATGTGACTGTGATCCTGATTATCTGTAAGTCACAATATGCAACTGCGTCCCCCACCTGAAAAATCTAATTAAAATGAACTTTTTATCTTTCCATTTGCCGCATTTCATCTGTCACTGAAAATTAATTGCCAATCAATAGCGTTTAGATTGATTCTTAGGTTCTTTTCAAACAGAAGACATAGATTACATGTTCATGATGGAGATATGAAAATAAAGGATTTTTGCACTTTTTTTTATACCCAAGGACTTCAACTGCAATATATTTGTGAGATACTGGTTTTAAACTGAATACTCTTCCTGATATAGCAATTCAGTATTTTATTGCCCAAGTGTCTGCTTCTGATATAATAAAGAAACTCTGGCCATAAATATAGCCTGACCTGTTGTGGACTGTTCCATAAATCCTGCTGTTACATAGTATAAGGCCATTAGTAGTCAAGCATTACTCAAAGGGTGCAATAAAGCTAATGTTGCTTGCAATTTACAGACTAGTCTTGAAGTATTTGACCTCGATAAAGAAAGTGACTAAGGGTTTATGACACTGTTGATCACTTAAGTAGTGCTGTTAGCACAGTTGTTTTCAGCACGGTCGATGTTTATTCAGTATGCTTTATTGCTTGTTTAACACAGCATTATACAATATATTTATGTAGCAGTGTTGTGCAGTACATTAGGGATTTTTCTCACTGAACCTTATTTAGTCATTCATTCTTGAGAGGTAGGCGTCGCTTTTAAGGCCAGCATTTATTGCCTATCCCTAATTGCCCTTACAGTGCTGGTGAGCCACCTCCTTGAGCCATTCCAGTGTTGTTTGGGCAAAGAGTTGTGGTATTTGATTGGCGATCTGTTTCCAAATCTGGATGGTTTGCGACATGGAGTTGATGGCATTCCCTTGCACCTACTGCCCTTACCTTCTCGTTGGTAGGAGTCACAGGTTTGGGAGGCGCTATTGGAATAGTCTGGGCAAGTAACTTCAGCACATGTTGTGTATGCTACAGTCACAGCACACCAGTAATGGGGGAATTAATTTTTCCAATGCCATTTAGGTCGGCAGCTTTATCCTTGATGAGGTTAACTTCCATAAATATTGTTGGAACTGCACTCATCCAGGCAAATGGAGAATAGTCAACTAACTCCTAATTTGTGCATTGAAAAACTCATAGAAGTCAGTTGAGTCACATGCCATTAATTACCCAATTCTCTTGTGTCCAGAGTACTGGCTGGTTCAGTTACATCTATGGTATCCTCCATGATGTTGGGTATCCAGCGATATTTCTTCCTTAGATTTTGAGGGACAGGTCATTGAGTGCATTTCTGGGTATTGTGCAGTGCAAATGTTATTTGCCATTCATCAGCTGAATACTGGGTCTGGACAGCTTGATTATCTGTAGAGTTGCAAATGGAATTGAACATTGTTCAATCATAGAACATAGCACAGTAATTGGCTCTTCAACCCACGATGTTGTGCTGAACTAATTAAGCTAATGTTGCCTAATTAAATCCCTTTCTCTGACATTATGACAGAGGTATATGTCTGAGTCAAAAGCTAACCTGTTAAAGATATGCCTGCAATCAGGATTCTCTCCTGTTATAACCAGCAATATCCCGTGTAGGTCCAAAGAAACACCCTGACACATCCTGCTGTTGCCAACCTCTTGGATTTCCTTCCCAGCATTATCTGGTTGCACTATTTTCGCCAGAGTTCTTAACAAAGGCTGTTTGAAATGCTTCTTCCAACAGCAGTTTGGAACCACATTGTCTCTTGATCCAACAACACCTTAATTTTAAAATCCTTGACCTTGTTTTACATTCCCTCCACGACCCTGGCCCACCTCACCTCTGACCCCTTCACAACCCTCTGATTCAGGCCTCTTGTGTGTCCCTGATTTTTAATCACTTCACCAGCGATAGTCACATCTTCAGCTGTCAAGATCCTCATGAGAAACCTCTCTACCTTTCTACAACTTTTTCCCCTGAGGAACAACCTAAAACCTACTTACTGCTTTGCCCGAACTTAAGTTTACCCAAGATTGAATTTTACATCAGGGCCACTATTCACATCACTACCAGAAGGCATGTGCTATAAGGAGAGGTTGGGCAAACTTGGGTTGTTTTCTTTGGAGTGGTAGAGGCTGAGGGGATAAGTGATAGAAGTTATGAGAAGCATAGATAGGGTAGACAGTATCTTTTTCACAGGGTCGAAATGTCTAATACTAGAGGGCATGCATTTAAGGTGAGAAGGGGTAAGTTTAAAGGAGATGTGCGGGGCAAGTTTTTTTACACAGACAGTGGTGGGTGCCTGGAATGCACTACCAGGGGTAGTGCAGACAAATACGATAGAGGCATTTAAGAGGCTCTTAGATAGGCTCGTGAATGTGCAGAGAATGGAGGGGTATGAATGTTGTATAGGCAGAAAGGATTCGTTTAGTTAGGCATTTAATTACTAGTTTAAGTAGTCTGGCACAACATCATGTGCCAAAGGTCCTGTTCCTGTGCTGTACTTTCTCTGTTCTCGTCCCGAGTCATAGAATTCCAGCACTAAGCACCAACGGTGCAGTTCAATTACATTCACATTTCAAAGCCAGCAATTTCTAGAGAGTGACAGGGAAGCTGGAGGTGAATTCCTATTTCTGTGAGGGTGACTCCAGAGCAGAAGGCACCATTCAGTGACTCATAGTTCACAATGTATGTTTTCCAGTCAAGGGCTTGCATGGAATTGGACATGGAATTTTCAGGGTTATTTTCCAACCTAAATTCCAATGTTTTCCTTGGCTAATGATAAATGATGCTATGAACTCGCCATTGCTTTTCCAGCCATCGGTATTGTAAGCCATCGGTGTTATATTATCATTGATGAGACACAGACTTAAATTTACGTTCCGCAATAACTTGTATTTACATTTTGCTGCCAAGGCCACAGTTCTGCTCCAGTTATAGAATGGAGCAGCAAACGAGATCCTTGATAAAACAAGAGGTTTTTGCTGAAATCATTTCCGGATGCTTTGCAGGTATTTGAGATGGATATCTCCAAGCAGCTTCATGCCTATGAGGTAGAATACCACGTGTTGCAGGACGAGATGGTGGAGGGTGCATCACCGTGTGACGATGGGGATCGCTTGGAGAAGCTGGAGAGAGCAAACAGTCAGCTCAAGAGACAGAACATGGAGTTACTGGAGAAGCTCCAGGTAACAACAGTAACACTGTCAGTTTAATTGAGCTAACTACTAGTAAGTCATGGTGCAAAAGGCCTAGGCAATGCTTCCTATTGGCTGATTTTCATATTTTTTTACCAGAAAAATTAATACCATGCCGATGACATGTGGTGACCATTAATTTCTACCACTCAGCTCTCCACAGTTCCCTTTTAATCTGTCATGTCAAATTTATTTTCATTCATTAAGACTAATCTCCCAGACACGATGCTGTTTTTCTGTCAGCATGAAAGAATAAAAATTAGTTAATCAATTAATTAATTAATTTGCAGGTGACTAATGCTCTTATATTCTTGGAAATCCCAAAGGTCTCACAGCTCTTGTGATGCATATTACGATGCAAATGTAGTGAGTTATGTTTGGCGAGATCCCAAAAAATAGCAATCAACAGCTTTCGAGGATAAATGTGGGTAAAGAGAAGCTTGCCCATGGGATCCTTCATCTCCTGCAAGAGCAGAAGGGATTTTGGGTTAAGAGACCCATGCAGAAGTCTGCACCTCTGATGATGCAGCCCTCCTGCATTACTGCATTGAGGTGGCAGCCTGAATTATGAGTTTAAGATGTGGAATAGGGTTGAATGCCCTTTCTCCTGGAGGCCAGGTTGCTGCTGACCAGTCATAGCTCAGAAGGGCTAGCTCAGAAGGCCTATCAGCCAATCAGAGCTCAGAAGGCCTATCAATCAACCAATCGCAGATCAGAAGGGCTATCAACCAATCATAGCTCAGAAGGGCTATCAACCAGAATAGAAGCGTGTATTTGCTGCAGGAGCAAAGCCATAAATGTGTGGGCTAATCTTTCAAGTCAACATAATGGCAACCTTAGCTGGCTCGAACATCACAGTTGGTCCACTGTCTCTTGGCAATGGAGAAAAAAAATTTATCCACCAGGCAGTTGAGATGTTCTGCCGAACAACAAGAGTTCACTCCAAAGGCATTAAAATGTAAAACTGATGAGGTGATTTTTGTCAGTGCTTTGGAATAAGTTCAAATGAATTCCATGCACTCAGCAACTTGCCAGGAGTTTGGGACTTGAATACTTCCACCTTTCGGATGTAAGGAAGCGAATGCCATTGAAGGAAGGAAATCAGTCGGCTCCCGCTGTGTGACGCGGAATCCACTGAAAGCTTCCTTTTCTCATGTCATATGTCTTCCCATCATTACTTTACTGACAGCAGGGCCCGCAGCTCGAAAGACTCCTGGGGCTGTGACGTGGAAGCCTCCACTGGGACCCACTCACAGCAGTTTGGTTGACTCTTATCTGTCCTTTGAAACAGCCTAGCAAGCACTCAGTTCAGGAAAAATTAGTATTGGTTTATTATTGTCACTTGTACTGAGGTACAGTGAAAAACTTGTCTTGCATACCAATTGTACAAGTCAGTTCATTACACAGTGCAGTTACATTGAGTTAGTACAGAGTGCATTGAGGTAGTGCAGGTAAAAACAATAACAGTACAGAGTAAAGTGTCACAGCTACAGAGAAAGTACAATGCAATAAGGTGCAAGGCCACAACAAGGTAGATCGTGAGGTCAGAGTCCATCTCATTGTATAAGGGAACCATTCAATAGTCTTATCACAGTGGGGTAGAAGCTGTCCTTAAGCCTGGTGGTACATGCCCTCAGGCGAGGTGAGCAATGAGTGCCTGGTCATGCCCTCATTCTGTGAATGAAGTAAAGAACTGGCAGACTCCAAGTACCGTGGACCTCAGTGCGTGGTGCTTGGGAGCTTGCAAAGATCCCCAGTGGAGGTTTGATCTGGGCTGTCAGGTGATCATGGGGTCATGGTGGTAGGAGAAGAAAGTAAACTTCAGGCAGGATCCCCTCTGTTGACTACAATTCATTGAAGAGTAGTTTAAGGAAAAAAATGGGTCTGTGGACCTTTGGTGATCAGGTCATGTTTAGCTTCAGGTGCTATTCCCATCCCTTTTATGGTCGAACAACCTGCAGTGCAAGTCAAGTGCAACTAAGAGGAGATACTGAGAGGGTAAAACCTCAGGGGTTGGACCTGGGGAGAAACCAGCAGAAGGTCATAGAGTTATACAACACAGAAAAAGGCCCTTCGGCCTACGATGACAACTAAGATGCCCATTTAAGCTCGTCCCATTGCCCACATTTGACCCATATCCCTCTTAACCTTTCCAGTCCCATGTACCTGTCCAAATATCTTTTAAATGTTATTATTGTACCTGCCTCAACCACTTCCTCTGGCAGCTTGTTCCATATAGCTACCACCGTCTTTGCAGACAAAGTTGCACCTCAAGTTCCTGTTAAATTTTTCCCCTCTCACCTTAAAACTATGCCCTCCAGTTCTTGATTCCCTGGGAAAAGGTTGGGAGGGGTTGGGGATTAGAGGACAGGAGCAAGAAACAATGAAGGATTTGCCAGCCACTGTTATGTGGACCACTGACGTTGTCCCTCGTCTGTTGAACGCTTTCTGACTTCCTTCCACAGGCCACCCGCTTCAAGATCCAGAACCTGGAATCCAACATTGAGAGCATTCTGAGCCGAGAGAATAAAATGAAGCTCCTGATCCGCTCGATGGAACAGGAGAAGCAGGCCCACCTGAAGACGATAGAGCACATGCGCAGGTACTTGCCTCCGGACGTCCTCTCTGACGGGGAGCATCAGCCGAGGAAAAACTCGGGGGTTTTCCCGTCAAGAAAGCCAGAAGCAATGGAAGAAGAGGTGGATAATAGCGGAGTCAAAATAAGGAATAATAAGCCATGAGAGAGGGAAGAGTAAGGGGAAATGCAGCAAGTAGAAGCCCTGTAGCCATTATCAGGAGGGAAGTGCAGACTTTACCAGGCCTTTGAGCCACTGCTTCATACAGGGAGTGTCTCAGAAGATATCATAATGAAGGCCTTTGTAAAGAATGGTGAATGTAGAAAGCTTGGTACCCAAAGTCCTTTTTATCCAAACAAAATGCAACAGAACTTTAATACTTCCATGGCCAGACTACTCAGTGTTTTTTGCAAGTACAGCATTGCAGTCGGATACTGAACATCTTAACCCCCCGATGACTACAGGTGCTGTGTTGGAGGTACTCTCTGGTACCACAACTGGGGTGACCTGCTTGATTGTAAGACAAAAGGACCGGGTGGTGGTTCTATGACAACTATTCTCTTCCTGCCATATTAGTAACTAGGGTGAGGGGTGCAAGTCAACTCTTTGAGAAATCATGTTGGAAAAAAAATGCATTTTCTCTGCAAGGAAACAGTGCGCTTCTCGTCTGATCTGCGGTGGATAAAAATAATCGGAGCGATTAACTTCTTTGTGACTGCAAATGGTCGGCAGTCAGCAAAGAATAGTGAGGGGGGATGCTTAAGCCAGGACTTGCACAAGTGCCAAATCCCACTGCTTTCACATAAGTCAATGCTGCAGTCTGCCAGTAAATTGGAATCTCTTCCCCAAGCAAAATAACCAGCTAAAGTCTGAAGAAGGACAATATTAAGAAATCAAAAAAAAAATCGGAACTGCCACAACTGTTTCATCCAACCAGTGAGTTCCACAGTGTTTAATCCTCCACTGTGTGTGTGTTTGCAAGAAATATAACCAAATCATATAAAATGATGTCTGTACTCTATGTAACGGTGCAGTTTCTGTAAAACAAAGTCTATTTTCTCCTTTACAGTGTCTGATGGTGTTTGAAACATCTCCCAACAAGCCAACTTAATGAAATTCAAATAAAAAGAAGAAAATAACTCTAAACTGCTGGTTTGTTGAATTAAACTGCACAGATTTGCCATTACGTTTTGGACTCGTGTGTATCGAAACATAGTGAGCCAGCAGTGAATAAAATGAGATGAGATGAGATATCTTTATTAGTCACATGTACATCGAAACACACAGTGAAATGCATCTTTTTTGTGTAGAGTGTTCAGGGGGCAGCCCGCAAGTGTCATCACGTTTCCGGCACCAACATAGCATGCCCACAACTTCCTAACTCGTATGTCTTTGGAATGTGAGAGGAAACCCATGCAGACACGGGGAGAACGTACAAACTCTTTAGAGACAGTGGTAGGAATTGAACCCAGGTCGCTGGTTCTGTAATAGCGTTATGCTTGGAAAGTGTCATGTGTCTTGGTTATCACCAATCCTGGGCTTGTGGGCATGATCAAGCTCAAACCGTACATTAGGTCCAAGTTTCACAAGTAATCTCATGCCATTGGCAGGCACACTTCAACCAGTTGTCCCGCCTTGGGACAGATTACCCTCAAGGGGAGATATGGGAGTGGGCACCACACACCAGTCGAAAGTTGGCCCCTAGGCCAGGGATCATGACAGCCGGGTACACTCGTACCCCAATCCCAGAAGAGGACTTGTTTTGCAGGAAGACGACTTCTGAACCAGGAAGGAAGGAAGGTTGTTGTCCGCGGTGGAGTCCTTGGCACCAACCCAAGCAGGAATAGACCTTCACCCTCCAGGTATTTGAGGTAGAAGGTCACTAAGTCTACGCAACACTCTCTGTGCATAGTTTCATTCCTTTTGTCAGTCTGCTAACCCCCATCTCTAAACCCCTGGACCGCACAAACCTCGGTGAAAGTGTGAGATGTTTTCTCCATATTAAGGATGCTACATAAATGAAAGTTGTTATTGTTCATTACACCGGTTGGGGCTAAATAATGTTCATGCCAAACAATTATTGTTTAAAATTGTTCCTTTCTCAAAAAAAATGGTCAATCTCAAAATCCTGTGACATAATGAAAATGTAGGAAACCGAAAAAGCAAAGCAACGGGCCAAATAGCCTACTCTGCTCCTTTTTCTTATGTTCTAATCCCACTGCAAATACAAAGTGTTTTATGTATAGCTACCACTACATTGGCTTTTAACTTATTTATGGGGTGTGGATGAATTGGACTATATTGCCCTAATCACCTGTGGCTCCACCTCTGACGGTTGAATGCAAGGAGGAAATGTATCTCAGCAGGTCTGATTCACAGGATTCCAGGTCTTCCATCAGTCCTTGTGTCCCCGAGAACTGGTGCTGTCATTGAATGAAAGTCCCTGCTGCCAGCCATACCTGGCAAAGTTAATGCCGAATACCTCCAACTTTAGGGAACACACTGGAATCCAACATGCCCAAAGAAGAATTATGATAGAGAAATCAAAACTTACAGAAGCCTTTCTTTTTCTGGCAATTACACTGATTGCTAATTAAGTTGGCTTCATCACAATGATGAATTATGTTTGGGAGTTAAAGATTCCCTTGCTTGTTTGTGAGCCGGCATTAATAACAACAAAATGATAGGTTTTGATGTATTAATTAAATGATTCCTGAAGGATAGACTCTGCCACGTCCTACCATTCCCACTAACATGGATGTTTAAATGCTATTTTTATAGCATTTCATAAGTCTTTTGAACCAGCTATATCATTCTCTCCTCAAAATCTGTCACATCCATTAGGGAGATCTGACAGCATTTGTTCATGTCCAACCTTTCAGCTATTATATAGTTTCTGCTGCAATACTTGCAAATCCGTGTCAGTGGAATTCTTTATTTCAATTAAAATGTTCTATTGATTTTGTTATTGCAAGCTGTATCACAAAACTTAACAGCTGTGATATTACCTTAGAGGCAAATTTACTGATTCCATGAGGGCTCTTGGCATAAGTGTTCACATAAAAGTAAATCAAATATAATGGAAACATGATCCATTGCTCTAAGCAACCATGGTTATAGGTTGCCAAAGAACTTAACCAACACTGGAGATTTGACACATGCTTCTAATTATGTGGCACGTTATCATATCTCATCATATGGTCACTGGCTCCTAGTTATAGTGGTAATTTTGCTTTGAACAGGCTGCCGTGCATATGAGCTCAGAGTTACACAATTAAGAAGGTCATCTTATTCTCAAAGGCTCTTAGACTGGATTTATCTATTTCCTGGATGATAGAATGCATTTAGCTGGCAGAAGCAAAACAAAACCAACCTTTCATTCCATTTTTTTCACTGCTATTTACAGGATTGGCAGCTTATGAGTATTTGATGTGCATTTGCTGTAATTAGAGTATTCGTATTTTCTTACAACACAGAATGAGGCCATTCAGCCCTTTGAGTCTCTGCCAGCATTCTGTCACTTATTTTCATGTAACCTATTGTCCCCCACGCCCATCAATTCTCCCGATTCTCCTCGCACCCAGCTACACTTGGGACAATTTACAGTCACCAGTTAACCTACCACATGTCTGTGGGATGTGGGAGGAAACTGGAGCACCTGGAGGAAACCCATGTGGTTACAGGGAGACTCCACACAGATGGAACTAGAGGCCAGGATTGAACCCAAGTCATTGGAGCTGTGAGGCAGTAGCTTTACTAGTTGTGCAGCCCTCATCCAACCAGAAAACATCATCCATGCGGCAAACCCATATTTGCTATTGTGTGTAACATTTTCAAACAATATTAAAACTGTTGAAGAAACGAAGAAATGGATTTTCAAAAAATATTTGGATTGAACAGGTTCCACTTGAATTGGAGTGAATTTTCATCATTCTCGTAACAACAATAATGTGCATTTATACAGCTTATAAAGCAGAGCAAATCGTCTCAATGAGCTTCACTGAGGCTTGTCTTAGTGAAATGGACACCAAGTCCCTTAGGGAGATATTAAGACAAATATGCAGATGAGTTCAAATGGGGCAAAAAAAAACTGCTGGAGGAACTCAGTGGGTCAGGCAGCATCTGTGGAGGGAAATGGACAGTCGACGTTGTGGGTCGAGACCCTTCATCCGGAATGAGGGTTTTAAGTTGCATCCCTTAAAGAGGACAGAGAGATGGAGAGGCATAGAGATTTTATGAAGGCACTCCAGCTCTTGGATTAAATTTGGAGATGAGCTGGACAACAAAATTAGTATAATAAAGTTACCTTGGAGGGATTGTAGGACTGAGCGTGTGGAGGGATTTGAAACAGGGATGAGAGTTTTAAAACTGAGCAGTGCTGAACCAGAGGCATCTACAGATCAATGAACAAAGAGGTAAGTTCTCACCAGTTGCTTTCTACTAGCCTTCAATTGGTTTATTACCTGGTTCAAGCTGCGAAATGGAGCAGTTTATTGAAGGGAACATTTGAGCCAATCAGATAGGTAAAACACCAATTTCTGCACATGGATTTTTTGTATTATTCTTAAATTTATTCAACAATCTTTGAATCTGTGGCTTAGCTCTGTTCAGAGCTCGTATTTGTTTCCTCTTATGACAGCAAAGGAGGCTTTTCATCCCATCAAGTCAATTCCAGCTCTCAGAGCAATCCCATCCCACCACTAATCTCCCAGTAACCTGTTCTCTCTCACGTGCAATTATAGACCTTTGAGCCTAGCCTTGGTGTTAGAGAAGATACTACAAACAATCTGAGGGAGAGGATTAATGATCACCCAGAAAGGCATTGATTAATCAGAGACAGCTAATGTGGCTTTGACAAGGGCAGATCCTGTCTAGACAAACAGAATGATTTTTTTGAAGAGGTAACCAAGTGTATCGTTGATAGGAGAGCAGTAGATGTGGTTTACATGGACTTCAATAAAGCCTTTGACATGGTCCCACATGGGATAGTGATCCCAAAGGTTAAGGCCCATGGGATCCATGGCAAGTTGGCAAACTGGATCCAAAGTTAGCTTGGCAATAGGCGACAGAGGGTGATGGTAAAGGGTTATTGTAGTGATTGGATGCTTGTTACTGGTGGTGTTCCACAGGGGTCAGTCCTGGGACCTTTGCCGTTTGTAATATATGTGAATGATTTGGATGTGGATGTAGGAGGCATGATCAGTAAGTTCGCAGATGACACGAAGATTGGCGGAGTCATGGATTGTGTGGAGGATAGTTTTAGGCTGCAGAGTGAATATCGATGTGTTGGTGAAATGGGCTAATAAATGGCAGATGAAGTTCAATCCGGGTAAATGTGGGGTGATGCACATTGGGAGTACTAATGAGGCTCAGACATGGATGGTAGGGCCCTAGGGAGCACTGACGAACAGAGGAATTTTGGAGTACCAAGTCCAGAAGTCCTTGAAGCACAAGTAGATAATGTGGTTAGGAAGGCATGTGGGATACTAGCCTTTATTGGTTGAGGCACTAAATACGAAAACAGGGAGGTTATGTGCCAACTTTATAAAACTTTGATTAGGCCTCAACTGGAGTACTGCGTGCAGTTTTGGGCACCACGCATAGTGCTTGAGAGGGTGCAGAGGAGATTCACCGGGATGTTGAGTGTTTCAGTTAGTAAAGACGCCTACATCAGACTCCTCTTTATTGACTACAGCTCTGTCTTCAACATCATAATTCCAAGCAAACACATCTCCAAACTCCTAGACCTGGGACTCAACACCTCCCTTTGCAACTGGTTCCTTGACTTACTCACCGCAATCAGTAGGACAGTAGCAACACCTCCACCATAATTATTCTCACACTGGTGCCCCACAAGGCCGCATCCTCAAATGACAATGAGTCGGAGTACAGGAAGGAGATAGAGAGCCTAATGGCATGATGTCATGACAACAACTTTTCCCTCAATGTCAGCAAAACAAATGAGCTGGTCATTGACTTCAGGAAGGGGGGCAGTGCATAATCTCCTGTTTACATCAACGGGGCTGAGGTCGAGAGGGTTGAGACATTGAGAGGGTTGAGAGCTTCAAGGTTCCTAGGAGTGAAACATCACCAATAGCCTGCTCTGGTCCAGCCACGTAGACGCCACGGCAGGAAGCACACCAGCGCCTCTACTTGCTTGGGAGGCTAAAGAAATTCAGTATGTCCCCATTGACCCTCACCAATTTTTATAGATGCACCACAGAAAGCATCCTTTCCGGATGCATCACAGCTTGGTATGGCAACTGCTCTGCCTGAGACAGCAAGAAACTGCAGAGAATTGTGGACAAAACTCAGCGCATCACGAAAACCAGTCTCCCTCCATAGACCTTGTCTACACTTCTTGGTGCCTCGGTAAGGCAGCCAACATAATCAAAAGACCCCTCCCGCCCCGGACATTCTCTCTTCTCCCCCTCCCATCGGGCAGGAGATACAAAAAGCCTGAAAGCACGCAACACCAGTCTCAAGAACAGCTTCAACCCCGCTATTACAGAACTATTGAACAGTCCCCTTGTACAATAAGATGGACACTCGACCTCACAATCTACCTCATCATGGCCTTGCACCTTATTGTCTGCCTGCACTGCACTTTCTCTGTAACTGTAACACTTCATTCTGCAATTCTGTTATTGCTTTTCCCTTGTACCACTTCGATGTACTGATGTGATGAAATGATCTGTGTGGAATGCATGCAAAACAAAATTTTTCGCCATACCTCAGCACATGTGATAATAACATGCCAGCTTACCAATATATGAACAGAGACTGGAGAAGCTTGGTCTTTTCTCCCTGGAACGAAGGAGGTTGAGGGGACATGATTGAGCTGCATAAAATCATGAGGGGTATTGATCGGGGAGACTGAAGGAAACTTTTTCCCACTTTGCAAGCAGACTAAACAAGAGGGCATAGATTTAGGATAAGGGGGGAGAGATTCAGAGGGGATATAAGGGGTTTTACTTTACCCAGAGAGTGGTGAGAACCTGGAATGCACTGCCTGAGACAGTGGTTGATGTGGGGTCACTGACAGCAGTTAAGAAGTCTCAAGATGAGCACTCAAATCACTTATGCTTGGAAGGGCATGGGCCCAGGGCTTGGAGATGGGAGTAGTGTGGATGGGTGCCGACTGGTTGGCATAGAGGTGGTGGGCCAAGTGGCCTGTTTCCATACTGTACATCTCTGTGGCTCTATAGCTCCACTATGATTCTCCTACCCACACAAGGGGTAATGTTAGTGGACAATTACCCCACCAACCCACACGTCTTTGGGATGGGGGAGGTAATCCAAGCACCAAAGGAAACCCACGCGGACATAGGAGAAACTCCACACTGACAGCACCCAAGGACAGGATCGGACCTCCTGTTTGCCACTGGGAAGTTTTTGATGCACTTTTTGGTACTAAATGTTTCTTATAATTTCAGTTGTGATTTCAACTACTTTGAATCGCAAATTCAACGTATAAGTTGCACCTATACAACTGAGAGGCCTTTCAATGTCCATTGGTGCTCTGTTTAGTTTGGGGCTGAGGAGTAGCTGTCAATCATCAGTGGTATGGGTATTGGTTTATTATTGTCACTTGTACCGAGGTACAGAGAAAAATTTGTCTTGCATACCGATCGTACAGGTCAATTCATTACACAGTGCAGTTACATTGAGTTAGTACAGAGTGCATTGAGGTAATTAGTACAGGTAAAAACAATAACAGCACAGAGTAAAATGTCACAGCTACAGAGAAGATCTAATTTGATCACCTCTTCACTCTACCTACTGCATCTCGGCGATGGTCGATAGTCCCGCACAGACTCGGTGGGCTGAAGGGCCTGTTTCTGTGCTATATCTCTCCATGACGCTATCTTGTGTTTAATGCATGTGATCAAAGATGAATTTCTGTCCCAGGCCTGTCTCCTCTGTGGGCCAGCCCATCTGGTACTGGGAACCATTTTACCTTATTTCCTCTATTTCGGCCCCTGGAAAATTTGAACACTTCCCTTCAAGTGCCCCCTTTCCCAACTACGGAGAGCAAGGCTATTTATCCAGTTTCATGTTCACGAAGCCCTTTGTCCCAAGTATAATTTGAATACATCTCCTCTGCTACTACACTGAGGCCTTGACATCCTTCTTAAAGAGTAGCATATAACTGGACTAAAAACTCAGAACACTGGAAGAAGTCAGTGAGTCAACCAGTGAGTCTTATGAGGATAGGTTGAGCAAGCTATATAGTTTGTATGCACATACACTGATCCCTCTACACTTTTAATTTGTAGTCTTTCTCACTTAACAACTGTTTTTTTTGGTAAAGGTAGCTTATTGCGAGTAAAGAATTTGTTTCAGTCATCAAGGAACCAGTGTAAGCTTAAGAAAGACCATCATCACTGCACCTTGTGAAATAAACTATTCTACAAATTCATTAGTCTTCATTAGTTGGGGTTCATTAGTTCATTAGTTCCTCCAATCGATGGAAGTGACTTGATGTGCTGAGTTCTTCCAGTGTCCTGCTTTTAGTTCCGGATCCCAGCATCTACAATCTCGTTAGCCTGTTTGGACTCAAAACTCCATGCTTTATAATGACTTAATATAACTCCTGTTCCTTTAGTCCTTGATTGCTTGTGGTATATACGCAATATAGTATTTATTAGTTGCCATTGTACTCTGTTTCCAACATTAGCTTCCCTTCACTTCATTGAGTCATAGAGTCAGCACAGAAACAGGCCCTTTGGCCACCCATATATCTGCCAACCATCAACCATCTATCCTAATCAATGGGATGAATTTCTTTTGCAGTAGCTCTCTTATAAAAAAATGGGATCCCTTGTGTCTCTTTAGCATTCGCTCAACTCATCTGTTATAACATTATTGAACAGTCCCCTAGTACAATAAGATGAACTCTTAACTTCACAATCTATCTTGTTATGGCCTTGCACCGTATTGTCTGCCTGCACTGCACTTTCTCTGTAATTGTAACACCTTAATCTGCATTCTGTTATTGTTTTCCCTTGTACTACCTCAATGCACTGTTGTAATGACATATGTATGGATGGCATGCAATACAAAGTTTTTCACTGTACCTTGGTACGTGTGTTGATAATAAACCAATTTACCAAACATCTACAAAGGTCTGTAGTCATACACCTGTCCTCTGTTACCTCCCCCACCTTCAGGTTTCTCTGTTCCTGCCAGGTCTCATTTTAACGTATGGTGCAGGTTGTGTTGTGATGGAGGGAGCTGTGGTCATTATTTGTTTTCAGATGATGTGCTATATTTATTTATGGATGGTGAGTTGTTGGATATAATTACTTGTTCACTGATAGAGCTATTGACAAAGTGACTCACCCATATTAAGAACAGTGTTAAAAATTGAGAATTATTCACCTCACTAGGTGGTTTACAAGGAGGAAAACATGTACCCTGACTGTAAACCATAATGTGGCAATCATTGGTTTCAAACCTGTGTAGAATTATTGCTGCTATACTTTATAATCCTTCCCAGATCCTGTATGTAGATTGAACGAGAAAACACATTGGTAGTAGAAATTTGAGTTCCGCTGTATGTGTGAAACCTGCGGTGTAATAATGAACACGTGCTGAAGCCTGCTTCTGAAAATCAGTTTGATTAACACTAACAAAACTGATTTTCAGAAGTGAAATCTAACATCCATGTGTCAACACATTGTGCAACGGGTGCACATAACAGTGTGCAAACTTCTATTGGTACATCAAATATCTCAGTATGAACCTCCACCCAAAGTCAGGTGCCTGTGTACAACTATAAATTTGATCTCTTTTGTTGGGGAATGTTAAATATTTCATATGCATACATGATCTTATATATGTTCTTAATGATTATTGGACAAACTGTGCTTCAGCTGACCCTGTGCCCCAAATCCTTGTGGATTTCCACTTAGAGAGCTCACCACCATATGGAGCGGTTGAGATGAATTGCATAGATAGATTGGGGGGGGGGGGGGGGTGCACAAGCAGATGAACGCACAAGGGAGAAAGGAACGCGAATGGGGTTAGATGAAGTAGATTGGAAGGAAGCTCATGTGTCACAGACTAGTCAGGATAAATGGCTGGTTTCTGTGTTGTAAATTATATGTAATTCTTTTGACATTTTGGAATTCATTTAACAAAGGGCTCATTTCAAAATTAAATAGTGCTAAAGGATATGTTGGTCTTGTCCATGTAATTCTATCTATTACAATATGATTCTAAAATACACTAACTCCACGTGAAATTGTTTGGATTCCACATTTTGTTTTTGCAAATATTCATATTTCAAGATATAAAACAAATTCAGGGGTGAACAACCTGCAAGTTAAGAATACACAAGCACCTTGCTTAGTAATGCTGTGCAGAGTGCTGCATTGTTGTAGCAACCTTGGTCCTCTGATCCAAGTGTATCCCCCTGTCCTCCCAGAGTACATTTGATCAGGCTGCATGCTGCAGTGGCAGGAACCTGTTGCAAACTCCTGCCCCCTCTGCTGCTGTGCTGGGCACTTGGCATGAGTGTCCTTGCAGCAGTGAATCACCCATGGCTCAGTGTGGAGAGGCTGATGATGGTTGGGCTAGAATGGAGCCACTCATTGCCGAGCTGTGGTCCTCCGGGTAACACCTCGGTTGGCATGGTGACTGCAGGTCACTGCTGGGGACTGTCAGTGGTTCCTCCATGTGTTGGCAGACTGCCTGGATCGTACAGGCTCAAGTACAAGCTCAAAGGCCAGTGACCACCACTGAGCTGGTTAGTGTAGAGTAATCTGATCTAGGGACAACTTGTACAGCCAAACACTGGGTGTACAGCCAAACCAAGAGAGTGGGTGGCAACATTTCCCATTACATTCAACAGGTGGTGATGAGATGTGGCCTGTTGCCCTCAGATACTTGCACAAGTATTTTCCCCTATAAGTGTCCACATGTTTATTCTTCATTCGGGTCACAGGGTCAGAGAGTCACACAGCACGGAAACAGACCTTTCAGTCCAGCAAATCTGCACCTATCCACACCAAGCCCAGATAAAGGGTCTTGACCCGAAACATCGACTGTCCATCTCCCTCCATAGATGCTGCCTGACCCTCTGAGTTCCTCCAGCGCTTTGTGTATTGCTACACTAAACCCACATTATTTTCCCCCATTCTCATCAACCCCCAACCTGATTTTACCACTCAACTCTACAGTCAAGGCAAATTACAGTGGTCAATTAACCCACCAAGCCACAGGTCTTTGGGATGTGGGAGGAAGCAGGAGCACCTGCAGAAAACCCACACAGTCACAGAGAGAACCCAGGTTCAATCCTGATCTCCACACAGTTATCATCCATTGTCAGCAATGAACCCAGGTTCCTGGAGTTGAGAGGCAGCAGCTCACAGTGCTGCCTCCAGAAGTTAGCAGTCCACTTCCCCTTTCGATAACAAAAAAACCGAGCCTAATCATCAGTGATTGGCTGATTGAACATAAGGGCTAAAGCAGCTCGTATTCAGCAACAAAAAATGAGTGATATCCAATTTTGAGGCAAAGTTTGCCCCTCGATTTTCATATTGGAATCATGAGAGGTTAGCTCATTCAAAGAGCAAACTTACAGAAAATGGTCCAAGTACTCTGTAGGTCAGGGTACATCAGTAGGGCATGAAACAGAATTAATGTTTCAACTCAATGATCTTTCATTAGAACTGGGAATTGAAGATAAACAGGATTTTAAATGCAGAGAGATGTGACGGGAGAAGAAGGAATAAAAGGGAAAGGTTCTGAGTAAGTAATAGATTACGTGATAAAAAGGATGATAGGAGGAGATGAAATAGGGCGGTAAAGGGGATTGTTTTATCTTTCATCTTGAACTACATTAACTAAGTCTGATCCTCATCTCATATATGTCACTCCACATCATGAATTACCTTGCTCACATTCTATTCTGCCCTAATTTTAAAGAAGTATTCAATGCACATGGCATGTAAAACCTTTACCTGCCAAGACATTTATTATATTTTTAAATTTTATTTTTTATATAATTATATAATTAATTTTTATGCATTTATTAGAAATTCCTTGGACAACTATTTGAGCTTCCCCATTATACTAGGTGTTGCTTTTATCAAACCCTGATTGCTTGTTACCCTCTTGAACAGTGTTTTCATGGAAGTTTGAGCAGTCACTGATAACACCAATTTACCTTGTTGAGAAATGTTCCCGTTCCATGAGTCTGCTGTGTTGGCTCCACTTTATACCCATCGTCTTCAATGTCACTGGACCATTCCTGGCACAGAGCTACTGCCTTTAGGGGTGTCATAGTTGCCTCATGGCTCCAGCAACCCAGGTTCAATCCTGACCTCTGGTGCTGTTAGTACGGAGTTTGCTAGTTCTTCCTGTTATGGTGTGAGTTTCCTCCCTTATCCCACAGACATGCAGCTTATTAGGTTAAATGGCCACTGTAAATTGTCCCTGGTGTACATGTGAGTGGCAAAATCTTGGAAGGGGAGTGGTAGTTGAGGGGAATCCAGGGAGAATAAAATGAGATTAGTGTAGGATTAGAGTAAACGGGTACACAAGAGACTGCAGATGCTGAAACCTGGAGCAACAATCTGCTGGAAGAGCTCAGTGTGTTGAGCAGCATCTGTGGGGGGAAAGGAACTGTCGATGTTTCGGGTCAAAACCCTGCATCAGGACTGAGAGTGGAGAGGGGAGATAGCCAGTATAAAGAGGAGGTGAGACAGAGACCAGAGGTGGTTGGGGGATTGAGGGAGGGGAGGGGGCGTTGAAGGATGGCAGACAGATGGAGCCAAGTTGTAGGGGCTAGGGGTGGAGTTGGGAGACATGATAGACGGAGACAGACAAACAAAAAAGAGGAAGATGGAACTAGGCAGGGGATGGGGAGCCTGAAGGTGGAGACAGCTGCTGGAGGGCGATAAGTAGGAACACAAAGGATACCAGCGCTGGAAACTGATAAGTAAGGAAGGTGATAATGGGAACCATTAGGGGAGAGAAGAAAAGCAGAAGGAACCAGGATGAGACGGAGGAGAGGAGGGGAGGTGTTCCTGGGTAGAATTGGTGGGTGATATGTGTGCATAGTAGGTGGTTGGAAACGCGAGGGGGAGGGGGACAGAAATGGGTGATGGAGGGGGGTCTGGAGGGAGGGGTGTGTGGGAAAGGGGACGAACAATGGAGGGACTGGAAGAGGATGGGGAGAGGGTGGGGGTGGGAGACTGGAGGTGAGGGTTACCTGAATTTGGAAAATTCAATGTTTATACCATTGGGTTGTAGACCACCCAGAAGGAAAATGAGACACAGAATAAATTGATGTTTGATGGTTGGTGTGGGCTCAAAGGACCTGTTTCCACACTGTATGACAGGTGTATGCTTGGCTTTCCAGCTTTCTATTTATTCAACTTACCTGTTCCCCTTGTTTGCTGGTAACTCTCTGATACCTGCCCATGTATTTTCCCTTACAAACATCCACAAGTTCATTCATCATTACTAGAAGACATTAGTTTGCTTCCCCTTACGATAAAAATCAGCTTAACACTCAGTTATTCCCAGCATAATCTTATAACCATAGAAAAACAAGGAACCATATTGTGCTAAGCACTATTCTAAATTAGTTGTTAAATGATTAATACATGAATTGTGACCTCTCAGTAAATGAATAAGTAAATAACTTCTTAATGAGACACTGACTCCAAGTGTGCTTCTATGTAAATCATTAATTACTCTCAGTCCATTTATTTCCGCTCTTTCCTATCAGGTTTGTGTTACAACTGGCTGTTAATCCTCGATTTAGTTTTCATCAGATTCTTGTTTGGACATCCTTACAGTCCCTTCTACAACCCTCCATTTCTCTTCACGACCGAACTGCTTAATCTTCACCTCTAAGTAGCTGCTATATTCAAGGTAGTGCTTGCATCCCAGATTTGGATTTGATCCTATATTATCCTTCTTTTTGGCTTTCCCACAAACTCGCAGACTGTGATTCAGTCACGCTTATCTTGTAATTCACCTGGGGAATGTACGCAGGGCAAGCTTGTATTGACCATCCCAAATGCCCCCCTCAGGAGGGGTAATAAACAGGCCCCATCAGAAAATAGAAACAGATGGACCTTGAAATTCAAATCACTTTAAGTAGCAAAAGATGTCGGATTTCTGACAAGACATGGACTTCATGTTATTTAGGTACTAGTCATCTGGCACTTGAGTAATAATTTCACTAATGAAAATCAATTTAGTTGAGTTCTCTAATTATGCAGCTTATTGTGGCTGTCAATTTTGATTCTGAGTAATCCAATTTATTTTTAAAGTCCTTTTATGTTCTACATTGTAATGTGCTGATATAAACAGGATAGTAATATCCTTATCCTGTTTGCCCTCACCTCAGGGTGAAATCTCAATGATTGCTTTGTTGGTGCTTGGATAAAAGTTGCTTACAAATGTCAGATTATCAAGATAAATACCACACCAGTAAAGACATAAGCAGTTGGAACAAAATCTGTTCTCAACCGTAGCTCATTGTTTTCAATTAATTGCTCAGAATTTATGTGAGTCGCTTTCCTTTTGCAAAGTCGCACTGCATTTTTAGTTGCAGGCAAAACAATGCCAAGTTATGATAAGGTCTCTTTGATCTGGAATTCAATTGCCCTCGAATAGCAGGACACACCAGCGATGTGTGTTTCACCCATGCCTGTTCATGCTGGCGCTGCCTGGAACTGATGATACGGTTCTTGCAAGGAGGAACACTTGTCTTTTCATTTGTCGATACAACCTAATGTGCAAATCCACGCAAATCCCAGGAATTAAACACTGAATTTAGCGCAACCGCTGTCACTTTTTGACATTAACTCATGACACAGCTCCAGATCTTAAAGGGCAGCACAGTGGCTTAGCTAGTAGAGCCACTTCCTAGTGATCCATTTCAATCCTGACCTCCGGTGCTGTCTGTGTGGAGTTTGCACTTTCTTCTTGTGACCGTGTGGGTTTCCTCCAGGTGCTCTGGTTTCCTCCTACATCCCAAAGACATACAGGTTTGTAGGTTAATTGGCCACTGTAAATTGCCCCCAGCATGAAGATGAGTGGTAGAATTTGGGAGGGGCGGGGTGGGGGTTGGAGTTATGGCTCTGAGTCATATAGCACAGAATTGTGCCCTTTGGCCCAGCTGGTCCATGCCAACCAAGTTTCCCATCTAAGCAAGTCCCACTGGCCCATGTTTGGCCCATATTTGGCCCATATCCATCTAAACCTTTTCTATCCATGTACCTTCCAAGTACCTTTTAAATGTTGTTAATGTACCTGCCTCAACCACTTCCTCTGGCAGCTCATTCCATATACTGACCACCCTCTGAGTGAAAAAGTTACCCCTCAGCTTCCTATTAAATCTCTCCCCTCTCACCTTAAACCTATGCCTTCTCGTTCTTGATTTCCCAACCCTGGGAAAAAGACTGTGTGCATTCACCCTATCTATGCCCTGCATGACCTTATACACCTCTATAAGATAATCCTCATTCTCCAATGAATAAAGTCCTAGCCTGCTCAACCTCTCTCCATAACCCAGTCCCTTGAGACCAGGCAACATCCTCGTAAATTTCCTCTGCACTCTTTCCAGCTTAATGGCCTCTTTTCTATAGCAGGGTGACCAAAACTGAACACAATATTCCTAATGTGGCCTCACCAACAACAGTTATATAACATCCCAACTTCTATACTCAATGGCCTGACTGACATAGGCCGGCGTGCCAAAAGCCTTCTTCACCACCCTGTCTACCTGCAACAGGAGTTGTTGGAAATGTGGAGAAAGTAGGTTACAGGGAATACTTGTGAGGAATGGGATTGTTCTGTGAGCCACACGAGTCTCCTTTTATGTCATATGGTCATCCCCCCATCAATCAATAGCATTGCTGCAAGTGCTCTGTGCTACTGATTTTATGGCTGGAATAGCAGGCAAAGAGGCAGTGAATGGGAAGAATTTCAAAGACCACAACCCTGAGCTCCTCGTGGAGGAGGAGAGGGGTCCTCTGTGTCTGTGGGATTGGGCCTGCAACAAAGAGGTAGGGAGTAACTCCTGGGATTTCCTCTGAAAGTGAGGCACTCAAAGTCTGCAGCCTTACAGCGAGAAGTGCAATGACCTCATTAAATATGTCAAGGTGGAAGCTCTAAAATTTGGAAGTGCTCCCAGTCTAATTCCTTGCCATTGCAATCCTCACTGATTGACCACATTATCACGTTCCATTCTGAATAGGATAGATTCCTCATTGCATAATGAGAAAGAGGTGGTGCTACATGAAGCAAAAGATGATCAGTTTCTCTGAGAAACTCAATGGCATGGCACACAGAAACTTCATGTTACAATACATTAGATCATCATATTCAAGATGATCCTGTCAAATTTTACTCCAGCAACCTTGGGTAAGACTTCTTGCCACATGTTTCCTCATGTGTAAATCCAAGATAACGAACAGCTATGCTGAAGATGTTTGTACTTGGCCAAGACATATTACACCTGAGTTCATTCAAGCAGCTTTTAATTGCCATGACTCATCAATATAATTGATTTGGTTCTGAAACACAACCACTGTGCTTGTCTACCTGTTTGTAAATTTCAGTCCATTGTTCTTCAGCAAGAAAGTGCAAGTGTGTTATGCAGAAATGTACATGAGTAGTTCAAATCTGCATCTGGCACATTTCTCTCATGGGCATGTGTTATGAGATATGCGTGCATGGGAAATGAATTATACCTTGACCTTCTGTGCATTGCTTCAATTCAGTCTGTCATGTCTTGTCATTTAATTGACTTTCATTTCAACAGAAGTAGCTTGCTCTGCACATTACACTTAATATTTATAATTCCTGCAACCCCTCAGATGAATTAATTTAACAAGTCAAGGCTAATAAGACCCTTAACAATGCAACATTTCTCCACACACAGGACAAGATTGCTACTGCCAATCGTTCTGCTCCGCATGGCAGACTACATTAGGAGACCATGAGTGACATATCTAGAAAGGCCAGCATAATGATGGATGAAATTAAAATGGAAAGCGCTGCAAATCCTCAGCAACTCAGGCAGCAGCTAGTGGAGGGAGAGACAGAATTAATCATTCAGGCTGATGAACCTCTATTTGACTTGGAAAACATAGATCAGGTTTTAACCAAGCACAGGGCAGAGAAATAATCTCGGGGGAGTAAAAAAAGTGGTCTTCTTATTTAGATGCAAGGCAGGAGAAACTCAATGTACAAGATGATAAAAGGCATAGATCGAGTGGACAGTCAGAGACTTTTTCCCAGGGCGACAATGGCTAACACGAGGGGGCATAATCTTAAGGTGATTGGAGGAAGGTATAAGGGGGATGTCAGGGGTAAGTTTTTTACACAGAGAGTGGTGGGTGCGTGGAACGCACTGCCGGCAGAGGTTGTGGGGGCAGATACATTAGGGACATTTAAAAGACTCTTAGGTAGACACATGAATGATAGAGAAATGGGGAGCTATGTGGGAGGGAAGGGTTAGATAGATCTTAGAGCAGGATAAAATATTGGCACAACATCGTGGGCCGAAGGGCCTGTACTGTGCTGTAATGTTCTATGTTCTATGTTCTAAAACAAATGATAGACCAAGGTGAAAGAGACTGGTGGTGGTATGTAAAGATGCAGATAGCAAGAATGATGAAAAATTGTTCCCTGCTCAGCTGCTGCTTCACCTACTCAATATTCCCGACATTTCAGATTTTATTTCAGACTTGTACCAATCATAGTACTTTGCTTTTGTATTTTAGGAACAAAAGATTGGTCCAGGGGAGATGTGAATGGGAATAGCAGAAGTGGTTGTTGAAGGGATTGAAAAACAAGGGTCAGATCCTCTAGCACTGTGTGTCAAGGGAACAGTGTAAAAAGCTGAGAGCTTCCGAAAAAAAAGTGAAATCACCTGAAGACACTTATATGGACTTCTAAATAATTAAAAACATCACTGCAAGCACAAATAATTAATTAAGGGTAACCTACACCTATTTATCTTCCTCACAGTGTAAAATTTCCACTGAAGTGAATGGTCTGACTTGGCCAAGGCTGGTGCAGGTTGGAAGAGCATGTTCTCCAGTGTAAATCTCAGGAGGCTCCAAACTCATTGATGGATTCTATGGGACGGTTGTTGTGGGATGGTTCTTCAGAAGCTAAGTCCTGCTGGGAAATCACTGCTGAAGCTCTGCGTACCAGTTTAGGACTGTTGATCTTTTGAAGAGATTCCCAGTGTGATTGTATTGAAGAGGGTACCATATGGGACTAATGTCAAAATCTAGCAAAATCCAGACCATCATCACAATCTGTAAAATGATGAGAGCATAAGATATAGGAGCAGAATTAGGTCATTCAGCTGATCGAGTCTGCTCCACCATTGAATCATGGCTGATATACCTCAACCCCATTCAGGCACGGTAGTGTAATGGTTAGCATAACGCTTTACAGCGCCAGCGACCCAGGTTCAATTCCGGCCACTGTCTGTAAGGAGTTTGTACGTTCTCCCCGTGTCTGTGTGGGTTTCCTCGCACATTCCAAAGACGTACAGGTTAGGAAGTTGTGGGCATGTTATGTTGGCGCCGGAAGCGTGGTGACACTTGCGGGCTGCCGCCAGATCACTCTACGCAAAAGATGCATTCACTGTGTGTTTCAATGTACATGTGACTAATAAAGATATCTTAAATCTCTTCTCCTGCTTTCTCCCTGTAACCCTTAACCCCCTTACCAATCAAAACCTATCAATCTCTGCCTTAAATACACCCAGTGACTTGACCTCCACAGCCCTCTGTGGCAACGAATTCCACAGATTCACCATCCTCTGACTGAAGAAATTCCTCAGTTCTAAAGAGACGTCCCTTTATTCTGAGGCTGTGCCCTTGGATCGTAGACTCTCCTGCTAATGGAAACATCCTCTCCATGTCACTCTATCCACGTCTTTCAGTATCTGGTTGATATCAATGGGATTCTCCCTCATCCCTCTGAACTCCATCGAGTACAGGCCCAGAGACATCAAACGCTCCTCATGCGTTAACCCTGTCATTCTCGGGATCATTCCTGTGAACTTCCTCTGGACCCTCTCCAGGATTCCAAAATTGCTCACAATACTCCAAATACAGTCTGACCAACGCCTTATAAAGCCTCAGCGTTACATTCTTGCTTTTATATTCTACTCCTCTTGAAATGAATGCTAACATTGCATTTGCCTTCCTTACTACCGACTCAACCTGCAAGTTAATCTCAAGGGAATCCTGAACTAGGACTCCCAAGTTCCTTTGCACCTCCGACTTCTGAATTCTCTCCCCATTTAGAAAATAGTAGTTGAATATTACTGGGAGTTAATTATGTTTTACAGGTTCCATAGCTCATATTTCTATGTGTCCTTGCAGCATAGAAGGAGGCCATTTCAGCTCATCTACTCTATGCCTGTTTATGACCACTAATTTTCCCTGAAGTCTTCTCTCCCCGCACTCCCATTAACTCTGTCATAAAATGTTGCCCTGCACGTTACACTTATGCAGGCTTTAATTTTGATAAAACATTAAAGTTAATGGCAGGCTCCAAGCTTATGAACCCTCACAGGGTGTTTGAACAGCTCTGGAAATAAAATTTTTCTTTGCATTCAGACTGGCCTTCAACTGCATTGTAGTTTCACACCTTTACCAGCAGATGGCCTTCAGCTTACATGGCCATACATTGTACGACCAATAAACCCAGTACTCCCTTGTTTATTCAGGTCTGGCCAAATGCAGAGACCTCCAGTTTCAAATTAATTTTTTCCAGCTAATGTTCTTCCTTTCAAACCCAAGTTCCCTTCTAGAGCCCATTCACTGCATCTAATTTCACACCAAATTAACTGCTTTCCAGTCTGTAGATTTTAACATTCTGTCCTGCATCCAGAGGAAGTATTTACCCTTGGGATGGCAGGGCTACAACAATTAGAAGTGCTGACAAGTCCAGGGTACCTCTAGCCTGAACCTGTGACTTTATGTTTACAGAAATACACACGTTATCATGAATAATGTTCTCTTGGCAAAAATAAGCTGCTCCACTATGACTGACCCAGACAATGTGAAAATTCCAGGGCAACATATCACGGGTGTGTACACAATGGGTGCTGGGTAGAAATGGATGGGGCAGTAATTTAACCCTCTGGTCATAAGAGGGTGCTATTCAAATCAAAAGCTGAGAAATACTCTTGGATAACAGGAAGGTAGAAAGACAATGTCACTGCTGTGGCTCATTAACTTGCATTTTTTTTAACTCTTAAGAGAAAGGTTTCACATTTTTGCTGCAAAAGAGAACATTTATTATATCTTACCCCAGGTAGCTTTATAAGTAGAACTTTAAACCCATACTCCAACCTTTCTCCCTTATCTTTTTGTGTAATTCCTTCCAAATACTGATCCAATTCATATGGAAGTAAAGAAATGGTCTCTAACTCAGGGGTCAAGGTGGGACAACTCAAAGACCTGCTGCCTTGCAGTGCCAGAGACCCGGGTTCAATCCTGACCTCGGGTGCTCTCTGTGTGGAGTTTAACACGTTCTCCCTGCATGAGTTTGCTCCGGGTGCTCTGGTTTCCTCCCACATCCCGAAACCGTCTGGTTAGTAGGTTGATTCGCTGCTGTAAATTGCCTCTCATGTGTAGGTGAGTGTAGAAACGGGGGCGAGGGGGGTGGGGGGGGTGGTTGATGACAATGTTGGGGGGGGTGGGAGAACGAAAATGGGATTGAGGTAGGATTAGTGTAAAGGTGGGATTGATGATCAGTGCATGCTTGGTGGGCTGAAGGGTCTGTTTCTGTGCTGTATCTCTCAATTACTCTATGCTTAGTCCAGACCCAACAGTTAGTCTCACACAATCATAGCGGGAGTATCATAATTAACCCCAGCATCCAAAATCAGGGAAAGGACAATTGCCAAGGGCACCAGTTTTCCTGATTGTTGTGAGCAGATCCCCTTGGAAATGGACCCATGTGGATGGCAGAGATGGGGAAGAGAGAGTCCTGGTTCCCTCTCTGTGTTTGAATAGCCTGCCAAAGCTCATCATGACCGTCCGCACGAGATGGCAGAAGTTGCAGGAGGCTGATCCAAGGCTTGTGAAACCGTGACTGCGGCAAAAAGAATAATCAGTGTGGGAGGTGGCAGGGAGCAAAGAAGGCAACAGTGAAAGGTCAATGCAAAATTGTGTTCCCTGCCTGCTAGCTTGAGCTTATAAAACACTATCTAATGCTTCAGACTGGGAGGACAGAAGTTGAAACATAAATACATAGATTTTCCAATGTCAATGATTGCAGTGTGTCAGAAATCTAACGTCTCATTCATTATCAAATCAAAATTTTAATATTTAAATGTTGACCAATCATTTATCTTTTTCTGTTAAGGCTCCTTTATGGAAGGCAAAGCAATGCGACAGATCTTTTCCAGGCTTTACTGCGTGCTTGCTGTCTCAGGAAGCTGCAAATGACAATGAATGATTTAGTTAATAAAACAAAATGAAGGTTGCATCGCATTTAGTTCAGTCGAGCTCAGTTATAAGCCTCTTTCTGGCTCTGCGTGTCCTGCCCTAATGAAGCTGGGAAAAGTAAAGATCTGCCAGACTGGAAGGCACTGTGAGCATGGAAATAAAAAAGGAGCCTGGCTCTGCTTCACTCCCGAGGGTCAGGAACTGGTTGCCATGGACACGGTGACTTCAAGCAACTAATGGGAGGGATGTTTGTAGGTTTAGTAACCTGGGGACAGCCAAAGGAGTAATACACCGCAGAAGTGTGGTTGCATTGAGATGTTATTGCAGTAGAGTAGGCCACAGAATGTGATACCTAATTAGCTTTAAAGGGAGTTTTGCTCGTGAAAACTGCCAGTTACAGAGAGGTATTCAGAGAAAGAGTCTTACAAAGAGTTTGATATTCACTGCCTCCATTTTTTTGGAATAAATTGCTTTATGCTTCCAATTTCTGGGGTGGTCTTTTGTTCAACTGAAGATCAAGCAGAGCCCTAATGACGACAACTGACATTTGATGATCGATGTTAAATTTGTAGTAATGGCTTTAGTTGAATGTGAAATATACTGCACTTGGGCAAAAGGTCAGAGATCTGATTCAGTGGATCACTTGCAGTGAAGTACAAAAGCAAAGTTTACAGAGGAAACAAGAAACCTCTGTCTTTAATAATACCTGAAAACGCGGGAATGCAGCATTCACCATTAACTCTGTCTGGATATTTACCCACCTACATCACTTGACCATGCTAACCAGTTGTAATATTGCTCTACTGTCAGCCAGTTGGATGCACGTACAAAGCTGGTTACATTCTTACCATTTGTTTATCAGTTATCCATCCATCTACACAAGTTGATAGGGTGGTAAAGCATGCTTGCCTTTATTAGTCGAGGCACTGAGTTCAAGAGTTGAGAAGTTACGTTGCATCTTCATAAATTCTGGTTAGGCTGCATCTGGAGTATTACATTCAGTTCCAGTTCCCCCATTATAGGAAGGATATGGAGGCTTTGGAGAGGGTGCAGAAGAGATTTACCAGGATGCTACCTGAATTAGAGGGCATGTGCTATAAGGAGAGGTTGGACAAGCTTGGGTTGTTTTCTCTGGAGTGGTGAAGGCTGAGGGGAGACCTGATAGAAGTTTATGAGATTATGAGAGGCATAGATAGAGTAGACAGCCGGGATCTTTTTCCCATGGTCAAAATGTCTAATACTAGAGAGCATGCATTTAAGGTGAGAGGGGTAAGTTTAAAGGAGATGGGCGGGGCAAGTTTTTTTACACAGTGTTTAAGAAGCTCTTAGATAGGCAAATGAGTATGCAGAGAATGGAAGGATATGGACCTTATGTAGACAAAAGGGATTAGTTTAGGTAGGTGTTTAATTACCAGTTTAATTAGTTCAGCACAACATTGTGGGCTGAAGGGACTGTTCCTGTGCTGAACTGTTCTATGTTCTATTTACAGGATGTGGGCAATGTGGGCATTTATTGTCCATCCCTTCTCACTCCTAAAATCAGGAGGCAATTATAAGTCAACCACATTAATGGATCTGAAGTCACAATTAGTTGAGACCAGCTAATAGTGACAGAGCATTAGTGAATGAGATGTGTTTTTACAATAGTACAGTAGTTCCATGGTCAATGTTACTGAGATTGGTTCTTTTCTCAATTATCCAATTCGTTCCCTTACTTGGATTTGAGCTCCCCAGCTGTCATGATGGGGTTTAAATTCTTGTCTCTGGATCAATTGTCCAAAATTGAAGATCTCCAGTCCTGTCTGTGTGGAGTTTTTAAGTTCCTTCTGTGGGAGGAAACCAGAGCACCCACTGGAAACACACAGGGTCACACGGAGAACAGACAAACTCCACACAGACAGTGTCCGAGGTCAGGATTGAATCCAGGTTGTTGGTGCTGTAAAGTAGCAGCTTTACTAGATGCTACACTGTGCTGCCACTCCTAATACTACTAGTTTTAGGCCAGACAATCTGAAGTTCCCTGTTTCCATCGAGCTCCTTCAATTAGTAAAGTTACATTTGTCACTCTTCAGTCTGCTGGACCTTAATCTATGGAGTTTTGGAAGATAACAACCAATGCACCCATTAATTCCATGGCTACCTCTTTTAGTACTCTGAGATGCAGAATATCAGGCCGTGGTGATTAATTGGATTTCAGTGCCATTCAGGGGTATTTTTTTCACTAGTGCTAGTTTCCTTAATTCCTCCTTTTCGTTAGATGCCTGTTCCCTACCATTTCTGGGAATTTATTTGTACCCTTTCCCACATTTGTTCAATTAATCTGCCATTTATTCATTCTTCATTATAAATTCTCTTGTTTCTGACAATTAGGGACTTGCATTTGTCTTCACTTTTTTTGTACATACTTATAGAAGTTTTTATAGTCCTATTTTATGTTCCTTGCAAGTTTACTCTCATACTGTATTTTTACCCTCTTGATCAAACTCTTGGCCCTTTTTTGCTGAATTCTTGACTGCTCTGTTTCTGGCAACTTTATATACCTTCCCTTTGGATCTGCTACCATCCTTTTGATGTTTTAATCGGTAATTGGTTTATTATTTCCTAAGGCCCTCTTTGCTTACCTACCCGTTAGTGTCTTGTCAGCAAATACACCAGGTCCGTTCATCTATATTGTTAGTATAGATAGTAAATAGTTCTAGTCCCAGCACTAATCCCTGTGGATCCCACTAGTTACAGCTAGCCAACCTGAAAATAACGCATGATTATAATCCTGTTTTCTGTTAGTTGGCTAATCCTGGGGATGTGAAATACCTTAAATAAATGCACATTCTTTACATTTTGTTTTGTATGAAGAAGCTTTTTTGTAGCTGGCACACAATTGTTCCCAATTCTGTTCATCTCCACTTCTGAAAAAAAAATTCTTATTTTAAATTAATTCTCTTTTTTTAAAAGCCTCAAACTCGAAAGTTTAATTCTTTTTTTCATTTTTTTCACAATATGAAGGAGGCCGTTTGGCCCGTTGGATCTATGCCAGCTCTCAGAGCAATTCCATCAATCCCATTCCTTCACTTTTTGCACCGCAACATTCTCTCTTACGTACTCAACAACTCCACCTTGATTCTCCAACAACCCACTTAAGCTCTGGGCAATTTACAGCGGCAAAATTATCCTATCAGCCAACACTTCTTTGGGATGTGGGAGGAAACCAGAGCACCCGGGGGATACCTGTGTGGTCATAGGGAGAACGTGCAAACTCCACGCAGACAGCGCCCAAAGTTAAGATCAAACCATGTCCCTGAAACTCTGAGGCAGCAGTGCTAACCACTATGCTTCCATGCCATCCCTGTTTATTATTCATTCAGATTATATTTTGCCTTTTAACCTGGGCTTTGTCTAATAATATTGTACATGTGTTGCAGTACAGTTCTGCTAGTTTATCCGCTTGCTGTTGACTACCTAGTACCTAACTTCAATTTTGTCTGAATATTTTTTGTTCTTTGATGGAGTATAACACATCGGTTAAACAGAACTTTGTAACACACTGAAAAGTTGGGAAAGGAGATGTATGCATCAGTCTGAGAAAGGAGGAGAGAAAGACAAAGATCAGCAGTTGATGCAAAGCAGCCTTATCTGGAAGATACAACCTCACAGAGTTTTGTAAATGTACTCGACAGCATGAATTGTTCGAACTTTTTCAATGGCAGATTGTCTGATTTATTTTCCTTCCCCACCCTATGATGTCACACAACTTTCTTGGACAGAATAGAGGTCCACTCCCAGCCTCCTACTGATGTTTCTTTCTGGCTTCTGGCGAGGAGCCTACAGTAGTGGCCTGATGTGACCGATTGCCTGAGTTTTCCTCTGCTAGAAAAATGTTTGACTTTGTTGTTGCACAGTTTCCATTCTGAACTGAATGCGTGTGGAATTGTCAATGTTAGCTCAAGACCTATCAAATGCTCATACAGATTTTTATTTCGCCCAATATCACTTAATCATTTCTCTAAGATGCAATATTTTTGAAGTAACTTAGCCCTTGGTAACATCACGAAGATTGACACGTCTTTATAAGGGGACCTGACTTAAAATAGTGATGCAGCTATTAACTTTTTTCATTTATGCATCATTGAGTATTAGTTGGTGATACTGACAGTGCGTTGAAATATGGACCTCTAGATAGCACACTTTATTGGAAAAACTTGAATCAGGTGTAAACTTGAACCTGGATCTTCAGCACGTTATTTGAATTGACACGAGTTATCATGGAAATTATCTTGAGAAATGGTCTTGAAATTCAATTGTGTAGCATGTTTTGTATGCACAAGGTGATTGAATTAATCATGAAAGATGTTTGCATAGCTCAAACGGACTTCTGATCAGGTGTCTATAGGTTTGTGTCATGTCTACCCAGGCAGTGGTGACTTAAACCCCTGTGCAAGAGCTAACTTTGTTGCAAAACATGCTTTATAAAAAACACACATTAACCAAGGAGCAGACCAGCATGGTTCCCTTTTCATGAGCTTTTCATGAGCTGGTGAATTGCTCATTCCAGGTATTTTCTTTGTTTCATTTCCCGCCTGAATATTTTAGAAGTGCAGTCAAACTACAGAGCTTCAATAAATGGTATCTACATTGGTTCACACGTCACTGCCATTTATGATTATGAAAAATGCTAATGTGCCCATTTTTATATTTAATTCATACCCCACTCTTAGCTGACTTCAAGATCAGGGAAATGCATCAATAGCAGAATATTTCCACCAACTCACTTGTGCAAAGACTTTGGAATAACTTCATGGAAGACAACGCTGTACATTCACTATCTGCTTTGCAGGAACACCAAAGCATCCTTGTTCCCTCTTTACAGCAGTTTAATTTGCTAGAATATTGCCTGAACCTGATCATTTTTCACGACTAAGTTCTTTCTTTCTGTTCAGTCCAGTGGGGTGGAGTGGAAAGATGCTTTTAATTTGTTTCTCTTGGGTTTTAATTAGTTCCCAACCACTACTCATAGGAGTTCCAAGTGCTTTTAATCAATATATGTTTTATTGGAAAAGTTCCTGAAGCCTACCAGATGTGAACTAGTGCATAAAGAATATCAAATTAGTACTTTTAATGTGTGGAGTTATCGGAACTCCCTAAAATGACACTGCACAGTGGTCCATTCAAAGACATTTTTAGGTACACTTAATTAGACGAATGCCTCCTAAACGCTGCTATAGCAGCTGTGTATACCATTTCTCTGAGGCTTCCATTGATTTTCCACTAAAGTCACTGCCCGGAATTGGAGAAATCATGTAGAAATCTACCCCATACATTCTTGGGCTTTTCAAGGAGATTCTAGATATTTAGATATTTATTTATTAGTCTTCTATTATCTAATTTATCTAATTTATTAGATTCTTGGTGAATTCACTCACCCATTATTGAACTGACCTACACAACCCAGGACTGGTCCCAGAACTGTGATGCATTTGGGCCAAGAGTGTTTGAACGGAATGTCACAGTCATCCTTCATCCTCAGAGCCCTGCATTGACATCTAAAGGGGTCACAGACTTCCAGCTCTTGATTGGTAACTGATGGAGCCTGTTGAAAAGTAATTGGCTGAATGGTGGATTTGGATATAATAAAGCAGAAATCTGATGAATGATTAAAATATTGAGTGTTGAATGGAACACAAGTTGAACAAATTTTAGTGCCAGTAATTTTCCAGATTGGTGGCAACCCAGTTTGCACAGTGGGATTTTTATTGATCTTCTGCCAAAATTACAGCCCTAATCAGGGGAACCCATCAGGATATTCTTCACAATGATGTGAAGCTAATTAAAATGAATGTGCGTCATTGCATAGAACCCATACACCTGTCAGGATCTTTTGCATGAAATTGAACTTGCCAGCAGCAACCTTTCTCTCTCCACAGATGCTGCCTGCCTTGGAGATGTTGGTTAGGCCACATATGGAGCACAGTGTACAGTTCTGGTCGCACTGCTGTAGGAAGGATGTTATTAAGCTAGAAAGGGTGCAAAAAAGATTTACGAGGATGTTACCGGGACTGGAAGGCTTGAGGTATAAGGAGAAGCTGGATAGGCTGGGACTTTTTTTCCTGGAGTATAGGAGGGTGAGAGGGGACCTTATAGAGGTTTATGAAATCATAGATATGGTGAATAGCCAAAGTCATTTCCTCAGGGCAGGGGAGTCCAAAACTAGAGAACATAGGTTTAAAGTGAGAGGGGAAGGATTTAAAAGGGAGCTGAGGGGCAACGTTTTCACACAGAGGGTGATGAGTACATGGAACGAGCTGTGGGAGGAAGGTACAATTAAAACATTTAAAAGGCATTTGGACAGGTACATGGATAGGAAAAGTTTAGAGAGATATGGGCCAAATACAGGCAAATGGGACTAGCTAAGTTAGGAAACTTGGTTAGCACAGACAAGTTGGTTCGAAGGGCCGGGGGCACTGTGTCCTTCGCTGTACGTCTCTATAACATGGAGGAAATGGTTAATTTAAGGAAAAGCTCCTTTTTAAAATCTGTTTTATTGGTTTGTTTTCCACGTAACAGGGAGCAGTACATTTTAAGTAACAGTTTATTTTACACTTTGAAATAAAATGCAAGTCATGAAGCTCACAAAATTGAAGGAAGATTATCAGCTATGGTACAACCTTGATATAATGCAGCTTGTTATCTTGCAGTTTCAGGCATACTGTGTTCCCCCTAGACAGACATTAGGTAAACATTAGTTTCACTTATAATACAGGTAAAATAAAATGGAGGTGTTAAGTTGTCCCCTGACACCTGCTTTGTATTATTCTTGTCCTATAGAAATCTGAGTGGGGAAGTTATAAATTATTTGAATTGCAAAGGAAGTGACTAGCAATGCCCATAAAGATTGATGATTGGTCCTCAGTTATTCACTACATTGCTAATGTCTCATATCACGTGATATTATGTAACAAGGATCTATAGATACATTAAACGATTGGACAAAACTGTGGTAAACGATTTCAATGCAGGTGACTATCAAGTCACCCATTTTGGACCTGACAAGATTAGGTTCAGCCCATTTAAAAAAAAATTGGAAAACATTTTTCACTAGACAATGGAGTGGCAAGGAAATACTGGCAGCTGCCTGCTGAATTGCTACCATTTCCCCTGTAGGAACCATTAAATTTGGGGTTCTCACACATGTATGTGTTACTGCACAAGTCCCCAAGTTACTGTCTTCTCTTCAGCAGTTTTAAGTTGCAGAGAGGGTAGGGGATGGATGAATGGTACAAAGGGAATGCCTCTGACAGGGTGAGGCCAGTGTTGTCATTGGAGATCTGCGAGTTACAAAACTGTCTGGTTGGCGGCTCATCGAGAGCAGTTAGAAAGAGAGAAATAAACGAAGGGAGATGCTAAAGTTGTGAAGTGCAGGTCAGAGCAGCTGCTGGAACCTGAAACCGAAAGGAGACTGTTGGAAATGCCCAGTGGATCAGAGAGTGTCCATGGAAAGCGAGGAAACTGATGTAATATTGTAGATGGGTAACCTCCCAGCAGAACTGCCTGGTTCTGATACGGACAGAAAATGCACGTTATCTGAAATTGTTGGATTCTATATTGAGTTGCAAAGGCTGCAACAGACCCAGTCAGAGGATGAGGTCCTTGAGCTTACATTGGCCCTGGTTAGAACAGTGCAGGCAGCCATAGACGGATAGGGGAGAGTTGGAGTGGGATGGAGAATTAAAGTGACAGGCAGCTGGGAGCTCAGGGTCAGCCCTGTGGACTGAATATTCTGCAAAGTTACTTAAAACCAGCTTGATATTCTCACCTTGCTATTTCTGAAGAAGGGTCTTTGACCTTTCTGTCTGTACAGATGCTGCTTGCCCTGCTGAGTGTTTCCAGCATTATGTTTTTACTTCAGATTTCCGGTGCCTGAATTTCTTTGATTCATACAGTGGTATGGAGCTAGTGTGTTGCTTTTCAAGCAACTTAAAATCATGTGCTTGCAAAAGAAATAAAAGGAAAAACTTTCATTTTTATTGCACCTTTCCCATCCCAATCAGAATTCAACAGAGCTTTTCAGCCAATAAAGTACTGCTAGACGTGCAGCCGCTGCTATAATGTAAAATGCGGCAGGGTAGTGTAGTGGTTAGCGTGATGCTATTACAGCGCCAGCGATCAGGGTTCAATTCCCCGTCTGTAAGAAGTTTGTACGTTCTCCCGTGTCTGCGTGGGTTTCCTTCGGGTGCTCCGGTTTCCTCCCACATTGCAAAGACATACGGGTAGGTTAATTTGGGTTTAAAATGGGCGGCGCGGACTCGTTGGGCTGGAAGGGCCTGTTACCACGCTGTAAATAAAATTTAAAATTGAAGCTATTAATCATTAATAGGCAAATCTCATTTTTATCTTTATTTTTGCAAATAACAGGTCAGATACTTGGTATGGTTTTAGTGCAGACTGGCACAGACCTTGTTCAGGTTGCTAAGGTTTTCCTTAAGGCTTGCTATTGGGGCAATCTGAATGCAAAATCTTTTCAGAAAGTACCTTGTCATTTTCTTGGTTAAGATTTTTGATCTTTGGCACGAGGTTACATCTTGATACACAAACCCCATGATTTCCAGCATTTGTCCAAAAATATATCATAGTTAATCATGAAGAGTGCTGCCGATGTTTCAAAGAAAATCTTCTGACTTGTAATTAAGAAAGCTTTTCTGAACAATGGATCATTGATAGTGTTGATGTGATCATGGTCACTTGGCCTAAGATCATTTTGTGCTCATTGTCCCCAGCTCTGTTCACTGCCATTTCAGTTTGGTTGAGAGATTGGCAAAATGTAGAAGGCTCCTGACTTGGTGAAGGCATTGTGAAAGTAGTTCCATGTCTTCTGCCGTCCAGTGAAGACATCTGTAGTTAACACCATGGAAGTCCTTCTGGACCCACACCTTAATCTTCAACAACGTGACTTCAGCCTTGGAAAAAGTTAGGAATCCCGAATAGTGTCCACCAAAAGTCCCCGATGAACATCTTCTTATAGACAGAATGCAGTAAAATATGCATACACAAGAACACTTGTAAAATACCCCTGATTTGTAAATGAGGGGTAGAATCTAAGACAAAGTTGATTGGAGTGCTTGGAGAATAACAATGGATTAGGGTAGGATTAGCGTAAAAGTGGGTGGTTGATGGTTGGCATGGACTCAGTGGTCTGAAGGGCCTGTTTCTGTGCTGTATGTATGACTATAATTCTGAACACCTCCCTGGAGGTGAGGATGTCTGATACATAAGCACCAAATTGACAACTTTCCATTGCAGACCATGGAGCACAGACCAACTCAATATCCAATTGACAAGTATGACAGGGCGATCACAGTGATATCCCCTGTTATTCCTGACTCAATTGTTTCCCGGGAACCAATGTAACCTAATTTTACCATTCTATATCTGCACCATCTCTGGGAAAGAAGAACATATCTCCATTTCAATAGTGCATTCATGTCTCTTTCACCAGAACTGCAGTATACTCTTTGAGTAGTTTCTCTGAGGAACTCCCTAAGGGAATTGGCCCATTCACATTTGCGTTTCTGCCCTTGTGAGGGTAGTCTGAAGATTTTCTAGATCTCTGGCGTGATTTCCCCATTTATAAACACTTGGAAATGAGATGGTCTGTTTGGCACTTGTTCACACAACAAGCGTAATAGCATGTCCCATTTAGAGTTCAGCTATAATTTACTCCTTTGCAAAATGGAGGTATTGTTGGCCAACCCACATTTATTGCCCATCACCGATGGGGATGGTTGTTGGGAGGCCCTTCTTGATCTACTGCATTTACCTTCTGGTGATGATGGTCCCAAGATGTTGTTGGGTTGGGAGTTTCAGAATATAGATGCAGTGATCATGAAGAACTATAGTGGTTCAGGAAGCCAGCTGATGACCACCTTCAATAGACATTCAAGGGTGAAGGAGGTGGAAGTATGAATCAAAATGCTTCACAGAAAGCCATTGTACTCTAGAGAATCATAGGCTGAAACCTGTCTCATTATTTTGTGACACACTGCATTCTGTATTGACTTGCCCTTTCAATGGTATCAGTATGTAATTTGAAAAGAGTGTTCCACCTTCATAGTCCAAAGCTCCTGATTCATTCCTCATGGAAGGTTTACAAAGTCTTATCAAGGTTAGCCTTGCCTTGCTCAATGCACTCTTGACTCTAAATTAAGAGGTTGCCCACGTCAACACTGATCCAACAATCCCAAGACCTCAAATAGATGGTCTTTTTGGTTATCTAATATCTGTAAATTACTTGGAAGGTTTTCTATTTCGCAACCATGACTACATTTTTAAATATGTGTGTATCACTTTGGAGCACTGTGAGGTCATGCCAGGCACTGTATAAATACTAGGTTGGGAATTGTCTCTGATCTTTGACTGCCCTTGTTAAACTTGCTTCTGACAATTGGTTCAATTGGAGTCAATAGAACCAAACATATGCGGTTGATTAAAACTGGCAGCTATTACTCACAAATGTTTTTGATGAAATAATCAAAGCTTGCACTTATATAGATTATAGTTCCTCAACCTGAAATGTTAACCCTCTTCTTCTCTCTGCAGATGCTACCTGATGAGTATTTCCAGCTTTCTCTGCTTTTGTTTCGGATTTCTAGCATCTGCAGTATTTTGATTTTGCAGTTAAATGGCAGCTTTCATTCAGTAAAAATAGCCAAGGTGCTTTACAGGAACATTATCAAAGAAAAATGTGGCACTGAGCTACATAAGGCAGATAGGTTTCAAGAGGCATCTTAAAGGAGGAGAAAGAGGTGGATTCTTGGAATGTTTAAAGAGGGAATTACAGAGTTTATGGCCTCAAGTGTTGAAGGCATGTTGCCAATGCTGGAATGATTAAATTCAGGAGGAACATAGATGTCTTACAGGGTTGTAGTACTAGATAGAGCACATGGGGAGATTTGGAAAACAAGGATGAGAATTCCAAAATTGATGCTTGGTGAATTTCTTTCCCAGGTCTCTTCTCTTTGACTAATGTCATTATTTGTGCTGGTAGTATAGAGACAGGCTAAAAAATTGCAAATCATTCTGTGTGTGGAGTGACTTGAAACAAGGGTGTTTTAGAGCAGTTACATTGTGCACAAAGCTTTTGAGAGACAAATGTACATTCTCCTTCTGACAGAAACATGCATCGTCAGGCAAACGAATAATTTTCAGTCCATAGGGCCATTGCAGAATCAGCTCTTGAGAGTTAATCAGATGAACCAGTTTAAATGAGGTGTAACTAATGGCCCAACAGTGTATAAACAAGGAAACACTCTTACACACATAGATTGCAAACAAGACCTTGCAGTTTAACATTTTACAAACGAGAGGTGAAAAAATGTACTTGTTCCCAAATCCTCTGCAGTCACATTCTCTTTCCAAATACAGTTGATGGTACAGTGCAAAGTTGTACAAATATGGAAAAGGAGAGACTTTATTAATTTTCTTACCTTTTTACAACACAGAATGCCTTTCAGCCCATCAGGTCTATGTCAGTTTCTGGAGGAGCAATCCCATTTACCCCAATCCCACTTCCCTTATTTCTCTGTGTACCCTTGCAAGTTATTCTCTCTCACATGCCAATTTTTATTTTTGCAGTAAACCAACACCAAAGGACAATTAACAGTAACCAATTAACCCACCAGCACATCTTTGGGATGTGGGAGGAAATCAAAGCATCCAGGAGGAACCCACACAGTTATGGGGACTCCACACAGACAGCACTGGAGGTCAGCATCAAACCAGGTCCCTGGACCAATGAGACAGTGGCCCCAACTGCTGTGCCACCATACCACCCCATTTTGCTGGTATATTCTAGGTTGAACATTTTGTAAGACTTCTCATGTAGAAATTCTTCCAATATTGCAACATTTAATTCTGCTTCACGTAAAAGGGTTGCACTATTGATGAGAATTTCTGGTCATTAGTTTTCCCACGATGAGAAGGTACATTTATTTCACGGATGTGCTAAAAATTTACCCACTTGTTACCCTGTTGTATTTTTTTAAAGAGTTAATTATGGAAGAGGAATTGCAACTTCAAGATGTGGTATTTTGCACAGAATGCTTCAAAGTTTTTTCCAAAATTGCAATTATATTTTGAAGGAAATTTCCCTGTTAGTTTGGAAAACCAGTTCTTTCAGGCTTTAGTTTACCTCAGTTTTCTTATTGTTTCAACCCACATCGTATTACGCATGGAATAACACCTGAAATATTCATTTAGAATTCACTTGAAATCATGCCAGACAACAGAAATACGGCAATAGTTGGAGTGGAATTCCCATATAAGATATTCCAACAAGGGTGTATAACTGTTTAAGCATCACAACTTCATTATTATCTTTCAGAGATGTATTTGCAATTTTTTTGTTTTCTTGATATCTGAGTTTGCAATGTTTGATTTATGCTTTTTGGTCGAGCTTCACTTGGCAGTAGCTTACTGCTTGATTACCTTTCAGATTGCTTTGGTTTCCATCATCACTTGATTGCAGTCTTGGTTCAAAAACAACTGTATTATGTGAATAGATATTTTGGGGCTACCATTATAACAATGGAATTTGGGCCCTTTAATTTCTTGTGTGCATTCTATTATCCATTTATGCTTGCAAAATACCTTCTTGTCAACTTGGTATTTTAGGCCAAGATCAAATGTTTTGTTAGGCAAAGGATTCATTTGTTGGGGAACAATTGTTTACAGAGTTCAGAGATGAATGGATCAAAATAGTCATACCACTAATGTGGAGACATCAATTTCCTCTTATTACTTCACCATTATGAGTCCTTTGCTTCATTTCAGGCTCAACAGGGAGAGAAAACCATTGAGATCATATGGTTTTTTTTAGGTTTTATGCAGCGTAATAACAGAAATGAAGTAAGCTCCGTGAAGCAGTGTATTTACGGTCTGTTGGGGTGTGAAGTCAATTAGAAGTTAATGAATATAATACATTGATGGCTTCAGGATAGGATCCAGTATGTTTTAATGAATTAGGTGAACACATTTATAATTACCTCCATTAGTTTTTTTATTGTGCATGCATTTGAAGCTGAAATCAGTTGTGCTTCAGTATTGAATTGACAAATTGGAGGACTGAAGTCAAGCAGTCACTGAAGAATGTCAAAAATCTAAATTCATAGGTTTACTTGAGAACATATTTATATAAATACTTCAACAGTGACATTTTACATTAAAGCGAAGGGATGATTATATGTGGCCCAGATGTGTTGGCTCTATGAAGACATGATATATCACATAATAATTCATTTAGAAATGGTATCAGTATGTAAGAGATTATAAGGTGTAAATGAAGTTGTTTGGTACTGTTGTGGAGAAGAAAGAACACAATTTAAAAAAAGCTAGCAAACTAGATTTGCACATATTTGGGCATTTAGTCAGATAAAAATTCAAAGTTTTTCTTTTGATGCAAATAAGTCTTCATGGCATTCATGACAGAGCGGTTTGGTGATTCACACTTTCAACTATGTTGGAATCAATATGATAAATTGGCTATAAATATACACTTTCAATGAGTACTAAAGAAAGATGTCATATATCATTTAGTAATTAGTAAGGTCTGCAGAGTGAGATGTAACAACATTTATTGACAAAGAATAATAGCACAAGACCCAAGGAGACCACTCCAATGCTCCCTACAGGTCATTTCTGATTGTATATGTTAACAGATTTTAAAGGAAAAGCCTTCATATTGATATGTTGTCAGCAGATGGTCCCACAATTTCCCCAAGGAGGAAGACATTGACAGTGGTAGGAATGACGACAGATTATAATAAGATAAGAAACCATGTTCAGACATAGAGTACTCTTGGAATGGCTAACCCCTTCACATGGACCTTGCAGAAACCAGGCTATCATGAGTTCACAGTTATGCATCTCAGGCACAAATTTTCCTCCAAGCCAATAAAGTATGAAAGGCAAATGTTCAGCTCCTGCATATCTTAATAGCTTACCCATGACATCCCCTTTCTCTGTCACCTATGACCCATTGAATACTTGGACATCTGAAGTCATGATATGCAAAGGGAAGTTTTGAGCTTTCACTGTTGAACTATAGGTCTCAGGATTTTTTTTGGAAGGAGCAAGGTGACTTGAGAATAGTTCCATGCAAACTGGAGTTCCTCCTCTCACAGAGCATGGGGATATATAACTGAAGAGGATATTTTCTACTTCTTCATTTCCTGACTTCAGGGTAAGGTGCATTCTCTGAAATATTGCCCAAACTGTTCCGAATTTCTGAAGTTGTGCAATGCAGCATCAGTCACGGGGACTCTGATGTTACTTTGCATTCCATTCGGCAAAATTGGACCCTGCAGGTGTAGTTCAATAGGTTGACCCAATGTTCAAAGTAACATGATTTCTGCTTGCTCTTTTGGATGTAGATGGAAGAGTCTCATTAAATTCTTCAAAGGCCAAACTTTATGCATAATCAGGATATATCCAGCTTGAATATCACTTGTTTTCTCACTTTTCCAATTCAGATGAAGAGTCTTTGACTTGAAAACTTAACTCTCTCCACAAATGCCTCCTGACTTGCCAAGAATCCCAAGCATTTCTGTTTTTATTTTAATTATCCAAGCCCATGCAATAACTAACATGGCTAATGTGTTAATTATTCCAACTTCTGGAAGGTGGTAAGTAAAATGGAGGGTTATGGGCTGTGTAGGAGGAAAGGGTTAGATTGATCAGGGAGTAGGTGTTTATATAGGTCGGCACAACATTGTGGGCCAAAAGGCCTGTACTGTGCTGTACTGTTTTATGTTGTATGGACCAAGGAATGAATCCTTCGAAAACTTGGGAGACTGTTCTCTGTTAAACTCATAAAAAGGAACTTGCAAACAGTTTTAGAACAAAACTAAATTACTTTAAAAATGTAATCTGTTCCTCCTCTCATTCCTTTCAGTTTATTTTGGACATATTTAAGCATAATATTGAGCATATTTGCATGCAGTAATACCTGTTTGTATTAGTTTACAAGAAGCTTTTCTGAGATTCAGGGATAGAGCATAAGTTAATTACACTTTAACTTAATTAAATTTCAGAAGATGAACAGGCTTAATTACCCGTAAAAAATTAGTGTGGGAAAATTTGCATAATTTTTACTTCTGTGTCACCTGTCATTAGACAATTATAGGTTGTCAATCATCACTGATGTGTTGATAAAATGTCCAAAAGTATGACAGATATTCATTCCTCTGTGTAAATGTAGCCTTTCCATTCGAACACTCGTTGATGAATTTTGCAACAAGTATTATACTAATTGAAATAGTTTTATTTTTTTTACTCATTTATTTCTTTTCTCAGGATCTCGGTGTCACTGGCCATGCCAGCATTTATTGCCCATCCTTAACTGCCCTTGATAAGGTGGTGGTGAGCCATCCTCTTGAACTGCTGAACCACTTATGCTCTTCTACTGTTTGTTAGTACCAATGTAATATTAAACAATGGAAGAATAATACACTTTAGAGATATATACTCCTGCAAGCAAAATCAAAGAGATTAGTTTTGCAAGCCGTGGTGGGAAAACCATAGCCTTTCCAAGGCTTCAAGAAATAATTCTGTACCTGCTCTTGCTAATGCATTGATTGTGGCAGAGGTCAGATGATGCACAGTGAAGGCTCAACCAGTTCCATTCACAATAACATTTGGGGTCCTGTTTATGTCATAAGACCATGCTTGCCCAATTATTAGTTGTCTGTAGGCCTGAAACACTTCAGGCAACTGGCAGAAGTCTCTGTTCAAGATGAAGGCTGTGTTGTGCTATTGAGAGGAGTGGATGGGCGAACAACCCCATTTTCAAGCTGCTGCCTGCCCACCCCACCCCTTGACCCATTAATGGATAGATGTAACCAGATGGGGGAGGGGATAGGAAGGGTTGGCCAAGGGAGAAGAAACCCAGGTGGAAAAGACAGTGCGAATCATCAGCTTCAATATTTTCTTTGTGATGATTAATTAGAAAAGTTCTTATGAAGCAGCATGAAAAATGTTTTATAAAATCAGAAAATGCTGGAGATACTCAGCAGGTCAGTCAGTATCTGTGGAAGGAGAAACAGAGTTAATGTTCCAGGTTGATGACCTTCTATCAGATTTTGTGTTTTCATTGTATTTTTTAAATCTAATTTGAGGATTTGCAAAACTTTGAAATTTGTGTATAGATCCTCCCCAGGTTACAACGAGTTCTGTTCCTGAGAATAGTTCGTAACCCAAACAGTTCGCAAGCCAGAAATGTGGCCACGAACTGAGTTCCCACAGGGAAGAAGATGCCTGGAGCCCCACAGCAGCCAGCAAATCCATCCCGCCAGTCCCCCAAATGCTCATTTGTATGCACCGGCTGTATGTACGTCAGGCGTTTGTAAGCTGGGGAGGACCTGAATGAATGGCTCCTGTCTGAGGCAAACTAGAACTAATTAGGTATGTCATAGAGTCATAAAGTTACACAGCACAGAAACAGGCCCTTTGGCCCGCCATGTCCATGCCATCAGTTGTACCTATTTACACTTACTTACTTTTGGTCCGAAGTCTTGGCGATTCAATTACTTGTGTTGAACAACAATGTGCTGAGTTATTTGGCTTTTTGCTTTCTGATGAAGAATTGATTTTGTCTGAGGGTTTTTGAATTTGAGTTATATATCTACCCAACTGAGGAAGTTTCTTAACAAATAGAAATCTATACAAATACCCTATTATAACGTACAGAAACAGTGCTCCACTGTCAGATGTGGAATGTTTTTGTCAGTCAGACAGTGCCATTGAAAGTATCTACATGAAGTGCTGCCTCAAGAAGGAAGTATCTATCATCAATTACCCCCACCATCCGGGTCATGCCTTTTTCTCGCAGCAACCATCAGGCAGGAGGTACAGAAGCCTGAAGTCTCATACCACCGGGTTCAGGAACAGCTTCTTACCTACAACCATTAGGGTTTTGAACTGACCTGCATAGCCCTTATCCTCAGTGATGGAACGCTACTGATCACCTCTTGCACTATCATGGACTTGTTTCTGACTGTGTTTCTTTTGCACTAATGTCTTTTTCCTCACTGTCTCGTATAATTTTTGTATAATTTAAGTTCTGTGTGTTGTCTGAACCTACATGCCTGTGATGCATTTGACAGTAAACTCGAATTCAATGATGAAATATTCAACTGAGACCATTTTCTGCTCTCTTAGACGATTGTGAAAATTCCTGTGGCAAAAACTAGCAGAAGGTTTATCCCCAGAGTCCTGACCAAAATTGATCCTTTAACATCACAAAATCAGATTGTCTGGTCAATGTTACATTGTTGTCTGAGGAAGCTTGCTGTAGACAGGTCATCTGTCCTGTTACAACAGTGATTATACCTCAAAAGTATTTGAGTTTGTGAAAGTCTTTCTACTCACGAAAATAAGGATGAAAAGAGTTAATTCTCTGTTCTCCCTGAGAATTTTGTTGCAAAATTCAGTGCCAATCAATCAAATTTTCTTTTTGCAATAAAGCGGAACTACTTCACTGGAATGGAATGAGGTGGTTTGGGGAACTAGCTCATTGTAATAGGATATTGAGGGAGGAACCACACAGAAATTTTGAACTGGATGTGACATTCCAGCCCGCTGTGTTTTGACTGTGAGGTTTTGCCACCTTGAAAAGGAGAGTTTCAATTACATCACCGTTTAATTGGAAATGTCTGGAGCTGTGAAGTGTTATAACATGGTAAAAAGTTACCTCAAAATACCCTGGTTAATAAATACCAAGCTCTGTTATTTTGTGCGTGTGGCGTGAAGCAAAGTGTTGCTTGCTGCTGTCCTTAAGGACATTATCCACAAATATTTACTTGGCTCTTGGGGCATTGATCTAACCTTTTCCGATATGACTTCACCCTGACCTGCATGTGGGGAATCTATCACTTCCAGGAACAATGAAGTTAGCAAACAAGCTGTAAAGCCAATCAGATAGAGGAAATCAACTAGGAAGTTAAAAAAGCATCAATAATCTGCTGGAGGAACTGAGCAAGTCGAGCAGCATCTGTGGGAGGAAAGGAATTGTCGATGTTTTGGATCGAAACCCTGCATCGCATTCCAGGACATAAGAAAACAAATGTATATTTACATCGATATGCTGGGAGGGTATTAGAGTGACCTTCAAGGCACGGCAGGCACGATAGTGGTTAGCATAACGCTTTACAGAGCCAGCGACCCTGGTTCAATTCCAGTTGCTGTCTGTAAGGAGTTTGTACGTTCTCCCCGTGTCTGCGTGGGTTTCCTCCGGGTGCTCCGGTTTCCTCCCAAATTCCAAAGACGTACGGGTTAGGAAGTTGTGGGCATGCTATGTTGGCGCCGGAAGCGTGGCGACACTTGCGGGCTGCCCCCAGAACACTCTATGCAAAGATGCATTTCACTGTGTGTTTCGATGTACATGTGACTAATAAAGATATCTTACCTTATATCTTATCGTGTTGCTCCACATTTCAGCATCTGCAGTCTCTTGTGTCTCTATAGTAAAAAAAACCATGCTCTTTTAAATAAGTTGTTAATAATTTTATGTAAGCCAAATAAAGATTGGGACCTACGCATGGGATTGAAGTAGACAATGAGTTACAGAAATATGCATAATTTTAATGAGAACTGGGGGAAAGGACACTCCTCATCTAAGAAACTTAAGTTTTCTGGACCAAACTCAACGGGTCAAGCAGCACCTGTGGAGGCAAGAGGGATGGGAGGCGTCTTGGATGAAGATTTTGCATCAGGACCGAGAGTGTAAGGGAGGATAGCCAGTATAAAGCTGTGAGAGGGAGGGGTGAGGCAGGGGCTGGTAGGTGATAGGTGGATGGGGAATGATGGACGGGTGGAGCCAGGTGAGGGTTTAGAGACAGTGGCTGCTGGGTGAAAAGTGGAGCCAGATGAGGGGAAAAAAGAGGGAAAAAATAGGCAGGTGGTGGAAGGGAATAGGAAGGTGGAGGCAGAAGCTGAAAGGTGTTAAGGGATAAGGGAGGGACGATGGGCAGATGAAGAGTAGGCCAAGGGAGAAGAAACCCAGGTGGATAGGTGTTGGGGTGACAGGCAAATGGAACCTCGGTAATGGGGGTGGGGTGGGGGAATGAGGGGGTAATGGTAAAGATGAAGAGAGAACCTGAGGTGGACCATTAGGAGTGGGTAAGCAACATTGGGGGTGTGGTAAATGGAGGAGATGCAAGTGTGTCCTCCCCAGACGTTTGCTCTCACCCTTTCCCCCCGGACAGAGCAGAGAGAGAGTCCCTCTGGTCCTCACCTTTCTCCCTGCCACATCCAGCATGTCATCCTTCACCATTTCTGCCAGCTGCAATGGGATCTCACCACCGGCCGCACCTTTCCCTCTCTCCCCGCTTCTGCTTTACACGGGGACCACCCTCTCCGTGACTCCCTGGTCCACTCATCCTTCCTCATCCCTTGGCACTTCCCCCTGTAGCACTTGTCCCTACACCGCCTCCTTCATCACCATCCAGGAACCTGAACAGCACTTCCAGATGAGGCAGAGATACACGTGCACCTCCTCCAACTCGGTCTATTGCATTCAGTGCTCTCAATGTGACTTCCTCTACAATGGTGAGCCTAGCACAGACTAGGCACCCATTTTGTGGAACACCTGTGTTCTGTCCACAACAGCCATCTTCTAGTCATAGCAATTCCCCTCCCTGTTCCCACACCGACCTGTCTATCCTCAGCCTTCTCTGCTACCATGGTGAGGCCAAACACAAACTAGATTAACAGGACCTTCTTTTCCAATCAGGATATAGCCTACAACCCAATGGTACGAGCACTGCAGTTCCCAATTTCAGGTAATCCTCACCCCTTCTGTTCTTTTCCCACTTCAAGTGGTTCATCTCGGTTCTCTTTCCATCTGTTCATCTTTTCCATTCCACAAACCACACCCAACCCCACCCAAGTCACTTAGATTTGTCACCCTCCCCCACCTGGTTTCATCTGCCGTCACCCACACACCTATCCACTTGGGTTTCTTCTCCCTTCCTATCCCCTCCCCATCTGCTTCCACCAGCCCATCATCCCTCCCTTATCTTGGTTCCACATCACCTTCCAGCCTCTGGTTCCACCAGTCTAATTTTTCCTTATCTGTTTCCATTTATCAGCCACCAGCCTCTGCTGCTAAACTCCCCCTCCCTCATTTGGTTCCATCTCTTCCTCCTTTATCTGGTTCAACTTATCATCTCCAGCATCAGTCTCTACTTTCCCACCATCATCCTCCCACCAGGCACCATCTGCCCAACATCCCCCACCTCTGCTGGTTCTACATATCATCAACCAGCCCCTGTGTCACCCCTCCCTCTTTATACCTTCATATTGCTATCTTTATATGCTACCTCTTTATATGCTATCTTCTCCCTACACTCTCAGTCCTGACACAAGGTCTCAACCTAAAACTTCGACCACCCCTTTGCCTCCACAGATGCTGCTCTGACTTGCTGGGTTCCTCCAGCAGTTTGTTTTTTTTGCATCATTGACAATCATGTCCCCACTTAAGTGCATGCCAGAAATTTCTGCCCTTTTTATGCAGTAATGAAATTGAATGCTGACAGGTTAATCATCATTACAACTGCAAATTCCAGGCCAAACTGATTCTACTTTATTGACCTCAGCAAATGAAAATCATATTTGTCTTCTGAGAGAATTGTGGAATTTTGAACATAAAAAGTTGGACCAGCAAGCTAAGAAAATTGCAGTATTGTGACAGGAAAGAATAGGTTCTATTGGTAGTCATTTTGTATTTGAGCCAAGAATTTTTGACAGGAAGTGGGATTTTGATTAGTTAAATAAATTTACAGTCATAACGAGATGACATTAATGTGCCACTCAAAGCCACCAAGGACGTAACTGCTTTATCCACTTTTGAAAAGAAACAAAATACTGCTGGCTCAAAAACACATTTAAAAATCTGCAGGGGATTGGTTAACAGATGTTGGGGTCTGAAATTCATCCCTTTCAGTTATTTTTAGTTCTGGAGATCAGTTGGTGACAATTTAATTTTTTTTTGTAATGTAATATAAGATTGGTTCTGGTTCCAAAACCCCTGATCTCTGAAGCTAAGGAAGCTTAGGCTCGATTGGTACTTGGACGAGAGACTGCCTTGAGAACAGTGGAGTGCAGTAGGCTTTACATGAGATGATTGGTGCTACCAGGTCACACAGTCTCTGAGTCATGGTAAGCAAGAAAAGTACCCAGAAATGGCAGTGACCTTGTGACGTTGGAGGATATTGAGAAATATATCAGTGCATGATATTAATTTGATGTGAATGGTTAGAAATTCAGATTACTCAAAGCTGCAGCCAAGGATTAAGTCTGGGAGGTACACAAGTTTAAAAGCATGTAGCTGCATAAGTGTTTTAGTGTTAATTCAGGTTGTTCAAAAAGTTTCAAGTTGTTTCTATTTGTTCATATTTCACCTGAAAGAGAGCAGAATCACTTTGGGATTGACAGATTGGATACTGCGAGGCTGGATAAAGACTGTAATGATCGAAGACTCTATTGACATGATCATCACTGAGTGCTGGTTGCTCACGGAAGACAATGTGCTTGAATAAGCATGAATATCTTGTAACTTTACACGGTTAGAACATTCAAAACTTTCCTTGTGAAATTAAAGTTCTCAAGAGTGAAGATTCTACATGGGTTCACAGGAGGAGGAAATTTAATGTGCTGAAGAGCCTTTTCTCATTTCATGCTTTCTTACTTTATGTCGCATTTTTGAGGATAATTACCCTGAAGAGCAGTTTCTTTCTCCTCATACCTTGCAATTACAAGGACGCATCGTCACCAACAGCCCAAGAACTCCTTTCTGATTGTGACTGTCAATGATCGAATGACTTAATTAAAAAGCAATATCAGAAGAAGGAATTTTTATTAAGATCTATTTTTTTAGGAAAGAACCTGTAATGTATCACAGCTACTTCCCTTCAACCATTCGGTTCTTGAACCAACCTGCACAACCCCAATCACTACCTCAGGATAGCAACACGATGACCACTTTGCGCTACAATGGACCTTGTTTTTTTTTGTTCTATTTTGTATAATCTTGTATAATTTATGTTTTTCTTGTTGTGTCTCTAATGCTATGTGCCTGTGATGCTGCTGCAAGTAAGTTTTCATTGCACTTGTGCACACCTGTACTTGTGCATATGACAATAAACTCGACTTTGACATTGACCAGTTACATTGCAATACCATGCAAGAACCAAGGCCTCATGAAATAGTAAACAGACTTCACACTGGGAAAGGCCTTTACTTTGTGTCCATCACAGGGCATGGGGAATGTTGAATGTGCAAGGAGATTGTGGCCAGAAGAGGCAAGCTGAACATTGCAGCAAATGAAATAATGTAAGTAAACAAAACCAATAAAATAATTTAAGTAAATGCCTCGAAATAATATATATGCAAATACTATAAATAATATTACAAAACATTTTTATGAAGGTTCCAAAGTATGATGTAACTTGCTATGAAACACTGTACATTATTAATATGACGTCTGTACTCTGCACCTTACACAGCTTTAACCCTTAACCATGACCTCTGTTGGGGACAGGAGCAGACACATTGGATTCCCATTATTATTTATTCAATGACTTGTAACCCTTGTAACAATGTCATGTAACAAGCCTCTGCAAAAAAATTTCCATTTGTGTAAGCAAATACTTCAGGATTTCCTGTTAGCTCACGGCCTGTTTGAAAAGTTCACTACTGACGCTGCCGGGAAAGAATTTTTGGTCAGTTTTGGCTCATTGTGAGTTATGAATTTCTTGCTGAAAGTATATGGCCACAGAACTCCACATGGAGTCCAACAGTGGAGCAGGAGTTTGCTGGAATTCCCCAGCATTGATCCTGGGGAATCTGCGCTAGGATCACGCACCAGATTAGACCCAACACAGTCTCCATGAGCACATTCATTTGAATTACGATTACATTGTTGAGAGGTTAGAACAAAATGTTATTTTACACAAAATTAGTTGTGCTTGGTTTTATGTGTTTAAATATTCTTAGATGATTTTATTTATATAAAAATAAAATTGCTGATTGTTTCATCAGAAAATAGCTTTGGAGTGTTAGTGAATGTCAAGGATATAAAGAATCTTTGGAAAACTGAAATAGGTCTGACAGATGGCAAAGCTGGGGATGTGGCTTAGCTGTCTGTCAAAGGCTTCCAGGGGAGTTTTGTGGGTGGGGCTAGTTCTGGCCCACCCATGTGACTCAATTACATCAATTAAAACCCATCTGCCATTCAGTGCTTTGATGCTCAGTTCCAACCTGGTTTTCTTCAGGAAGGTAGGCTTTACTGATTTAAATTTGGTAAATTTGGGGTAATGTGAGAAGGCAGTGTAGGTGATGGGGCCCACTCAGTAAAATTCAGGTCTTCTGTTTGTTTTTTTTAAACTTTTCATTCAAATAGAAATTTGAGGAGAGACTTGAAAAGTAGGCTTTTTATTTGGGGTTATGTAGATAATAGGTCAATAGTGCTGATGCAAGGTTTTATTGCTTGAAGGGTCAAGAACAAGGAGTGATGGAGAAAAGATTAAATGAAAAAGGTGTCAAGTTAAAGATGCAACAAGGTTTGGAAAAATTGGACCCAGTTGGCTTTGGTTTGCATTCATTTTCTGGTTATTGAGTAGATCAGAATTGGGAACTCAGTCCATGGTGAGCTCAGAGCTGTTAAGAAACTGGCAAGTGAGTGTTAAAACTGACCCCTTCTAACTGAGTCTGACAAATCAGTATAATAATTAGGGAAGTGGCTTGTTTATTGCTGTGGTCTCCATTTAAAGTTTGTCTCTCAACAAATATCAGCAGAAAAGGATTAAATCTACACTTGCAGAGAAAAATACAGACACTTGCTACAGTAATTACCCTTCTTCAGAGCAAAGAAATATTGATGATAACCAGTTTAGAGGAGGAAAATAAGAGAAAAGATAAAGGAAAACTCAAGGATGTTGTTAGTGATAAAGCTGAATGATTCTCGTTACTTTGGTTGGATTTCCAGCATCTCCAGTACTTTTTTTGTTTGGCTGGTCTTTTTACTTCATTACCATTTGCAGAGTATCACTGGTTCCAAGTAATGCTGGTTGTGATTTTGATCTTGAGGGACTGATCTGCACACAATTACGTGATTAAATGCAAAATGAGCTTAACCTGATTTTGTGACTGAATGAGCCCTTTAGATATTTTATTCACTATAAATCAGTATAATATGTTAGTATCTGGCATTTTGATAACCATTTAGAGTAATTGTATTAAAGATGTTTTGCTCTGGGTGACTTGTGCTGAAGTTGAATCCGTTGGCAAAAAGCAATCATCCCTTCCCTTCCCTTCCCTCCCCACACTTTCCCAGTGTAAGGATTTGCTCCTTTATTCTCTTCTGCTTCCCCCACTATAGCTCTGTTGTATAAGTAGTAACTCCCCATTATACTGAATCAGTGTGGCTATCTTTTGACATATGCTGTTGGCTATTTCACTGGGAAGCCCCACAAAGCTGAGCCCAGTCAAATGTCCAACAGTGGTGATGCAGTAGTTAACTTAATGGACTAGTAACCCAAAGACCAAGAGTAGCAGTCCAGGAACCTGAATTCAAATCCCACCAGGGCTGTTTTGCTTCTTAAAAAAAACAATAAACCAGCTGGAAGAACTCAGTGGGTCAGGTGATATCTGTAGAGGGAAATGGACAGTCAATGTTTTGGGTCGAGGCCCTTCACCTGGATAGACAGTATAAAGAGGGGGAAGGAGTGGGGCAAGGGTTGGCAAGTGATAGGTGGATCCAGGTGAGGAGGGGTGAAGAGCAGATGGAATAAAGTGGGGGAGGGAAGGGCAGAAATGGTGACGGAGGCTGGGAGGTGATGGAGGAGGTAACAAAGGGCCGCAGATGATGGAATCTGATAGGAAGGGAAGGCAGGGCATGGAACCAAGTGAGCAAAAGGTGGGGAGGGCAGATGGGAACAGTAGGGGGAGGGGACCCAGTGGGAGGAGTGTGTGGGTGATGGGCAGATGGATTGGGTAGACGAGGGGGAAAGAAACCAGGCTGGTGTGGGGGTGGTGGTAGACTGGTTGGGTGAATGCAAGTTCAGCTGGAATTGGGGGAGAAAAAGACCACTTGTCTTAGAAACAGTTGATGGTTGCAAAAACACCCACCTGGTTCTCTGCTCTCCTTCAGGGGAGAAAATATGAAGGATGGAATTGATTGGCCACAGTAGGTTGCTCCTGGTGTGTAATTGACGGGAACGTGAAGAGAATGAAATCGGATTAGTGTAAATGGTTGCATGGTGGGCTGAAGGGCTTGTATCCATGATGTGTGACTTGAGGCCTTTTATCTGCCATCTTCACCTGGTCAGGCCTCCAAACCCACAACAATGTGCTTCAGGGACAATTAGGCTTGGACTTCTGGGAAGCAGAGGTGCTGGTGTGCTTTCTTGGCCACAGCGTCAATGTGTTTATCATTTAGGAGATTTGTGCCTTTTCAGAGAGAGAGAAATCATTCAGCGATGGAAGTTTTTGGGGGGAATTATTTGGGAGTTGATAAGGTTTGCAACTACTGTGTCAGATGGAAAGTTCATAGCTGGGATATAACTGAAGATTTCAGATGAAGACCTCCCAGGCAGAACTGTCAGCTTGTGTTTGACTGCTTGAAGATGATTTCTCTGCAATCTCAAAATCTGCCAATTTATGTAATCACGTCAAGAATATGTCTAATCAAAGTGGAAATCTGGCAGATTGTCCTCTATGGCTGAATCAGGACAATCTACTCAGACTACGTGTACATTGTGGAGTTAAACTGGAGTACATCAATGTCAGGAAACAATGTAGTATTGATGATATTGTGCACAATTTTCCTGTACAGATGTTTAATGGCCTGAATTTAATGGTAGTAACAATATTGAAACTGTTGACATTTTTCCTTGAAACTCACAGCATCTAAACTGCATTGCATGGAATTTGTAAGGTTGCTACCAGTTGTTCGTTGATTCTTGATGGGCTCAGTTACTTTGCCACCTGCTTAGTCAAGGGAAATCAGTGGTGATGTGAATTTCACCTAACCCTATCACCGTGCAATGCACCAAAATATTACTGCATTGCTGTATGAGAGATGAGTGAAAGCTTAAGGGTGTCTAACAAACTTTAACCCTGTCTAGCAAACTCTCTGGCCCTGAGTTGATTGTAAATTTCAATAAATAGTTAAAAATGTAACAGATTTTAAAATGAAATTAAAAACTTAAATGCTTAATGGTGCTGTTTCGTCTCCTATCTGAATCTTAATGGTTTTCTTGATTATCAGTGAAAGCAGAGGGCTTTTAGTATAGCAGTTAAATTACTGGACCAGCACTTTGTGTTCCAAGCCTTTGTAGAGATGTGAGTTCAAATCATGCCATGGGAACTGGGGAATTTAAATTCAACTAATTTAAAAAAAAAATAAGCTGGTATCAGCAATGTAATCACAAAACTTCTGGACTGTCATTAAACAAAACATCTGGTACACTAATTTCCTTCAGGGAAGGAAATCTTCCATCCTTGCCCTGATTTGGCCTATTTGTGGCTTCAGTCACATCAGTGTAATTGACCCTTAATTGTCTCTTCTGTTCAGGGGCAATTAGGACCAGAGGACAAAAGTTGGCATTCTCTGTGATGTCCACATTCTGTGAAGGATCTGCAGTCAAAGTCTCAGGGTTAAGAAATGGATGCTCCATTGGAAAGCACTGGGGTAACAGGACAGCTTCCACTGTGGGTGGGCAGTGAGCATAGAAGAATGGACAATCTCGTCCAACCCCTAGACAATGGGTCAAGTGACAAGATGACGAAATGGGGATCCTCATGCAGACCTACCTCCTCTTCAACTGAGACCTTCAACTGCTCAGAGAGGCAGATCATACATTGTCTCTTGGATTTCCCACTACTTGAGGATAATCCCTACAAGAGACAATATTGCATCAATGCCATCTTGCCAGGATCAAAATGCACTTGTCACTAAAGAAATCAGACTTCGGCAGGTGGACACTAATGAAGAAATAGAAGATTTTTATCTTGTTTACCCCATTCTTCATTTTGTGTTCTATAAAATGTTTTAAATGGTAGCTGAAAATTATCATCTTGGACTATGAGAACCTTGCTTGGCCAACTTGATGACAGGAATCCTTTTGAGAGAGGAATGGAGAATCAGCATGGAAACAGTCCCTGCAGCACATTGAGTCCATGCTGCCCAACAAACATCCATTTACACTCATCCTACATGAATACATTTTTAAAATTCTCCCCACATTCTCATCAACTACCTCCTCTTTCCCCTTCCCCCACCCCTCCTGGCTTCTACCACTCGCCTTCCCTCTGGGTCAATTTACAGTGGCCAATTAACTTACCAACCTGCACATCTTTGGGATATGGGAAGAGACCAGAGGATGTGGAGGAAGCTCACATGGAGAACATGCAAAGTTCACACACAGGCGACACCCAAGGTCAGAACTGAACCTGGGTGTCTGGTGTTGTGAGGCAGCGGCTTGACCAGCTATGCCACTTTGCTGCTAAATCAGTGCTAGAATGGAGAAACTTCACATCACACAAGTTGCTAGATATCTCTCGACAGCTTTCTTTGAGATCTGCATCAAGGACAGCTGCTTTACTGTTGATTGTAAAAGCCGGGGCAATAAAATATGCCTATGATAAAATGCCATATAATATCAATATTACTATAAATGTCATGAAATATTCCAAACTATAAGCATTGTATTGTATGTGGCAACCTTAAAAAGCATGACCAGAGTTGCTTTATTTCTGAATGCTTCATTTTATTTCAGTTTCATTCTACAAATCCTTTGCAACATCCCAAATTAAAGATTGCACATTAGAATTTCCACTGGATTCCTCTCAACCTCCTGGTGTACACACTCATTTCTCGCAGAGTGTTCACTGAAATTGCTACGTGCTCGACAATCACTATAGAAATTTCTGGACATTTAACTTGGAATGTGCAGCAGCAGAGACAATATTATCAAACATTAGCCGTAGGTTCCAGTATGTCCAATGGATGTGGCTACAAACCATAGGCTTAATCTTAATCCAGGGTAAACTGTACTCTTGTGTTAATACGAAGTGACAAGAAAGTTGTTTAGTATACCACACAGATCCATAGAGTTATACAGCATGGAAACAGGTGCTTCAGCCCAATTCATTCATGCTGACTAAGGTGTCTTCCTGAGCTAGTCCCATTTGCCTGCATTTGCCCTATATCCCTCTAAACCTTTCCTAACCACGTACCTGTCCAAATATCTTTAACATGTTGTAACTTTACCTGCCTCTATCACTTCCCATATACGCACCTCCGTGTGGGGGAAAACTTGGCCCTCAGGTCCCCTTTAAATCTTTCACCTCTCGCCTTAAACCTGTGCCCTCTAGTTTTAGACTCTCCTATCCTGGGAAAAAGACGGTGCGTTCCATCTCATCTATACCCATCATGGTTTTATAAGGTCATTCCTCAGCCTCCTTCATTCCAGGGAAAACAGTCGCATCCTATCCAGTGTCTCCTTATGACTCAAGCACTCCAGTCCCGGCAACATCCTTGTGAATCTTTTCTGAATCCTCCCCCTAGCTTCATCACATCCTTCCTATAGTATGGTGACCAGAAATGCATACAATATTCCAGGTGCAGTCTCACCAACATCTTGTATAGCTGTAACATGATGTTCCAACTCTTGTACTCAGTGCCCTGTCTGATGAAGGCAAGCATTCCATATTTTTATATTAATATTGTTAATAGCATACATTACCTAGGTTTTAAAAATTAAGAGTAGTTACTTGGAGAAGAAATCAGGTAGGTGCAATTGAATAAATTCACTAATCTTGTCCTCCCATAATTATTCAATGATGCATGGGGAAGAAATGACAACACAATGTTTTATCTTTGAATTAAGAACACCATTGGAACAGGATCCTGCCTTTCAGCCTTACAAACCTATTCTGCCATCTAGTTAAATCCTTAACTCTGCTCCATTGCTCTTGCTGGACAAGTATCTTAAATCAAAATTGAAGTTTCCAATTGAATTGCTCTCAACATATTTGTGGGGGAGAAGGTTCCAGGTTTTGGCTACCCTGTATATGAAGAAATACTTTCTGATTTCACCCTTGGATGGCTTAGTTCTAATGTTCCAAATTATTCCATATTGTCCCACCAAAGAAAATAATTTCTTAATACTCAATTTTCAGATTCTTTATTGCAATTGGATCACCCATTAATAGTCCAGACTCTGGGAAAATAAAAGCTATCTATCCAACCTGCTCTTAAGATTTAATTCTCTTCTTCGATATTCATTTTTGGGATCGGGACATCGCTGGCAAGGCCAGCAATATTGCCCATCCCTAATTGTCCGTCTGCCTTCTTGAACCACTGCAGTCATTCTGGATAAGTTCCAACAGTACTGTGGGGCAAGGAGTTGCAGGATTTGACAATGATGAAGGACCAGAGATACGTTTCCAGGTTAGGATGTTGCGTGACTTGAGGGGGACCTGCAGGTGGCCGTGTTACTGTATCCCTGCTGCCCTTGTACTTTTTGGTTGTCGAGGTGGCAGGTTTGGAGAGGAGCTGTTGAAGGAGCCTGGGTGAGTAACCACAGTGCAGTGTATCATTCTGGCAAAACGTGCAGCCTTTCCAAGATCAATGATATTCTTCATGTGAGACAAGAATAACAATACTACAAATATTTTCTTGCTGGAGCTCTGAAAAGCTGTCATTATGGAATCATAGGTCAAACAGCACAGAAACAGGCCCTTCAGCCCACCATGTCCACGCTAACCATCAAGCACCCATTGATACTAATCCCATTCACCAGCACTTGGTCTATAGCTTTCTATGCAGTTCTGATTCAGCTGCTTGCTTAGATCTTGCATGTTATGAGAGTACCTATCTCCACCATCCACTTGGGTAGTGCGGTCATTCCAACCACCCTCTGGGTGAAAAATATTCTTCCTCAGATCCTCTCTAAACCTTGTACACCTTGGCCTAAACCTGTGCCCTGTAGTTTTAGATACCACTACTATAGGGGAAGGTTTCCTGCAATCTACCCTATCTATGCACCTCATAACTTTTCTATCAGGTCCCCCTCAGCTGCCTCCACCCTAAGGAAAACGAGCCCAAACTATCCAGTCTCTCCTAACTGAAGTGCTCCATCCCAGGCAACACCCTCCTTAAAGTACCAGTCAACATTCTGCCCTGCAATCCCTTTCCTTGTGCCTTCCTGCTGGAAGTAAACTGTCCTATGAGGATAGGTTGAGTGAGCTGGGGCATTTCTCTTTGGAGAGAAGGAGGATGAGAGGTGACTTGACAGAGGTGTACAAGATAAGAGGCATAGATCGAGTGGACAGTCAGACTTTATCCCAGGGTGACAATGGCTAACACGAGGGGACATAATTTTAAGGTGATTGGAGGAAGGTATAAGGGGGATGTCAGGGGTAAGTTTTTTTACAGAGTGGTGGGTGTGTGGAACGCACTGCTGGCAGAGGTGGTGGGGGCAGATATATTAGGGACATTTAAGAGACTCTTAGATAGACACATGAATGATAGAGAAATGGGAGGGAAGGGTTAACATTTGGGAGGGAAGGGTTAGATAGATATTAGAGAAGGATAAAATGTTGGCACAACATCGTGGGCCGACGAGTCTGTACTGTGCTGTAATGTTCTATGGTTGGTGAATCAGTAATTGCACTCCAACTTGTGGAAAAGGAGGAGATTAGCAAAATTTAAAATCCACAAAGCAGTTTTCTAATGCCAACTTTGAACTATGTTATTACTAACATACGACTACATTACATCATTTGTGAAGAAGAACCTTGTGTAGTACAGATTATCCAACAGAAAATGACCTTGATTGCAATCTACCACAGCCTGTCATATCACTATTTCTTGTGCCATGCATTTGGAAAGTATGAGTTTCTAGCTTTGATAATGTCATATTGGGAAACTTCATCTAAATCAGATTACAAATCAGCTTTTGTTTCGCATCTGTGGCTATGATAAGCAAGTGTAGTTTCTGCAAAGGAGTGCTTTGCATAATTTTTCTTTCCAGATTAATTCAATGTAAATATCTGTTTTTCCCCTCTCCAAGAAAGAGACTTCATGTCCTGGACTCTTGGTTCAATTTGAAAAGGAGCCTAGTTGTTTAAACCCAGTTGTCAGAGTGTGGAGGTAGGACAGATATTGTTCCTTCGTTGGCTGCCAGTGAGAGGTTACATTCAAATGACAGAGCAACAGAAGCCAGTCCTGATTGACAGTTTCCTCCTACACACAATGATGTCACTGCAAAGAAAAGAGAAAATCTAATGCTGGCACTGAGCGCCGCTTTGTGTTTTCTCTGCCTTCGTTCCCTTGTGTTAGCTATAAGCAATTTTTATGGCAGTACATTTACTCCTTTCGCTCTCTGATCTCCTCTCTGCATAGCTGCAGTTTTCATTCAGGAAAGCCTGGTTTGATTGATACCTCTGAGTAAATCATTCATTATTTCAAAATAATAATCTGCCTGGCAAAATCGAATTGCATTATTTATCAGTTGTCAAGTGTTTATCATCTTAATTTGTATTTTGAAACCAGACACACTGCGTGAAATAAATATACACAAGCAGAAGAAATTTGTGCTGGTGCTGAGTGTGTGCAAAGTTATTGGCCACCAGTTATAGTCACCTGCACGTGTTCAGTTCCAGTTGGGTCAATGGAGAACAATGAAGCAATCAGTCAGTCACTAATGATACCATCATGACCCAAACAATTGCATAAACATTAGATTGTTGGTGCCATGTTGTTTGGAAAATAAAGTAGACAACTTGTACAGAAGCACTCTTCCAATATATCTGCTTCTACACAACTTAAAGGGACCTCCTTCAGAAGGTTGCAGGCTGGGTGCTGGGAACTGCACTTGGGTAGGTCCCCTTTAAGTAACTTAGTTACCCTTCAGTCCTTCACATGAAAACTACTCATCCCCCGACTTTCAGCCCAAGCATCCTTACCCAATGATCTATGGTCCTGATCTCCCACTCTCCTCCAACACATTTGATATTTGAACCAATCCAACAGCACCCCAAGGCCTGGCATTCCCCCTCATCCCCGGTACTGAACCTCCAACCCTAATTTCAACACCTGACCAATGCTCGCAGTCCCATCCCCACCACCATCGTCAGCAGCCAAACTTTGCCCAGCCACTCTTCTGCTCAGTGACCCTTCATTCACCACCCCGCCCATCCCTGGGCCCTGACTCAAGAGATTTCCTTTCCTTTGGGTGGGGCTTGTGAAGGAAAAGCCTTGATCCCGTAAGCCTTGGGCCCTTGTGCTCCACCAAATTTTATAGGGGACAATTCTGGACCGAGTATCTGTTGAACATGCCGGTGCAGACACTGATTAAACTCTTAAAGAAGAACCCTGCTTATCTTTCTTCCCAGCTGCAGCTTTATATCAGAACCTCTGCAGGGATAACTGGGCCACTGAGGACAAATGTCCCAGGTAATTTGAACAGCCCTTTCGGGGCTGGAGGTATCACCAAAGACTCCTTTTTGGATCTCCCTAAAGGAGCAGTTTTTGTTACTTTAAGTGCTAAAGATACTTGAGTTTTAAATGTTGAGTACTTGGAAAATAGAAGAAAAACATTAGCATTTATATTCTACAATATCACACAACCAGCATATCTTGAGTACCGAGAGAGAGATCTTTATTAGTCACATGTACATCGAAACACAGTGAAATGATCTTTTGCATAGAACGTTCTGCGGGCAGCCCGCAAGTGTCGCCATGTTTCCGGTGCCAACATAGCATGCCCACAACTTCCTAACCTGTACATCTTTGGAATGTGGGAGGAAACCAGAGTACCCGGAGGAAACCCATGCAGTCACGGGGAGAATGTACAAACTCCTTACAGACAGCAGCCGGAATTGAACCCGGGTCACTGGCGCTGTAATAGTGTTACACTAACCGCTACACTACCATGTCTTCACCACAAATTGCTTTGTGGTGATGCCCTAGTGTAGATAACCACAGATATGAGTCTGGAAGTTGATCCATTTGCACCCATTTTCCATGTGCATTTTACGTATAAAAGAAATTCACCCACGTCAGTTACACATCCAATGACATGTGTCATAAGTTCCCTCTGTCGTTGGCACAAATTGGGGTTCTTGGGTGCAACCTACTAGCTTTGTTGCACACTCATCTATAACAGAAACTCCAATATTGGGCTGAGATCAGCAAAGAAACACTGATTATTGGGTCCACACTGTGCCATTAATATCTTGTCCTCAGCATCCACCAGTCTCCATTTCTGATGCTCAGTGCAATGGAAACATCATCACTGGTAGTTCCTTTATTCACAGGCCTTTTGTACAAATGATATATCAGAGATGCATACAGAGATTTCTGCCTCGATGAATGTTCCCAGTCTTATGGTGATGTGGGGCTATTTACAAATAGACATGATGGCACGGGGGAGTGTATGCATCATCTGTAATCAGGCTCTCCTGTTTATGTGCCTTTTTTAGGGTTTCTGGCACAGTTCCAACCAATCCCTCTGGAGAGGGAATCTCTCTGAGGAAGTACCCAGCCTAATTTATGAAAGGAATTGTTGGATGTTTGTTTACAAAGTCATAAACCAATGCAGAGTCTGAGTTTTCAGTCCTAACAAGAAAAGCTCTCCAATGCATGACAATTTGTGAACGTGCAGTAATCATTCTCTTGTGGTGATAATGTATGCTGTTCTACATTTCCATTACTCTACATTACATACATATGTTGATTGCCCTTTGGCCTGCCTGCGAAGCACACAGAAACTGCTTGTCTAGCCTAGCTGTGAATTATACCATGTTGTCAGAGTCAAAGTATTTTCAAGAATCGCCCTTGGAACTACCAGCTGTGCCAGACAGCTGCCTGTTACAAAAGCTTATAATGAGAAATAACTTGGAGTGAGTACAATCAACTTTTAAGCCCTGTAAATTAAAGTTTCAAAAGTTTCATAAAATACCTTGGATTTTATTGAAGAAAATTAATGGCAGCTATATTGTGTTTCTTTCCTCAATTCATTTTTTTTGTCCAAAATTATAATGCCTGATTGCATTCTCGTTCACATTATGCTTGAATAATGAAGGTAAGTATTCCTGTTAGCAGAATTGACAGTGCAAGTTTAGAATGTGCATGTGAAGGCTGAGAAGTTTTTATTTTATACATTGTCTCAGGTGCTGTAGGCTATCATTTAATTTCCATCCTATTTGCCGCTGAGAAGATGGTGGTAAGCTGGCTTCGTGAAGCTTCTCCCACAGTGCTGTAGAGTGGGGAATTCCAGGAATAAATTTAAAGGGAACGTATACAGTTAACAGCAGAACCTTTTAATGATGTTGATACACAGAGGGATCTTGGGTCCAAGTCCATAGCTACCTAAAAGTGGCTGTACAGGTTGATAGGGTGGTAAAGAAGGCATGTGGCATGCTTGCCTTTATTAATTGAGGCATTGAGTTCGAGTCATGAAGTTATGTTGCAGCTTTATAAAACTCTGGTTAGGCTGCATCTGGAGTATTACATTCCATTCTGGTCACCCCATCACAGGAAGGATGTGGAAGCTTTGGAGAGGGCACAAGAGGTTTACCAGGATGCTGCCTGGATTAAAGGGCATCTGTTATAAAGAGAGGTTGGACAAACTTGGGTTGTTTTCTCTGGTGCAGCAGAGGCTGAAGGGAGACCTGATAGAAGTTTATAAAATTGAGAGGCATAGAGTAGACAGCTGGTATCTTTCTCCCAAGGTCAACATATCTAATATAGAGGGCGTGGATTTAAGGTGAGAGGGCATAAGTTCAAAGGGGATGTGCAGGGCAAGTTGTTTTTTTTACACAGAGTGGTGGGTGCCTTGAATGCACTGCCAGGGATGGTGGTGGAGGCAGATACAGTAGAGGCACTTAAGAGGCTAAGCACATGAATGTGCAGAGAGTGGAGCGATATGGACCTTGTGTAGGCAGAAGGGATTAGTGTAATTAGGCATCATCCGCTTCATTAGTTCAGCACAACATCATGGGCTGAAGTTCCTGTTCCTGTGCTGTTCTATGTTAATAAAATGTAGTGACAATGAAGGAATGATAAAGGTTGTGGGTCCATGTCAGACTCTGGAGACTTGAGCATGTAATTCCAGTTGCCACTTCACAGCCTGAGGTGTCGTCATCTCGATGAGCCCCGCTCCAGCTCTCTGGTAAAATATTTCACGGCCCTAATTGAGGAAGAGCTGGTGAAACTTACAGGTGTGTGGCCCGCCACTATAATAGGACATCTGGTATAAATGATATTTGCTGCTCCTCAAACACATTTCATTGGTTGTAAGCTACTTTTCAAAGTCCTGTGGTTGTGAAGTCTGCTATATAAAGGTAAGTTCTTCCCAGGGTTGTGCCATATGCCTGGATCATCTGTATAAATGTGAACTGCAGGGTAGAAGACTCTCTCCAAACTCAAACTACATTGAGTTTTTATACCTTCTTGGGTACAAAAATAATAGCAGGTGATCTAATACTATTTCAAAAGCTATAATGCATTGTTTACATCAATATCCATAGTTGTACAGTTACAATGAAAACTGATATGACCAATTCTGAATTTTCAAACGCCTATGGTGAGAAAGGTAGTTCACATTCAGGCACTGGCTGTACTCTGCCAAAGGCGAGAGCTGAATTGTGCTGTAATGTGGATCCAATCCTATACGTGACATTCAGTCAGATTGTCCCTAACATTAGTTCTGAAGGTGATCACGATAGAGTTAAGATACTGTTGCAGCCTTCAAGCCAATCAGAGGCTCAAATGCAACATCAGTCAATCGATAGTGTGCAGAAGCATCAATCAATGCAACAGTGTTCATTAGATCATCTGGCTCACGAATGAGTGGACACTATCATCCTTTTGCTTTGAAGATCTCCTCAAAAAATCCAGACTGTTGCGATAGCTCACTCATCTCCATTCAGGGCTGAGAACAGGGCTACAATGTGCATGAACAGCAAGGACTTTCCCTACATGCATGACCTGCTGAACTGTGAGTAGCAACAATGCACAAAAAGTCAAAGACTCTCCTTACACTGTCCTTTGAGGAAGAGTTCTGAAGATAGATCAGACAAGAATTTTTTGTCAGTTTTAAATGGATGATTCTGTATTTTTAAACGATGACCCCCGGTTCCAAATTTTCCCACAGGAGGAAACATCATCTCCACATCCACTCAGTCAGACCCCTCAGCATATTTATTTCAATCAGGTCAACTCTCACTTTTCTACAAACCTAGCCTTTCCAACCTTTTCCTCTTGAAACAATCTTCCCAGTCCAGACATCAGTCCAATAAACCTTCTCTGAATTGTTTCAGTGCATTATTGTCTTAAGGATCATTCCTGTCCACAGTACTGCAGAAGTGATCTCACCAAATGTCCAATATAATTTAACCAATAACTTCCTACTTTTGCATTCAGTTCCTTTGCATTAAACAGTAATATTCTGTTAGCTTTCCAAATTACTTGTTTCACCTGTGCATTAGCCTTTTTCAGGACACCAGACCCCTGTGCATCTCAGACCTCACCACTTAGATGATATGTTTTTTTATTTTTATCTGCCAAAATGGGTAATTTCACAGTTTCCCATATTGCACTCCATTTTTCAAATCTTTGGTGAGTGAATTAACCTGTGTATATATCTACGGCAAACAAGATGCTGGAGGAACTCAGCGGGTCTACAGCATCTACGGAGGGAAATGGACAGTCAGTGTTTCGGGTCGAGACCCTTCAACTGACCACTCAGCCATACCTGCCTTAAAAGTGTCTCTGGCAATGTGTTGGAAATTATCTGCAGGTAGGTAAGCATTCATTATGTTGCCCAAGAGCTATAAAACCCCAAATTTGATTTATGGCCCAGTGATTGCAGTTTTACACCAGCCCATTACTCACCTGCATGGAACAAGCAGCTTTCCAGTCTGATACTGTAATACCCTGGGGACAAGATGTATCCAATCTGGACACTGGGGTGCAGAGTGAACTGAATTTACTCTCCGCTGCAGTAACTGTGCAGGGATTGAAATATGTCTGCTCAGTGGGTTCTTGATCTCTAAGGAAGTCCATTGCAGGTTGTGCGGATTCATACATGATATGTGCCGAGCTCAAGCAAAGAGTATGCAGGTTATTCAAGGGCTCATCACAGAGTGTCTCTGGGAATTATTACAAACTATTGTCGCAGCCCTTGAGCAGTTAGTCTTAAAGGGATGACCATCTTAAAGAAATAATTGTAAAGGGGGAAAAAAAATCAAAGAATACTCGGGGAACCTGAAATAAAAACAGAAATTCAGGGAACTTGGCAGCTCAGGCAAACTTTGTGACAAGAGAAATAAGCTCAATGTCACAGGTTGAAGACACTTTGTCAGAACTGAGAAAGTGAGAAGTTAATTTTGCAGAAAGGATGGGGGACTGATGGACAGGACAAATGGAACACCCACGATAAGATGATGCCAGGGTTGATGTGTGGATGAGCTGTTGATGAACCCATCTCGTTAATAGTGCCAGAGTCACGGAGTCGTACGGCACAGAGACGCCCTTTGGCCCATCATGTACATGCCAACCTTTTTGCTCATCTACACTAATCCTATTTACCCTCTTTGGACCACATCCTTCTATGCCTTGTCTAGTTAAGTGCGTGTCTAAATGTCTCTTAAATGTAGTGATTGCATATGCTTCCATTGCCTGCTTTGGCAGTGCACTCCAGATATCAACTTCCAGTTGCATTTCTGATTAAGGGGAACATCACAACAGTAGTCAGAGATGAAATTACTGAATGATTGTGCTGTGAGGCTTTATGGAACTGAGAAATAAGAAGGTGATGATCACCTTGTTGGGTTGTACTGTAACCCCCAAATAGTCAATGGGAATTGGAGGAACAAATATGCAGGGAGATCGTGGAAAGATGCAAGAATAATAGGGTTGTCAGAGCAGGGGATTTTAAATTTTCTAAAATATACTGGGAATGCCATACTATTAAGGACTTGGATGGAGTGGAACTTGTAAAGTGTGTTCTGTAAAGTTTCCTCAAGGAATATATAGAGGGCAAAGCTCAACCTACTCTTGGGTAATAGGGCAGGGCTGGTGACTGAGGTGACAGTGGGGGAGCATTTTGGGATCAGTGACCATTGTTCTATTAGTTTTAAAACAGTTATGGAAAAGGACGGAACTGGTCTACAGGTTCAAGTTCTAACTTGGGACAAGTCAAATTTTGATGGTATTAGACAGGAGCTTGTAAAAGTTGATTGGAATAGATTGTTTGCAGGCAAAGGGACCTCTGGCAAGTGGGAGGCTTTTAAAAGTGAGATAGCAGGAGCTCAAGGTCTACATGTTCCTTCACTCTAAGGGCAAGGCTAGCAGGAGTAGGGAACCCTGGATGAAAAGGGATATTGAGGCCCCGGTCAGGAAAAAGGAGGATGGGTCAGGTATGGGCATCTGAGAACAGGGCTACAATGTGCATGAACAGCAAGGACTTTCCCTACCTTCATGACTTGCTGAGCTGATAAGGAAAGTCCTTGCTGTTCATGCACATTGTAGCCTTGTTCTCAGCCCTGAATGGAGATGAGTGAGCTATCACAACAGTCTGGATAATTCCTGTAGATGTATAGGGGATTTAGAAGTATATGCGAAAGAAATCAGGAGGGCAAAATGGGGGTATGATATAGCTTTGGAAGAGAAGATTAAGGAAAATCCAAAGAGATTTTTTAAATATGAAGGATAAAAAGTGTCCAGAGAGAGAATAGGCCCCTCAGAGACCAAAGTGGATGTTTGTGTGGAGCTGCAGGAGATGGGCAAGGTCCTCCAAGATTATTTCTCTTCTGTTTTTACCATGGAGAAAGACATGAAGACTTGAGAACCAGGGCAAGTTAATGGGGATGTCTTGGTGATGGTACTGTAATGATGGGGTGCTGAATGTCTTATGGAGGTAGACAAATCTCTGGGGCCTGACCAGGTATCTCCAAGAACTCAGAAGCTGGAGAAGAAATTGTCCTGCCTGAGATATGTGCATTATCACTGGCCACAGGTGAGGTGACAGAAGATTGGTGGGTAGCAAATGGTGTGTCTTTATGTAAGTTCAAGTTTATTGTCAAAGGTGTACATACGCAGAGTATAAATAAATGTCACGAACATTAGTTTTCTGCAGCAGCAACTCAGTACATTACAATCATGACAAACAAGCTAATGACAAAATAAACTAATGACATTGGTGCACATTGAGAGAGAGTAAAAGAAATACAGTCCAAGGAAGTGTCAGGGTTTTCAGGTAGGTTGAAGAGCCTGATGGCAGTGGGGAAGAAGTTGTTGTTGAATCTTGAGGTGTTGGCCTTAAGAAGGGCTGCAAAGAAAAACCTGGGAACTATAGACCAGTAAGCCTAACATCAGTGGTAGGTAAGTTACTGGAGAGGATTTTGAGGGATACAGCATTTCCTGCATATAACTGCATTAGAATAATCTTTTCAATAGTGTAGTATTATTAAAGAAAAAATCCTTTGTGTTCAAAGAAGATTGAAATCAGTGTCATTTGAGGATAAGATGGTGGCTACACAGGTAGACAGGGTGGTTAAGAAGGCTTATGGAATGCTTGCATTTATTAATCGGGGTATTGAATATAGGAGTCAAGAAGTTATGATGCATCTCTATAGAACTCTAGTTAGGCTGCACTTAGAGTATTGTGTGCAGTTCTGGTCACCTCACTAGAGGAAGGATGTTGAGGCTTTAGAGAGGGTGCAGAGGAGGTTTACTAGGATGCTGCCTGGATTAGAGGGCATGTGCTTTTAAGGAGAGGCTGGACAAACTTGGGCTCTTTACACTGGAGGCTAAGGGGTGATCTGTTGGAAGTGTATAAAATTATGAGGGGAATAGATAGGGTGGACAAGCAATATCTTTTTCCTATTATTGAGCGATATAGTACCAGAGGCATGCATTTAAGGTGAGAGGGAGTAGGTTCAGAACAGATGTGAGGGTGGTTAAGGGGAATTTTTTACTGAGAGTGGTGGATGCCTAGAATGCGTTGCCTGATCGGGTGGTGGAAGAAAATTCATTGGGAGCTTTTAAGAGGGGCTTGGATGGGCACATGAATGAGAGGAAAATAGAGGGATATGAGCATTCTGTAAGTAGGAGGGAATAGCTATGTCGGCACAACATTGTGGGCAGAAGGACCTGTTGTGTGCTGTACTGTTCTATGTTCTAAGATATAAATGCATCTGGAAAGACAGGGGTTGATTAGGTAATCAGAGTGGCTTTGTGTATGGGAGATCATGTCTTTTGAATTTGATTGAGTCTTTTGAAGAAATGACCGAGAAGGTCGATGAGGGCAGGGCAGTAGACATGGTCTACATGGACTTCAGTAAGGCCTTTGACGTTCCAGATGGTAGTTTGCTCTGAAAGTTAAGATCACATGTAAGCTCGGGAGAGTGGGCTAATTGGAGACACAATTGGCTTGATGGCAGGAAGCAGGGGGTGATGGTGGAAGGTTGTTTCTTAGACTGGAGGCCTATGACTGGTGGTGTGCCTCGGGTTGGTACTGGGCCCATTGTTGTTTGTCATCTACATCAACTTGGATGAGAATGTACAAGGCATAGTTAGTAAGTTTGCAGATGACACTAAAATAGGTGGTATTGTAGACGGTGAAGAACGTCATCAAGAATTGCAGTGGGATGTGGGTAAGTGGACCGAGAAATGGCAAATGGAGTTTAATCTGGATAAGTGCAAAGTGTTGCATTTTGTAAAGTCAAATTAAAGTAGGACTTTCACAGCAAAAGATAGGCCCCTGGGGAGTGCTGGAGAACAGAGGGACCTTGGAGTTCAGGTACATGATTCCCTGAAAGTGGTCAGAGACAGGGTGGTGAAGGGGGTTTTTGGCACGCTGGCCTTCATCGGTCAGGGCATTGAGTGTAGAAGTTAGGAGGTTATGTTGCAATTGTACAAGGTGCTGGTAAGGCTGCACTTGAGTACTGTGTTTAGTTTTGGTCTTCCTGCCATAGGAAAGATGGTATTAAACTGGAAAGAGCGCAGAAAAGATTTACAAGGATGCGGCCAGGACTTGAGGGACTGAGTTATAGGGAGAGGTTGGACAGGCTCGGACTTTTTTCCTTGGAGAGTAGGAGATGAGAGGTGATCTAACAGAGGCATGTAAAATCATGTGGGGCATAGATAGGGTGAACGCACAGTCTTTTTCCCATGGTTGGGGAATCAAGAACAATGGACCATGGGTTTAAGGTGAGAGGGGAGAGATTTAATAGGAACCTGAGGGGCAACTTTTTTTAAAAAAATATACACAGGGTGGTACATAAATGGAATGAGCTGCCAGAGGAAGTAGTTGAGGCAGGTACGAAAACAACGTTTAAAAATCAGTCGGACAGGTACACGGGTAGGAAAGGTTTCAAAAGATATGGGCCAAACATGGCCAAGTGGGACTAGCTTGGATGGGCATCTTGGTCAGCATGGTCCAGTTGGACCAAAGGGCCTGTTCTGTGCTGTGGGATTGCATTGGGGGTGGGGTGGGGGGAGAGAAGAAAACCTTCTACTCAAATCCCTTTCCAAAGTCCTTCCACTCACCTTAAACCTGTGCTTTTCTTTGATACCCCCACCAGGGGTAATAGATTCTGACTATCTACCCCATCTATGCATCTTAAAATTGATATACATCTATCAGGTCACCCCCTCAGCCTCCTTCATTCTGACTATCCAATCTCTCCCCTTAACTAAAAATCCTCCAATCCAGGCAACATCCTGGGGAATCTCTTTTGCACCCCCTCCAGCACAATCACATCCTTCTGATAGTGTGGCAACCAGAACGGCACACAATACTCCAAGTATGCATTGTAACATTCCAAATTTTCCTCGGGAGGCTAAAGAAATTGGCTATGTTCCCTTTGACACTCACCAACTTTTATCAATGCACCATAGAAAGCATCCTAACCGGATGCATCACGGCTTGGTACAGCAACTGGTCTGTTCAGGACCACAAGAAACTGCAGACAGTTGTGGACACAGCCCAGTGCGTCACAGAAACCAGCCTCCCCTCCATGGACTCTGTCTTTACCTCTCGCTGCCTTGGCAAAGCAGCCAGCATAATCAAAGACCCCACCCACCCGGGTCATTCTCTCTTCTCTCCTCTCCTCTCCCATCAGGTAGAAGATACAGGAGCCTGAGGGCATGTACCACCAGGCTTAAGGACAGCTTCTACCCCACTGTGATAAGACTATTGAATGGTTCCCTTATACGATGAGATGGACTATGACCTCACGATCTACCTTGTTGTGACCTTGCACCTTATTGCACTGCACTTTCTCTGTAGCTGTGACACTTTATTCTGTACTGTTATTGTTTTCACCTGTACTACCTCGATGCACTCTGTACTAACTCAATGTAACTGCACTGTGTAACGAATTGACCTGTACGATCAGTATGCAAGACAAGTTTTTCTGCTGTACCTCAGTACAAGTGACAATAATATACCAATACCAAGAGCAGAGCAAGCTTGGTGCATTTGACGCAGCAGCTCTTAAAGGCCTACAGCTTCACTTAAAGGTTGTATTTGTAAATGAAGCACTCAAATAACCTTCCAGCAGTACTATGCAGGCTTTACTTCTGTTGCAATAGAGTAAACCTCATAGTTGTAACTTCCAACAAAACCCAGGAAGATGGGACATGTTCGTTTACATGCACGTGGCAAGATATAGTTGGACACTTGAGTATTGCTAGATATGATTTGTAAGGCTCCCAACGTAACACATGAACAGGCCCTTTAGCCCAGGATGTTGTGCTGAACTAGTCATTAAAAGCCTAAGTAAACTGGTCCTTTCTGCCTTCACAAGTTCATATCCCTCCATTCTCTGCATATCCATGTGCCTAGCTAAGATCCTCTTAAATGCCTCTATAATATTTGCCTCCACTACCATCCCTGGCAGTGCATTACATCTCCACCTCGGCACCTGTTTGCCATCAATGCTAAACTGATGAGCTGCACTGTGGCCACAGTGAGCATCTACAGATGATCTTCAGCATTTCACCACTGCTTCCTCAATAACACCTCCTAAATCCAAAAGTTCCGCAACAGTGGAGGAGGAGAAGGGAAAGAGGAAAGTGGGAAGATCAGCACCTCCGGGCAACCCTCCAGCCATTCTGACTTGGAAATATGTCAGCGCTCCTTCAATGATGCTGAGTGACTCCCTGCACAAGCACTGTCGGGGTACAGTCACCTGATGGACTGCAGCCACTCACCTTCTAAAGAGCAAATAGAGATGGGCCATAAATGCTGGTACCACAAGGATTATTTCATTCTCAAAACTGACAATACACAACAAAGGCTTTGTAAACACTGCCAGGAATTCCAGAGAACCAACAGATGCAAAATGGTGTGAGAGTTGTGATATTTGTTTGATCTATTGTAGGAAGGTCGTACAGATTTCAATCACTCTTCCAGCGGCAGAGAGCCTGGGGTAATCAGGTTGCAGCAGAGATAGGTTTGGGTATTACTGAAAACAGATGTGAAAACTCAAGAAAAAGTGATTTATTTTCAAGCAAGACTTGCGAACGTTTTGATTTTGACACTTGCATTTGACATTTTTGGGTCAATGAAGTTACGAACAACTCTCCCAGAAGGGTTTCTCTTATGTGAAAGTAAGTGGCAGGGTGAAGGAAGTGGGGGGCATTTATCTCCTCAGTCATTTCTTCCACTCTGGAATCTCTTTCTACTAACACAAGCACAGAGGTTCTGCTCAGCACAGGGGATTTATGCCACTGTTATCATTCATTGAGTTGAAATGCACAGCTGAACAGCCAGAGGTTCTATAGAGAACCAGCAGCCAGCTAGAGTGTGTCTTCTGTGCCTGCACAGTGTGACGTGGAAGTACAAACTTCACTTCAGGGTAAATCACATGAGTGTCTAACCCCTCACTCTGGTGTTGCATATTTTAATAATCCAGGGGTCTGTATACGCTGCATCTGAACCTTTAGTTTTTATGCCAGCTACATCTGGTGCATCCAACAGGGTCTCAGTCATTGGAATGACCTGCCCACCTTAATTAAAATGGCAAGTTTATGTCATGGAGTAACATAACATGGGGGGAGAAAAGAATGTTCAGCCCTCCAAGCACCAACCATTCAGAAACCTATTTATACTCATCCTGCACCAAGGTCACTTTATTTCTTCCCCCCCCCCCCCCCACCCCCCAACACTCCCATTAACTCTCCCCAAGATTCTACCACTCACTTACGTGCTGGTGGCATCTTACAGCAACGATTAATCAACCAACCTGCGTGTCTCTGGGACATGGGAGGAAACCCATGGGGTCAGAGAGAAATTGCAAACTCCACGCAGACAGATCCAGGAGTCTGGATCAAATGCAGGACACTGACGCTGCACCACCCTAAGATAAGTTTTAATGTATTTTTCTTTCATTCAGTTTGCTTATTCTAAGGTAGGAAAGCAGATTGTGAAGAAGACACCAAGGAGGTTGCAATGACCTTGAGACTCTACAAACTGATATAGATAGGATATGGAGACACACGAGACTGCAGATGCTGGAATCTGCAACAACACACGAGGAACTCAACGGATCAGGCAGCATCTACGGAGGGAAATGGACAGTTGATGTTTTAGGTCAAGACCCTTCATCTGGAGTCAGTGAGATTGTTTGAAGAAGGTTTTCTGAAACATCTGTAGAGAGTCTGGTCAAATAAGAGAGTGGGGAAGAAAATTAATTTTCCTACCAATGGCAGAAATATTTCTAAAATGGTCAGGAACTGGTGCTCAAGAGAGGGAAATGAAAGAATAAGTTGCAGGAGTACATGGAGAGAAAAGAAAAGGGGGACTAGACCAGATGGGATTGATCTGTTATTAGCTGGCACAAACCCAATGGGCCGAATGGTCTCCTTCTGTGTCATAATAAGTCAGTATGCAAGTATGAGTTCATTGGATCCAGAGTTATCGAGCCAAGGAACTGAGTTCAATGACAATAATGATGCAAAGACAGCTCGGGTGTGAATGGCTTTTAGTTTCTCCATCTACTTTTGCAAAATTTTGCAGCGGTCCTTTCCTTACCCTTGCTGAGCACTTTGGCAAACAGAGTCCCCTGCATCACTTCACTGACCAGGCCCACTAGATGGACACATTCTGCTATCTCTCATTCAAGAGGCAAGCATCCCTCACCTCTCGCTTGGTGGTTTCAGAACAGTCATGGACATCCTACAGACCTACAAGGCAGCCATTGGAGACTGAGGAAACTCTCTGACAACTCTTCTTCTGTCACTTTCACAATAAAGTAATATGTGGTGCTCAATGAATGAATGAACAGAAAACTCTCCTGACTGCATTTTGGCTGAAAGAATTTAGGAAACAGCAGTGGAAACATTCATCATCTTATGACTGACGCCACATATTGACCAATGAACTTTTGGATCATTTGAAACAATGAGACTACATCCATTACTGGTTTATCCATCCCTTCTAGTTTAGTATTAATATAAATAGTGAGTCTTCTGCAAAGTGAACTGACCTGAACCTTAATGCTAATTTGTTTCGTTGCCTCATTCCAAACATTGTGGAGAGCCTCTGCCCTATGTGGGGATGGAGTCCTTGGGAAGGACTTCTGGGGAAAGGTGGGTCTGGATCTCTGAGCAGAAATCTGGTCTGCCCTAACCTTTGGGTTAAAGCTGTACAAGAAATACAAGGAAAACATAAGGTATGCAGCAAAGATGAAGATCTGAATGGATTGGCTTGCACTTAGCAAGAAAGCAATTAGGTAATGGAAAAAAGGTAGAAAATTGAAGAATGCTACTTGGCTACATTGACTCCAACACTAATTCTGACCAGTGGGATTTGCACATGGCACTACTTTATTTCATGAGTTTATATTTTCAGTCGAGAATGGTTGAAAGCAGGTGAAGCTTACATCAAAATGGTTATTTTAAAAAGGAGCTGATGGTGAAAGGTGTCTTTTGTATATCTGTAGCGTGCATCAAAACTCAGGCTTCAATACCTTTAGCCACACTGAGATTAAATGATAAATCAAAGACCTGGCAAAATGAGAAGAATAATTAAAGAGCTCTAGAAGAAAACAAACAAACAAAAAAAATCTGTTGGAGGAGCTCAGCAGGCTAGGCAGCATCTGTAGAGGCAGAGGGATGGTCAATGTTTCGGGTTGAGTCCCTGCATCAGGGGAAGAGCTCTGCATCAATCACAAGACTCTGACTTCACGATCTACCTTGTTGTGACCTTGCACCTTACTGCACTGCACTTTCTCTGTAGCTGTGACAATTTACGCTGTACTATTATTGTTTTTACCTGCCCTACCTCAATGCACTCTACTAACTCAATGTAACTGCACTGTGTAATGAATTGACCTGTACGATTGGTATGCAAGACAAGTTTATCACTGTACCTTGGTATAAGTGACAATAATATATCAATACCAAAGAGCTCTGATGTGCTGTCAAAGTGCACTAATATTAAAGAAACAAAGGACTGCAGATACTGGAATTTAGATGAAAAACACGATGATGCTGGAGGAACTCGGCAGGACCACCACCCTGTGCCCACTCCTCTTTTGCCCACCTATCACTGGTCTGCTTTTCGCCCCTTGTATATTGGGCTTCCCATTTTCCCTTCAGTCCTGAAGAAGGGTCCTGACCTGAAATGTTGACCGCCTGCTTTTCTCCACGGATGCTGCCTGGCCTGCTGTTCGTGTTTTACAATAATATTAACGAGGATTACCTATGCAGAATGAAATATTATTTTACTTGGCCCCTATTAAAAAATGTCATTGATAATAAACAAGTGAGAGAAATCCAGTCAGCTAATATATTACGACCCATAATTTGGCACAGATCACAGTGCAATTTAAAAACATTTTTAGAATTACTCATTAGGTGAGGAATGCATTTTTAAAAAGCTAGTTGCAGGTTTGTCCTGTGTTATGAAGTTTATTTATGAAAGGCCTTTCCTATGTATGTAGAGTACACTAAATCTGCATTGTGGATGGTCCCTTGCAGTAGGGAGGGTTTAACTGTTGGTTCTAATCTGATGCACTCTTGCCAATCATGATTGAAGCATTAGCAGACAGCCAATGTGCTTTCCACTCACAAGCAAGAGAAGGCACAGAGTTACTGTGGTCTTGTAAATCTGCTTGTAGAACCCTTGAAGAGTTTCACATGAGAGAGAGATTCTGTTTTCCCTTCAGGAATAATTAATGCCAAAATAGATGTGCTTACAGAAGCAACTGAACTGATAAAGAGAAAGCATCCTGTGTATATATATTAAAAAAAAATCCTGACAAACTAAACTACCCAAGTGACTAAGTTTGTGATATTCTCCTTTGAATACATTTTTGATCATTCAGTTTACACAACAGAGACTTGGGGAATGAAGACCCAAATATACAGGGTGCAAAGGAGAAAGGGCTATGCAGCATTTATGCAAAGTCCTTGTTAGATCACGTCTGAGGCACTGCCAGCAGTTCTACATAGTACACCTAAGGAAGGATGTAGTGGCCTTCAGAGGAAGTCCAATTCAGATCTACCACAATGATTTCTGGACTCCTAGGGTTGATTTAAAAGGAGAGAAGAGACAAACTTGGGTTATAGTCCCTGTAATTTTGATGGTTATAGAGAGATTTGATTGACATTCAATATCTTAAAGGTAACTGATAGGAACAAGAAAAAAACTCTTTCCAATTTTGGAGAGTTTGCAACCAGGGAGCATGGTCTGAAAATTAAAACTGAGTCTCTCAGAGATAAGGTTAGGAAATGTGCAGAGGATGGTAGATTCAGATTAGTTTATTGTCACATACACCAAGGTGCAATGAAATTCCTTGCTCGTGTGAAGCTCACAGAGTAAACAGTATACATGGTTATAATAAATACAGTGACAAGTGTAAAACAACAGGAGGGTGCAAAGTATAGAAACTCTCTTCTGCAAACAGCAATTGATACTTCACCTATGCTTCATTTTAAATCTGGGATTGGTAGATTTTTTTAATCACTAAAGGGAGTTGGCGTAATCATAGGACCTAGTGCTCCCTTTGTATCTATTTGATTTGCAATCCAATTGGACAACACGGTCGTGGGGTGTGCCCCCTACTCAAACAACGTAACAGTTTCATACACTTTCAGGTGTGCAAAAAGAGCTTGGGTACTTGGTTAGAACCAGAAAATGCTGGAAATGTTCCGCAGGTCAGGCTGTATCTATGGAAAGCAAAACAACTAACGTTTCAGATTGAAGGGTTAACTTTCCACAGATGCTGCCTGACTTGCTGAGTGTTTTCCAGCATTTCTTGCTTTTGTTTCAGATTTCCAGCATCTGCAGCTCCTGATTTTTGCTTATAAATTGTCAGGGCCTTGTCTTGTAAATAAACCTACAACCCTTTGTTATGTCTTGATACATTCTGAAAACAGTAAAATAGGAAAAAATTGTATGCTAGTTACAGATCAGTCATGAATTCATTAAATGGGAACTCGGGTTGCAGGACTACATTCTCCTCCATTATTGTTGTCCACTATTTTGTAAAACTGAACCTCTCTCACACTTCCATGCTATTCCACATCCCTGGAGTATCATGAACTGTCTCCTAAATGCAACAACAAAACAAACAGCCAAGAAAGCTCACCAGCACCTCTACTTCCTCAGGAGGCTAAAGAAATTTGGCATATCCCCTTTGACACTCACCAATTTTTATCGATGCACCATAGGAAGCATTCTATCTGGATGCATCACTGCTTGGTACGGCAACTGCCCTGCCCAGGGCTGCATGAAACTGCAGAGAGTTGTGGACACAGCCCAGTGTGTCACGGACACCAGCTTCCCCTCCATGGACTCTCTCTATACCTCTCGCTGCCTTGGTGAAGCAGCCAGCATAATCAAAGACCCCACCCACCCAGGTCATTCTCTCTCCTCTCCCATCAGGCAGAAGATACAGAAGCCTGAGGGCACGTACCACCAGGCTCAAGGACAGCTTCTATCCCACAGTGCTAAGACTATTGAATAGTTCCCTTATGTGGTGAGATGGACTCTTCACCTCACAATCTACCTTGTTTGATCTTGCACATTATTGTCTACCTGCAATGCACTTCCCTGTAGCTGTGACACTTTACTCTGCATTCTGTTATTGTTTTTACCCTGTACTACCTCAATGCACTGTGTAATGAATTGACCTGTATGAATGGTATGCAAGACAAGTTTTTCACTTATCTTGGTACCAGTGACAATAATAAACCAACGCCAATACCAATGAAATGTTGGAAGGACTCGGCCAGTCAGGCAGCATCTGTGGAAAGGGAATCCAGTTAATGTTTCGGGTCAGGGAACCTTCCTCAGAATTGGGGGAGCAATGGATGGGTATCGGTTTTCAAAGCAGAGTTGGGTGGGGGAGGAGTGAGGTGTAAGACAAAAGACTACATGGAGATTAATTATGACAGATAAGGAACATGAGGACTGACCATCCCTCCACTGACTCTCTCTACACTTCCCACTGCCTCAGGAAAGCAGCCAACATAATCAAGGACCCTCTCCCATCCCAGTCATTCTCTCTTCTCTCCCCACCACTCACCACAACTCCCCACACCTGATTTTTTTTTTTTTTTCCCCCCAACCCAACCCAACCCAACCCAACCCAACCTTCTGTCAGGCAGAAGATATAAAAGCTTGAGAACACACACCACCAGGCTCAAGGACAGCTTCTACCACACTGTGTTATAAGATTCTTGAATGGACATCTATAAAACACTAGATCCTACATCTGTTACTGTTTTCCTTTCATACTACCTCGATGTACTTGCGTATGGAATGATCTATCTGGATGGCAATGCAAACAAAAGCTTTTCACTGTATCTTGGTACATGTGACAATAATAAACCAACTACCATTGAGGAGAAATTTTATAGAAACAAAGTGAGAAAGGGTCATAAGCATGATGATGGCGAACAATGAGAGAACAGTTTACCTAGGGTAGGAAAATGTTCATTTCAAAAGGATGGAAGGTATACAGATGGAAGGCATGGTAGTATAGGGGCAGGCACGGTAGCGGTTAGTGTAATGCTATTACAGTGCCAGTGACCCAGGTTCAATTCTGGCCACTGTCTGTAAGGAGTTTGTATGTTCTTCCCGTGTCTGTGTGGATTTTCTCCGGGTGCTCCGGTTTCCTCCCATATTCCAAAGATGTACGGGTTAGGAAGTTGTGGGCGTGCTATGTTGGTGCCAGAAGCGTGGCGGCACTTGCGGGCTGCCCCCAGAACATTCTATTGCAGAAAATGCATTTCACTGTGTGTTTCGATGTACATGTGACTAATAAAAGATATCTTATCGTCCTCTAGTTTATGTTGGGCCTCACAATAGCAGTGGATTAGATTAGTTCATTGTCATATACACCATAATGCAATGAAATTGCTTGTTTGCATGATGGTCACACAGTAAACATAATGATAATAATGCTATTGTAATAGTGCCATAATAATACATGGTAATAATAATCACAGCATTTAGCTTGTTGTGCAAAAGGTACAAAAGTAACAATGGCAGAATAACCAGGAGAGGCAGAGTTGAGAGTACAAGAACATGGCAGCACCACCAGGAAGCGGATGTAAAAGACGTACAGACATAAGGGGTGAGATAGGAGTGGGATTGCAATTAACGTGGCATGGAACAGGAAGGTCCGGATCATCCCTGTGGACTGAACGCAGGTGCTCCACAGCTATTTGTTTTGTTCTCCTAATTACCTTGGAATAGAGTGCCTCGCTGGGCCAATTCAGAGACGGGTAGCAATGGATTCAGAGTTACCATTAAGTCAGACCAGATGTAGGCTGATTTCTTCCTTGAACCAGAATGAATGGGTAGTTTCATGACCATTTTTACTGCTGCCATATTTTAAATTAATTCAATTGATTATTTAATTAAGCGAAAGTAAATTCCCTGCAGGAGTCGTAAAGTCATACAGCACTGAAACAGGCCTTTCAGCCACTGAGTCCAGGTTGACCATTGGCCACCCATTAAGGTGTCTTTATTAGTCACTACATTAATCCTCCATTTCTGCCACTTTTTCTATTCTCCCCACATTCTCACGAATTTCTCCACAGCTGCTACCACTCGCCTACATGCTAGGGGCAATTTACAGCGACCAATTAATCAACCAACCGTTACATCTTTGGGATGCGGAGGAAACCGGAGCAACCAGGGGAAACCCAAGCAGTCACAGAGCAAACGTGCAAATTCTGCAGAGACAGCTCCCGAGGTCAGGATTGAACCCGGATCTGTGGTGCTGTGCAGCAGTGTTAACTGTGCTGCCCAATGGTGGAAAAGGTGGAAAGAATTTGGGGTCAGCACACTTTTTAGGAAGGATGTGAAGGTCTTAGAGAGGGTGCAGAAAGGGTTTGTTGGAATGAGAGAGTTAGACTGGAGAAAAACTGGCATTGTTCTCCTCAGGGTAAAGAAGGTTAAGAGGGGATTTGACGGGAATATGGTAGATCATAACTTGTTTAGGGAGGGTAAACGGAAGGGACGTGTTCCCATTACTGGATTGTTTGATGACCCGGGGACACAGATTTAAAGCAAAGGGGAAAAGACACATGTGGAAATGGGAAAAGCCTATTTTACGCAGGTTGTGCTTATGATCTGGGAACAGAATTAATCAGGAGTTCCAGAAGGGAATTGGGTGGGCACTTGAGGGAAGAGAAAAGAATGAGGGAATAGGCCTTGCTTTACGAGCTTCCAGTGTGGATTCGATGGGCTAAACAGCCTCCTTCTGTGTCAGAACAGACTCATGATAATGTGGTTTTACAATTCCAAATCATGCCCCCACATCATTTAGTCCAGGGCTCTGTATTACAATTCCATGTAAAATAGTTGGGATGTGTCAAGCCATCTGTCAATGAAAGGGGTTATAGACAGCCTCCAAAGAGTGAAGAAGACGAACTTTACTTATCGTGGAGAAGATGTGGAGTCTGTATAAAGCAGGCCATCAATTGGTTCAGTCAGAAAAGGTGTTTGTTAATGTTTGTAACCTGTGGGCCTGTCAGATTGTGTTGGATAATACCCTCAAAGCTGAAATGTTGAAGTTACCAGTTTTTATTTTCTAAGGTCATAAATTTAAAAGAAGTTCAACTTTGTTTAACCAAACCAAACCAAACCAAATTCACAATGGCAGATCTGCAAAAAGTAAGCTTCCCTTTACCATGTGGATCAATGTTGAGGGTGGATGGCTTGACACTGGAAATCAGTTCTGGCTCAGTGTGTTGACAAGAAGGACTTGTATTTCACACTTGGACTACTTTCCAAAACATGACTGTTGTGGTTCTTCAGGCCAACTCCTGAAGTAATTTCTTACAAGTGATTTAGCAATAGTCAGCTGACAACTGCTGGTGTAAAGATTACAAATGGAAGAAATTACTTGCATTAAAAGCATCCATATTTCACAGCAGAAGTGTTTCCTTTAAGCAAAGATTCCTTTAAACACTGGGCTTCATTATTATTTTTTAAAAAATCATCTTTTCTGTGCACGGAAAGATAATTGCTTGCATGGATTAGTATTCATAAGAAAGTAAGTAAAACTTCCAGTAATGTCCAAAAAAATCCTCCACAGCATTGGGAAGAAAAGGTTCAAAATCTCAACCAGTTGACAATGAACAAAATGCGGAATACCAGAAGTAGAAGTCTCAGAATACAGTGTAAAACTTATGGTAATTCAGCTCCAGTCACACAATCTTAAATCAGCTCCATCTCTTTGAAGAAGGGACTGGGGTAAGTCCCACCAGGGGGAGGGATGGTGTTGGTGGTAGGGGTGATAATGTGACACAGGAGGAAAGAAGCTTCTATTACCAGTAATGAGAAATGGTCAGGGTTCTGCAGCATACCTGCCACACTTGCCTAATTTTCAGTTCTATTGAGCTAAATGGAGTGTGGTAATAAGTAGCAACCACTATCCTCTGGATTATTTGCAAGGCAAGGTCCAGATACTTTGACCACTTTGCACTGCAATGGATTTTTTTTAATTATAATTATTTTTTGTTCTTGTATAATTTTGTAAAATTTATGTTTAATTTATGCTGTTCTTGTGATTGTCGTGTGCACATCTGCTACGTGCCTGTGATGCTGCTGCAAGTAAGTTTTTCATTGCACCTGTACATACACGTACTTGTGTGTATGACAATAAACTCAGCTTTGCCTTTGACCTTGATACGATGATGAATGAGAAAGAAAGAAAGGAAACCAAGGGAGAAAGATTTTTAAAAAATAAAATCAAAAATTTCTTTTCACCAAAGTGCAATTTACTTAGAGTGTAGAAGGCAATTTTACAGGACTGTAATTTGAATGAGCTGCCAGCTGAAGTGGTAGATGCAGGTTCAACTGTAATATTTAAGAGAGGTTTGAATAGGTGCATGGATGGGAGGGGTTTGGAGGGATATGGTCTGGGTACAGTTAGATGGGATTATACAGAAGATCAGGTTGGCATGGACTAGATGGGCTGAAGGGCCTGTTTCTGTGCTGTAGTACTCTATGACTCTACTGACTGGTGAATGCCATTGGGTACATTAGGAGCATTTCGTGCATATCAGCAAATCCGTCCTGATGCTTAAGCATACACAGACGATTGGGCATGTGCAATGAAACTAATCAGTGCTTGATGCACCAATGCAGTCACTGCAAACCCAACTGCACAGCAAGGCTCATAAGCAGCCCAGTCCTTAAATTCCAGAGCAGGTTTTATCCCAGGGTTTGAAGCAACACTCGCTCTCTTCCCTACTTCCCTGTCCTGCCAGTCTACTATCCAATGGTCTTCCTCATTCTCCACTCCTTGGAAGGGTAGGGAGGTGGCTGAGAAATGGCTTTTGTTCAGGTTAGAATATCAAAGCACTGGGGCTTCTAGTGGGAGATCCTCTACCTCACAACAATTGTTCAACCCATGATATTATGCAGGTGGTTGCAGTGGTTAAGTTCCTTGTCTCGTAATCCAGAGACCGGATCCCAAATTCCTCTGGAATTTTAGTCATCAGAAATGTAAAAAAAACATTTTACAAATGATGACTAATAGATTACTGGATAGTGGTAAAAGTCCATCTGGATCACCAATGTCCTTTCTGCAGAAAAAAATCTACCATCCTAGCCTGGCCTATATGTGACTCCAGTTCAACAGGAATGTGATTGACTTAAATGTCCTCTCAAATGACCCTTGGAAATGGGCAATAAATGTTGGTCTAGCCAGTGATTCCCTCATCCTGAAAAATAAACTGAAAAGATAATCTTGACCAGTGTAAGGATTTTGAGTATTTTTCCAGAATCGGTGGAACCTTGGAATTTTGACCTAAGGTTACGGCTGGTTCTGTGGGTGGGGGCTTGACTCAGAAATCCAGGGTCTTATACCAATGTGAAAGAAATGGGCAAAGCATTAGCATTAGTGGGTAAATTCTCTTGTTTCAAATCCCTCACTGGTTTGGACGATTGTGCTGATTTCTGGATGGAAATAAAAATTGATTTTCCATCTGCTGTGTTTCACACTTTACTAGCAGTGTGAATGATAAAGAGGGCATTGTTTTTTTTTTGTTTACTATAGTAACCCTCAGCAGAGCAAAAAATTCTGTGGTCGAATAACGAGGCACATATTTGGAATCTCAGTTAAGAATATCAGTTGAAATCTCTGTCTTGACAAACATTTGCACTTCAACTTTCTATTAAGGAGTGATTTATTTTCTGTGTTGCCAGGGTTATCTCCAGGATGCAGAGCTGAAATTGGTGGACAGGTTAATCTTTTCTTGCACCAGACAAGCTCTCTGATTGACAGACCAAGATGCAATGTCGAGAGTGTCAGCGATGAAAGTCTGTGGACGAAATGGGGGAGGGGGAGGGTTGGGAAGTGAAATGAAAAGGAAATATAAAAGCACAAGTATTGCAAATTGTTTGTTGTTAATCCACGAAGGTTTAGTTTCTAGTATTACAATAAACAATACAGTTTAATAGTAATGAAATGAAAACAAAATAAGTGTAAATACGCAGCAGGTCAGGCAGCATCCATGGGAGGAGATCAGAGAAAACATTTCACGTCAATTATTTTTAGTCAGAACTCGCATCAAATGTGCCCATTTGCTTCAGTTCATCCCAAGCTTCTTAAAAGCACAATATGAACCCAAGCTGTTTTGTTCTTATTTGATGTGAGCCGATCTTCACTTCTTGTGTTACAGAGAGCTAAAATCACTTGACATACGACGTTACTTGGCTTTCAGCAGAAAAGGAGCAATTCGTAGTTTACTGTACTTTAACATCGATCTTTACAAGTCTGAGAAACATTGCAGAGTAATGCATATCAGTGGTTCCCACACAAAGATCAATGCCTTTTCAGGGCATTTTTTCTTCATTAAAACTCTCACGATTTTAATCGGAGATTTTAAAAGGAGATTTAAAAGGAGATTTTAATTGAAGTGTTGGTCTGGTCACTATTCACAGGCAATAGATCTGGCATTACAGATCCAACTTCCATGGCCAAATTCCCACTGGGTGCCTCCAGGAACCTACAAAGTGAAATTGAAAGAAGTTACTTTTGCCCTGTAGTGTTACCTTGAGTTTCTTCTCGTGTCATTAGAATCTCATTGGTGGGGTTGTTCCCTGCCGCTTGCTCAATGCTACATTCCTTGTTGGCCTTTCTCTCTAAGATTACAGATTTTGCCACAAGTTTATTGGTTCAGATTGTTTTCTTAGCTAATAAATAATCAACTTGAAATCTTGGTGTGGTGCCTCCCTGGTGCCAGGGTATGGGATGTCACGGACCGGGTCCAGAATATTCTGAGGGGAAAGGGTGATCAGCCAGAAGTCTTGGTACATGTAGGTACCAATGACATAGGTAGGAAAAGAGAAGAGGTCCTGAAGGAGGAATACAAGGAGTTAGGAAGAAAGTTGAGAAGTAGGACATCTAAGGTGGTAATTTCAGGATTACTACCTGTGCCACGTGCTAATGGCAGTAAGAATAGAAAGATCTGGTAGATGAATGTGTGGCTGAGTGACTGGTGCAGGGGGCAGGGCTTCAAATTTCTGGATCATTGGGACCTCTTTTGGGGGAGGCATGACCTAGTCACTAAGGATGGGTTACACCTAAACTCCAAAGGGTCCAATATCCCGGCGGGAATACTTAATTTAGCTGTTGGGGAGGGTTTAAACTAATCTGGCAGGGGGATGGAAACCAGGATGTTAGGGTACAAGATGTTAGGGTAAGGGAGGAGGTTTTTAGAAACAAGTCCAAGACAATGTGCAGTGAGGATGGCAAGAAGGACAGGCAGGTGAAAAGTCCGGATAATTTGCTGAACAATAGAAATACAACAAATCAGTAGCAGATACTGGACTAAATGTACTATATTTAAATGCACGTAGCATTAGGAATAAAGTGGATGACCTAGTGGCACAACTACAGATTAATAAATATGACATTGTGGCAATCACCGAGTCATGGCTTTATGACGGATGTGATTGGGAACTGAATGTCCAGGGGTACACAGTGTATAGGAAGGATAGGCGGGTAGGCAGAGGGGGTGGTGTGGCCATGATGGTTTGTAATGATATAAAATCATTAGAAAGGAAGGACATTGGGTCAGAAGAGGTGGAATCCTTATGGGTGGAGCTAAAAAATAGCAAAGGTAAAAGGACAATAGTAGCAGTTATATATAGGCCCCCTAATAGCAGTCAGGATGTGGACTATAAGTTGCAGTTAGAAATAGGAAAAGCGTGTCAGAGTGATAACTTTAAGCTAATTATGGGGGATTTTAACATGAAGGTGGGCTGGGAAATCCAGAAAGGCAGTAGATCTCAGGAGAGTGAGTTTGTGGAATGTCTACAGGATGGCTTTTTGGAGCAATTTGTTGATGAGCCCACCAGGGGATCGGCTGTTTAGGATTGGATGCTGTGAAACGAACCAGAGGTGATTAGGGAACTAAAGGTAAAGGAACCATTAGGAACTAGTGATCACAATATGATTGAATTCAGTTTCAAATTTGAGAAGGAGAAGCTGATAACTGGTGTATTGATATTTCAGTGGAACAAAGGAAATTACAGTGGTATGAGAGAGGAGTTGGCCCAAATTGATTGGAAGAATAAGCTAGCTGGAGGGACGGCAGAGCAGAAATGGATGGAATTTCTACAAGAAATAATGAAAATGCAGGATAGATATATTTCAAGAAAAAAGTTTTGAATGGGGGGGGAAAAAGGCACAAATGTGGATAACGAGAAAGGTGAAGGCTAAGATAAAAGCAAAAGGGAGGGCATACAAGGAAGCAAAAATTAGTGGGAAAACAGAAGACTGGGAACCTTTTAAAAACCTGCAGAAAGAAACTAAGAAGGTCATTAGGAAAGAAAAGATGAATTATGAAAGAAAGTTGGCAGATAACATTCGAAAGGATACTAAGAGTTTTAAAAAATATATAAGGAGTAACAGAGACATGGGTTGATATAGGACCAATCGGTAACGGTGCAGGAGAGATTATAATGGATGATAAAGAGATGGCAGAGGAACTAAATGAGTATTTTGCATCAGTCTGCACTGTGGAGGACATCAGCAATATATTGGATAGTCAGGGGTCTCAAGGAATGGAACTGAGTTCAGTTAAGATTTTTAGAGAGAAGGTGCCAGGAAAGCTAAATGGACTAAAGACTGATAAGTCTCCTGGACCGGATGAGGTGCATCCCCGGGTCCTGAATGAGGTGGCTTTAGAGATTGCGGAGGCACTAGTGATAATTTTCCAGGAATCGATAGACTCCGGCATGGTTCTGGAGGACTGGAGGGTCGCAAATGTAGTTCTGCTGTATACGAAAGGTGGGAGGCAGCATAAAGGAAATTACAGACCTATTAGTCTGACATCAGTGGTGGGAAAGTTATTAGAATTGATCATCAAGGATGAGGTTATGGAATACCTAGAGGCACAAGGCAAGATGCATCCAAACCAACATGGTTTCATGAAGGGAAGATCCTGCCTGACCAACCTATTGGAGTTTTTTGAGGAAATCTCAGGTAGGGTGGATAAGGGAGAGGTTGTGGATGTTATGTATTTAGACTTTCAAAAGACCTTCGACAAAGTGCCGCACAAGAGGCTGATTAATAAAATGAGAGGTCATGGAATTACAGGTAGGATAACAGAATGGGTGGAGCATTGACTGGTTGGCAGGAAGCAAAGGGTGGGAATAAAAGGATCCTGTTCTGGTTGGCTACCAGTTACTAGTGGTGTTCCGCAGGGGTGGGTGTTGGGGCCGCTTCTTTTTACTCTGTACATTAACGATTTGGATGATGGAGTAAATGGTTTTGTGGCTAAGTTTGTGAATGACACCAAGATAGGTGGAGGAGTAGGGAGTTTTGAGGAGACAGGGAGGTTGCAGAGAGACCTAGATAGTTTAGGAGAATAGGCAAGGAAATGGCAGATGAGATTCAATGTTGAGAAATGTGCAGTTGTACACTTTGGAAACAGAAATAAACGGGCAGATTATTATCTAGAAGGGGAGAAAATTCAAAGTACAGAAGTACAAAGGAACTTGGGGGTACTCGTGCAGGATACCCTAAAGGTTAACCACCAGGTCGGATCGGCGGTAAGGAAAGTGAATGCTATGTTGGCATTTATTTCGAGAGGTATCGTGTATAAAAGTAAGGAGGTGTTAATGAAGCTCTACGGGGCACTAGTGAGGCCTCATTTGGAATACTGTGTACAGTTTTGGGCCCCATATCTTAGGAAGGATGTACTGATATTGGAGAGAGTTCAGAGGAGATTTACGAGGATGATTCCCAGAATGAAAGGGCTTACATATGATGAGCGTTTGTCGGCTCTTGGACTGTACTCACTGGAGTACAGAAGAATGAGAGGGGACCTCATAGAAACATTTAAAATGTTGAAAGGACTGGACAGAGTAGATATGACCAAGCTGTTTCCCTTGGTGGGTGAGTCCAGGACCAGGGGGCACAATCTTAGAATTAGAGGGTACAGGTTTAAAACAGAGATGAGGAGAAATTTCTTTAGCCAGAGGGTAGTGAGTTATGGAATTCCTTGCCACGTACAGCAGTGGAGGCCAGATCATTGGAGGCGCTTAAGGAGGAGATAGATAGATACCTAATTAGTCAAGGTTTCAAGGGATATGGGGATAAGGCCAGAAACGGGTTTGAATAGTTTTTTTTCTGCTCATGGAGCAGACTTCCCAACCCCCCCCCCCCCACCCCCCCACTTGTCACTTCTTTTTTCTTTTTCTTTTTCCCTTTTTTTTCTTTTTCCCCTTTTCTTTGGAGCAGACTCAATGGGCCAAATGGCCTACTTCTGCTCCCTTGTCTTGTGACCTTTGTGATTAAACTCCCAGTTTAGTTTCTCTTCTGCTTCCTGCAACATTCAGCTTTTTTCTTAGGTCTTCCATTTTTGACTTGTCATCTGTTGTAACTCTTCCTGTTCTTTCCTTCCCTTCTCCCACTCTCTGGGGATTTAATGAAAATGCCTCTGAAAATGGCTACATGTACCAGAAGATATGGTTACCACATCCATTCAGTGTCAATTCCGGCCGCTGTCTGTAAGGAGTTTGTACGTTCTCCCTGTGTCTGCGTGGGTTTCCTCTGGGTGCTCCGGTTTCCTCCCACATTCCAATGACGTACAGTTTAGGAAGTTGTGGGCATGCTATGTTGGTGCTGGAAGCATGGTGACACTTGTGGGCTGCCCCCAGAACATTCTACACAAAAGATGAATTTCACTGTGTGTTTCGATGTACATGTGACTAATAAAGATATCTCATCCCTCATCTCGTCTCGTCCCTCTGCTTCTCCTCTGAAGATGATGGCAGTGATTAGCATCTCATGGTTGAAAAGCTGGGCAGTATGCAACATATCACCAGAAATCTTGACGCAGCAGGGATAAGCAAGGTAACCTCAGGCTGGTGAGCCTCATGTCAGTAATTGGTAAATTATTGGAGAAGATAACAGGGATAGAATGTATGTACATTTGGAAAGGCGGGGGCTAATCAAGAATAGCCGGCATGGCTTTGAGCGGGGGGGGGGGGGGGGGGGGGGAGTCTCATCTCATTAATTTGATTGTGTCTTTTGAACTGAGGAGGTCAATTAAGGCAGGGCAGTTAACATTGTCTATATGGATTTCAGTAAGGCATTTGACAAGGTCCTGTATGATAGGTTAGTCCAGAAGATTAAGGTACGTGGGATCCAAAGCGAGCTGGCTTATTGGAGCCGAAATTGGTTTAGTGTTAGGAGACAGAGGGTAGTGGTTGTAGGATGCTTTTCTGATTGGAAGTCTGTCTGACCAGTGGTGTATCATAAGGATCAGTGCTGGGACTCTTACTATGTGTGATATATATTAATGATATGGATGTTTATGCAGGAGGCATGATTAGCAAGTTTGTAGATGACATGAAATTTATAGATAATAAGGAAGGTTGTTTAAGACTACAGCAGGAAATACATCAGATAGAAAGCTGGGCAGAGCATTAGCACATGATGGTGGAAATGGATACAATCGCTATGTTTAGGAGGCATTTAAGCACTTCAGCAGGCAAGGCATAGAAGGATACAGACCTCGTGGGCACATGGAATTAGCGTAAATGGGTATAGAAGTTGGCATGGATGTGGTGTTCTGGATGACACGTTTCTTTTCTGTATGACTGTATGAAAGGAGGAATAGAGGCAGGTATAATTTGAAATGTTAAAGTACTGCAGTGCTACTTTGGAACATGTTCTGCAAATGGAAACTGTGCCTGGATGATGTAAATTATGAAGGGAATTCAATATTACAGTTAATTCATAATCAAGTTTTCAGTTCAGTTTAATTCCATCCAATAAATACAATAACTGTGACATAATCTGAATGCTTTACCAGTAACCCCATCCCTGTTTACACACCTGCCACTCTGAATATCATTTAGCTGACGTGGAAATACTGAATTAACTAGAAAACCAAAGTTAGAGCGACTGTAATCACTTAAATTGGGAACAATGATCACCACACTCATAATCTACGTGATAGTATCTCCTGTGTGTTTATAGCACCTCCATATCCAGGTGAAATAGTATTCATATTTTGTCTGATGTAATTGCCAAATATAAGTGAATTAGTGCTTGATAGTTAAATCCATATTTCTAAGGAACAGCTTTTACTTAAACTTTAAACACTTGATTTATTGAAAATGTTCAATTGTTGCCCACTTCTAAAGACCTCTCTTTCAGGTTTGAGTGAAGTATTCCCAAAGGCATTCCACATAAGCCCAAACCCAAGCAGAAACATTGAAACTAATTGAGAAAGTATGACAGCACCCAATTTGCCCACATATTAAACTAATTCCCAGTGTCAGTGTCAGGTTGATGAACCAATGGAAAATACGGGTAGCTAATGTGCTGGAATTAGAGTCAGGTTCATATCCAAATATAACTAAACATGTCAAGAAGCTGTAACTGACCTAACTAACCACATGACAACAGCTAGCAGTTCACTGTAGAATGATCAGATAAGGACAGTTTTTCATTTTTTTAAGGAGCCACCGACACAAGCTACTCAGCTTCTCGCAGTTAACTAAAGGCAGCTCAGGGCTGATCTGGATTAATGTGATGCTTTTTAATTCTGTTCGTGGGTAAAAATCTATTTCATACACAGCTTGATGACCATTTCCATAAATAAAGAATCGCCGACTGTGTTATGTTTCTTTTTTCTGGTTAGTTTTCAGAAGCAGTTGCGTCTTAGTGTCGCTGGGATTTCACTCAAACGTGGTGATGGGTGTATATCTCTTACTATCTCAAACAGTTAAAAACATCCCTGCACAGTGGTGCAGCTAGTAGAGCCTCTGCTTCACAGCACCAGGGACCCGGGTTCAATCCTGACTTCCAGTGCTGTCTGTGTGGAGTTTGCATGTTCTCCCTGTGACCACGTGGGTTTCCTCTGGGTGCTCTGGCTTCCTCCCCCATCACAAAAATGTGCAGGTAGGTAGGTTAATTGGCCACTGTAAATTGCCCCTAGTGTGTAGGAAAGTGGTAGAATCTGGGGGGAGTTGATGGGAATGTGGGGAAAATAAAATAGGATGAGTGTAAGTGGGTGTTTGAGTGCATGCCAAGCATCAATAGGCCAAAAGGTGTGTTTCCGTATTGGATGACTCTAACTCAATTGTTGATTGTATTTTTGCAAGCAGAGATTATGCCTGGAGAGAGAGTTCTGGGCTGTATAGCATAAGGGAAAAGAACTGCAGTCACTCCCGATGGCATCAATTTAAGTGACATTTGTTTCCGTGGGTAACGTGTTGATGTCAGTACCCTGAGCCCAATGACAGCAACAGCACTCATTGAGCTACAGCTTCGTTCCTTGACCCAGAATTCAAGGTCAGCACCCAGGTTCATCAGTGACCTGGGAAGGTTGGTTCACCTTTTGCATTTTCCCCACTATTATAGGGTCCATCTCTCACATTGAAACTCAACAGAGTGAGAGACCTTTCTACAAAGAAAAGGCATGTTGTGTATGTGTGTGGGGGGAGCGGGGGTGGGTGGGTGGGTGGGTGGGGGGGGGGGAGAAACAGAGGAGTGGAATTCAAGCCGCTGGCCACAAAACAGCAGGAGAGAAACCTTGACGCCAGCTGTCAGTGCCATCAGAAATATTGCAAGCTTTTGTGATGTTTAGAAACTTTCAGAAACTATTCCAATTTGTTAAAAAAATGATAAAATGTTTAATTCAAAACTAAAACTCTAAAACACTTTAAGGTAAACTCAAGCAGTTTAAGAATCTGAATTAACTAATAGCCATTTCCACAAGAAAGAAGGGGGTATTTCCCTGCACTAGGAGCAGGTAGTTGGAATGGATCCCCACCATAAATGGTGGGGAATTGGTGCACCTTTGGGCTTCTGCACTAGTCTCCATGAGAATACAAGTCAGCCATGATTCATTTGGACAGCCTTCAGGGGAGGAATTACTTCCTGGAAGTGTCAGTAGGTAAAACTACTAATAATAGTTGACAGCAGATTTGGGACCTGATGAGGAAATGTAGGTGGTTATGTAGGGAATAGCCCACACTTTCCCACAACGTCCAAGCCATTGTCTGACTTAAAGATAGATAAGCACAGTAGCACTGATTATTCCCAAGAGCTTGTTCTTCTACTCATAGCTGGTCTGTATTTTAACTCAATTTACCATTAGGGCTCTATAAGACAGACTGTCCAACAAAAACCTATCAATCTCTGTACTGTTTTCTTGCTGTATTTCTCTGACTCTAATGGTTCTAGGAAAGAGGGATCTTAGATGTTAGGTTTGGCTAGGGAAGCTGCTCTTGTTCTCCTTGAAGCAAAGAAGGTTGAGAGATCTGACAAAGGTCTATCAGAGGCAGGTAAATGAGGGAAGCTGCTGCCATTAATGGATCTTTCATGGGCCAGGAAATAAAGATTTAACACTGAAAATGTGATGGACTCTTGACCTCACAATTTACCTTGTTTGACCTTGCACCTTATTGTCTACCTACAATGCACTTCCTTGTAGCTGTGACACCTTACTCTGTATTCTGTTATTATTTTTACCCTGTACTACCTCAATGTACTGTGTAATGAATTGATCTGTACGATCGGTATGCAAGACAAGTTTTTCACTGTACCCTGGTACAAGTGACAGTAAGAAACTAATACTAATATTTATAATTTCTGACAAAGGTCCTTTGATCTGAAATGTTACTCTGTTTCCAAAGATGCTGCCTGATCTTCTGCATGTTTTCAAAATTTTCTGTTTCTATTTCAGCTATTCAGCATCTGCAATTTAAAAAAATATTTCTTTTCAAAATGGAACTGGATAGAAACTTGAAAGAGACAATTTTCTGGGCTATGTGGAAGGATCAGGGGAATAGGATTGATGGGGACTGCTCTACTGGGAGTCAGCATAGACTCAATTAACTGAATGCCTTCTTTCTGTGCTGAAGCAATTCTTTAATTTTTTGATGATACAGCCCTGGTTATACAGGACAGAAAGGGGCCCTTCAGCCCACTATGTCCATGTTGCCCCATGTACCTATAATTTCATTTCTAAATTTACTCATCCATTCACTTGGCCTCAAATTCTCGATTACCAATTTTGACTAAAAAGGGGTTTGTTGCTCAGTGGTTCTATCTCCACAATCCATCCTTCTTTTTTCTTAAAGACAGAGCCATATCTTCATGATGATCAGATAAAAAGAACGTTGCTTGGAAAAATAATGATCCTTGTGTTTTTGTAACTCTTCCAATTTCAAAACAGTTCCTGCGTGGGTGCATTATCTCAGTCGGAAGGTCACTGTACTCTTATTTTCTCTGGCAAGTTTTCAATGATTATTTCAGCGAATTTATGGCATAGAACCATGGAATGAAGCAACTCAAAGTGAGGCTATTCGGATTATCATACTTGTGTCAGCTCTTTGACAGAATGCTCTGTAATGCAGAATACCTTTTAAAACAGTATGACCCTTGATGTATTGTTGTACCCAGCCACTGCAGTTCAATTGGGAGTTACTACCTTCAATAAAGGATATTCTATCAATGGTTCCATCTGTTTATTTGCTTATGCATGTAGCAACACCAAAGATGCCACATTAGCCAATTACTCTCACTCATCTGGTCTTTCCCTACAGGTCTGCAACTATCTTCCTTTTTAAATTCTTTACTAAGTTACTAGCGGGCTTGTTCCCATCCCATTTCTGTATTGCAATCTGTTTATAACATCGCTTGATATAGTACCGAATTATCTTAAATCCTCATGGTAATGACCCTCCTACCAGATGGAAACAATTTCCTCCATCTATCAAAACCCTTCTTAATCCAGAATGCATCTTTATTGCTAACAGTAGCTGCCTGCAGACAATACAGCTGCCATATTCTTGCCTTTAGGGATTGTGGAAGCAGCCTCAAGTACGCTCTCCATACAACCAGAACAACAGGATGAAAGGCTGCTCTGGAGAGAAGGAAAAGTGCAGGGGAGATGGGGAACATGTGTTTACATGGTGTCTGGTCACACCTCCCTCCCACTTTACTGTGAACCTGTCTGTGCATCCAGTTCCGTGTTCTAAGTGATCCCAACATTTTTGTAATGCAGGCAGTGATCATTGGTGACCTGGATGGCAGTTGCACATTGTTTTACTCTGAGTGAAAAATGCAAGTGGTAAGTCGCATAGTTTTGCACCCATTTTAAATGTTAGTAAAGAAATCAGCATTACGTACCTTGATGATATCAGTGCATCATGCTAAGGTAAATCGCTTCTGGACATGCCCTATCTAATTTCTCAATGGGCAGGAGTTCCTCTGAAAGCAAGCTCCGATACAGTAAACCATGTCCAAAACAGCTTTTATGCTCACTTTATGTATAAAAAAGAAAGTCAATTCCTTGGGTGTGATGATGTGGTGGGCACTATAGGGGAAAAAGGCAACCAAATCAAACAATGGCAGAGGTTTGCAGCATTTCAGAGATGTGAAGGAGTGGAAGAGTGAGTTAATGGCGTTAGACCATTTACTTTTAGTCCTTAGTGCTCTATTAACACGAGATGGTATTGTTCTATTTCTGTGCCCAACACACCATTTTTGTGTCTAGTACAGAGGGAAACTGACCCTGTAATGTTGTTGTTATGGTGAATTTTAGTTTTTCATGGGTAAAATAGGGAGGTGAAGAAGGACAGCAATAGGGAACATAAAATAAGGGGGCACTGGCTGGGAGCCAGAGGAGTAGAGAAAGACTGAAGAGAAAATTAGACTGATTACCAGCCAATAAATTGATATGGACTGAACAATTCTGAGTTAATTTTCCAGTATTCTGAAAGGCTGATACTCAGTTAATACATTGCACAACATCACAGTGTGTTTAACCATTAATTGACTGCTTATAAAGTGTGGGCCTTATTGTAACACAGCAGCCAATTTACACACACCTTATGTAATGCCATTATCACTGGATTTATTGGTATTGGTGCTGGGTTATTATTGTCATGTGTACCAAGATACAGTGAAAAGCTTTTGTTTGCATGCAATCCAAGCAGAACATGCCATGCATAAGGACACTAAGATAGTAAAAAGAAAGTCAGAATGCAGAATAGTGTTGCAGCTCCAGAGAAAGTTCAGTGCTGTTAAAAAAAAAATAATGTGCAAGGACACCAACGAGGTAGATTGGAAGATCAGGAGTTCACCTTCAGCATGTGAGAGATCCATTCAAGGGTCTGATAACAGCAGGATAGAAGCTGTCTCTGAGTCTGGTGGTACATGCATTCATGCTTTTGTATCTTCTGCCCTACGGGAGAGGGGAGAAGAAAGAATAACTGGGGTGGGAGGGGTCCTTGATCATGTTCCCGAGGCAGTGGGAGGTGAAGACAGAGTCTCTTGATGGGAGGCTGGTTTCTCCATGGATGCTGCCTGTCCTGCTGAGTTCCTCCAGAATCATTGTGTTTTTCACCTCTCTCTGCTATTTCTTATGGTCTTGGGCAGAGCAGTTACCACAACAAGTGGTGATGCATCTGGATAGGATGTTTATTTTTTAAGGTACATATCTTCCCCAGGTTATGGGACAACTTCATACTCATTCTGATGATGAGAGACGAGATATCTTTATTAGTCACATGTACATCGAAACACACAGTGAAATGCACCTTTTGCGTAGAGTGTTCTGCGGGCAGCCTGCAAGTGTCGCCACGCTTCCGGCACCAACATAGCTTGCCCACAACTTCCTAACCCGTATGTCTTTGGAATGTGGGAGGAAACCAGAGCACCCGGAGGAAACCCACACAGACGCGGGGAGAATGTACAAACTCCTTACGGACCGTGGCGGGAATTGAACCCGGGTCGCTGGTGCTGTAAAACGTTATGCTAACCGCTACACTGAGTGAGCTTCCCATCTGAAGGATGGTACCTCCAACACTGTAACACTTCCTCTCTACAAACATCAGCCCAAGTGCCTGGAATGCAATTTGAAACCACTGTCTTCAGAGACAAGCATGCCACCAACTGAGCCACATTCAATGCAATGATTGAAAATCCATGAAACACCTGCTAACGCTATTCTAAACCAGCAATTTTAGCACTGTTATACACAGGATAGTTTTGGATTTATGGCACGTAACAGTCTAAACTGGTATGTATGCTCCACTTGAACCTTCTCCTGCCTTTCCTCATCTAAATGTGAGTGTAACCCTCTATCTCCTTTTCTCTCATAGGGGTGTCCAGTCTCACTTGCGTCTATTACTCATCTTGCCTGCTCCATGTGGTAGGAAGTTCCACATTCTCACCAGTCTCTGAGTTGAGAAGCTTTTGCAGAATTTCCCCATTGGACTTCTCAGTGCTTGTCTTGTACTGACCATCAAAAAAAAATCTCAAGGCTCATCAGTGGAGTTTCATCAACAAAAATTACAAGGGTTTCCCCTGGGTGCTCCAGTTTCCTCCCACATACAGTATGTGGGGTTGGTAAGAGAATTGGTTGCCGTAATTTGTCCCTATTGTACAGAATCTGGGAGAGTTGGTGGGAATGTGGGCAGGGTAAACTGGAATTGGTGTAGGATTAGTGAAGATGAGAGCTTGATGGTCAAGGTGGGCCAAAGCCCTGCTTACACTGTATTGTTCAAAGCTTCTATGTTGACATGCCTCATCAGGAGATAATAGAGCAGTTGACAAAAGGTGGATCAAAAAGATTGGTTTTAAAAATGCTTTCAACGAGGCAAGAGAGGTGGGAAGGTGAAGAGGTTGTGGGGGTATTCCCAGAGCTTAAGGTTCCTACAGTTTAAGGGGTGATTGCCAGTGGTGAAATGATTAAATCCAGGGAAAACCCAGGCTAGAATTAGAGGAGTGCAGATATTTACACAACTACGTGGGGCTGGAACAGTTTACAGAGACAGGGAGGACTGAGATCACAGAGGAATTTGAATGTAAAGATGAGAATTTCAATATCATGGTGTTGCCTGATGGGAACCAGGGTAGGGTCAGCAAGGACAGCAGTAGTGAGGTGAACTGGATTTGGTGCAAGTTAGGATTGGAAACAGAGTTTTGGTTGACACTAAGTTTACATGGGGTAGAATGATGGAAGCAGGATTGGAATTCCCATTGAATATTTGAGTTCAGATAGGATTGTTACAGGGCAGAAGGAGGCCATTCAGCCTATCATATCTACTATCAATCTCATCTTCCTGTCCAGCAAACTACTTTCACACCCAATTCCCCTCTGAAGGCCAAATTTCCACTATCCTTTCAGGCAGTGAATTTTGTATCCGAACTACTCTCCAAGTGAGAGTTTTTCATCACAGCCCCTTGCAATTCTGGTCAAAATTTTATATCCTTGAACCATCTGTTGTTGGGAACAACTTCCCTCCATTTGCCATCTCTAAAAACATCAAGGGAGTAATCAAACCACCTGATCAGAGAGTATGGGCATGCAGGAATGGCTGAATTGTGTGCTGTGGAAGGTTTTGGGGAGATAGATCTGAAAGGTTCCCTGAAGGAGTCAGTGTAAAAATACTATTGCAAAGGGAGCCCAAGTAGTGCAGGGTAAATATATTTTTCTTCTTGCTGTTTCTGGAAGTTCCTTCAAGGGGTCTCTTGTTCTGGCATTTCATGCTGTGTAGCGCATCAGTTTAGCACCCAGAAAACCTGGTCAAATTTGCAGTTATAAACGCATATAATTAGCACAAGGCATTAACATTATATGTTCCAATGCACAAAATCCTCATTTACTGTTAGTTGTAAGTAAATATTATGCAATTGCAATAATCAGGACTAATCTCTTTAGCAAGCCGGTAATGGGGCTATGTTATTCCTGAAGTTTCAATAACACCAAGAGAACAAAGTCTGGGTCCAGGTCAAACAAGTGAATGTGTTGATATGCTCATGTCTCTTGTAGCTTTTGGAACTGGCACCAATCTCTCTCTAAGCCCAAAGGCAGGTTATTTGGAAAATCAATGTAATAAACTAAAACTAATGTACTTGACAAGAGTGAAGGAAACCACAAAATGGTGGTGGAGAAGGGACAGGGGGAAGAACGTGTTTAACCTGCTAGGAGAGCTGTGGGAGAATATCAACTACAAGGGCTGCCTGAGGCTAAGTAAAAGGTCAGGCAGACCCTCAGCCTGGAATGACTGGGGCATAAGGAAGATCAGATGTAAGACTCGGATCCAATTTAGACACTTCTCCCTGTTTAGGAGTTTGACCTTGTCGAACCTGGTGTTGGTTTTGTTGTATTAATGCAAAAGGACAACTCCAGTGATGTTGAGATTACCGCAGGGATCCCTGACTTCCGCAGGGATCCGTTCTGGGACCACTGTTCTTTGTGATTTTTATAAATATCTTGGATGAGGAAGTGGAAGGGTGGGTTAGTAAGTTTGCAGGTGACACGAAGGTTGGTCGTGTTGTGGATACTGTAGAAAGTTTTCGAGGGTTACAATGGGACCAGAAAAGTGTGAAATGATTCACTTTGGAAGGTCAAATTTGAAGGCAGAATACAGGGTTAATGGCAGGATTCTTAGCAGTGTGGAAGAACAGAGGGATCTTGGGGTCCAAATCCATAGATCCCTCAAAGTTGCTGCGCAAGTTGATAAGGTTGTTAAGAAGGCGTATGGTGTGTTGGCCTTCATTAGTCAGGGGATTGAGTTCAAGAGCCGTGATGTGATATTGCAGCTCTATAAAACCCTGATTAGACCACACTTAGAATACTGTGTTCAGTTCTGGTTGCCTCACTATACGAAGGATACGGAAGCATTAGAAAGAGTGCAGAGGAGCTTACCAGAATGCCGCCTGGATTGGAGAGCATGTCTCATGAGGATTGGTTGAGTGAGCTGGGGCTTTTCCTTTGGAGAGAAGGAGGATGAGAGGTGACCTGATAGAGGTGTACAAGACGATAAGAGGCATAGATCGAGTGGACAGTCAGAGACTTTTTCCCAGGGCGGAAATGGCTAACACGAGGGGGCTTAATTTTAAGGTGATTGGAAGAAAGTACAGGGGGGATATCAGAGGTAAATTTTTTACACAGAGTGGTGGGTGCGTGGAACCTGCTGCCGGGGTGCTGGTAGAGGCAGATACATTAAGGACATTGAAGAGACTCTTAGATAGACACATGAATGTGGGAGGGAAGGGTTAGATAGATCCTAGAGCAGGATAAAATGTCAGCACAACATTGTGGGCCAATGGGCCTGTACTGTGCTGTAATGTTCTATGTACACATTTTGTCACACAGTTACCTCCATTCAATTTGCTTATACTTTAACAGTCTTGCATGTGCACACACTTCTATGATCTCATTTCAATTGTATTGACTTTTGGTTAAACTTTTATGTCAGTGTGTAACCTTATACATGGGAAATAGGAGACAGAGACAAGCATCTCGCACCTTGAGACTCCTCTGCTGTTCAATAAGGTCATAGATGATCCATTGTTTTGAATTTACTTTTGTACCTGATCTCCATGTCCCCTTATCTTCTTGGTGTCCAAAAATAGGTCTTTCTCAGTTTTGAAATATACACAACCATTCTGGAAGCCCAACCACCTGAATTCAAGAATTGGCTTCTGAATAGAGAAGGTTTTCTTCATCTCAGTCCTGAAGGATCAGCATCTTTTCCTGAAACAATGTTCCTAATATCTAGATCCTCCCGCTGGAGGAAAGAGCCCCTCAACATCTAGTGTGGCCAATCCCTCTCAGAACATTGTGTGTGTCTATGAAAGGCTGCCTCATTCTTCTAAACACCAGTGATGTTGGATCAATCTCACCCAATCTTTCCTCTGTCAACCCAAAATTCTATCAGATGCATCAGTGCTGCAGAAACTCCAAAGCAATTATATTGGCCTAGAAATTCATCTGTGGCGATGTTTGTTTCAGTGCTATGCAAGTATAGACATACTTTTCCCCAAGTGAAATGTAATGACATTGCAAGCTCCCAGCATGAACTGCACTTCTCATTCTGAAGCATCTAAAAAAGAATAAAATTGAAGTAATTTAAAACAATTGTTTATTTTTTAAGTAACTAGCTAAAAGCACTTAGAAATATCTAAAAATGTGAAAGTTGTGCAAAATAATTTTCTTAAATGTGACTTACTACTGTCTCTTAAATCTGTTCTGTACAACCCTCCCATTAAAAGCTTATAGGGTTTTGGATCCTACACTAGCTCTGACCTGGCATTGGATCCAAGTGACAATTCCCAGGCATAAAGGAAGGGTGTCCCAGCAAGAGTGGACCTCAGGGTGAGCAGCAAATTTAGAGTCCTGCTTTTTCTGCCATGGTGTTATTGGCAAAGGTTGATGTAAGATGTTCATCCTGAACCTCCAGATCTGATCTGAAGCAACTTCATATCCAAACACTCCAAGGTGTCATGGAGTAACATCCAGAAACAGACCAAAAACAGCTCTGCGGCAAGATTGAAATCCTATTAAATTTTATATGATGAAGAGAAATGGCTAAAATTAACACCTATCAAAATGCCTCAACTATTTTTAAATGGTGTCTATGTAGTTACCTCCTAGGATCTCATTGATAATTCACACATTCTCAAGGATTGTGGCCAATGAATGACTAGAATTTAACTGGAACAACTGTAAGGAATGGATTTCACTTCAATTCAAAAACAGCGTGTGTCTGTCCAATATCAAGGTCATAGGATGGGGCTTACCAGAAGTAAAAGGAGACAATTATGGAGACCACTGATATTACTGATCCATATAATGACCCAATGGGTCCATGGAGCTGGACTACGCCAAATCACCAGTCCCTCATGAGAGAGTTTGTGCAACTGTACAGCCTGTGACTGTGTGGGTTTCTCCAGAGTTCTCTGGTTTCCTCCAACTTTCCAAAGATGTGCTTTTCAGTTAATTGGCTACTGTATATTGGTGTGAGTGTCAAAAAGATCAAAGGGGAGTTGACGGGCATGTGTGAGAGAAAGTTGGAGGGATACAGGGAAATAAGGAGAGAGAGGACTGATGGGATTGCTAGCTGGGAGAGGGCCAAATGGCCTTCTCTGTTGCAGTAAGTAAGTAAACATCAACTAAGTTATTCTGCCATGCACAGATGTATTAAATAATTCGCTGGTAGTTTGTTCATCAGAGGCAGTGATGGTTTCAGTTTCCCAGTGGCCACCGCACATATAAAAGGCTCTGTGATTTGTTGCAATGGCAAGCTTCTCCTGAGTGTAGGATTGTGGTACACTGCCCACGTGCAGCCATCCAAGCAGGCAGCCTTGATCAATAAGTGGCTGCTCAGTGATCATTACTGCAGAATCATCTGTACACATGATCAGTTTCCAGGCACACACGGAGACACGAGGTTCTGCAGATGCTGGAATCTGGAGCAACACACACAAAATGCTGGAGGAACTCAGCAGGTCAGGCAGCATCTATGGAGGGAAATAAACAGACGACATTTCGGGTCAAGACCCTTCATCAGGACTGGAAAGGAAGAGGGCAGAGCCGGAATAAGAAGCTCGGGGCTTTCCAGGCAGCTGCACCCCCCTTCAATACTACTTCATCCAGTTCAGATCCTTAGAGGGTACAAGAGTGACCTCTACCACACATAGTAATTGTGATTGGTTTATTATCATCATGTGCACTGAGGTACAGTGAAAAACTTTTTTGCATGCCATCCATACAGATCATTTCATCACATCAGTACATCAAGGTAGTACAGGGGAAAAACAATAACGAAATGCAGAATATCATGTTACAGTTACAGAGAAAGTGCAGTACAGGCAGGCAATAAGGTGCATAGTTCATGACCTTTCCCTTTTTAGTGAGTGGTGATGCAGAGATGAAATGTAGGGGCCCATGATCATTAAGAACTTGCGATGGAAATGGCACCTGGTTGGAACTAATTGTTGTCTGACCTTATTGTTAATAATAATCTGTTTTGGATTATTCAGCCCCTTGTGCCCATCCCCACATCTAACGAGACTGTGACTAATAAACTATAACATGTTTAAACTTAGAAAAAATTAGGAGTGGTACTGTTGATCCTTCGCTTAAATTTGAGGAAATTTGGAGTCCATTTATTCAATACTTCCATATGATATAAGCTGACCTTTTTCAGATCCCTTTCAATAACCCTTGAATACAGAGGAGCAGAGCTGACGATATAATAATGTTTTTTTTAATTGAAGAAATATCAGTCCAGTTTTCTTTTTGAAGTTTTTGGGGTTTTTTGGTTTATTATCAATATTTTTTTTGATTTGGGTTTTTTTTTCATATAATTAAATTTCTTTTCAATGGCCTTGATTTTTTTCCTGAAGTTGAACTTCTTCTGTGGGACATTGTTCTGCTCTGCACAAAGTGTGCTTGGAGAAATTTGTCTGAGAGTGAATAGAGCAATGAACAATGATCTATTAGCAAGGAAGAACCAGCAATGCTGACATTGGGCAGAGTTGAGAGAGAGGCAGACAGAGAGAGAGAGACCCAATTTTATTTGCATCAGGAGAGACTTGTTTCAAGTTTATTGTCATAAGCATACATACACAGAGTATAAATGTCATGAAAATTAGCTTTTTGCAGCAGCAGTACAGTACATTAAACATGACAAACGGAAGTTAACAAACCTATATTGACATATATTATGCATAACTTTCATGACCAAATAAACATAGTGACATTAGTGCAAGTTGAGAGAGAGGAAGAAGAAATATAGTCTGAGGTAGTGTTCAGGTTTTTCAGGTCAGTTTGAGAACCTGATGGCAGTGGGGAAGAAGCTGTTGTTGAACCTCTCGGTGTGGGTCTTCAGGTTCCTGTACATCCTGACTGGCAGCAGTTCCTTCAGAGTGCCTTCAGGGTTCCTTCTCAGTGACAAAACAGGAGGAGGAAAGAGATTTACAGAAGCAATTGGATGTGTTTGCGATTTATCAAACATCATTCTATTATGAGGTTGTAAACTATAAACAAATGTGTTAAGGGTGGCGTAGCAGGTAGTACGACTGCATCGTGGCTCCAGTGACCCAAGTTTAATACTGATCCTCTGGTTCTGTCTATGTGAAGGCTGCACAGTTTCCCTGTGAACTCAAGGGCTTCCCTCCGGATGCTCCAGTTTCCTCCCACGTCTCAAAGTTGTGCTGGTTGGTACGTTAATTGGCCACAGTAAACTACCCCTGGTGTCAGTGGGTGGGAAGTTGATGAGCCTGTGAGGAAGAATAAGTAGCAGGGGATTTAGTGGGGGAGTGGGTTTGCTCTGAGATCCAACATGGATTTGGTGGGCGGAATGCCCTCCTCCAATGGTACAAGGAAATATGAGTGAAAGATAAATGTGAGAGTGTGCAGTGAACAAAGCAGTAATAAGATAAAATCCATCAATCTGTGGAAGTGGATGATTCCCTGAACATATTGACCTTACTTTTTAACACTAAATGTGCCCAAAAGACATCAGTAAGTGGCAGCTATCAAGGGAAATCAACCATAAATTGCTATTACTTCTGAAGGTGCCGTTTATCAATTGAGTTCTACCATTTGGATTCTAAGTACATCATCTTTGAACACATCACTGAAGAAATAAAAAGTCATTTTAACCAGAAGAGCATTTGTAAATGTAGATTATTGACTTTTACTCTGGAGTTTTCAGAAGCTGAGTTACAAGTCTGCTTCAGGCTGAAGTTGGAGATGGAGATCAATGCATTAACCCAAGGATTTTAGCTTTATTGTAAGGTTTAGAATTTGCAAAACCCACAAGAGTGATGGAATTACCAACATTTTCCCTTTTGCCAATGTTCTTAAAACATTTGTTATCATTTTTTTCAGCACAACAAGATTCTAATGACACATAACCAAGACCATCCAATTTATGAGGACTGTTTTGGCAATCATTTTCAAAGAGCACTCATCTTATTAAGCCATGGGTATCGGGATTCCAACAACTGGATCCCACCTGACCAGATTAATTATCCCAAGAAGTAACCTGATGTAATTTTGGACAGACTCCCCTGTTAAGTGCCTGGGATGCTTCTCCAAACCCAGCCTTCTGAATCAACATAATGTAGAATGTTGGAGCTGTTTCAAGACACAAACCCCATTTTGAGTTGCTGCAGTGTACCATTAACTAGTTCTGTAATAAACCCTCACGCTTAGGAGGGCCCAATATTCGGTGACTGGTACGCAGAATGTGAAAGTGGAAAATGAGTTCATCAGGCTGCTGTGAATGCAGGAGGTAGACGGAAAGTGCAGGAGAAAAGGTTTGTTAATATGACGTGTGTGGAACAATGGTAGCAGGGCTGTGCAGAGGAAAAACGCTGTGAACAGGATTCAAACCTTGGAAGGCCCTGGTAAATGAATGTTTATCAAGCAATGCATAATGCTTCTGGTGTGTGTGCTTATCAGTCTGTCATGAAGTTCTCTGGCAGGCTATCGGGTTCTGTTACTGGGGAAAGAGACCTCCTTTGTAATTTTGTTAATGAAGCTCCTTAAGTGACATTTAGGAAGGATTAACATGAATAAAAACTAATTATTTCTTACATCAGATCTGGATGACTCATATTCTGTTAACATCAATGTGACAGCAGAGGATGGAATGCATAGAGAACTTAGAAGAGAGGTAGCTCTGATCCTCAACGGTGACTGGAGATAGTGTTGTTACAAGAACTGTTGCAGATTTCAACAACAGTCTAACAGCTGGATTCAGCATCAAAGCTCGACGACTAAGTAGTGGCCTCCAGTGGAAGGAGAGGAACTCCATGTTGAAGTATAGGTTGGTAGGGTGGTTAAAAAAAAAAGGCATGCGGTATGCTTGCCTTTATTAGTCAAGGCACCGAGTTCAAGAGTCAGGAAATTTTGTTGCAACTTTATGAAACTCTGGTTAGGCCGCATCTGGAGTACTGCATTCAATTCTGGTTGCCCCATTATAGGAAGGATGTGGAGGCTTTGGAAAGGGTGCAGAAGAGGTTTACCTGGATTAGAGGGCATGTGCTGTAAGGATAGGTTGGACAAACTTGGCTTGTTTTCTCTGGAGTGGCTGAGGCTGAGGGGAGAACTGATAGAAGTTTATAAGATTATGAGGGGCACAGATAGAGTAGACAGTGGTATCTTTTTTTCTCAGGGTCGAAACATCTAATACTAGAGGACATAGATTTAAGGTGAGGGGGGTAAGTTCAAAGGAGATGTGCAGGGCAAGTTTTTTTTACACAGAGTGGTGGGTGCTTGGAATGTGTTGCCAGGGGTGGTAGTGGAGGCAAATGTGATTGAGGCATTTAAGAGGCTGTTATGTAGGCACATGAATGTGCAGAAAATGGAGGGATATGGATATTGTGTAGGCAGAAGGGTTTAGTTTAGTTAGACAAGATGCTGGAGGAACTCAGCAGGCCAGGCAGCATCCGTGGAGAAAAGCAGGCGGTCAACGTTTCAGGTAGGACCCTTCTTCAGGACTGAAGCTAGGAAAAGGGGAAGCCCAATATATAGGAGGGAAAAGCAGAGCAGTGATAGGTGGACAAAAGAGGGGAGACGGGGTGGGCACAGGGCAGTGATAGGCAGATGCAGGTCAGAGATAGTGATAGGCAGGTGCGGGGGAGGAGGGGAGCGCCGATCCACCGGGGGGTGGGTCAAAGGTATGGAGGCAGGCGGCATGGAGGGAGGGGAGGAGAGGGAAAGAAGAGAGAAAAAAAAGAGAGAAATTAACCGTACTTGGGGGCCGGTGTGACACATTGACCAAAGCGAGTAAGAATGGCAGATTTCCTTCCCTGAAGGATATTAATAAACCCGATGCAGTATTAATATCTTTTTATGCAGATTTAAAGACAATGCAGTAGCGCCATAGTTACAATATTTAGCCGAACATTACTCTTAAATTCCAGATTTATTTAACTACGTGGATTTAAAATGCCCAGTTGCCATGGTGGGATTCGAACTCATCTCTCTGGATCAATAGTCCAGCCACCGGCTACAAGTCCCGTAACTTAACCACTGCACCATCATCCTGAAAATGGAAATTTTACATTGACATCTATTGCTGCCACAGAGTTCTGTCAGTGAAGGAAGATAAGAATAGGTCTCCTGGCAAGTTTTAGAAGACTATTTTTCTCATTCTTTTATTAAGTAATACAAAAATATTCATTCTAGTTATGATTAATATTTAAAAAGATCAGAAGAGTTGCTGAGACTGACTTACTGGGGTTGATACCACTCCTATTGATCGATGATCAATAGTTTCAGGGATTTCAGCTACAAGGTTGGCCGGGAGAAAATGGGGTCATTCTCCTTGGAGCAATGAAAGTTGAGAGGAGACCAGGTGGGTATGTACATGCTCATGATTGATTGAGATGAGGAAAGCAGTTCCCATCAGTTCATAATCCAAGGGGCAGAGATTTAAAATTTTTCCCAAAAGATAGAAGAGGGATGTGAGAAAAAAACACCTTACGCAGAAAGTATTTATGATCTGAAACTTGCAGGTTCCAGGGGCAGTAAAGGCAGAATCATCAGTACCTACAAAAGGGGAAAGACTGGGGCAGTAGGGTGAATGAGATAGCTGTATCAGGAGCCTGTACTTGATGGGCCAAAGGTTCTCCTCCTGTACCACAACAACACCATGATTCAATGAGTGATGGCAAGTTACTTGTGCATCATCACATCATCAGAAGTTCACAGAATGGGCAGCGCAGTGATAGCTTAAGGAACTTTTTTAGTTTCTTTAAAAAAAAAGCTTTATTTATACAGCACGGTAACAGGCCCTTCCGGCCCAATGAGACAGAGCCGCCCGATTACACCCATGATAACCTTCTAACCCGTACATCTTTGGAATGTGGAAGGAGACCAGACCACCCGAAGGAAACCTACGCAGTCATGGGGAGAATGTACAAACTCCTTACAGACAGCGGCCGGAATTGAACCCCGATTGCTGGCGCTGTAATAGCGTTATGCTAACCGATACGCTACCGTGCAGGTAGCAGTTCTACATTGCTATGTTTGTATAAGGGTTCTCCTCTTGGGCTGGGAGATTATCACATAACTAATGACTTGGTGTTTCACACCGAACCGTAACATTGGTGCATTCTGATCAGAAATATCCTGATATCATGCAAAATGAGCTGTGGTCATCTTCACTGCTGATTTATATGAGTTGATTATTATTCTGAAATTATGTGGATCAGCTAAGTCTCATTTACTAAGGCATGCCTTAGTATCCTGATCCCCTTTCCAAAATGACTATGAGATTTAACATAAATTTTGAAATTTGTTTTCCCGTCTTTAGTGAAATTACCAACGCAAAGTTATAAATGATAAGTGTACCATCTGCTCGTCACTCGCTGAGGTGAATTTAGAACTAAAATTGATTCTTTAAGCTCCATTTTATTTTCCCATTTGAATTGTCATGTCTGCACTTAATTAGAGCATGTTTTCCACCAGCAGCGTTTATGCTTGCTATTGTTCATCAGAGTACAGTGTTGACACCAAGCCAAAAGGTTGTGGGTTTGAGTCCTAATCCAACAATTTGAGGACAAAGCTACAGGCTTGGGGCTACATTGTTGGACTGGATTTATTTTGGGTGCAATATTAAGCTGAGGTCCTTTCTCTATCTCTTGGCTGCATATAACTGATGCCCTGGTAGCACTCTGCAGTAGACCAGGTGTATTATCCCCAGTGTCCTGGCCAGGATTTATCCTTCACTAAAAGAGATGATTGAGTTACTTGTTGTTTGTGGGAGGTAGCTGGATGCAAACTGTCCATCATGTTTCCTTTAGCGCAGACATGGTTCCTCTCCATGAATACTTCATTCGGTGTAAACTGCTTTGGGAAGCCCCAAAAGATTTAATGGATGCAAAACATCTTTTTGTAAACGTGTTCATTTTGAAAGTATGTTTAATTTAAAGGAGCTTTTATTTCTGATAGTTGCACGAAACAGTGCTAAAATAAAGCATCAGCAAAATACTTGCCTGGCCAGTGTTGCTGAGCTCAGCCTGCCTATAGCCAGATGAAATAGTGACCAGAGTCGACCACTTACATTGCTAGTATCGTGCTAGTATCGTACTACTATCGCTTTCTCGAGCTAAATCTCGGCTGACTGGATTTCATTAGCTGTATCTTGAGTTTGCAGGAGTCACATGCACTGGGAATCTATACACAGGAATGACAATTCTGTTCTCTGTTGAGTAGGAGGGAAATGTACAATTGACTTTAATCAAATTAAACCTCTGGCACAGCGTCTCACATTATTGGAAGTGCTAAACTAACTCTTCCAGTTTCTATGGTTTAGTGTTTGCAAATACTCAATCAGAGGCTGCCATTTGCTGATGTATTAGCTTCCCCTGTGAGCATGGGCCTATTATCTGACAGATGCAAGACTCAAGTACTGTGGGGATTCCATGTGTGTGTGTGAGTGCACATGTGAATGTGTGTGTGTGACTCTGTGTGAGAGAGTGTGTGTGTGCACTGTGTGTTAGAGAGTGTGCTTGCACTGTGTGAGAGTGTGCACACTGTGTGTGGGAGAGTGTGTGTGTATGCACTGTTTGTGAGTGTGTGTGTCCACTGTATGAGAGAGTGTGTGTGCGTGCACTGTGTGTGTACTGTGTGTGAGTGTATGTGTGATACTGTGTGAGAGAGAGTGTGTGTGTAAGAGACTGTGCATGTGAGAGTGTGTGCGTGACTGAGAGTGCATGTGTGTGTGAGACAGAGTGCGTGTGTATGGGTGACTGTGTGCATGTGCGTGTATGTGTGTGCATATGACTGTGTGCAAGTATGTGTGTATGTGTACGAGTACATGTCTGCATGACCGTGTGTGTAGGTATGATTGTGCACATGGATGTATATATGTGAATATGAATATGTGCGCATGAATGTGTGTATATGTGAGGGTGTGTGCGACAGGATGTATGAATATATGGGTGTGTTTACGTGCGACAGTGGGTGTGAATGTGTAAAAGTGTGCGTGTGCATACGTGTGGGTGGTTGTAAAGTCAGGTTGTACATGAATATTCTGCAACGTTTGATGCATTTTGTGTTTGGCTCATTATTTAGGTAATTGTGGGCTGTATTAAATGAGATCAAATAGTGAGTGATTACTTTGATGAATTAATGAAACTCCACAATGGCTCTACACTTCTGAGGATGACTTGAACACAAGCATCATTCTCCTAGATTGACTCCAGTGTCAATAGTAATTAGGCACTGGTGGCAGGAAGATTATAATGCATCTAAATCTCTTGAAATAGTCCTAACACATTTGAAGATGGTGTGCATGAGTCAGAGCTCTTACAGCAAGCTTTAAATGGGTGCAATTCATAAAATTTTCCAATTTGCAGATACTTTTGTCTTTCTTATTTGAACAAACAGTAGGTAGGATGGGATTGATAGCCTTAACATAAACTTTTACTCATTAATTTTGTCGAGTGAGAGGTCTGCTTGCTAAGATGGGTGTTTGCATGTCGGTACATGTGCAGTTGATCAACATATCCTGTCACTGGAGCATAAATTGTTGGGCATAGCTGTAGAATAAAAAGTACTTATGGTGAAATATATGTAATCTGCATGAAGGATTAAGATACAAAGAGGTCCGTAGATTTTTGTAGCTTTTTAGTTGCTTAAATTATCAATTATTACGAGCTTAAAATCAACTTGTCATTCCTATATGAAAGAGCCTTCCATTAAAGCATTTCGCTCTCTCTTATCCCTGTAATATAGTTTGTCAATGGCTTGCAAGGAGAAATGTCAACGCATAACATTGGACTGCTTCCAGTGAGAACTAAGGTCACGGAGAAGTCATGACGCAAACCCAGAGAGATCGGCATCAACTAACTCCTCCATTGAAACAACAGGGACATCCTTTCCATTTCCAGATCCTAATCCACAGCAATCAATCATAAAATTGCCTGGTATCTTGCAGGTACCTAGCAAAGAGTAAATTCATTAGAAAGTGATGGCCTTGCTTGAGATTGCCATCCACAAATTAGAATGATTAATAATGTTCATTCTTTTTTTTTAGCAAAATCTCATTGGCTGCATCCAAGTTTATACTCCAGAGGTGAAACAGCCTCTCTTTGACCTGGAACACCTCCCCTGCAGTTGTGCTGCTCTGCTGTAAATAATCTCCTAACAGCTGGCAGTTTTTGATGTATTGTGTGCCTGAGACATACAAGGAGAAACACTGTGCATTGAAGGTGCTTCTCTTTGGAGGTACCCTACATTAAACTCTTAGATCATTTTTTTAGTAGTTTTCACTTCTGTTACTTTTATTAGTTGGAATGTAACAGTCTTGCATCATCCAATTCTCTGTGTATCACTGCTTCTATTCTATTAGAGAAAGACGTCACATATTTTAGCTGTGACAAAGAATTTCAGTGAAGCACCAGAGAACTAGATAAGATAAAAAGATATCTTTATTAGTCACATGCACATCGAAACACAGTGAAATGCATCTTTTGTGTGGAGTGTTCTAGGGGCAGCCCGCAAGTGTCGCCACGCTTCCGGCGCCCACATAGCATGCCCACAACTTCCTAACCCATACGTCTTTGGAATGTGGGAGGAAACCGGAAGCACCCGGAGGAAAACCCACACGACACAGAGAACATACAAACTCCTTACAGACAGTGGCTGGAATTGAACCCAGGTCATTGGCGCTGTAGTAGCGTTACGCTAACCGCTAGACTACGCTAAATTGTAAAATCTTGATAACTTACTGAACAACCCTCTAGTGCAAAATAACAAGTATGGTTCTAGTCTCTGTGATGTGCACTCTGTGCTGGAGAGGGTGCAGAGGTGATTCACCAGGAGTCCAGATAAAGGGTCTTGACCTGAAATATCGACTGTCCGTTTCCCTCCATGGATGCTGACTGACCCGCTGAGATTCTCCAGCACTTTGTGTGTTGCTCTAGATTCACCAGGATGTTGCCTGGATTGGAGCATTACAGTTACAAGGAGAGACCGAATATTCTGGGATCGTTTTCCCTAGAGCAAAAGAAGCTAAGGGGCGACCTGATAAACATACATAAACTTATAAGGGGGATACATCAGGTAGGTAGTAAAAATATTTTACCCGTCGTGGGGGTATCTTAAGCTGAGAGGGCATAAGTCTAAGGTGAGAGGGAGAAGTTCGGAGGGGACCTAAGAAGGAATTTTTTCACACTGAGGGTGGTTCAAATCTGGAACGTGCTGCAAGAAGAGGTGGGGGAAGTAAATACTCTCACGACATTTAACAAGCATCTTGGGGGTAGTCGTGCAGGATACCTTAAAGGTTAACCACCAGGTCGGATCGGTGGTAAAGAAAGCGAATGCTATGTTGGCATTCATTTCGAGAGGTATAGTGTATAAAAGTAAGGAAGTGTTGATGAGGCTCTACGGGGCACTAGTGAGGCCTCATTTGGAATATTGTGCGCAATTTTGGGCCCCACATCTTAGGAAGGATGTGCTGACGTTAGAGAGGGTTCAGAGGAGATTTACGAGGATGATTCCAGGACTGAAAGGGCTTACGTATGAGGAGCGTTTGTCGGCTCTTGGACTGTACTCACTGGAGTACAGAAGAATGAGAGGGGACCTCGTAGCGACATTTAAAATATTGATAGGAAAGGACAGAGTAAATGTGGCTAGGCTGTTTCCCTTGGTGGGTGAGTCCAGGACCAGAGGGCACAATCTTAGAATTAGAGGGTACAGTTTCAAAACAGAGATGAGGAAAAATTTCTTTAGCCAGAGGGTGGTGAATTTGTGGAACTCCTTGCCACATACAGCAGTGGAGGCCAGATCAGTGGGGGCATTCAAGGAGGAGATAGATAGATATCTAAATAGTCAGGATATCAAGGGATATGGGGATAAGGCCGGAAATTGGGATTAGAATAGGTTTTTTTTCCCCCATTCCCCATTTCTCATTTCTATTTCCCTTTCCTTGGAGCAGACTCGATGGGCCGAATGGCCTGCTTCTGCTCCCTTGTCTTGTGATCTTGTGATCATCAAGTCATAGAGGACTACAGACTAAATGCAGGTAAATGTGAATAGTGCACAATGGATAGCAAGGATGTGGTGGGCTGAAGGGCCTGTTTCTGTGATGTACAACTGTATGACTCTTACCTCAGCAACAGCTGTGACTCGGTGAGTCTACCCTTTGATTCAAATGACTGTAAGTTCAAGTCTTCCTTAGGTAACTAGTGTACATAGTCTCAACTGAGAGAATGTTGCATTGCCAGAAATGCTGTCACTTGGGATGAGGCCCTTTTCAAAACATCAAACGTAGAATACAGAACAGTACAGCACAGTATGGGCCCTTTGGCCCACAATGTTGTGCCGACCTATATAAACCTTATCCACATTCTATCTATCCCCCTCTCTACTTCACCTCCCATAACCCTCTATTTTTCTTTCATCCATGTGCCTATCTAAGAGACCCTACCGTATCAGCCCCTACCACCCCACCCAGAAGTGCATTCCAGGCACCCACCAATCTCTGTGTAAAAAAAAAAACTACCTCTGACATCTCCCCTGACCTTTCCTCCACACACCTTAAACGGGTGACCTCTAGTATTGGCCATTGCCATCCTGGGGAATAGGTGCTGGCTGTCCATTCTGTCCATGCCTGTCATAATCTTACATACCTCTATCAAGTCTCCTCTTGTAAATCTCCTCTGCACCCTCTCCAAAGCTTCCACATACTTCCCATAGTGTGGTGATTAGAACTGAACACAATATTCCAGATATGGTCTAACCAGGGTCTTATAGAGCTGCAACATTACCTCTCTGCTCTTGAAGTCAATCGGCTAATGGAGGCCAGCACACCATACCCCTTTTTAACCACTCTATCAACTTGCATGGCAACTTCGAGGGATCTATGTACTAGAACCTCAAGATCTCTCCGTTCCTCCATTTTATTATGTGCAACATTGTAGAATTATAGTATCTTAGTCCACCTGGGAAGACTGTGCAGTGTGGCTTCACCTGATGACCTAACATTACAGAAGTCAGTTTATGCTTCTCCATGTTGCTTGTTCAGCTGCTTCACTGATTTTGAAACCTTTCTGCCACTCAGCTGACTGATTTCGGGCATCTCTGTTGGCTTTTAAGACATTTTCTTTCAAAGAGGCGCAGAGGTTCAGAAAGTTGTTGACACCCACATGTCTCCTGAATATCCAGATGTTGAGTACGGCCCAGTGTGTTCAATTAATGCAAAACAACTGCCCATTCTACACTTAATGTGACAAGCAACTGCCAAAGGATTGCTAACTCAGCTTGGGGGTGTTATTGAGGCAGCTATGTTCCAAGAAAGAAAAGATTAAACCTGCTTATGCACCAATATTTTTTCTCTCATGAGGTAAATGAAAACTGATGGGGAGTAAGAAAATAAACCAAAACAGTCGGACCTGCCGCTGAAACTTGTTCAAAGGTCTGATGCCGAGAAGGGGTACATGTTCTCTGTGTACTTTCTGCTTTTAGGATCACTATATCAGGATGACATCTCTAAAAATAGTTGATAGCAACTGAACAGAATGGTGAGAGGTTGCTGCATCTCTCCTGCTTTAATCCAACACAGTCTTTAACCTCACAGAAATGAATTGTTCTTTGAACTTATTTGGAACCAGAATGAACTATTATGAAGAAAATTATTATTAATTAAACTATTATTAATTTTAAAAAATCAAATTTAGTTAAACGATAATCTGATAGAAAATCAAATTGTAATTACTTCCAATTTCTACTATGTTAAAACTTGACCTGAATAACATTAGTTATTTAAGACATAGATTAAATGTGATAAAGTAATATGGTTAAAACTAATCATTCTTTCAGTAAATTTAAAGAGACTGCACATTCACCTTTAATCTTTTTAGTTCATTTTATACATTTTTTTAGTCCTTTTGCTAGTTAGGTTTTTTTTATAATAAAAGCAGTCAGCAAGTCAGGCAGCATCTGTGGAGAGAGGAACTGTTAACATTTCAGGTTCAACACCATTTGTCAGAATTGGGAAGGAGAGAGAATAAGTTAGTTTTCACTAGCAGAGAACAGGGGGGAGAAATGTGTAGAACTATGGAAATATCTCCAATGGAGTGAGACCAATGCAAAGACTTTTTCCCAGGGTTGGGGAATCAAGAAATAGAGGGCATAGGTTTAAGGTGAGAGGGGAGAGATTTAATGGTAAACTGAGGGGCAACTTTTTCACGCAGAGGGTGGTCTGTATATAGAATGAACTGCCAGAGGAAGTGGTTGAGGCAGGTACATTAACAACACTTAAAAGGTACTTGGACAGCTACATGGTTAGGAAATGTTTAGAGGGATATGGGCCAAATGCTGGCAAATGGGACTAGCTTGGATGGGAATCTTGGTCAGCATGGACTAGTTGGGTTGAAGGACCCTTTTCTGTGCTGTGTGACTCTATGACCAAATGGCAGTTAGAAGCAGATTATGATTCTTTGTCCGTGTTAACTGTTGCTAATAGCAGGGCTGTGGGACATGCCCAGCAGGTCAGACTATACTAATGGAGAGAGAAAAACTGAAACAAAATCACAGAAGGATAACTGGAGGAAATGGCTACATAATGAAGGAGTGAGTCACCTGAAGTTGGAGAATTGAAGGCTGCAATGTGTCCAGGCAGAACATGAGGTGTTGCTCTTTGAGCTTACATTGGGCCTCATTGTAATAGTGCAATTGATTTTCATTTTTCCTTTGAGTTCCACTTTGTTCCTATAAAGTACATGGATACATTTCCTTTTGTTCATTGTTCACATCCGCCCATGGTATATCTCTGACGTGTTCATCTCTTAGTATTTTTTGCTGACACATTTGAACATAGCATTGCACTCCTGGATAGAAAAAAGATTAACCGTGTCAGAATTTAACTATAGTGCTTTAACCAATATCTTGAACTATGTGCTCATGGTGATTAATCTTCTGGTTCATTAAATACATAATTATGCCGTATTTATGTGCAATATTTAAATTTGTTACGTGGGTGTAGAACATAATGACATAATCACATAACATAAATATTCCCTGTAGGGGTGCCTTGTCGATGGACCTGAATAAAGTATACACCTTTGTTTAGAAGCTCCCAGCGCCCTGTCGATATTACTGTGGTTAGAACTCACCAGTAGCTGTAGCATAGTCCAAGGCACACCTCAAAATATATTACACTAATGATGAGTTAGGAGAAGATTGAAAAAGGTTGGATTTTTCGTCATGTAGAGGCAGCTGAGAAGGGTGTACACAAGGCATATAAACTGATTGAAGTTGGAATGTCTTGAATAAAGCTTTAAGGAGTGGGAGTAGGATAAGCTGTCAGGTGCATCATACCCGAATTCAGTTTCTCCCGAGACCACAGCTTCCTCTCCCTCTTAGATCAAGGGTATCGCATAGGCTGGGAGCATCACCATCCAACTCTCAGCCATCTGAAGTGGAAACATTCCAATGTCATTGGGTCAAAACCCTGCAAGTGCCTACCTAAGAAGAGAGTTCACTGCTGCAAAGGGCAATTAGGGGAGGGTAATAAATGCCAGGCTTGCCCACAACAGCTGCATCCTGTGAATAAATAATGAAAGGACTAAAAAGCTCCAGTAACTAGATCGAGAAATTCCACTCGAGAACTATCCAACCTTCCTTTGAAGTTAGGATTGGGAAAACGTTTGCAGAAATTTTAGGTGCAAAATAATGGCTTGTAAGAAGGCTCATCCGTCGATGAACTCCATGATGTGGAGCATATGTGTTTTATCATTGCAAGGCTGAGAACTTCCTACTACATTGTTCAAAACTGTCCAGTTTTCATGTCGCTCCTTTTTTTCTCAGCGCATGCAACAGTCACAGATCCCCAGAGACAAGCTGCAGTAATGGCGTTATTCCGTATACATTTACTGTTGATTGCAACACACAAAGCACTGGAGGAACTCAGTGGGTCAGGCAGCATCTACGGAGGGAAATGGACAGTTGACGTTCCGGGTCAAGACTCTTCATCTGGACTGCTCCACATTGCTTGCCAATGTGGTCATCTTTGGGGAAACTGAACAGATATGATGGCTAATTTGTTTGAGGATGTAGTTGCTGATCACTCCAATACTAGCAATAACTGCAGTTCATCTTCCAACATGACAAAGCACCAGACACTGACGGAGGAAGGTGTTAATGTCCCTTTATGCAAGGATTCTGTTGGCAAGATGATTTCTTTTGTTCTACACTTAATTTTACATTTTTGCTTTTTATAAATGGAAATAGGCTGTGAGAGCTAAAATATTAGGGTCAAATAAACCTATTAACCAAACTGCATTGACTCAGAAGGTTTGTTGCAGCATTCAAATATAAGTATAAGCTAGTGTCTTCTACCTTGATGCTTCCCTTCTATTGGCTCATCTGATGAACTACTTCTAAATCTCTTGCCTTGTTTTGATGTAAACCAATGAAGTATCTGGCAACCGTGTGTCAGTGAATATCTCCTGGGATTGAGAGAGCTGTCGAAATGAGAAGGATACTCATGTCCTGGTGTAGGTATGAAATAACCTGGAGAGCAGATAACATTATCCATTATCAGATTTTGCCTGGCCATTTTTCTCCATTCTACAGCAAAGACAACTGTAAAGCTTTTATCAACTGGACTCTCTAGAAGTTATCTTTTGTCTGGAGATGATGTTGCAGTAACAGATTTTTATAACAAGAGCCCTGGTGTACAAAGATAATGGAAAGACCAGTATAACTGTGGCTGTGGCTGCGACTGCTACACTTTCCCGGTTCTTCTGCATTAATCACCAATTTTGATGGGCGTGTACTGGGGCTAAGTCCTGGAACTTCTCACCCAACAGAAGGGCTGCAGTAATTTAAGATGGTGACTCATCTGCACCTTTTGAAGGGTAATTAGGAAGGACAATATATGTTGACCTGAGTAATGAATGAAAAAATACTCCAATCTCTAGTGCTCCATAAGCTTCCTTCCTCTCAGTGGGATGTTACAGGGATCAGACCTTAATAGCTATGGTGGAGATGATCCCCCTCTCAGGTTATATGCCCCTTCTCTTCCAGAACCAGATTCATTTGCTGGATATTAGTTGTCCCCTGCCGTTCACCCTGTCTACTGGCTTCATGCTGAATTTCTGAAAGACCCAAGGTGAAATGAATTGTAATGTTATGCGTCAACTTCTTTCCTCCTGTAGTTCTCAATGCCATATTCTGAATCAGTCCAGGACATCTGATGGTGGAACAACAAAACCTAATATGAGAGATGCATTCAATGGTAAATGGCCTTTGTATTGCAATTCAATCTCCCAAACCCTCTGAAAGTGTATTGAAAACCATGCTCCATTATACATCAATTTTCCTACATCGAATGTTACCATATTACTATCATGGTACACCCATTGCGCAATCCTTTGAATACAGTCTACTCATGGAAGCAATTATAGCTGTTTGCTACAAACCTAATTCTTAACAAAATTTCCTGAACTAACAGTTCAAAAGCACAGTAAAGAATGGACAGTATTTAAAAAAAACTTGTTTTTATATAACACCCTTCTTATCTACTTCACAACTTCCAACATCATTTTCACACCAATGAAGAGTTTTTGAAGGGGAGTTACTATTGTCAATGTAAAAAAACAAAACAGCTAATTTAAACCCCTACACACAAGACTGAGTTACTGACCAGATAATCATTCTAGTAGTGTCAATTGAGGGCGAAATAGGGTACCATAGGAAATATCCCCACTTTTCTTCAAAAAGGTGCCCTGGGATTATTTAATCTACATAAGAAGTTTAATGGATGAGCTGAAAGACAGTTCCTCTAGCAGTGCAGCACTCCCTCAGTACTGCACTGAAGGAACAGCCTAGATTTAAATGTATCTTTCTAAACTATAGTTAATGGGCCCCAAGCCAAAAAAGGTAATAACTTAATACCTCATGGTTAAAATTGTTACTGTGACTAATTTCCTTGCATTAGTATTTTCATATGCAATATTCAGACACTTCAAGAAAAATACATGGCATGGTTTTATACTACCTCAAAGACATCCTATTTATGTTCTAGCTTCATGACAAAGAAGTTTGATTATTAATCTCAAACTTCCTGATACTCTCAAATCTACAGTCATGCCAATATGTCATTACTGTAAAATGTCAGATTGAGAGGCAGAAACCAGGTGGTGACTCGCTTTGGGAAACCAAACAAAGCATCTTTCTCATTACCTGAAGGCATAAAAAAGGAAGACAATGTATCTGTCTTCAGAACAATATTTTTGTGAAGGGACTCTTTGAAAGATTGTGTCAGGGGCTGCTAATCTACAGAAGGCATTGTGTTGGACTTTCCTTCAGTCACCAATGTTAAAGCATGATTTCTACTTACTCACATTGCCTCGGCCCAAATTCCCAGCATACGTTTACATCAGGTTTCCAATTCTCAAGTGGCTGGCTGCTGATCTGAAGCTAATATTACTTTGCCACAGACTTTAGAGGATCAAACTTCAGGAGCTTACAGGTCAAGGAGCCCATGAACCTGAAGAAAACATCGAGTCTGAGGTGGAGGGGCAGTAATCTGGGGTGTTCACTGTAGGGAGATACCAGTGATTTTCAGATACTGCCATACCATTCTTTTGGCAAAAATCAGGGTTGGTGTCAACAAGGAACAGATCCACAGCAAACATTTTTGCAGGGAGGATGGAGGAACATAACGAAGAAGTCATTGAAGTAACCCGATTCTGCCAACAACTTACTGAAAGGTTGGTCAGGTTAACTGAAGACTTTGGAATCTACTCATATACTGAAAATATGCCAGATGTGGCAGTCTAGTGGAGATATTTGTAGATCACAAGAAGCCAAGTCGATCCTAGTTATGTTCATGCAGGGTAAATTGAACTTGAGTATACCAATCAAAACCAAGATATTGAGGGTCCTGGAGATCTGAAATACTCTGTAGGTCAGGGAGCATCTGTGGGGAGAGAAATAAAGTTTCAGTCAATGACCTTTCATCAGTAAGTCATTGATGAAAGGTCATTAACTGGAAGCATTAAATCTGTTTCTGTCTCCACAGAAACTGCCTGACCTGCAGAGTATTTCCAGCATTAGCAGTTCCATTGCATTATTATAGTAATCCTTCCTCTATTTCCATTTATGGCGTGTATTTCAGGCAACGTGACTGTTGTTTTCCAGGTATGACTGAATTAAATTTTTCACTTCATTATTATGGAGATTATTTAGTTGATTTCCAGTAATGAAGAACTTGTTCTCAGATTTCTCTCAGAACTGATGATCATAGTCTTAGCCTGAATATTGATCAGAAATTTGATAGTTGGTAGTTATGCAAATTATGTATTCACTTCCATTTCTGAATCATATTTTCTTTGAACTCAACTATGAAAAGCTTGATGTAATCTAACTACCTTTGTCCTAAATTATTTTTTGTAAATTACTACTTTTATGGCTAATGTTAGTAATTTTTTTAATCTTTAATCTACTTCTAATCTGAAATCAAACTTCTCTGACTTCCTCTTTTAACAATTATTTATTCCTGGTGATGAACACATTTCGTTAGAGCATGTTTCTAACTGGTGTCAACCACTCTCATACATTCGAATGAACTGAATAATTATTTCTTTTCTTATGTCCTCTCAAGAACAAATACATAGTGAGCATCTATCATGTTGTTCAAATGAGAACACATAGTCTTCATTAGCTACTGCTGTGGGACCATTTGTGTCCATTTGAATAGTCAGAGATAATGCTTCGGTTGAAAGTCTTCTTCAAGAAGCAACACCTCTAACAGTGCAGCAATGAAGGAGGGCTGAGCTATCAGCCTAGATTGTGGGTGAAACTCTCTGGAATGGCCCTTGAACCAATGGCCTTTTAACTCAGTTGAAAGTGCAATGGTGGGGTCAAATTTTACACCAAATATTCAGCTAAAAAGGTAAAAACTGGTACTCAGGAGCACTTGTAGATGGCTTTTCTGTATCTGAGGGCCAATCAAGGACACAGGACGCCCACCATCTTCCCTCCTCTGGTAGCTATAGTGTGTATGGGGGGGTAGCCCTGTTAGGTTTCAGGTCAATAGTGGCTCCCTCTCTTCCCACAGGCAGTGATAATGTCATTGAATATCAAGGTTGTTGCTGGGGCATTGGGAGAATTGAACAGATTACACTTAGGGTCTGAAGTCTCGGCATTAACAGGTTTTGGTACATTGGCAAACTTGAACTTAGCAGTGCAAGTTAGGAAGTCCCTGCCAGCGAAAGGAGGATGGATAGCTCCAAATATTTCTTTAAATCTCTGATTTGCTGTCATCTTTTATTCTTAATAAACTGAAGATCTTTAAGCTGAAGACCAATCCTATCTGACATGGCTGAGGGTGAACTTCATTTGACCTACCAGGCCATTATTGTCAGATATAGAGACTGGACAACTAGTATCTGGGTCTAATCTTGCTCCTGGAAATTCTGTAATGAATTCCGACTGGCCCCTTCTCCTGACAAAATGTTTGGAGAACAACCAACAACTGTTTCGTTAGCGGGACAAGCACAAGAGGTCATGGCAACACCATCAGTCCAGGCATTGGCATCTGTTAGATTAAACCATGGTCTGCAACACCTATGACATGAGAGCAACCAATGACTGCAGGACTAACCACCAATTAATCCATTCTTCATTTCTCCATCAACGTAGCCCCCAAATATTCAGCATCAAACAGAAGCATTGTCACAAGAAGATGAATTTTGAATTTCCCAAGAACTCCACAAAGCTCTTCTCACTTAGTGCCTTAGAGACAATCTGTCTCCTCAGCCAAAAGGAGTGTCCACAGCTTATGGGTTTCCCTGAAGCCCAGCATAATTGACACCAGGACTGGTTTAATGAGAATGAAAAGCAGATTGAGGAACTGATCAACAGTAAATAAAAGGAGTCTTGGACTGAAAGCTGCACCATTCGCCAAGGGAAAATAAAGAGTTATGGGGGCACCTGAAAAGTGGGAAACTCTGTGATTTAGTGAACAGGTGGTGGGTGGAGAGAAGAGGCTCGGCAGCTTGTTGACAATGATGATATCTATGGGATATTCAATCCCGTCAGGGTCATCAATTCCCCAGACACCCTAGGGCCCACCCTACATGAGAGACAAGAATGGAGATAAACTTATCAAGGACAGAGAGATAGGAACACATTGAAGTTCTCCTTGAGTATGATCTGTCTGTGACCCTTTACTCTGTACTGTTATTATTTTTACCTGTACTACCTCAATGCACTCTGTACTAACTCAATGTAACTGCGCTGTGTAATGAATTGACCTGTATGATCAGTATGCAAGACAAGTTTTTCACTGTACCTCGGTACAAGTGACAATAATAAACCAATACCAATACCATCCCACAGCATCTTATTAGGGCCAGTCTGTCAATATTCATGACTGACAACAAATAGAAAAGACTCTCTCTCAACTCTTTCCTTCTCCTTCTCAACTTTTCTGTCTTCATCTCAGAGATGGGTTCACAACCAACATCCATTACAAGCCCCCAGACTTCCATAGCTATCTCGGTAATATATCTTCCAACCCTGCTTCCTGTAAGGATTCCATTACACTTTCACAGTTTCTCCGTCTCTGTCATATCTGTTCTGCTCAACCACACCTTTCTGTGATACTTTCCTTTTTCCTTAACCCTGGTTTGTCCTCCACCATACCTGACAGGGCTCTCAACGCCATCTGCTCCATTTTGTCCACTCCTGTTCTCACACCCCTCTCCTCCTACCCAGTATCACGATGGGGTTCGCATGGTCCTCACTTTCCATCCCACCATCCTTACACATTTGACAGATCATCTTCCATAATTTCTACCACTCCAAGGTGATGCTCCCTGCAGACTCATCTTCCCCTCCCCTCACCTTCCAACATTCTGAAGGGGCCACTCCCTCCACAGCTCTTCTGTCTCCACCTTCTCCTCTTCTCTCACCACCTTTCCCATTAAACTGACCCTTTCACCTCGTCCCACTGCTGAGGGACCCAAACCCACCTACTGGCTGAAGCAGTGATTCACTTGCACTTCTCTCAGCTGGTGTCATTTGCATCATTTTCCTCTCTCTTGATCTCCACCCTATTACAAACATGCAATTTGAGTTTTCTCCAACTCCACCCCCCCCCTTTCCCACCCAAACTTCCCTGTAACTTGCAATGTTCAATTTCTAACTATTACCAATCTCAAGGCAAATGTCATTGACCTGAAACATTACCTTTGTTTCACCCTTTACAGTTGCAGCCTGACTTGCTGAATATTTCCAGCACCTTTGGTTTTTAAACCCAGATTGTTAACTCTGGTTTTTCTCTCCTCTGTATGCAGCCTGACCAGCACATTTCTGTTTTTATTCTTTCAGTAGCATTGAAAGAAAAATAAATTAACTATTTAATAGCCTGGAGCAGGAAAAAGATACTGAAGGCACAAATTTGGTCTTGCATTCTGGAAGGCTTTGGGGGCATCTTCTGACACCATGTTTTCCTTCCCAAAGTTTTCTCTGAAGAAATTACAAGAGCACAGTTGGAAACCCTTGCAATTCGCACAATATTTCACTGTTTGTATTTATGTGCTACCATTCGTGACTTCAGGATATCTTGATGCACTTTACAGTGAGGTCAATGAGTTTTGGTTAACTTTGCATGTCAACATCGAACAGTACAGCACAAAAACAGGCCCTTCGCCCCATGATATCTGTGTTAACCATGATGCCAAAGTAAATTAAATCCCCTCTGTGTGTACATGACTTCATCTTTCCAATTCCTGCTTGTTCATGTGCCTGTCTAAATGCCTTTTAAACGTTGCTATTGTACCGACTTCCACCACCTTCCCAGGCAGTGTGTTCTAGGCACCTTCCACTCTCTGAGTAAAAATAAAGTTGAGTTGTAGATCTCCTTTAAGCTTTCCCTCTCTCACCTTCAAGTTATGCCCTCCACTATTTCACATTTCCACCCTGGGAAAAACACCCTACCTACCTCAGCTACATCTACTTCTATCAGCTATTCTATTCCTCAGCCTCTAATGCTCCAGAGATAACCATTCCAAGTTTGAAGCCAACCAACATGACTGGATTCCTGGTCACAATGCAATGCCACCAATCAGCCTTCATCAATGTCTCAGTGATCAATTTCAAACAATACAAGATTGGGTGAAAGCTCATTTCCCATGCAGGGTCCATGACTCTTCCTAATGCAGACAGTCTTCTGTGCCTGGGTTACGTGAAAGTGAAGGCAGATTTAATGTTGGCAAAAGACCAATGCCACCCTCTGTAGACTTGACTAATGACATAACAATGAAGCTGAAAATGTGCAAGTGCATCAACAAGGAAAATATTTAGGCAAATAAGTCATACGTTGAAGAGGCACCTTGCAGGTCAGGGTATCCACAAGGATCTCCACACTTATACTCATTGTTTCAGACCATGACCATCCAATATGCTGTTAAATGTGGAAGAGGAGGAGGATAGTCCACAAATAAAATACAAAAGCAAAATACTGTGCATGGTGGAAACAAGAAATGAAAGCAGAGAATGCTGGAAATGCTCAGCAGGTCAGATAGTATCTGTGGTGAGAGAAGCAGTTAACTATAAACATTTCATTAGATTGAAATACAGCTTTGGAAACTGTCCTAAATATTAACAAATTAAAGATCTTTTAGGCCAGGGGAAGTATGCACTAATAAAACATTCCTTGAACTGTTTGGGCCACCCAACAGTCCTGCCTATAACATTGGCTGTTGCAATTTTGGATGCCTAGCCATAACCTTCAAAAACCCCTTCCATCCACATCTGATGACTTTTTAACCTCTCTTTTATTATTTAAAAAAAACTTCTTTCAACCAATTCTTTTATCACTTCTTTTAGGCCATTCTCCTAATATAATTTAATGTGGAATGAGTTCAAATTTTGTCCCAAACTGCTTCTGTGAAATTTTATCATGTCTAAGATGGAAACTAAATCCATGTTGTTGTTCTTACTTATGAATTTGAAGACTGGGACCTGTATCCCAGTGCGAGTCAATGTCTGTGGGACATGTCCCCTGGCGTGAGTCAATGTCTGTGGGACATGTATCCTTGTGTGAGTCAGTCTGTGTGGCATACATACACCAGTAAGAGTCAGCTTCTCTGGGACCTTTACCTCCACCCAGTCAGAATTAGAGTCTGTGGGACCTGAGCACAGTGATGGTCAGTGTCTATGGAACATGCACTCCAGTGAGAGTCAGTCTGTGTGGGACATGTATCCCAGTAAGAATCAGTGACCATGAGACATGCACTCCAGAGAGAGCAAGTCTGTGTAGGACATCTACTCAGTAAGAGTTAGAGTCCATGGGACATGTACTCCAGTGAGAGTCAGTCTGTGTGGGACAGGTACTGCAGTAAGATTCAGTGTCCACAGAATTTGACTTTAAGGTTACCTGTGAACTGATCACATTCTCCGCAGGCTTATGAACACTGCGCATAACTTGCAAGGTTCCTACGGGAACTTCTGAGAGAAAAATAAAGCTCCAAAGTCACAGCAAGGCCCTGCAAAAATGGGGAAATAATCCAGAACAAATTCCACCCACAAAACGGCTTAAAAATCCTGAGCCCTGTCTGAGCAACACTCCGTGTGCTGGTGACTCCCAAAACTGTCAAATCTCTGATTGTTTCTTCATGTTTCTGAACTTCAGAAACATCCAAATTATTCAAGACTGTTAAAATTTAAAGATTAATAAAAATTGAAAATAAACTGAAACATCTAAAACTATTAAGCGTTCAAAACAATAAGAAGAGTCTCTTTTGAGAAGAGAAGCCTAAGGGCTGGCTTAACAGAGGTCTTTGAGATGATGGAAGGTTTTGATAGAGTGGATACAGAGAGAAGGTTTCCTCTTGTGAGGAAGAACAGAACCAGAGGCCATGAATAAAAGATCAAGAATACCCAGAAACTGAATAAGGAATTGAAAAGAAACTTCTTTACCCAAGGAGCGGTGAGAATATAGAACTTGCTACCACAGGGAGGGGTTGAGGTGAGTAGTACAGACGCATTTAAGAAGAGACTGGACAAGCATATGAAGGAAAATTTCAAAGAGGGTTGATTTAGCTGATGAAAGATACAAAGGGGTCCAAATGGAGCAGAAAAGCTGGTATGGATTGGTGTAGGCTGGATGGCCTAGGTTTGTGGCTATATCCTATGTAATCTTACTTAAATGATAATCTGAATACCAGGACTATTTTTGCAGGACCTTCACTGGAATTAACGAAGAACAACTCATTATGCCAAGTCCAACCTAACAGAGACTGTTTGAATGGATTCCCCATTATAAATGGAGGAGAAATTCTGCTATTCCGCACTCTCTTGCTGGATTTGCCAGATTTCCTGTAGAACATCAAAACTCACCCTTGAGAAATTTCAGGAACATCTGTGAACAACTTTACAACACAGCCACAAAATTATTGTCATTTGTATTGGGTAATGCTAGCAACTGTTTGATAGATCCCTACAAAATCTGGAACATTGCCTACTCGAATTCTATCCTCTGCTGTGTGCCAGCTGTAGTCATGGTCATCCTTTCTCTTTGCTTCACCATGATCTGCAGAGACAGAAAGAAAGTTACTGGGTAGCCCGATCATAAAGAGAAACCAGTTTCTTTACTCTCAGATCTTTCACAGTGGAGTTGCTTCTCAGAAGGCGACAAAGTTCTGGGTAACAAGAGGTTCTGCTCCTGCACCTTCCACTTCCATTGCTATGGTGAATACCTCTAGCTGCCCTTGACCCAATGTCTCAACCCTCCTGATCTCTTTAGTCTCCTCCAACCCTCCAAAACCTCTGAACTCCTCTACTTCTAATCCCTTGCGTATCCCTGAATTTAATACTTCAAGCATACTTCTGCTGGCAAAGCCCTAAGCTCCAGAATTCCTTTCTGAAAACCTCTTCAAGACGCTCCTCAAAGGATACCGCTTTGACCAAGTTTTTGACCCCCTGCCCTGGTATCAGCTGAGGTGAATCAGAATGAGGCCATGTTTGATAATCATCCTGTGAAGTACCTTGGAATGCTTTGCCATGTTAAAGGTTCTGTATGACAATGGAGGTTGATGCCTTCTGGGATCTGAGTGTCCTTGAAGTAGCAGAGCTGGATGATCATAGTGATGCTCCCCTGGGAGGCAGCAGTTTCATTGGTGACTATTCCTGCGGTGGTCCTGCTATGGACACTTGCTCACCAATCCGGTGATCTGAATGGGAATAAGGCTCTGGGGACAAGGTAAGCTGGTAAATTGGTTTATTATTGTCACATGTACCGAGGTACAGTAAAAAACGTTGTTTTGCATGCCATCAATACAGATCATTTCATCACATCGGTACATCGAGGTAGTACAAAAATGGAATGCATAATATAGTGTTGCAGTTACAGAGAAAGTGCAGTGCAGGCAGACGGTAAGGTGCAAAGCCATGGCAAGGTAGATTGTGAGGTCAAGAGTCCATCTTATCATTCAAGAGCTCCATTCAATAGCCTTATAGTAGTCTTATAATTAGTCATAACAGTGACATAGAAGTTGTCTTTGAGCCTAGTGGTACATGCTTTCAGGCTTTTGTATCTCCTGCCTGATGGGAGCGGAGAGAAGAGAGAACGGCCAGGGTGGGAGGGGTCTTTAATTATGTTGGCAGCTTTACCAAGGCAGCGAGAAGTGTAGACAGAGTCCATGGAGGGGAGGCTGGTTTCCATGATGTGCTGAGCTGTGTCCACAACTATCTGCAGTTTCTTGTGGTCTTGAGCAGAGCAGTTGCCATTCCAAGCTGTGATTCATCTGGATAGGGTGGTGAAAGGTTGTCCAATGGCTCTCTGCATACTATCGGTGGCACCAAGGCTTTGGAGAACTGGGTGAAGATTGGAACTGATGACTTCTATTGTGTGAGCTTTCAACTTCCACTCTGCAAAGGGCTTCTTTTCAGCCACTACCACAGGAGTGGGCTTCTGGAGGCTCTTGCAGAGCATGCAGCTGGATTCGACCGTGTACTGCAAGACAGCTTTAGCAAAGCTTCTCCTCAGTCACGTGCTCGCTGCCGTTTTTCAAGGTCACAACTGCCTTTAACCTTTATGCTTCAGGCTCATTCCAAGCTGCATCTGGGTAGATAAGCAGTCTAAGCCAGTCTGCTGCCGATCGATATATTGTTTGCTGAATGAAGCATTTCTTCCCCTTCCCCCTGGTGAACTGGAAGGAGCAAGGGTGGGCTGTGCATTGTATGATGGTGGCAGGATTCCCAAAGGCCCAGGTGGTTATAGATTGCACCTATCTAGACTAATACTCCCTTTGTACTGTGCCACTATCTCCATAAATTAGGAAGGCTTCCACGATGTGAATGCGTAGCTTGCCTGCCATTTATCAGCAGCATGTTATGCAAATTATTCCTTGTTTCCAGGCAGCTGTCACTTGAAAGCCATCCATAGTTCCAGTAATATTGGACCACAAAGGAGAGTATTGCAGGGTTCCTGGGCAATTAAAGGCTGATTCACATAAGCTCCGTGGTAACTGAGGGCACCAGCTGAAAGCAGGTAAAGTGGGAATGCACGAGCCATGAGTCACATGATCAATGCAGTAAAGAAATGCTTTGGTTGCTTAGACTGAGGTACCCTGCAATGCAGCCTGGTAAAGATGGTGAACTATTTGCTTCCTGCCTCACAAATGTGGCCTGTATAATGTCACCATCATGGACATTTAGAACAATCAGTTTCCACTGTACTTGCAAGACTAAGAGGCAACAAAGAGGCAAGCAAGAAAACCTGGATGAGGTCTTAAGAAACTTTGGTAGGGAAACATTGTCTGGCTGTACACTATTTAACCTTGGAATTTCCATCTACATTTTTAAACACCTTCCTTTCCCACCATTCCACCACGAACAGCACTTGTGTTTTAGATTCATATTAGCAATATTATGCATGGTTCCTATTAGTCACTATATAGTTTTGCAATCTAATGCCTTCACCAAAGAAGCAAATGCAACCAATTAAAGCACCTACTCCCATTTTCCTGATAGTGACACTGCCGACAGTGCCAAGTATTTGTACCATGATTAAGTCATACAGCGCAAAGCGCCACAGCACAGAAACCGGGTCTTCGGCCCATCATATCTATGCCAAACATTAAGTACCCTTCTCTATTAATCCCATTTACCAGCACTTGGTCCATGATCTCCTGATAGATGCACTTGATTTTACTCTTGGCAGGAATGTTAAATTTGTTTTAAAGCAGCAGGTGTTTTCTACAGGCAAACCTATTATTAACATTCATTTGCAAGAAGTTCAGTCAGTAATAAATCTGAAAGTTAAATATATAGTATTTTAAAATTGATCAATGTAGTGATTCACCAATGAAAACTCAGAAACAGTATCCAATGTGTAAGTGTGCTTTGATAATAGACTCCCATAATATGTTAGTATCTTTGCTGCCGAACATCTGTTGTTGAAATGTTGTTGTTCTCTGTTGTACTGTTGCCGCAAAACAACAAATTTCACGACATATGTCAGTGATAATAAACCTGATTCTGATTATTGGTTAGGAGGCTGGGAAACTCATTCAGTGGTGAAGAGGGGAAGGAGGCATTCATGAGAGGATATTGTGCATTGAGTGCGAGATGGGCAGAAGGTGACAAGATGTGGGAATGGGACAGTAGTGTCTTCCCCATGGAAAGCAAGATGGACATAATCTGGGCAGGAGACTACAGGGAGATGGGCTTATGTTGGGTGTAAATCAGGTGTTACACATGCCCAAAAATCATCAGCAATTCCTTTTACTTAAATTAATTCTGGGGAGCCTGAGTGTCGCTGGCAAGGCCTGCATTTAATGCTCATTCCTAATAGCCCTTGGGAAGGTGATGGTAAAGCTCCTTCTTGAACCACCACAGTTTTTCTGGTGAAGGTGTTCCCACTGTTTGGCATGACCCCCTTGACCCTCACCAACTTTTAAAGATGTACCATAGAAAGCATCCTGTCTGGATGCATCATGGCTTGGTATGGCAACTGCTCTGCCCGGGACTGCAAGAAACTGCAGAGACAGTTCAGCACATCATGGAAACCAGCCTCCCCTCCATGGACTCTGTCTATACTTCTCGCTGCCTTGGTAAAGCAACCAATGTAATCAAAGACCCCTCCCATCCCGGACATTCCGTCTTCTCCCTCTCCCATTGAGCAGAAGATACAAAAGCCTAAAAGCATGCACCACCAGGCTCAAGGACAGCTTCTATCCCGCAGTTATAAGACTATTGAATGGTTCCCTAGTACGATAAAATGGACTCTTGACCTCACAATCTACCTCGTTATGACCTTGCACTTTATTGTCTAACTGCACTGCACTTTCTCTGTACTGTAACACTTAACTTTGCATTCTGTATTGTTTTACCTTGTTTGTGCTACCTCAATGCACTATGTAATGAATTGATTTGTACAAACGGTACGCAAGACAAGTTTTTCACTGTACCTCGGTACATGTGACAATAATAAACCAATTCCAATTCCATTGTGCGTTTGGGGAGAGAGTTTCAGGTTTTAGATGCAGTGATGATGAAGGAACGGCCATTTAGGAAGGTTGGTGCCTTGAATCTGCAGATGGTGGGGGGTGTTCCCACACACCTGTTCCCTTTGTTCCCTTACACACTTTGGTGGTTAAAGTTGTTGGTGTGGGAGGTGTTATTGCACCAATGGAGAGTATTTCATCACAATCCTGACTTTGCCTTGTCGATGACAGAAACATTTTGAGGTGTCAAGAGATGAGTCACTCACCTCAGGATACACAGCTTTTGGCCTGCTTTTGTAACTACAGTTTAAGTGCTCCAGTTGAGTTCCTGGCCAGTGGCGACCACTCAGATGTTGATCCCCAGGGGATGTGGTGATGGTAATTGAATGCCAAGGGTAGGTGATTAGGTTTTCTCTTGTTGGAGATGGTCATTGCCTGCACATTTTATGGCATGAAGCTACTTACTACTTACCAGTCCATACCTAAGCGTTCCCTAGGTTTTGCTGCAAGCAGGCATGGGCTGCTTCATTTACTGAGGAGTTGTGAATAGAAATGAATAAAGGTAAGCATTGACAAATGTCCCCACTTCTCATCTTATGATGGAATTAAGTTCATTAGTGAAGGAGCTGAAGACTCCTGCAGTGATGTCCTAGGACAGGAATGATTGACCTCCACAATCTGTTGTGTGTGGTCAAGCCCTGGAATGTTTTCCCCTTTGAAGACCAATTTTACCAGGACACATCGACACCATGCTGGTCAAATATTGCCTTGACCTCAGGGCAGTCACTCTCACCTCAGCTTTTTGGTCCATGTTTCGACCAAAGCTGTGATGAGGTCCGGAGAGGGTGGTTCTAGCGAAACCCAACTGGGCATTGGTGTGTGCGTTATTTATTGGTGAATAAATGCTGCTTGAAAACGCTATCAGTGATAGCTTCCATCACTTTGTTGAGGATTCAAAGTAGACTGATTGGGCAATAATTCATCAGATTGGACATTCTGTAATTTGTGAACAGGATGTTTCTGGGAAATATGCCACACTGTTGGATAGATGCCAATGTTGTAACTGTATAGGAATAGATTGATTAGAGGCACAGCTAGTTCGAGAGCACAGGTCGTCAACATTCAGCCAGGACATTGACTGGCTCAGTGGCCTTTGCTGTAGTCGGTGCTCTCACCATTCTTTCATATCAAGTGCAGTGAATCAAATTGGCTGGAGACTGATTTCTATGATAATGTTGGAATCTCACGAGGAAGCCAAGGTGGATCATCAATCCAGCACTTCTGGCAGAACCTGGTTGTAAATGCTTCAGCCTGGTGCAAGGTATCTCGTATTTCCTTACAACACAGAAAGAAGCCATTTGGCTTATTGAGTCTATGCTGGATCTCAGACCATTCCATTCCCGTTAGTCCCATTGGCCCACTTATCTCCTTGCAACTTGTTCTCTCTCACATACCCTTCAAGCACACTTACACCCCCCCACCACCCCCATCCCCAATTCTCCTGCTGTCCACCTTCACTATGGGGAATTTACAGTGCACAATTTATCTACCAGCACAATGTTAGGACACAGGAGGAAACCAGAGCAGTCGGGGTGCTCCCATGCAATGGCAGGCACTCTCATGCTGGGCCCTGCCATCATCGAGGACGGGGATGTTTGTGGAGTCTTCTCCTCCCTTTATCTGTTTAATTGTCCACCACCATTCATGAATAGATGTGGAAGGACTTCAGAGTCGTACGGCATCGATAACAGGCCATTCGGCCCACCCACGTCAACTACTGGCATACTTCTACTCTCCTCTTCCATCGGGTAGAAGATACAGGAGCCTGAGGGCACGTACCACCAGACTTAAGGACAGCTTCTACCCCACTGTGATAAGACTATTGAACGGTTCCCTTATATAATGAGATGGACTCTGACCTCACGATCTACCTTGTTGTGACCTTGCACCTTATTGCACTGCACTTTCTCTGTAGCTGTGACACTTTACTCTGTACTGTTATTGTTTTTACCTGTCCTACATCAATGCATTCTGTACTAACTCAATGTAACTGCACTGTGTAATGAATTGACCTGTATGATTGGTTTGTAAGACAAGCTTTTCACTGTACCTCGGTACAAGTGACAATAATAAACCAATACCAATACCAGTACCAATACTGGCCACCCGTCCATATTAATTCAGCACTTAATTACCCACGGTGTTCTATACCCAGGAAATTCAAGTGTTCACCAAGACAGTGCTGTCAGTGACTCTGCTTCTACCACTCTCTCAACTAATGTATTCCAGTTACTCACCACTCTCTGGGTGGAAATTGTCCCCCTCAGATCCCCTCTACATCTCTTACCCATTACCCTAAATCTATGTCCCCTAGTTTTATCAACCTCTGATATGGAGATACCTTTTTTGCAGTCTCATAATTTCCCCTGGAGTGGTGGAGTTGAAGAGGAGGCATGATTGAGGTATATTTATATTTTATACCTCTCAATCATGTCCTTTCTTTGCTCCAGGAAAAATAGACCTAGTTTCTCCTCATAACTGAAATGCTCCATCCCAGGCAACATCCTGGTGAATCTCCTCTGCTCCCTCTCCAGCATTGACCTATCTTTCTCACAGTGTGCAGAGCTTCCATCTGATCCATTGGATGTTGGATTGCTTAACTTTGTTTATTGCATGGTGTTTTATTGCAATTCTTTCTGAAAATCTTCTGCTTGAGCATGCACAGAGCTGTCCTGCACAGGTGTGTTAGGGGGAGACTCAACTCAAAAGGCCACTGTAAACTCCTGCTAATGTAACGGGAGAGAGTCATTTACTTAAGTGGTGGTCTTGTCATCCTTGTAGGAAGTGTTGGTTAGGATTCTGTAGACAAAGACTTGTGACTGATGGAGGCTCCCAGTTTATGCTGAGACAGGGAGTGTTTAGGATAATTGATGAACTGTTCAGAAATTCAGAACTTGTTAATATCATGGAAGCAATTTGGCAAGAAGTTTGTCCTTGCACTAGTTTCCACCTAAGAGTTGGGCATGACGGGAACTAACATCCCTCTGCAATAAACTCATAGTTATTATCAGGTCTACCAACTGAGTCAGTTTTCTATATCGATTCTGCATGCACTGTTCTCACAGTTTTTTACAGCCACACTGAAGACCCCAAGTGCCATCCCTGTCCTGTGAGATGGAGCAAGGCGTGAGTGGTAGTAGATACTGACGCTTCACCTCCTGGACTGCGCTGATGGCCTGTCAATAGCTCCTCACTATAAATATCTTTGAACAGAATCTTAAACGTCTCTGATAGTGAAGATGTTCTTGATGAGCTTGATCACCACAAAACCTGGGGATGTGGCATCACCAGCTGTCACAGACTTCTTTCAGTCATTTTGTGAGATGGAGCTTGACTGTGTTATGTTGGACAATACCTTCCTGCATCTGTACAGCTGCTACAAGCAAATCCACAACAGTGGCTAGGCAAAGGATAAATCCAAACACAATGTAGATCAGTGGTAATTGCAAGTTCCAGCCCTCTCTCTCTACACTGGACCTGGTTCCTCAACCTGATTGGAATCCTCTATATGGGGCTTGAGTAAGTGTCTGTAAAAACTAAATGGGCTTGCCTGACATCAGCTGATGGTGAAGGTGGGTCAATTGGCTTGAGTGTCACAGAGCAGGAAGGAGAAATATTTATTAAAATTCTATCCCTAATAGCTCTCCAGTGACACTTAAGAGACGGACGTTATATGAGGACCTAATTAGGACTGGTTACAATGGCCCAGCAGCCGAGTTGACATTCAAAGCTCACACATGAAGAGCAAATAAAGCAGCTGGGGAGAAAACTAGAAGGCAAGGGTAAAAAACACTTGACTAAGTACTTTTTGGTTTGTAATCAATTTTAATTTGCAACAGAGTTCCAAACAATTACATCCTTCACTTCATATGCTGTCTTCTCCTTTATAAACTGCCTCTTATTGTCACATGAATTAATTACTTTGCTCCATTAATGCTAGGCTAGCCTGTCTCTTATTGTTATTTCGTAGAGTGATAGCCTATCTCTGACCGATTGGCAAGTTACCTCTCTGAGATAAATTAACAATTGGTCTTTCCTTCAATTTCCAGAGCAGACTCATGAGAAGCTTAACAAGCTGCAGTGGTGGTGCAGGAGTTTCAGAGAGAGAGGGTAGCTTTGATGTGCTCCATTGACTTCAAGCATTGCTCGTCTCCCCATCAAACTGAATTAAGTCCTTACCCAGTCAAAATGAATGCTGAGAGCTTGATACCAACAGCTAGCAATGTTTGAAAGGGTGTATCACCAATATTGAAATAAACAGATGGGAAAATCTAGGATGAAGTACAAGAAAGCCAAAGATTTACATAACCATTGCAGATTAAGTTTCATCGAATAATAACATTCACCTAAAACCCTTTTGATTTAAGGCAGCGGAAATCATTTCATGGTTCCAAATGGCGTGGAGGCATCCCAGCTGTGTGGGATACACTGATTGAGATTGTCCCTGACCATCATACATTCTTAATGGCAGATTGGCAAAGGTTGGACAGGCTCAATGGTGCAGTGGTTAGTGCTGCTTCCGCATGGTTCCAGTCATCCTGGTTCAATCCTGACTGTGCTGTCTGGGTGGAGTTTGCATGTCTACTTTACTCTGTACCGTTATTGTTTTACCTGTACTACCTCAATGCACTCTGTACTAACTCAATGTAACTGCACTGTGTAATGAATTGACCTGTACTATTGGTTTGTAAGGCAAGCTTTTCACTGTTCCTCGGTACAAGCGACAATAATAAACCAATACCAATACCAATACCAGGTGCTTCAATTTCTTCCCACGTCGCAAAGACATGCAGGTCAGTAGGTTCAGTGACCACTGCTAATTGTCCCTTGCATGGGTGAGTGGAGGAAGATCAGCAAGGATTTCATGGGCATGTGAGAGAGAATCAGATACGGGGAAATAATAATAACGAGGATGGGATTGATGGGATTGCTTTGACAGCCGGCACTGACCGCTACAGATATACTGTTGGAAGTATCCTGACTTTCAGTAGTATCTACGTGAGGTGCTGCCTCAGGAAGGCAACATCCATCATCAAAGATCCCCACCATCCGGGCCATGCCATCTTCTCGCAGCTGCCATCGGGCAGCAGGTACAGAAGCCTGAAGTCCCACAACATCAGGTTCAAGAACAGCTACTTCCCTTCAACCGCTCAGTTCTTGAACCAGCCAACACAACCCTAATCACTAGAGTTTAGCAACACCATGACCACTTTGATCACTTTGCACTGAAGTGGACTTTGTGTTCTTTTTTGTTCTAATTGTGTTCTTTCTTGTAAAAATTGTGTATAGTTTATGTCTAATTTATGTTTTTCTTGTGAATGGTGCCTAAATGATGCTATGTACCTGTGATGCTGCAGCAAGTAAGTTTTTCATTGCACCTGTGCACACATGTACTTGTGCATATGACAATAAAGTCAACTTTGGCTTTGGCTGAATGGCCTCCTTCTATGTGAGAAAATATTGAAGACATAAAAATACATGAACCTTGGCTTGTCACCACTTTAGAAGAGTGGGAGGCGATTTGATTGAAACATGTGTAATCCTGATGGAGACACAAGAAACTGCAGATGCTGGAATCTGGAGCAAAAAACAACGTGCTGGGTTTTGGCCTGAAACATCGACAATTTCTTTCCTCCCATAGATGCTGTATGACCGGCTGAATTCCTCCAGCAGATTGTTTTTATGATCCTGAGGGATCTTGGCAGGATGGATGTGGAGAGGATGTTTTCTCTCAGGGGAGAGTCAGAATATGATCTCACATCCAATGGCATTGGATTGAAGCTCTGCACACTATAGGAAAGAAATTGTTTAAACATAATTTGTCATCCATGTTGGATAGAAGTGAGGCAAAATGTTTTTCCTCAGATGACTGTGGGTCTTTGGAACTCTTTTCCTCAATGGGCAGTAGAAATATGAATATTCTATGAATAATTCTGAGGCATCAGATTCTTGATCAGAAAGGGGGTGGGTAGGTGGGAGCATAGAGGTCAGATTACAATCTTATGGAATGATAGAATAGGACTAAAGGGCCTCTTCCTGCTCCTAAATCATATGTTTGTATGCACTGCAATATCACGCTGCTAAATAGGGTTTGTCGTATGGCTTATTCCTAGGAACCAACCCTTTGGATAAACCCTGTGAAAATTATCATAATCTAACTACACGGATAAATTTGCTTTGCTTCTATTTTTTTACTGAAGGCAGATCCAGTGGGGCTTACAATTCATTCTTGATTGCTTGAGCACAGAAGCAGACTGAGGAGGAAACAAAAGCACAAAGGTTACTGCTGAACTAGTTGATGACCAAAGTGCTATGCTTCCATATGTTGGGAATCAAATAAAAGGAACATTATCATTCATAGATTTGCCTATTCATTAACCTTTGAATTAAATTACTCCTGATAACAATTTTCTCAGTGACAAACATGTCAAGAATGAAACACAACCCTTATTTATGATTCAACAAAGCATACTAATGTGCAGCATGTGTCTATGTTATTAATTAGCTCTTAATATGCAAAGTAAGGTTTCTTTTTAATGTCATAAATTTGACCGTGTGGTATTAGGCTGCATGAATAATCCATTAGTCTCAACTCAGAATTTGTTCTTAATGGATGGATTATCATTAACACTTTGGGAACTGAACTAAAGTGTATTCCCAGAATTTCTTCCTTTCAAAATACAGTACACCCAAGTTACAGAGGGGTTGCATTCCTCGAAAACCCTCCGTATTGCGATTTTCCATAATGTGAACCCTTGGGAAAAAGTGAAAAAAATGTATTGTTTCTTTCATATTTTGTGTTCATTTAGTTATTTTTATTTCTCATATAAATTCCGAAGAGCAAATTTTTAATCTGTATCTCAAATATTTGGGAGTGATTTGTTAATACCGTGAGGGCAAATTTGCATTACCTGAAGCGCTGTTATGTGAGGGTGCTCTATAGTTCTCATCTTCTTCATTAGTTTAACTTTTCTACAGTGGACTCATTTCTGACCTTTCCCTTCCAACTCTCTTGCCCATTTCCTGGGTGGCACCAAATCCCATTTACCCCCGTGCTCACCAATCTACATCGGTTCCCTGCCCTGGCAACACCCAAGCCTACAAATTCAAATATGCAGGAATGTTTCATTCAGTGCACAAACTTGAAAGCTGATTCGTCCCAGAGGGAAAAGCCAAAATAACCATCCCCATAACATGTCTTGTTGCTCTGGAAATATGGGCATTTCTGGGTGTGAGTTACCCCAATTTCCTCGCTGTGGTGCCTCTCTCTCCCTCACAGAACAAGGCTCTGAGGACACTTCCCCTCTCCAATGGTTCAAGGATCTGGACCCTGAGGCTTCTCTCCTGCTCATAGGACAAGGAGTTATACATCTCTCCCTCTTCCACTGGTTCAAGAATTAGTCCCCTCACCTGCATTCAAGGAACAGGACCCCAGTCTCTCTCTCTCCTGTACCATTGACTCAAAGGACAAGAGTCAATGGCTCTCTCTTCTACCAACAAGCCAACTGCCCTTCACTCCCGAATGATTCAGAGAAAGAGGCTCTCCAGTCCCTTGCTACAGAACAAGACTCCAATGCCTCCATAGCCTCCACTCCCAACCACAGCACAGGCCTGACTCGGACCAAAGCCAACAGTTCTCCTAACGCTCCCGTTCTTCAACCCAGCCTTGGGACTGACTAATGGGTGATACATCTCAAAATTTGAGCAGGGCTCATTTAGGTGTGCTAGAGTTTCTAGGCCCCAGATTTTAACATTCTCATCCATACTTTCAAGTCAATGCTTGGCCTTGTTGCTCCCTGTCTCCACAAACTTCTTCAACCCTGCATCTCTGTGCTCTTCCCATTCTTGCCTCCTATCAATCCACCACTGAGCTCTGGATTTCTCTCTCTAAACTTCTCCTTCTCACTGCTTCTTTATCCCCCTTTAGGGCATTCTCCAACACCCATCTCTTTGGTCAAACTTTTGGATTCCAGTCCTCACCTGGATCGATGTCAAACTGTTTTTGATAATTATCCTGTAATGCACTTTTAGAGGTTTTACTATGTTACAGGTGTTATATAACCACATGGTGCTGATACGTTGCATTGAATTCTAGTGAAGAAAATATATTGAAGGTGCTCGATCAAATATTATTATTTAGTAAATGCTTCTGTTAGGCAAAACAAAAAAGAAATGGAGAATTTGGGCTTTACACATAGTAGACTGGCAATCTCATATGTGCATAGAAAGATCCCATGTAAAATTTCACCAAATGGTATCAACATTGAAGTTGCATCTCTTCTCTGGGAATCTGCCAGATATGTACGCAAAAATAATTGATCGCAGGCTAGGGTACAATTTTTTTCATCCATGAGAAAGGTAACTGAAAATTTCAAAGGCTCCCATCAATGCAACTGGAGCTTTGTTTGGTTATTTTAAACAGGACCCTGCCTGAAACATAGGCTAAACAATTTTGGGATTGGGTGGAATATGGGAACGTAAATGAAATCACAGCAAAACAAAAACAAGAACAGTTCCTGTAATGCAGCACCTTTAATGTGGCCAAGAGCATCTGAAGGGACTTCACAGGAGTGTCAGAAAGATAAAAGTAATTGAAAAGCAAAAATCTATAGACGCTGTAAATCTGAAACAAGAGCAGGAGGAGCACAGAACATAGAACAGTACAGCACAGGAACAGGCCCTTCGGCCCATATATCTGTGCCGAGCATGATGCCATTTTAAACTAATCCAACCTGCCTGCACATGGTCAATATCCCTCCATTCCCTGCCCGTTCACATGCCTGCCTAAATGTCTCTTAAACATTGCTATTGTGTCTGCTTCCACCACTTCCCCTGGCAGTGCATTCCAGACATCTACCACTCTCTGCGTAAAAAAAAAACCTGCCTTGTGAATCTCTTTTAAACTTTCCCTCTTCTCAGTTAAAGGTACGCTCCCTAGTATTTGACATTCCCACAATGGGAAACAGATTCTGACCATCTGCCTTGTCTATGTCTCTCATTATTTTATATACTTCGATCAGAAAGTGTTGGAGATACTTGGCAGGCCAAGCAGCATTCGTGGAGAGAGAAACAGATCTGACGTTTCAGGTTAATGACCCTTCAACAGAACTGAGAAAGTAAGTCTGTTTCAAGTAGTAAAACGGTCAGGACTGAAGGAATCAAACAGAATCGGTGACAGAGTGATAATTTTGTCCAGGTGAAAAAAAATGTTTTGGTGCCATTTAGGAGAGGGACATGAATGCTCAATAATCACAGCTGGAGACACGTAAGAGGAATGAATGAAGCAGACAGAAAACCTGCTGGAAGCTGTGAGACGCTGAACACAGCAGTTGCTGGAAATCTGAATGCTGGACACATAATTGATGGTGGGCCAAGTGAGGAGAGATTAGAACAGATGACCAAAGACTTCTGTACACCAAATGCATATGAGTTAGGTTTAGTTGTTGGCAACATATTCTTTCAGTTCTGCTCCACAGCTTAGTAAGATCATGGCAGAATTATTGTAGCTTTAATGCTTCATCTTCTGCCTACTCCTGGTATCCTTTCACTCCCTTTGCTTGTCTATCACTGCTGTCAAAATATTCAGTGACTCTGCTTCCACTGAGGAAGAGAGTTCCAAAGACTCACAGCTTTCTGAGTCCAGATGAAGGGTCTCGACCTAAAATATTGACCGTCCATTTCCCTCCACAGATGCTGCCTGACCTGCTGAGTTTCTTCAGTGCATTGTGGTTCTCAGAGAAAAGCTTACATCTCGTCTCTGTCTTAAATGGGTGACTCCTTGTTTCGAAACAGTGACCCACTGGTTCGAGATTCTTCAACAAGAGGAAACTTCCTCCCCACATCCAGCCGGTGAAGACCCTTTGGGATGTTACATGTTTCAATCAAGGCACCTCTTACTCTTCTAAGCTCCAGTGGATACAAGCCCAACCAATCCAACCATCCCTTATGAGATAACCCTCCCATTCCAGGTATCAGTCTAGTAATGTCCTCTCCACTGCATTTACATCCTTTCTTAAATAAGTGACTGTATACAATGCTCCATATGAAATCTCACCAATGTAACGGAATCATAATCCTTCTACCTTTGTATTCAAATCCTGTGGTGTTCAACAATAACATTCTGTTGGATTTCCTGATTGCTCACTGTACCTGCATTCTGGTCTTTTGCCACAACTCTATAGTGCCCAGAACATCCAGATACCATTAAGACGTTATGTTTTTTTATTCTTTCTTTTACATTTTCCAACATCTTATTCCATTTGCCAAATCTTTTTCCACTCACATAACCTATCTCTATACCTTTGTAGTAGCCTCTTCTCAGCTTAGTTTCCTTCCTACCTTTGTGTCACCAGCACATTTTGCAACCAAACCTTCTTTACCCTTATATCAATTATAAAAAGCTGATCCCTGTGACTACTTCTTACACCACGGCATTCGGAAAATGACTACTCTCTGCTTTCCTGTTAGCCAGCCTGTCTTCTATCCACACCAACATGTTACCTTCTACAGCATGAGCCTTTATTTTCCACAAAACCTTGGGTGTGTTATTTCATCAAATGCCTTCCAGTATTCTAAGTATAACATAAGTTCCCAATTATCTACAACTCATGATACCGATGGGGGGAACAAGCTGCCAGAGGAAGCTCTAGAGGTGGATGCAATTACATGGACAGCTACGTGGATAGAAAAGATTTAGCGGGATATGGGCCAAACGCAGGCAAATGGGACTACTCAGATAGACATCTCAGTCGGCATGGATGAGTTGGGCCAAAGAACCTGTTTTCATCTGTATAGCTCTATGACTTCTTCAAAGAACTCTAATATATCTGTCAAGCATGAGTTCTCTTCCACAAAACCAAGCTAACTTTGTCTGCTTGTCTTCAATTTATCTAAGTGCACTGCTACAGTATATGTAGTAATAGCTGATAATATTATTCCAATGACAGATATTAAGCTAACTGGCCTACAGTTTTCTGCTTTCTGTCTTCCTCCCTTTTTCAATAACAAAGTTACATTTGCTTCGTTAAGGAATAGGAAGAGATAGGCTTAAAGATTATATTTCATTGCTTAGGACTTTCGCAACTGGAAGCTTTATTTATTCATTCATGGAATGTGGATGTCATTGGCAACACTGGCATTTATCCATCCCTAATTTCCCCTGTAGGGAAGAAGCAGTTAGGAGCAACCCCACTGGTGGATCTGAAGTCACATTGAGGCGAGACTGGGCGAGGATGGCAGATTTGCTTCCCTGAAAGACAACAGCGAGAATGCATTTTTACAATAATCCAGTAATTCAATAGGTTCCATTAGTGTGATGAGCTTTCTTCTTTAATTCCAACTGCATTTAATTACTTGAACTTAAATTCTCAAGTTGATCAGATTCAAACTTATGTCTCTAGATCAATGATCCATAACTCAGGGGGACCAGTCCAGTAACTTAACCACTATGCCACCATACCTAAGCTATGAACATTCATGATGCAGCGCTGCATCTTGAGCTGTGCAAGAGCCCAGAATCAGAGGAGCACAGAAATCTCAAAAGAGAATGCAGAGATGTGGTGAGATCATGGAGGGATTTGAAAACAAGGATGAGAATTTTAAAATCAAGGCCTTCTTTCGTGGGACACGATGTCAGAATACAAGGACAAAGGTGCATGTGACTTGGAGCAAATTAGGAGTGGGGCGGCGGAGTTTAAGATGACTTCATCTTCATAGAGACAAAGTGGGGTCTGATGAGGGGCTATAATGTATGGAGGTGGTTTAGGTACCAGAATAGTCATTCAGAGTAACAATCCAACAACATGAGTTCAAATCCCACCTTGGCATATGTGGAATTTAAATTCAAATAATAATCTAGAATTAAAAATAAAACTACTGATTGTTCGATAAACCAATTTAGTTCACTAACATCTTACGGGAAACAGAATCTGCTGTCCTTACCTCATCTGTCTTATATGTGACTCCAAATGCACCAGTATGATTGACTCTTCAAACATTCTCTGAAAGGGCCCGGTAAACTAAGGGCAATTAAGGATGAGCAATAAATGCTGGCCTTGCTCACATCCTGAAAAATAAATAAACTCACAGATCTTTGGCACTTGATTGCAAGCAGTGACACTCTAATGAACCAACGGGCATGAAGGAGGTGATACAAGTTGGGAATCTATCCAAGGAATTCCTGTAGCATTGATCAAGGTTGTTCAGTACTGCTTTAATTCCAGTCCCTGGCAGTACATCTCTGGGTTTCTCTGGCCTGTAATGAACTGCAGTGCTGTGGGTGGTCTCTGCCAATGGTTTGTAGTCTGGACTAGTTTACTTTGGTCCACATGTGGACATCATTAATGTGTTTCTGGCAGCCTTCCCCAGTGCTTTTGACGTGAAAGATTGCATTTATTTTCTCAGCTCTTTTCTCCCAGCTGTTTTCCCTCTCATTGAAACTTGAACCATCTTAGATGCCTCTCTGAAAGTTAGTGTTTATTTTATAAGACTTCCTTACAAAGTAAGTGCACCTCTCCATTCTGAAAATACAATGTGTTGCATGACTTTATTCATACCTTTCCCTGTTACAGGTCACAATAGTTATTGGCATAATAATTTGAAATTAGCATTGTAGTCCTACGGGGCCCAGATGTCCTGTGAGGTTCAATCGTGTGGGCACACAACAAACAGCTCTGATAGAGGAATAAGATGAGGACACACGATAGACAGAATATTGATTTAAGATAACTGACAAAAGAACTGCAGAGTAGGTGAGGAGAAATGATTTTAGAGTCATAGAGGCATACAACATAGAAACAGACCCCTCAGCCCATCGTTCCTGAACTGACGGTCCACCACCCATATACACTAATTCCATATTTTATTCTCCCCACATTCCCCTCAACTCCCCCCTTGATTTGACTACTTGCCTACATAATACAGGTCCTCTCCAGGGGACAAGCACCCCAACTTATGGACAGCCTGCACATGCGAACGAGCATTTGGGAGATTGGCGGGATGGATGGGGATGGATTTGTCGGCTGCTGTGGGGCTGCAGGTATCCTATCCCGGGTTGGAATGGGGACATTTGCGTGGGTCTTCTCTCCCTAACCTTCCCTCGAGCCACAACACTCGGGAGCTGGGTCAACCCGAGCAGAGCCGGGAGCACTGAGCAGACTCACTCTCTCACTCACGGTGTCAGTGAGGCCGGCTGGCGGCCACTCTTCCCACGTCTGCTCACTCTCCCGTCACAGCTGTTTCTGTGACCCTCTCCCACACACTGCTTCTGTTCATCTCCGACTTACGAACAGTTCAGGTCATGAACAGTTCTCAGGAACGGAATCCTGTCGTAACCGGGGGACTGCTTGTAGATACAATGGAGAGTTAACGTACCAATCTGCGTGTCTTTGGGACGTGGGAAGAAACCCACATGGCTGCAGGGAGAGCATGAAAATTCCACGTAGGCAGCACCCAAAGTCAGGATTGAATCCGTGTCCCTGGTGCTGTGGGCAGCAGTTCTACTCAATGTGGTACTGTGCCACCAAATGAAGCGCGTTGTTCTTATCTGAAGTCCACATCACTCCTAAAATATTGTATCTGAAGTCTGAGGAAATATGGGTACTACAAGCAACGTCCCTGCCAAAAATAAAAGTATAATGCAAATAACAGGAAAGAAATCATGTCATGCTATTCATTTAGAAAGAGAACTTCTAATATGAATAACAAAATAAACTATGTCAAGAGATCCTGGTAAAATATAATGAATGATCGGTGCATAGCTGAGGCATAATTGGGCTGGGTGATTTGCCTAGAGGGAACAGAGTTGAAAATCATGTCCAAGAAGTGAGAAAACTTAAAAATGAGTAAGAAAAGTTGGGTATTTATTTCTGGTGACCATCAATGTGAACCATTCTGCTTGCTGTATTTCTAGGGGATAGGCTTGGCATTTGGAGAGCAAATTTAAACAATTATGAAAGACAACTGGTCCTTGTAATCTTGATACTGTAAGAAAGAAAGCGTTGGGATTCGCTAATACATTGTTCAACATTGCAAAATTAAACAGGGCCTTAAAAAAGATTATTTGATAAGGTCAGATATTATGTTGGCAGTCATGAGTCCAAACTCAGAAGAAGGAATCAAAACACTGTTTAAGTTTAACCGCTTTATGTAGAGGATGATGGGTGTGGAACTGATTGTCACTAATTCTTGAGGCTAAGCCCATAAATTGTTTTGAAAGGGAATTAAATAGGCATTACATAAAAAAAGCTGCCAGAGTGTAGCATGTCATTGTTGGAAGCTGCTTTATCCTTACATTATTAAAGTTCAACATCTCTTTCTGAAATTTTTTTTACAGCAGTAACTGCTTTTAGGGCGTGTCCACTGGATTGTTGCACCCCAATTGATTCTTCGGTACAGTTTTGGGCTTTGCTGTATTATTGGAAGGTGTTCACTGCATCAAACCCTGTGAGACTTGCCTTAAACCCTGACCTGTGAGTGCCCAGAACTGCCAGAAATGGAAACTATCTCATTCCCCAGCTATCAATGTCACAACAAAAATTAGTAAGAGGGAAAGGGATCAAAAACGATGTCACCCTGAGGAACAGCGTGACTCATAGATCAATACCACTCAGAAGGTCATTTTGCACTTTACCCTTTCTTTGAAGGAGCAGTTCAATTAATCTCATTCACCTCCCTCATCCTGTTCAAGTGTTGATCCAATTCATTATTGGAAGTTACTTATGAAGTCACTTTCAGACTTGTAAAAGCAGGATTGTAGTTGTGGACGATTTTAACTTTCCCAATATAGAGTCATAGAGCACTACAGCACAGAAACAGGCCCTTTAGCCCATCTAGTCCATGCTGGCCTGGTTTTCTGCCTAGTCCCATCTACTTGCATCTAGACCATTAGTGCGCCACACCCCTCTCATCCATGCACCTATCCAAACTTCTCTTAGATGTTACAACTGAACCCGCATCCATCACTTCCGCTGGCAGCTCGTTCCACACTCACACCACCCTCTGAATGAAGGCAACCTCAGTCAATATTGACTGAGATTGCCTTAGTGTAAAGGGCCTACATGAGGCAGAGTTTGTTAACTGACTCCAGGAAAGCCATGTGTGGAGAGGCCCTACGATGGAGGCTGCTGTACCTGAGCTTATTTTAGAGAATGAGAATGCTAAATGGTGCAAGTGTCTGTGCAAGAAAAATGAGCACAATTCAGTAAGCTTTAAGGTAGGCTTGGAAAAGGATATGGTTGGACCTAGAATTAAGGTCTGAATTTGGGGGAAAGGCTGACTTCAACAGTATAATACCAGACCTGATGAAAGTAGATTGGGAGCCACTGCTAGAGGGAAAAACGACATCCGATAACTGGGAGGTGCTTAAAAGCGAAATACCAAGAGTACGTCCCTATAAGGGTAAGAAGTAAAGATATTGAGATGAGAGAACCTTGCTTAACAAAGAAGATTGAAGGTTTGATGAGGAGAAAGAAGGAAAGCATGTGACAGATGTCAGAGAATGTTATCAAGTGAGTCCTTTGAGGTTGATGGAGGAGATAGGAGCGATCTTAAGAAAGCGGTTAGGAGGGCAAAAAAGAGCTAAGAAGTGGCCCTGGCCACCGAATTAAAGCCCCCTCCCTTTGTTTTCATCCCTCTGGCTTCTTTAACCCTTCTCTTTCCCCTTCACTGCCCTTACAACCTGCCCATCACCCACACCTTCGTCCCTCTGGTTCCCCACCTCCTTCCCTTTATTCCATGATCCACTGTCCTCTCCTATGAGATGCCATCTTCCTCAGCCCTTTGTCACTTCCACCTATCACCTCCTAACTTCTCACATCACCCCCACTTCCCACACCCCCCTCCCCACCCACCTACCTTCCCCCGTCACCTGGATTCACCTATTGCCTGCCAGATTGTGCTCCTCTGCCTCCCTCCAAGCTTTTATACTGCCTTCTGCCCTCCTTCTTTCCAGTCCTGATGAAGGGTCTCGGCCTGAAACATCGACTGTTCATTGCCCTCCATAGATGCTGCCTGGCCTGCTGAGTTCCTCCAGCATTTTGTGCATGTAGCTAAAGAGAATTCCAAAATCTTTTGTAAATCTATTAGAAGCAAGAAGGTAGCAAGGGAAAGAATAGGTCCCCACAGGGACCAAAAGGGAAGTTTTTGTGTGGAGCCAGATGATATGTGTGGTGTCCTGAATGAATACTTTGTGTCAGTATTCACTGAGAAGAAACGTGGGGAGGATGGAGAGCTAGGGGAGGTGTTTGCTGATAGTCTCAGGAAAGAAGAAGTTTTAGAGGCATCAATGCACATGAAATCGATCCCAGGGTGCTACGGGAAGCAAGGGAGAAGATTGCTGGGGCTCTGATAGAAATTTTTTGCATCTTCTTTAGCCATGGGTGAGGAACTGTAAGTCTGGAGAGTAACTGATGTTCCCATATTCAAGAAGGACAGTAGAGATAAGCTAGGAAACTGCAGGCTGGTGAGCCTTGCGTCAGTAGGAAAAATTGGAAAAATTTCATGGGAATAGGATTTATGATCACTTGAAAAAGCAGGGACTAATTAGGAGGACTCAGCATGGCTTAGTGCGTGGTAAATCCTGCCTCACAAATCTGATTGAGGTTTTTGAGGAGGTTACCAAGAAAACTGATGAAGGCCAGGCAGTAGATGTGGTGCACCTGGACGTTAGCAAGGCTTTTGACAACATCCCGCACGGTAAGCTGATCCAGAAAGTTAGGGCACATGGAGTCCAAGGTGATTTGGCAAACTGGATCCAAAATTGGCTTGATGAATGGAGGCAGAGGGTAGTGGTGGAGGGTTGGTTTCCTGACTGGTCTTTAACTCGCGGTGTACCACAGGGATCGGTGCTGGGACCTTTGTCGTTTGCCATATATAAATGACATGGATGAGAATGTCTGTGGTCTGATGAAATTTGTTAATGACATGAAGATTGGTGGAGTTGTAAATAGTGAGGATGGTTGCCTTGGGATACAGAGGGACATAGATCAGCTGGAAAGTTGGGCAGAGTGGTGGCAGATGGAATTTAATCCAGGTAAGTATGAGGTAATACATTTTGGGTTGTCTAATACTGGTTGCACATATAGAGTAAATGGCAGGGAAATGTTGATGCACAGAGAACCTTGGGGTGCAAGTTCATAGCTCCCTGAAAATGGTGACAGAGGTGAATAGGGTAATGAAGAAGGCATTTAGCTTGCTTACCTTCGTAGATAGGGGTATCGATTATAAGAGGCAGGACATTATGTTGCAGCTGCACAAAACATTGGTTCGGCCATACTCGGAATATTGTGTGCAGTTCTGGTCACTGCACCATAGAAAGGATGTGGTAGCACTAGAAGAAGTGTAGAAGAGATTCATCAGGGTGTTTTCTATAATGGAGGGCTTTAGTTACAAGGAGATATTGGGCAGGCAGGGATTATTACATAGAACATAGAACACTACAGCATAGTACAGGCCCTTTGGCCCCAATGTTGTTCTGACATTTTTCCTGCTCTAAGATCAATCTAACCCTTCCCTCCCACATAGCGTTCTGCTTCACTATCAATCGTGTCTATCTAAGAGTCTCTTAAATGTCCTTAATATATCTGCCCCCATAACCTCTGCCGGCAGTGCGTTCCAGGCACCCACCGCTCTCTGTGTGAAAAACTTACCCCTGACATCCCCTTTATACCTTCCTCCAATCACCTTAAAATTATGTCCCCTCATGTTAGCCATTTTCGCACTGGGAAAAAGTCTCTGACTGTCCACTCAATCTATGCCTCTTATCATCTTGTAAACCTCTATCAAGTCACCTCTCATCTTCCTCCTCTCCAAAGAGAAAAGTCCTAGCTCACTCAACCTATCCTCAGAAGACATGCTCTCCAATCCAGGCAGCATCCTGGTAAATCTCTTCTGCACCCTCTCTAAAGCTTCCACATCCTTCCTATAATGAGGCGAACAGAACTGAACACAATACTCCAAGTGTGGTCTGACCAGAGTTCTATAGAGCTGCAACACTGGAGCACAGGAGACTGAAGGGTGATCTTATTGAGGTTTATGAAATTAAGAGGGGCAAAGTTGGGGTGGATAGTGGCAGTCTTTTTCCATGGGTAGGGGAGTCTAAAAATAGAGGACATAGTTTCAAGGTGAGAGGGAGAGATTTAAAGGAGATCTGAGGGACAATTTTTTCACACAGATCGTGGTGGGTGTGTGGAACAAACTGCCAGAGGAGGAGGGTACAATCACAGTGTTTAGGAGACTTTGGAACTGGTGCATGGGTAAGGAAGGATTTAGATTAATTTATTGTCATAATACTCCAAGGTGCAATGAAATTCCTTCCTTGCCTGAAGCTTACAGAATAAACAGTATACATGGTAATAATAAATACAGCGATGAGTGCAAAATAACAGAATGATGCAAAATATAGTGGTGCAAACTGAAGTAGTGCAAAAAGAAATGCTAAAGTGACAATAACCGAAGAGGTAGAATGAAGGTTCAAGAGCATGGCAGCACCTCCGGGAAGGGTGTGTGGAAGAGGTGATTGGTTCAGAGTCTGACAGCAGTGGGGAAGAAGCTGTTCTTGAGTCTGGTCATCTGGGCCTTCAAGCTCCTGTATCTTCTCCTAGAAGGTAGAAGAGAGGAAAAGGAATGGCCAGGGTGGCAGGCATCCTTGATGATACTGTTGGATTTCGTGATGCCACGTGATGTGGGCCAAATGTGATTGAGTCGGATCAGCGTGAATGGGCATCTTGATCAGCATGGACGAGTTGGGCTGAAGGGTGTGTTTCCATGCTTCACACCTCGATGACTCTCTGTGATCCTATCCATCCTTCAAGGTTGTGCATTCTCAATCATCATGACTTTCCCATGAAGAGATTTTGATTGGAAAGAGGGCCTTCAGTACACAAAGTCCAAAGACTATTAAGCACGCGTTTTTATACCAAACCTACACTAGTCCAATTTTATTCTCTCCCCATTCCCATCAATTCCCCCCAGATTTTTATCACTCATCTACACACTCGGGGCAATTTACAGTGGCCAATTTACCTAACAACCCGCACATCTTTGGAATGTGGGAACAAAGCAGAGCACCTGTGGGAAACCCACACGGTCACAGGGAGAATGTGCAAACTCCACAGAGACAGGACGGGCTGCCGGAGCTATAAGGTGTTATGTACTCAGTGAATGTTCCTTTCAGATAGAGTGTGTGTGTGTGTGTGTGTGTGGCGTGCTTACGTCAATAGAAGATAAAGGACGTAATGACGTTGTTGAAGAAGTCAGAAGAAGGGAGAGAGAGAGAGAGACACCAGCCTGCTAGTGTTCTCTATCGATGGATGAGAAACAATAACTGTGTCTACCACTGAAATCCATGTATGGAAGTTGGAAGTAATCCGGTGGAGTTCACTTTGTTGCTGACCTGTAGAAGGAAACAGGTATTTGTGTGTGGACGACCACGATTCGGATGCTTTTCGGGGTGAGGAAGTCACTACCGAGTAAACACTGAAGTGTCATTTGGGTTCCATCGTGGAACATTTGGATTTCGTATTTACTCTCTCTATGTTTCTCTACGTCTACGTCTTATCTTCAGACAACGGTGGTTGTTGAAGAAGCCCTTGCTCACGTTTCACCTTATGGCTTGCGGAACTGAACTTTAAGAACCATTCCTGAACTTGGAGTTTGGGACTTTGCCACACACACACGAAGAGTTTAGTTTTGGGGTTAACGTTCAAGGTTTAACATTTTTGAATTCTAACATACTAACATCTTTACTTCTATTTTTCGTATTATCATAAGTAGTGATTAATAAAATAGTTTTTAACACTGAATCATGCTCAGTGTGTTTCTTTTGTTGCTGGTTCGTGACAAAGGCAACAGCTCTATGTACTGTGCCAGCTTGCTGTACAATAATACTTTCCTCATGGCATCTCTGATTCTTTTACCAATTACTTTAAAACCTGCCAATCCTTCTTTCATTGCTCATTGTTCCTCCTTACGTATGCTACTAGAATTTGTTACTTTTAACATCTCTCTCAAACCTTGTCAGCTCTGAGGAGAACATCCTTCCAGAGATTCCTAGCTTACATAAAACCAGAGAACCTGCAGTCCAGGCACAAGCTGATCAGAATGTTTTATTGTATGTGTTAAATAAAGTAATTTATTTATCAAAACTACTTTTAATATTTACAATGCCCAGGAGTATTATCCATTCTATTTCGAATCACTAATCGGGTGGGAAACGAATCTGTCTCCCTTGTCATCGACTCATTGGTGTTGTACATGCTGAATTGTCCTTACTGTATGTGCACAGGAATACCTCAGGAATGTCTTAAGTTTTCATATGTAAGGCTTTGCTGATGGGAATCCCTGAGCTGTTGTACAAGAAGAGGATGAAGTCCAGTGTCAAATTTTTCACAGTTACATTGTCTAGCTCCAGATACCCCACCTCACACTCATCTATTCATTTACCTAAACCAAACTTCAACAGGAGTCATTGGGAGAAACTCTCAGCTGGGCTGGTGGTGTAAGACACACAATGTCAGTTCAACTGCTGGTTGCAGTTTAGTGGAAAGGAAAATCGAGATTTTCTTTATAACTTGCTAATTTTTCAGGATCTGGATATCACTGGCAAGGCCAGCATTTATTGCCCTTCCTTTGAGAAGATGGTGGTGAACAGCCTTCCTGAAGAAATGCAGTCCTTCCAGTGAAGGTACTCCCACAGTGCTGCTGGGAGGGAGAGTTCCAGGATTTAGACCCAGCAAGGAACGCTGATATATTTCTAAGTTGGAATGGAGAGCAACTTGAAGGGGAACACAGAGGTTTTCTCATGCGCAATCTTGGTGGTAGAGGTTGTAGCTTTGGGAGATGCAATCAGAGTTGCCTGGGTGCATTCTGCCGATGTTACTCCAGGCAGCCTGTGCTCTTGCAGTGGAGAGAAGGAACATTTAGCGTGGTGGGTGGAAGGCCAATCAAACAGACTGCTTTGTCCTGGGTGGTAACAACTCATCTGATACCATCAGTTTGAGACCCAGCCCAATATTACCCTTTCAGGAGAGGAGAAAAGAAGGTAAGGAAAACTGGAGAAATATAATAACTTTAAAGAACATGATTTCTTTTTTTTACTTCATACAATTTGAAATTCCTTGGCCACTGCCAATATCACCCCACCCTTTAAATGGGAAGTGGGTGTGTCAATGCCTGAGGTAACTGGTTCTTTGACAATCCCACCCTTTCTCAAAGGAATTACCTCATTGCCACTTGGCACTTTCCAACAGCAGCAGAGCAGGATTTGGAAAGGATTTTTAAAACTCAGCAACAGCAATGTTGGTTTGGAGCACAAGTGTTGCACATTGTTTTGGATGGTGCTTGTATGTAGTTTCACAGATTTGTTGCACGTTTTTCAATGTGAGAGAGCTGCTCGCAAGAAGTTTGTAGAAGACCAACTGTTAGTTTTAGTTCTTTGCCCCTTTCGTTCCCCAGTCTGATCCATGTACCAGATTAATATTTTTGGCCCATTTAGCCCATAGAAATAGCACCGACGTCAATGTTTCCAAGTGTGGTTGGAAAGGTAACTTAACCATCATCCCTAAAGTAGGTGTAAAAAACAAACAGCTGGAGGAGCTCAGTGAGTCAAGCAGCATCTGTGGAGACAAAGGGCTGGTCAAGCTAAAATGTCGTCCATCCCTTTGCCTCCACAAATGCTGCTTGACCGGTTGAGTTCCTCCAGCAGTTTGTTTTTGTCCTGGATACCAGCGCCTGCAGTCTCATATGTCTCCTAAAGTAAAGAGTTTCTGATTTACGGTGGGATAAGCAGTCAATCTAAACCCCGCAATCTCTATGATTTTCCTTCATTCTTCAAAAAGTACAAAAGTTAAATTTAACTTTTTTTGAAGAAAGAACATAAATATTTTAAATAAATGATTTTAATACATACGGCTTTTGGTTGCACATTAAATATTTTTAGAGACTTCCATTACTTGTTCAACACGTTTACTAGATTCATCAATGGATTTAGACTATCTCCACAAGTCATTGGAGATGAAGTGCAAATTGTGTTGAAGCTCTCAGCTATACTGGGGTTGGAATTACTGGTGAGAGCTAGATCGAGGTGGGTTCTGTGAGATTGTGTGGTGTTGCATGCAGGAGTGCACTTGAATTGGGTTGGAGAGAGATCCAATGGCATAGTGCTTAAATTACTAAACTAGAAGATCAAATACCTATACTGATAATGCTGAGACATGATACAAACCCCACTGGGATAAATTTGGTTAATTAAATAAATTCTGGCATTAAAAAAAGATTGGAATTAATGAGAACATACTGAACACTGTAAGGTCGTATCTGGTTCACTAATGTCCTGGTTTAAATGGAGAGCCAGACCCACACTATATACTGGTTATAAACTGCCCTCTGAAGTGGGCAAGTTACTCAGTTCGTTTAGGATTGACGATAAATGATGGCACAATGGTGTGGTGGCTTGTGCTGCTGCCTCTCAGCTCCTGTGACCCAGGTTCAAGCCTGACTTCAGGCACACTCTCCCTGTGACCACATGACTTTCCACCAGGCCCTCAGATTTCCTCCAACATCCCAATGATGTGTTGGTGGGCTAATTAGTCATTGTAAATTGCCCTTAGTGTAGATGGGTGGTAGGAAAATCATGGCGGAGATGATGGGCATGTGAGAGGGAATTGGTTTCAGGGAGATAAGTGGGGCAATGGGACTGAAGAGTATGTTTCCGAAAACAGCTTAGACCTGATGGGCCAAATGGTCTCCTTCTGTGTCATGGGGCAAAAAACAAAATGACCAGTGATGTCCACAACCCATAAATGAATTAAAACTGAAATATGTTAGCGGAATACTGGTTGGGGTTCCTAGAAGGATTACTTTGGGGTTTTCAGATAGAATCCAGCTTATATGATGAATCAATTTAAAAGGAACTCATTGCTGTAAGACTATATCAGTGCCTTGTTGAATTGTGAGACCTTGTCCTTCCTGAATATAACAAATGCATATGTATATTGAACTTACCTGGAGTTATCCTCCATTCCCCATTCTAAAGCAAAACAGCATGAGTTCTTAATTAAATTTAAAAAATGTTGCATGGTCCTTGATCATAATTTTCAGCAGAAGAGCTCAATTCACTGCACTATTAATATTCTTTCTCACTTACATTGCAAGTTGATTAAATAAATTAGATTATTTCATGTTACTGTAATCAAAAGAATCATCTTACTTGTACCAGTAAGCAATAGCACCATGAATTTGGGAGGTTGATATTGAATATGATGCTTGGAGGACCCTTGAGCATTACTTCACATCCTGATGAATAAACCCCTGCACTCGCGCCCCCCCCCACCCCACTCCTCACTGTGATCTCAAAAGCATTTTACCATCAGTAAAATCTTGCAAACGTTTCACTTTTATTGGTGTCTGAATGCTGGTTTCTTACAAGAGAACCAGATAGCTACAATTATCAAGTGAATTTATGTTCACACTTTGAATTACATTGATATTGTGGGATTCTGGAATGATATAGAGGAGAGTATAAGTCAGGCAAGTCAAATAATGTAACAATAATCAAGGACAGGACAGAAAACTACTGTCCTTTAAACATGTAATTCATTTAAATCATATAACTATTACAGCAAAATCTATTTAATAACCATAAATTACATTGATATTTTATGTGGGTTGGCATGATATAGTGTTTTAATTAATCTTTTGCTGGAAGATAATCAAAGCATAAATGGCTGTTTGCAGATGATTAACAGCAATTTTTGAACACTCCACATACTTTAATTTCACGCCTGTCTCCTATAAAATCTGATTCATAAATTCAAGTGAGCAATTGTGAAATGGCAGTGGGACTTTTTTTCTCAACGTGCAGAGACAGAGGTCTAGACTTTAAATTACATTCTAATGGACTGAGAATTATTACAGGGGCCTCAGCAACTTTATAGTTACATTCATAAACTGAGTGGGAGGTCATTTTGACATTTTTGGAATTCCTTTCAATTTTTACAACACTATATATTGGACATCATTTTTTTGTAGCATTCTTTAGGTGGATGACAAATTCTCTATTTGTGTCCAGAGAGCTTTAAATGTCAAGTATGGCTCATTTGGTAACACCCTGATTTCCATGAGAAGAAGCTTCAGTCCAAGTCCCAATTCAGCTATTGAGTACAAAATAAAAACAGAAAATGCTGGAAATACTCAGCAGGTGAAGCTGCATCTGTGGGAAGAGAAACAGAGGTAACGTTTCAGGTCGAAGACCCTTCGTCAGGACTGGAAAGGAGACAAAAGAAGATCATAAAGCTGTAGGGAGGATTGGGGAAGAGGTCTCTGATAGGTAAAACTAGGGTAACCATGAGGATAACATGTTAACAAGGTTATCTGGTCAATAAGTGAATGGCAGCAGTTAGAGTGTAAGAACATAGACAAAAGGACACTGACCAAATAATGTAGGAGTTGCAAAGTGCAGAGCAGGAAGACATGCCTGGCAGGTCAGTCAGGGCATGTTCTCCATTCCTGAGAGAAACCAAAGGAAGCTGAGTCATTATACAGACAGAAAAATTACCTGAAGTTGTAGAATTCAATGTTAAATCCAGAAGGCTGCAACGAGCCCAGACGGAAGATGAGGTGCTGTTCCTCAAGCTGCAGGGAGGGTGAGGGAGGGTGGTGTATCTCTGATAGGGTAAAACCAGGATGACCATGGGGACAAGGTTATAGAACATAGAACACTACAGCACAGTACAGGCCCTTCAGCCCACAATGTTGTGCTGACATTTTATCCTGCTTTAAGATCTATCTAACCCTTCCCTCCCACATAGCCCCCTACTTTTCTATCATTCATGTGTCTACCTAAGAGTCTCTTAAATGTCCCTAATGTATCTGCCCCCACAACCTCTGCTGGCAGTGCGTTCCACACACCCACCACTTTCTGTGTATTCCACGCACCCCTGACGTCCGCCTTATACCTTCCTCCAATCACCTTAAAATTATGTCCCCTCATGTTAGCCATTTTCGCCCTGGGAAAAGGTCTCTGACTGTCCACTCGATCTATGCCTCTTATCATCTTGTACACCTCTATCAGGTGACCTTTCATCCTCCTTTGCTCCAAAGAGAAAAGCCCTAGTTCGCTCAACCTATCCTCATAAGACATGCTCTCCAATCCAGGCAACATCCTGGCAAATCTCCTCTGCACTCTCTCTAAAGCTTCCACATCCTTGCTATAATGAGGCGACCAGAACTGAACACAATACTCCGAGTGTGGTCTAACCAGAGTTCTATAGACCTGCAACATCACCTTGCAGCTCTTGAACTCAATACCCCGACTAATGAAGGCCAACACTCCATACGCCTTCTTAACAACCCTATCAACCTGCATGGCAACCTTGAGGGATGTATGGACATGGACCCCAAGATCCCTCTGTTATCTGGCCAATGAGTGAATGGGAGCAGTTAGAGAGTGAGAGCGCAGACAAATGAACATGGACAATAGAATGTGGGAATTGCAAAATGCAGAGCAGGAAGGCATGGCCAGCAGGTCAGGCTGGGCATGTCCTCCAATCCCAATGGTAAAAAAAACAGAAAAAACGTGGGGAGAAAAAAAGAAACACACAAGCTGAGTCAATATAGAGGATGGACAACCGATACCGTCAGAGAAATCAAGTTACCTGAAGCTGTAGAATTCAATATTGAGTCCAGAAGGCTGCAATGTGCCCAGACAGAAAATGTGATGCTGTTCCTTAAGTTTGCTATGGACTTTATTGTAACAGTACAGGAGGCCATAAACTGATAGATCAGAGAGGGAGTGGGATGGAGAATTAAAGTCGTGGGCAACAGGGTGCTCAGGGTCACCTCTGCAGACTGAACACAGGTGTTCCACAAAGCAGCCACCCGATCTGCAGTTCGGTTTCTCCAGTCCAGAGGAGAACACACCGTGAACACCGATTGGAGGGAGTGCAAGTGAGTGGCCGCTTCACCTGCAGAGCCTGTTTGTGCTCCTGGATGATAAGAAGGGTGGTGGTGAAAGGACAAGTTTGAGTGCAAAAGTCGTGGTCAGTGGTCCAATGCAGTCCAAAGTAAGTGCTGCAATGTCAGAGATATTGAATTTCAGATAAGGTGTTGAACCCTGGTCAGTTGCCCCTGTTGGTATAAAACATTCCCTGGCACTATTTTGAGGAAGAACAGGGGAGTTATCCTTGATGCCCTGGCCACTATGTCTCTCAGTCAACATCGCAATAACTGGTTGTCACGTCACTGTTTGAGCATGATAACTGGGTGTATATTGGCTTCTCTGTTTCCCAGATAACAGCAATGACTGCAAAGGCACTTCATTAAAATGCTCTGGGATGACGTCAAGAGGTTTCCATAAATGAAAATCTTCTTTCAATTTCTTTTTTACTTGCTTGAGTTTAGATTTAATTTCTTTCTTCATAATCTTTTCCTGTCATTGTTTGCATACTTATTTCTTTTATTAGCTTATTTATTGGTTCCGTCTGCCAGGGTTTATCCTTCTGTGAACAGAATGGTACAGGCTGATGAATAAGGTTGCAAATATTGTGGCCCACTGTGCCACCTAATATAGGTGTCTCGGAGTGCCTCATTATTGCTTGTTTGTTAATGTTTGTTTCTTTCCTAAATAGTTAAGAAACTGGAATCCTCATCAAATAATGAATTATACTGTGATGGGCAAAGCTAAAGTACACATTTATAATCTATCAATTTAGGATTTCAACTTGATTACAAAGATTTAGGCTGACACCTCGCAGATATACTGAAGGACTGCTGCAAAGGTTTCATCTTTCAGATGGGACTCTGATCTGAGGTCCCTTCTGCAGTCTCAGGTGCACAAAAGTGATCCCCTGGCACAACTTGGAAAAGGAGCAGAGGGTCAACTCTGGTGCTCCAAACCACTCAATGCAACTGTAAAACAGATTATCTATTTGTGAACTCATTTGTGGGAGCTTGCTGTGGACAAATTGGTTGCTATGTTTCCTACTTTATAGAGTGATTATACTTCAAAAGCAGCTCACAGGCTATAAAGTGGAACACTTTGAAAGGATGTGGAAGTAGCTATGTAAATGCAAGTTCTTTTCTTCTCCGATATTTCTCTTATCCCTTCTATCTTTTAAAAAAAGATCATAAGGCCTATTTCTTTTATTTCTCTGGACCATTATTCCACATTGAAAAAATGTCTGAAGCATGACTGAAACAAAAACACCCACTTGTTTGGGAAAATAGAAGACTTAACAGAAGATGATGGAGGCAGGTAATCTCACTACATAGAATCGTAGAATCACACAGCACAGAAACCAGCCCTTTCAGCCCACTTTGTCCATGCCAACTGTGAAGCTGATTAAAGCTAATTCCACGGTTCACATCCTTCAAAACCTTTTCGATCCAAGTACCTGTCCAGTCCCTTTTAAGCATCGTAATTGTACCTGCCTCCACCGCCTCCTCTGGCAGCTCATTCCAGTAAACCAACACCCTCTGTGTGAAAAACCCACACTTCAGATCTCCTTTAAGCTTCTCCCTTCAACCTGTGCTCTCTAGTTCTAGACAACTCTGCCCTGGGTAAAAGGCTCTGATTATCTATCCTATCTATGCCTCACATAATTTTGTAAACCTCCATAAAGTCACCCCTCAGCTCCCACAAATGAGTTCTCAAACAGCCTCTTACATTCCAGTGAGAGGCCTTGCACCTTATTGTCAACCTGCACTGCACTTCCCTGTAGCTGTCACACTGTACTCTGTCTTCCGTTATTGTTTTTACCCTGTACTACCTCAATGCACTGGTAATGAATTGACCTGTACGATCGGTATGCAAGACAAGTTTTTCACTTTACCTCGGTACAAGTGACAATAATAAACCAATACCAATACCAATGTCTTCAGAGAACCACAGCTCTCCATTCATGGTGAATCACTTCTGCATTCTTTCTACTGCTGCAACATCCTTCCTGTAGTGTGGTGACCAGAACCGCACACAATACTCCAAGTGTGGTCTAAGCAATGTTTCGTAATTTAAGAAGCATCTGGATGAATCACCAAAGCAGGATTAAGTGCTATGGATTAAGTGCTGATAAACGAGATTAGTATAGATATGTATTTGATGGTCAGCATAGACAAGGTGGGCTGAAGTTTCTGTTTCTGTGCTGTATGACTCAATGACTCTGTGGGAAGCGGTTAATCAAAAAATAAATGATTTCATTGTAGCCCTTGAGATTAGGCATTCAATGTTACATCAGAAAGTTGCTCTTACTGTTATACCAATTGACAGCTAAAGCTTATTCCAATCCAAATTTACAAGGAAGAGGAAAATAGCATAAAGAAGAGAATTTAAAAGTCCCCTCATTGCTTTGCAAAGAATTCCATATTAAAAATGTTTTTGTGATATATGTAAGGAAATCACCACACTTTGCTGTGGTAGTAACCTGTCGAACTGAGATCTGGATCGGAAGAGGTGGATTTAAAGGCAAAAGCAGTTGTGAAGTGCCTCAGTTTAATTTAAGGAAGGAAAGGTTTGCAATCACATTTCCTTTTCATATTTTTCTCACAACATAGGAGGCCAACTGACCCATCGACTCTGTGGTGGCTCTCAGGGCTATCCCATTAGTTCTATACCTCTACTTATTTCCCTGTAACCTAGAATGCCTGCCATGACCATAGGCTGCCCCAGAGCGCACTAAAGCCAGTGAAGTTGTTTTTAATATTACTCATTGTTGAAATGTGAGTGTGGTCAAAAATCCACACAATATGACCCTACACGGTAGTGTAGCGGTTAGCATAACGCTATTACAGCGCCAGCGACTTGGGTTCAATTCCAGCCATTGTCTGTAAGGAGATTGTACGTTCTCCCCGTGTCTGCGTGGGTTTCCTCCGGGTGCTCCAGTTTCCTCCCACATTCCAAAGACGTATGGGTTAGGAAGTTGTGGGCATGTTATGTTGGCACTGGAAGCATAGCAACACTTGTGGGCTGCCCCCAGAACACTCTATGCAAAAGATGTATTTCACTGTGTATTTTGATGTACATGTGACTAATAAAGATATCTTATCTTATCTACAAATGGTAGTGAGATAATGATCAGAACAATCTGTCTGGTGATGTTGGTTGAGGGAATAATCTCAGCCAGAAATGCTACAATGTGATTTATACCTCAATCTGAGAAGGAAAACCACTTCATCTACAGAAATCCTTTCCAGGAATCCAATGGCGTATCAGACCAGACATTGTCTCCATGGCCTTTGACCCAGGGGTGAGAACATTCTCTCACAAGGAGTCAAGCCATGGTTGACTCCTTTTATTGTGATTCAAAGGTAACCACACTACATCAATACAAGTTGATGTTTTATTCCTTATTTATTTCTGTGAAATTGGATTGAATTATCCTTTCAATAAGATCATGTGGGACAGAAATTCATCCGGTTATATTCCCTAAATACATTGAACTCTGCTCCCGAATTTCATCCGCTGAAGTCTTGGATAGACACATGAATATGCAGAGTATGGAGGGATATGGACCATGTGCAGGCAGAAGGGATTAGTTTAATTATGTGTTATTAGCTTAACTAGATCGGTACAACATTGTGGGCTGAGGGGCCCTGTTCCTGTGCTGTACTGTTCCATGTTCTATGGCAATAGAATTGAAATTCAGAAGTCGAATCCAGGGTTACTAAATTACCATGTCTTGCGTTGAACATGTGCAGCACAGTGCCAAGCCACAAACACAAATGCAAACAACTCGTTTGAGTGTTTGAGCCTTCCAGACCAGGGAATGAGCAGCTGAAGGAACAGCAATGGCCTCAGATCCTTGTAAGCAGATAACTGATGTATCTAGCAGCTCCCGCTCCTGTCAGTCCTTTGTGTAGGTGTTGTAAAGACCCCATCCCTGCGGAGGAGTCTGGTGACCCTTATGTCACAGCAGGATAATAACCACTTAGGTGGAAGTACCAGAGGATCTCACCTGTGGAAATATAGCTGAAAAAGACATAAAGGCCAACAGAGAAAAAGGGAAGAGAGGCGAGAAAATTGACAGAGACAAACAATAAAAATACAAAGTAGGTTTCACATCAGTCAGGGAGTAAATTGCATCTTAAATAGCCTTACTGAATAGACCTCTGTCATTTTAACATATGAATGGGATTATAATTAACCTGCTGAATGATTCCCTGATTTATTTGCACCCATCCTTCAGGAGTTCAAAGTGAAATATGGTCAAAAAACAATGATAACCAACATAAAGTAGTATCATCGCTTTATATAATTAGCATTTTCAGTGCAGCTAATTTTAATTTTTAATAGAAAAATCTGTCAGTGGTTGGGGCTGATTTTGTGTTTGGTGCACAGCAGCTCCACAAAGGGATTGTCACCCTGTTGAAGTGTACCCAAAATTCGTGTAAGTGACTAAACTTCCATTTTTTCTCGGTGTGGGTACGGTAAGCTAAATTGTACAGTTGCAAGATTAATGCACATGTATTTTTTTTAAAGTCCTCAATTATGCTTATAATATATAAACATCCAAATTATTTGCTCCTTAAAGCTGATAATGATTTTAACTGCCTAGATCTAGTCTTTTGTCACAAATCATTTAACCCCATAAATGATTTGTGGGGATTCTGGCTGGGTAAGAAACTTGACCGTTCTGGCATTCTGTATTGATACTTTATTATATCTGGCTATTATTTCTATAATATAACTGGCTCCCTTGCAGTTGGAATGATGTCTGAATTAGAATGATTCTTGGATACCTGCCTGGCTCTCAACTCCCCTCAAAGCCCAAGGCTGAAACAATGGTTTCCTATAGAACGAGGGACTTTCAGCAACCCTTGCACACAAGACAAAGCTTATGTGGGGGATCCATCACTCATTTCCAACCTCAAATTACATTCCCCTCTCTCAAAAAATAATCACATGACTGCAATCAGTTCTCCTGAACTCTCAAATTTCCCTTTCACCTCCAAATACATTATTCTATATCTGATGAACATGCTGTTAAAACTCACCTACTCAAACAGTGTAGGTCCTTGAAGAGCAGAGAGACCTTGGGGTGCAAGTCCAAGGCTCATTGAAAGTGGCTACACAGGTAGATAGGGTGGTTAAGAAGGCTTATGGAATGCTTGCTTTCATTAATCGAGGTATTGAGTATAGGAGTCAAGAAGCTATGATGTATCTCTATAGAACTCTGGTTAGGCCAAATTTAGAGTATTGCGTGCAATTCTGGTCACCTCACTACAGGAAGGACGTCAAAGCTTCAGGGAGGGTGCAGAGGAGGTTTACCATGATGCTGTCTGGATTAGAGGGCATGTGCTTTAAGGAGAGGCTGGACAAACTTGGGCTCTTTTCTCTGGAGCGGCGGAAGCTGAGGGGTGATCTGTTGGAAGTGTATAAAATTATGAGGGGCATAGATAGGGTGGACAAGCAATATCTTTTTCCCATTATTGAGCGATCCAATACCAGAGGGCATGCACTTAAGGTGAGAGGGGGTAGGTTCAGAAGAGACGTGAGGAGTAAATTTTTTACTGAGAGAGTGGTGGATGCCTGGAATGTGTTGCCTGATAGGGTGGTGGAGGCAACTTCATTGGGGTCTTTCAAGAAGGGCTTGGATGGGCACATGAATGAGAGGAAAATGGAGGGATATGGGCATTCTGTAGGTAGGAGGGATTAGCTATGTTGGCACAACATTGTGGGCAGAAGGGCCTGTTCTGTGCTGTACTGTTTTATGTTCAAAACCAGAATCTCAAAAACCAAATTTATCATGGTGAAACTTTTCTTGAAACCCAAACAAATTTTCTCCTAATCATAATATCCTAATGTACTTAACTTGGTACTGTGCGTCTTTTCTTTGGCCTTCAGCTTTTATCTAACTTGTGCAAAGCAAAAAGGTTGCATATCACTCCTGCACTATACACACTTGTCAAAATGACTGTCTAATGGTCATCTTAAACCCACCTTTGCTTCATAATCCCCAATATTCTTACACAACAAAAAATATGATTGATCTGAGTCATGAACGTCCCAGTTGATGCATTTTCTTTACTTCTACACCACACATCCCCTTTGTAACTTTAAACTCACAGCTCCAGCCATGTGGGTTCAATCCCAACCTCTGGTTGATGACTGTGTGGAGATTCTCCCGGTGTCTGTGTGGGCTTCCTCCCACGTCCCAAAAATGTGTGGGTTGGTATGTTAAATGGCCACTGTAAATTAGCCCCAGTGTGTAGGTGAGTGGTAGAATCTGAGGTGGGTAGTGGAGAGGTGAGTTGATGTGAATGTGGTGGGAATAAAGTGTAAAAATCTTGTAAGTGCTTGCTGGACTCAGCAGACCATAGGGCCTGTCTCCATGCTGTATCTCTCCATGATTCTAACTCTATGGACCACTGCTGTGGTCCCCATAAGTCTTCTCTTTTCCAGAAGACAAAGCTTTCATCTTCCCTGTCAGACAGAACATCTCATTTCTGGTGTCCCATCTGTTAATCCATTTCACATGTTCTCATGTTCTTCATAGACTCTATGTTCTTATTCTTTTTGTATTATAAAGACCACAACTGTGCACAGTGGGAAATAACTCTCTGTAACTACAATATAGGCTGTTTTTATACTTCTCAAAGAACATTGCTAATGGATCTTGTGAAACTGAGTCAGTTACCAATATAGCATCGAAGTCAGTGGTTCAGGACATAGGTAACAGCTTAAATCTTCAAATAATTCTTTGAAGCAAAACAGCAGAAATCAATTATTCTCCTGATTTGGTGTTAGGTACAAGGACAGAGTTGTATTATGAGAGCATCTTGCATTTTCCTTTCAGCATGCTTTACAGCTGCTGAAGTATTTTTGAGGTGTAGCTGTTCCAATTTGAGCAAACGACAATCTCCCACACACAATGGTAAGCTAATGACCAGGTAATCTGTTCCAGTAATATTTTAGTAAACTGTTCTGTTGAGAAGTGAATATTGGCCTGGACACTGTGGAGAATTGTGCGGTGTTACTCCAGAGTCACTACTCTGTCTGACGTGTGGAAAACTACTTCCACGAGCTCTGGGCTTCTCTGAGGCATTCTATCCTATCAAATTTACCAGAGCCCTCACTGATTTATTTTATGGAGAGCAAAAGGTCAATTTATTTACTTTATGAAAACAACTTACATGAATTGAGTGAGTACATCAATTCCCTTCCTCACTTAAGAATGGTACAGAGTAGAATACAAAAGTACTTTTTGCTAGGCCCATGACAATATAGTTATAGTATCTGTCTTAAATCAGTCCTGGCACTCAAAATCAGGATTTAGTCAATGTAGCTGAGAAACCACCTATATTATCAAACTTTTAAACATTGGTTGCTAAAGGCAGGTAATTTTATTTGACCACAGATGCCAAAGTGTTGGTGATATGTTAGCTCATTGAGTCTCTGGAGTTCCTCATATTCAGTATAGATTTAATTTAGCAGAGTTAAAGAGAATTAACTTTATAACTTCCTTCTCAGAATTTAGGCAGCATTTATATGATTGACACTTATCGGTCATCCTTGATTGGTGTCAGGACTGTAACACATAAAAATGTAATTCGAAATACAATAGTAAAATACCATCTGTCTGAAATGTAGATTTATAGATTTCTACAGTGTAAAGATGAAATTGAAAGGCACCCAGCTGTGTGGGAAAGGGGTTCCATTGCCATTCAGTAGAGAGATTTTGACCCATTGACATTGAAGGATTGGCCGAGTGGATTCAATCAGGATAATCTGACAGTTGGACATGACTGACTCCGTACTGGAGACACGGGAGACTGCAGGTGCTGGAATCTGTAGCAACAAACAATCTGCTGGAAGAACTCAGCGGGTCCAGCAGCTGCTGTGGGGGGAAAGGAATGGAGGTGGTAAAACATAGGACACGGAGGGAAAACGGTGGGGAGAAGTGGTGAATTGAATGCACATGCCTGACATCCTGTCTGGGGCTGAAGTGGGAGACCTGGTCCTGATGTAGGGTGTCAACGACAATTCCTTTCCTCCCACAGATGCTGCTCGACCCGCTGAGTTCCTCTTGCAGATTGTTTGTTGTTCATTGAGTCCCTACTCTTGGCTACCAAGTCTGTTAAGGTGGTGGAAAGTGTCTATTTGGATGTGTTGTTGGAGATGACTTGGTAAGTTGCAACCTATTACAGGCACACAATGTAGACGTGGTACACCAGTGGACCTTCATTGCCATTCAAGCAAATTGTTTTCTTCTGAATGGCATCGAACACCTTGAGTGTTGGTGCAGCTTCTCCAAGTAAGTAGAAGTTAATCAATCATTTACCTGACTTGAAACTTGTGAGTTGTGGAAAGGCTTAGGGGATTCAGGAAGTGAAGTATTCAATGCAGAACATGCGGTCTCTGACATGTTGTATATGTGACTGCTAACCATCAGAATGTTGATGATGGAGCATCTGATGATTGTAATGCCATTGGATAAATAGTTAGTCTGCCCTGTTTTAGAGATGCTCATTGTAGGCACTCATATGGTATAAATGTTACTTCTAGTTATCAGCAAGCAAGTTGCAAATATAGACCATCTTCTGACCTGAGAATCATGACTGGATAAGATAAGATATCTTTATTAGTCCCATATACATTGAAACACACAGTGAAATGCACCTTTTGCATCAAGTGTGCTGGGGGCAGCCTGCAAGTGTCGCCATGCTTCTGGAGCCAACATAGCACGACCACAACTTCCTAACCCGTACGTCTTTGGAATGTGGGAGGAGACCAAAGCACCTGGAGAAAACCCACACAGACACAGGGAGAACATACAAACTCCTTTCAGACAGTGGCCGGAATTGAACCCAGGTCGCTGGCGCTGTAATTGCGTTACACTAACCACTACATCACCATGTTGAACAATCAGCAAGCAGTCCACCTCTCATGCAGTGATGCAGATGATTGATGGAGCAAAGATAGCGACACCTGGGAGGTTGATTGGAGTGAGCAGCTCCTGCAGAGATGTCCTAGAAATGAATAGATTGCCCTTGGAAAACCAGAATCACCTCTGTTTATGCCAGTTATGAGTTCGAAGTCCAGAATCTTTTTCCTCTGCTTTCCCTTATTTTACTTGGGCTTCTGAATGCCACATTTGGTTCAATCCTTCCCCAAAATCCAAGCTGGTTGCCCTCATCTCATTTTTGAAATTCACCTCTTTTGGCCTTGTATGGACCAGGCTATAGTGAGATTTGGAGCCAAGTGATTCTGGTGGAATCCAAATCAAATATCCCTAACTATTGTGTTGATTATTGGTTTAAATAGCACTTAATAGTACAGGAGATACATGTTTTATTCATTTTCTTAAATATGAATATACAAGTTAGGGGTAGGAGTAGGCCACTTGGTTCCTAAGGCCTGCTCTGCCATTTAATGTCAGGGCTGATCTGATTATAACCTTAGCTCCTTTCATCCTCTTGCTTGTCCAGAGTCTATGACCTCTGCCTTAAAATTATTCAAAGAACTTGCTTCCCCTTCCTTTTGAGGAAGAGGGTTCCAAAGACTTACCACAAAAAAATTTCTCCTCATCACAGTGTTAAATCGGTGATCTCTGTTTTTAAATAGTGGCCCTTGTTCTAAGTTCTCCCACAAGAGGAAACAACCTCTGCACATCCAACCTGTCAAGACCAGTCAGGATTTTACATGCTTCAGTCAAGTCTCCTCTTATTCATCTGATCTTCAGTGGGTCGAGCCCCAGTCTGTCCAACCTTTCCACATAAGACAACTCAGCCATTTCAGGTATCAGTCCAGTGAACCTTCTCTGAATTGCTTCCATTGCATAAACATCCTTCCTTCAACAAGCAGATCAATACTGTGCACGGTTGTGGCTTTACTAATGCCCTATATAACTGAAGCATAACCTCCCTAAAATTGTGTTCTGTTCTCCTAGCAGTAAACAATAAGCATTCCTAATTACTTGCTGAACCTCTGTATTGGCCTTTTATGAATTATGTACCAGGGCACTCAAATCCCTCTGGATCTCAGAGCTTTTGAATCTCTCACCCTTCAGATAACATGCTTCTTTTTTTAAAACATTTTCCTGGCCAAAACAAACAATTTCATGTTTTCCCACATTACGCTCCACTTGACAGATCTTTAACAATTCACTTGACCTATCTACATCTCCCCGTGGTCGTCTTACGTTTTCTTAACAACTTCCCTTCCCACCTAACTTTATATCATCAACACATTTAGTAACCAGACCTTTGGTGCCTCCATCAAAGTAATTTACATAAGCTGTGAAAAGTTGAGGACCCAGCACCGATCTCTGTGGCACACCACTTGTTACATCTTGGCAATCATAAAATGACCGATTTATGCCTTCTCTCTGTTTCCTGTTGACCAGCTGATGATCTACCTACATCAATATATTACCTCCTATACATGGAGTTTTTATTTTTCTGCTCTGACCTTTAACGCTGAAGATTATTGAATGCCATCCACCACTTCACCTTTATCCATAAACATGGTACTTCTTTAAAGAATTCCAGTAACTTGATCAACATAATTCCCCTTTCATAAAACAATGATTAAACGCATTAATGGACTAGTTAGGATTTGGTTGATTCAGTCAGGGCAAACCTGGGCAAATCTATATCATCAGTAGACCCAAGTGGATACACAGGGATAGATAGGCTGAAGACTTACGCAGCACGTCAACTGGGACCTTGTCAGAGCCTGGAGCCTTTGCCGGATCCTTTGCATTCAACTGGGCCTTGATATCATGTGGAGTGAATTGAATCAGTTGAAGTGTGTATTGAATTTGTGATTGTGGGTGTTTCAGGAAGTGACTGTGATGCTTCATCCACACAATACTTCTGCCTGAGGCTGGTTATTTCTTCTTCTGTTCACACATGCTGGGTTCCACCATCAAGACTAACGGTAGAATCATAGAGTAATACAGCATGGAAACAGGCCCCTCGGCCCAACTTGTCCATGCTGACTAAGATGCCCCTCTAGTTTCCAGTGGTATCCAAAAGGACAGCTTGTAACTCTTCCATGAGAGTTAGAATTGCTTTCACTCTTTAAGTGAACAAGGACTTATGTTGTGCCATGGTGTATACGATAATAATCTAATCTAATCTAATCGTTTCAGGAAGAGCTTTTTCCCCTCTGCCATCAGATTTCTGAATGGTCCATGAACCCAAGAACACTACCTCGTTATTCCTCTTTTGCACTATTTATTTATTTTTGTAATTTTTATGTCTTGCACTGTACTGCTGCCGCAAAAAAAACAAATTTCACGACATATGTCAGTGATAATAAACCTGATTCTGATTACTGATGACATTTTTCCTCAATACTTCACAAATATGTATGTAGAACTTCTGGTTATGATAACATTACCTGGGATCGAGTTACTGATTCAGCTAAGAACTAGATGCAATGTTGCTGGTAGATGTGGAAATGTCCAATCCGAATATAGGTCTTATTTCAATTGAAACCAGGTTCAGTACCATTAACAATCTTAATAGATGATGCTATATGTCAATTCCTTCCCCACCCGATATGCCAGGGAGAGAACGTACATATTTCTTATATTCCTTACGATACAGGAGAAAGCCATTCAGTTCTTTGAGTCCTTGCCAGCTCTTAGAGTAATCCCATCAGTGCCATTCCCCCACTTATTTCCCTGCAACCTCTTCTTTTACACATGCCCATTTACAGCCCCTCATTCCTTCACCTTCACACTGAGGGTAATTTACAGTAGATTCATAGCGTAATACAGCATGGAAACAGGCCCTTCAGCCCAACTCATCCATGCTGCCCAAATGCCCATCTAAGTTAGTCCCATTTGCCCGTGTTTGGTCCATATCCTTCTAAACATTTCCTGTCCATGTACCTATCAAAATGTATCTTAAATGTTGTTATTGTACCTGCCTCATTGACCTCCTCAGGCAGCTTGTTCCATTTACGCACCACCCTCTGCGTGAAGAAGTTGCCCCTCAGGTCCCTTTTAAATCTTTCCCCTTTCACTTTAAACCTATGGCCTCTAGTTTTTGATTCCCTTTTCCCGGCAAAAAGACGGTGTGCATTCAACCTATCTATGCCCCTCAAGATTTTATACACCTCTATAAGGTCAATTAACAACAACAAGGGATATGGGAGGAAACAGAAGCGTCTGGGGTAAACCACTGGTCACGGACAGATTGTGCAAACTCCACATAAACAGCACCAGAGGCAGCGTGAATTGAGCCCCGGTCTCTGGAACTATGAGACAGCTGCACTACCCGCAGTGCCACTTTGTAGCACCTGTGGTCTTCCAGCAAGAGTCAGTGTGTAACTTTCAATAGAGATTAGGATCCAAAGATAGGAATCAAAGCAGCCCAGCATTGGTGGCAGAGGATCATCTCTGATACTACTGAAATAATTAAAGGAATGAAGTCATTTAAGTCAACCATGCCAGATATTTTGTTTCTGCTTTACAAGCAGAGTCTGAAGGGTTAAGCAAATGCTTCAACAATGTGTCCTGTTAAGTTTCAAGTGTAAATTGAGCAGGGTAATTTAATGTAAGTAAATCTGTAGAATGTTCATGAAAGTTGCATCTAACAATTTGAATAATTGCAAATACATCTCTTCCACCTACTGATCGAGTTCTCAATACAGGCAGTGAATGTCACTAAGTCTTTTAATTATTAACGATCTGTGCATGGATACAAAAGATATCCATGAACCTAGTAACAATTGTAGGCTTTGTGTTCTGTTTGACGAAACATACTGACTACTTGATGAAGTTTGAGCTTTTGTACTGGGGAGATGAATTTTCACGTATCATCAGGAGTTTTATTAATCTCCATAAATCTTTATCAAACACAGGCAATGGAAACACAAAGGGACTGTGACACAGCTAGTAGAACTGCTGCCTCACAACTCCAGTTCAATCCTGACTCCTGGTGCTGTCTGTGTGGAGTTTGCACGTTCTCCCTGCGACTGTCTGAGTTTCCTCCCACACCTCAAAGGTTAATGGGCTGCTGCACATTGCCTCCAACGTGTAGATGAATGGTAGAATCTCGAGGGAGTTGATGGAAATGTAGAGGGAGTGAAGTGGCTGGAATCAGTGTTGAAGGTTGGCATGGACTTGGTGGGCCAAAGGGCCTGTTTTTGTGCTGAATCAGTTGAGACTAGCCCTGTCTGGCCCAATGATTAATAATCAATCAGGATCAATTCATGAATGGGGAAGTGGGTGTCGCTGGCAAATCTCAGAATCCCAGAATTGCAGAAGTTGGTAAAACTTAACTCACAAAGAGCCAAGGTTTTATCTTCATTTTTATTATATTCAAACAGGCATGTTCTTGCTTCAACACACAAAAAGCTGGAGGAACTCAACGGGTCAGGCAGCTTCTGTGGAGGGAAATGGACAGTTGATGTTTCGGGTCGGGACCCTTCATCTGGACTGAAAGAGTAGAGGAGTGATAGCCGGTATAAAGATGTGGAGGGGAGGGGTGGAGCAAGAGCTGACAGGCGTTTTGTGTGTTGCTTCAGATTCCAGCATCTTGGTCGGCATGGACCAGTTGGGCTGAAGGGCCTGTTTCCGTGCTGCATGACCTTATGAACTCTATCTGCAGTCTCTTGTGTCTCTATATTCTTGCTTCTGGCTATTATCATAAAGCTTCTGGGATCCTGAGTAGACAATACTGGAAACAATGCTTACTGTGTGGTAACTTGCTTAAACCCAACACTGTTTTACCTTACAGATCATTCACCACTTCTTAAAATGTCGCTGAAATTTTGACACCTTAATCATTCTTTTCTTCTTAGAAGACGCCTGAGCTGGCACATAATGAGATCAGCTACAAAAACAGGAAACAGCAGTCTGTTAAAGCAAAACAATAATATTTAAAGTTATGTACAGCTCGCAGCTCTACAATTCACAATTGCTCACTTACATCATAAGTGTGGAATCTCATTTTAAAATTTCAGTTCAGGAGCAATTACTTAACTGCCAATCTCAAACTTCACTTGCTGGTCACTTGGGCTAAACTCATTTAGGATTGGGATTATATTCAAGCTAGTTTATGTTGACTTTGTTCAGACTGGAGTCTGGTGTCACCAAAATCTGAGTATTAAATAACCTGTTCTTCCCAGTAACGAGTCAACGCCCATGTACTAGGTGCTGAGGATACTAATTGACTTCCCAAAGCCTTTATCTCACCCGCAAACATCACCCGTGTGCGATGTAACTTCCACTTACAGCTCCAATAAAGGTCAAGAAGCTAAACACCATTCAGGATTAAGCAATTCAGTTGATTCACATCCCAGCCTAAACATCTTCCCCCTCCACCATGTGCATGCAATGGTTGGAGCTCATATCGTTCATAAAATGTAATCCAGCAATCTCCCCAAACTGCAACCTCCAACACTGAGGGCAGTCAGCATTTGGGAACATTCCTACTCACCTTCCCCTTCAAGTTGTTCACTAAACTGACCTGGAAATGTATCATCGTTCCTTCATTACTGCTGGTTCTAAATATTGGAACTCCCCACCCAACCATAATCTACAACGGAGCAAGAAAGCAACCGATCACTATCTTCTCAAGAGATATTAGTGAAGAATAACTGCGAGATTTGCCAGCGACACCCATTTCCCCATTCATGAATTGATCCTGATTGATTATTAACCATTGGGCCAGACAGGGCTAGTCTCAACTGATTCTCATCATCCTGTGAGAGCAAAGTTATTTTTTGGACAAACAGTATGACAATACGATATTAATTGCAATGAAGTGCATAAGTGTCACATGCATATGGAACATTTAGGACTGAAAAGGCTCTTTTCAAAACACAAACCTACACCAACTTCTTCCCCTCCACCATCAGATTTCTGAACAGTCCATGAACTCTACCTCGTTATTCCTCTTTTGCACTATTTATTTAAATTTTTAAATTTTTAAAAAATTTTATTTACAGCGTGTTAACAGGCCCTTCCGGCTCAACGAGTCCGCGCAGCCCATTTTAAACCCCAAATTAACCTACCCGTACGTCTTTAGAATGTGGGAGGAAACCGGAGCACCCGGCGGAAACCCACGCAGACACGGGGGAACATACAAACTCTTTACAGACGGCGACAGGAATCGAACACTGATCGCTGGCGCTGTAATAGCGTTGCGCTAACCGCTACGCTACCGTGCCGCCCCAGATTTATTTTTGTAATTTATGGCAATTTTTACACCTTGCACTGTCCTGCCGCTGCAAAACAACAAATTTCACGACATACGTCAGTGATAATAAACCTGATTCTGGACTTGATGAGGTTCCTCCCTAAATGAGAAATTAAACAGATACGCAACTTTTTTGCTCTGGGCCTGTTTCAGGCAGGTATGCAATGGGGTGAATTAGCAGCCAGCTACTAGATTAGGAAAAATGTCCCAATTATTTTAATTCCTGTGGCCTAATCCCTGTTAGAATCTGCTTTTGTGATATCTCCTAATTAAAATATTCTCTGCTCTGAGTTAAGCCTCTAATTTAGAATTGTTCACATCCTATGACCTGAGTAAACTAGAACAGGTATGAATATTGTAATTTGCTGTAACAATGGATATGATGAACAATGGGGCAGGATGTCTCCTATTCCTTTGCTACATAGAAGCAGCCATTGTACCATTGGCTAGAAGTTCAGATAGAGGAATTTTAGTTCATTACATAGCTTTGAGCATCATGTGGACTAATGGCATACAAGAAGAAGGTTCTGAACTTAGCCGAGGAAGAGAGAGACCAGGAAATTTGGCAAAATTCAGCTGTCTGGCACCTGGTCATTCCTACATAGAAGTGAAAGGAGAACAAGATTACAGAATCCAGTCTCCTTGGATCTTCAAAAAACCATCTTGTATGACTTTGCTGAGGTACAAAAAATTCTGCAGGTTCTTGGATTTGGAGCAATACACAAAAAGTGCTGGAGGAACTCAACAGGTCAGGCAGCATCTATGGAGGGATATAAACAGTCAATGTTTTGGGCTGAGACCCTTCATCAGGTATTGCATGAGTTTGCTGTTTAACTGCCTATTTTCTGTACGTTGGTGACTGAGCAAAAAAACTTGCTTCTGGAATCTCAAGGAATTATTTCAGTTCAAGAAGAATTCCTTACAACCTCACTGGCTGACTTTTCATCTGTGTCAAGTAGGATGCAGTGCAAAATCAAGAGTGCACTGAGCTGGGTGTAGAGGAGATTTACCAGGATGCTGCCTGGATTGGAGACCATATTTTATGAGGATAGGTTGAGCGAGGTAAGGCTTTTCTCTTTGGAGAGAAGGAGGATGAGAGGTGACTTGATAGAGGTGTACAAGATGATAAGAGGCATAGATCGAGTGGACAGTTAGAGACTTTTTCCCAGTGCGACAATGGCTAACACGAGGGGACATAATTTTAAGGTGATTGGAGGAAGGTATAAGGGGGATGTCAGGGGAAAGTTTTTTACACAGAGAGTGGTGGGTGCATGGAACGCACTGCCATCAGAGGTGGTGGAGGCAGATACATTAGGGACATTTAAGAAACTCTTAGATGGACACATGAATGATAGAAAAATAGGGTTACGTGGGAGGGAAGGGTTAGATAGATCTTAGAGCAGGATAAAATGTCGGCACAACATTGTGGGCCGAAGGGCCTGTACTGTGCTGTAGTGTTCTATGTTCTGCAACTCGAGGTTAAGCAGTGAGATCACCTGCTGATCCACCTGACTGGATTCTTGCAATTGGAAGTGTGATGGGCACTGAGAGACTATAACACAGGAGGTCTGGGCTTCCCTGAATGACATAAGAAGTAGGACCAGGAATAGATCATCTGGCCCTTTAAGACTGCTCCACCATTATGGCTGATCTTCCATGTCGGCGACATTTTCCAGCACTATCCTCATATTCCTGATTCCCTTAATGTTGAGAAACCTATTGATCTTTGCTTTGAATGAACACAGCGATTGAAACTCCACAGCCCTCCAGGACAGAGAATTCCAAGATCCTCTACATGGAGACATTTCTTATCATCTCAGTCCTACACAGCCTGACCCTTCTTCTGAAAATGTGCCCCCTGATCCTTGACTTAGTCAGGTGAATCATCAGGACTTTTAAGGATTTTGAATGCTTCGATAAGATCTTTTCACGTTCTTTAATACTTCAATTCTCTGTCTGGAGTTCCAGTTTATTCAATCACTCCTCGTACAGTGAACCCACCATCCCTGGAATCAGCCTATTGAACCTTCAATGCATTTCTTCTCTGATAAGTACATGCTTTCTGAGGTAAGGTACTTCAGATGTAGCCTTACAAGGGAACTATACAATTGCAATAAAACTTGTTCATTCCCGTACTCAAATCCTCTCATAATAAAGCTAACATTCCTTCCTAATCACTTGTACCTGCACATTGGCCTTCAATGATTGTGTGCAAGCACACTTAGGCCCCTTTTAATATCACTGTTGTCCAATATCTCACTATTTAACAAATACCCCCTCTGCATAACCTTTCTGCATTGGATTTCATCTTCTCGTTCTTGCCCGCTCACCCCAAATCAGGTTTATTATCTTTGTCTTACATGACGTGAAATTTGTTGTTTTGTGGCAGCAGTAGAGTGCAAGACATAAATAAACTATAAATTACAAAATAAATAAATAGTGCAAATAAAGAGGAGCAATGAGGTAGTGTTCATGGGTTCATGGACCTTTCATAAATGTGATGATGGAGGGGAAGAAGCTGCTCCTGAATCACTGAGTGTGGGTCTTCAGACTTGGGTACCTCCTCCCCGACGGTAGTAACAAGAAGAGGGCATGTCCTGGATGGTGAGGGTCCTCAATGATGGATGCCACTTTCTTGAGGCATCGCCTCTTGAAGATATCCTCAATGGTGGGGAGGGTTGTGCCCGTGATGGAGCTGGCTGAGTCTACAACCCTCTGCAGTCTCTTTTGATCCTGTGCATTGGAGCCTCCATACCAGGCTGTGATGCAACCAGTCAGGATGCTCTCCACTGTACATCTGCAGAAATTTGCAAGAGTCTTTGGTGACGTACCAAATCTCCTCAAACTCCTAATGAAGTAGAACTGCTGGGGTGCCTTCCTTGTGATTGCATCAATGTGTTGGGCCCAGGACAGATCCTCCGAGATGTTGATGCCCAGGAACTTAAAGCTGCTCACCCTTTCCACCGCTGACCCCTCAATGAGGACTGGTGTGTGTGCTCCCGACTTCCCCTTCCTGAAGTCCACAATCAATTCCTTGGTCTTGCTGACACTGAGTGTGAGGTTGTTGCGACACCACTCTTAGAACATAAAACAGTACAGCACAGAGCAGGCCCTTTGGCCCACAATGTTGTGCTGACGTAGCTATTCCCTCCGACTTACAGAATGCCCAGATCCCTCTATTTCCCTCTCCTTCATGTGCCCATCCAAGCCCCTCTTAAAAGTTCCCAATGAATTTGCCTCCACCACTCTTTCAGGCAACACATTCCAGGCATCCACCACTCTCTCAGTAAAAAAAAGTACCCCTCATCTGTTCTGAACCTTCCCCCTCTCACCTTAAATGCATGCCCTCTGGTATTGGATCACTCAATAATAGGAAAAAGATATTGCTTGTCCACCCTATCTATGCCCATCATAATTTTATACACTTCCAACAGATCACCCCTTAGCCTCCAGAGAAAAGAGCCCAAGTTTGTTCAGCATCTCCTGATAGCACATGCCCTCTAATCCAGGCAGCATCCTAATAAACCTCCTCTGTACCCTCTCTAAAGCCTCGACATCCTTCCTATAGTGAGGTAAACAGAATTGCACGCAATACTCTAAATGCAGCCTAACTAGAGTTCTATAGAGATGCACCATAGCTTCTCGACTCCTATATTCAATACCCCGATTAATAAATGCAAGCATTCCATAAACCTTCTTAACCACCTTGTCTACCTGTGCAGCCACCATCTTATCCTCAAATGACACTGATTTCAATCTCCTTTGAACACAAAGGATTTTTTTCTTTAATAATACTACGCTGTTAAAAAGATTATTCTAATGCCGTTATATGCAGGAAATGCTGTTGACAACCGTACTTCTATAGGTTTCTAATCTTACCATGCAGAATTTTATTGTTTTATATAGATTTTGTAATAATCTGTTATAGTGCTTTCTTTCACTGTAGGTCAGACCAGATGTAGGTGACTTCATTGGAGAAGGTGTGCATCTTTGTCCTGTTAGTGTTTCCATTGCACCTTCAATTGATGGATTGACTCAACCAGCTGATCTATCTCACTCCTGTACGCCTCCTTGTCGCCATCTGAGATTTTACCAACAACAGTGGTGCCATCTGCAAAGTTATAAATGGCACTTAGGCTGTGCTTAGCCACACAGTCATGAGTGCAGAGAGAGTAGAGCAGTAGGCTAAACGCGCATCCTTGAGGTATGCCTGAATTGATTGTCAGCGAGGAGTAGATGTTATCACCGATCCATACTGACTGTGGTCTCCCGATGAGGAAGTCGAGGATCCAATTGCAGGGGGAGGTACAGAGGCCCAAGTTTAGAAACTTGACGATTAATACTGAAGGCTGATGATTTTGAATGCCAAGCTGTAGTCGATAAACAGCAGACTGACATATGTTTTGCTATTATCTAGGTGCTCTAAAGCAGAGTGGAGGTCCAATGAGATTGCATCCGCTGTAGACCTATTATGGGGGTAGATGAACTGCAGCGGGTCCAAGTCCTTGCTCAGGCAGGAGTTAATTCTTGTCCATATCCCCCGAAGTCTCTTAACATCCTCCTCTGTGCTCACAAACTAATCTAGTTTAGTATCATCAGCAAACTTGGAAATACAATATTTATTTCCCTCAGTATGGATTGTGAATAGCAAGGACCTAAGGATTGACTCCTGTGGTACCCCACTAGTCACAGACTGCCTATCTGATAACAATTCATTGATTCCCACTCTTTGTTTGCAATCCAATAATTAATTCCATGCTCTCTACTCCTGTGTGGAACCTTACCGAAAGCTTTCCAAAAATCCAGATGTACTGGTTCCCTGTTATTTATTCTGTTAGTCACCTCCTCAAAGAATGCCGGAAGGTTAGTCAAGTATGATTTTCCTTTCATAAATCTATGTTGACTCTATGATTCCCTCCAAGATGAAGTGTTTATTACATTCGGCATTATAGATTCCTGCAACTTGCCTCTCACTGATGTTAGCCTGTGGTTCCCTGTGTTCTTTCTGCCCCATTTTTTAAACAGTCAGGTCACATTTTCTCTCATCCACAGGAACAATTCCATAATCTATAGGATCTGAAAGACGATGAGTGGAGAATCTGCTATCTCTAAAGCCACTTCTTTCAAAACTATGCAATGTTGATGATCAGTCCTTGGGATTTATCAGCTTTCAAGTTAACCAGCTATGCTGGTTCTATATTTTGACAAATACTTAGTTCTTTCAGTTCCTCATTCTCGCTGAACAATTCTCTCTTATATCTGACAAGTTTTATTTGTCTTCTTCAATGAAGACAGGCACAATATAATTATTTAATACCACTGCCATTTCCTCATTTCCCATTACAACTTCTCCTTTCTCTGTCTGCAAGGGGCTTACAATTACTGTCACTAGACTTTTTCTTTATTTTTCATGTACTTATAAAGGCTTTTTATGTTTCCTGTCAATCTACTCTCATATTCTGCCTTGCCTTTATCAATTTCTTTGTTCTCCTTTGCTGAGTTCTAAAATGGTCCCAATCCTCAGGGCCTATTTCTACTTTGGGCAACATTCCAAGCCTCGTCCTTGGATTTAATATTGTCTTTAATTTCTCTTGTCAGCCAAGGATGAATCACTTTTCCTTTCAGATTTTTGCACCTTAAGAGGGATTTTTTTTGCGGATTATGCATTCTTTCTTTTAAGCAGTGACCATTACCTTATGTCAATCGCCATATCTTTCAATAAATTCTCCCAATCAGCCGCAGCCAACCAGAACATAAACAGAAAATGTTGGAAACACTTAGCAGGTCAGGCAGCATCTATGGAAAGAGAAGCAGAATTAACATTTCAGGTCAAAGACCCCGAGTGTTTCTGGCACTTTCTGTTATTACTTCTGATTTCCAGCATTTGTGGGCTTTTTAATTTTCAACCACTGCTGACTCTCTTCTTATACCTTCATGGTTCCCTTTGTTGAGATTTAAGATTTTGATCTCACATCGAGCCACATTGCTTTCAAAATCAATGTAAAATTCTTTCATATTATGATCACTCTTCCTCAAAGGCACCTGGACTGCTAGATTACTAATTAACAACTTCTCATTGCACAAAACAAGATTCAAAATAGCCTTTCCCCATTGATTTCTCAACTATTGATCTAGAAAAGTCTCATTTACATACAATGAATTTATTTTCCACCTTATTACCTCAAAAAATAGGGGGCGATGTGGGAGGGAGGGGTTAGATAGATCTTAGAGCAGGATAAAATGTCAGCACAACATTGTGGGCCGAAGGGCCTGTACTGTGCTGTAGTGTTCTATGTTCTATTACAGCACATTTAACCTGTCTGGTTGAAGTCTTCCATTTTGCACCCCTTTTACATCCATCTTTAATCTCCTGAATTATGACACACCCAATATTACAACTATTATTTGGTGGTCTAGAAAAAACACCTATCGTTTTCTGTCCTTTTTGTCTCGTCTTAGCTCAACACAAAGTGATTCTAATTTAACATCGTGATCTGTCGAGCCAAGATCATTTCACTACTGCACTGACCAACTCTAATTAGCAATGCTTCACCACCCATTTTCTTTTTTAACCAGTCCTTACTAAATATCAAATACAATAGAATATTTATTTCCCAGCCTTGGCCACACTGCAGCACATTCCTGTAATTGCAATTAGACCATATCAGTATTTGTGCCATTTACCTTGTTGTAAATGCTTTGAGCGTTCAGGTGGAGTACCTTTAATTTTGCCATTTAAACTATTTTCTGTATTTTGACCTCACTTTGTTATTTGACTTTGTTGGTGCTATTTATTTTGCATACAGTATATCTAATTTCCCCTTCCTGCCCCATGACAAGCTACTTTGCACCCTCCCCAATAGTGCCTACACTCCCCCATACAACCCTCAGCAGGATTTTGGTTCTGGCTCAGCTGAGATTCAAGTTTCCAATCTGTACAGTTGTGGCCCGCCCACATATGGTTCCAATGCCTCAGACATACATAGCCCTTCCTTCTGCACTATCTACTCACCCATGCATTCATCTGTTCTATACTCTTATCTCTGTACTTACTAGCATGTGGCACTAGGAATAATCCTCAGATTACTACTTTTGAGGTCCTGTTGCTTAATTTCTTTTCCAACTCCCTTTCATCACTCTTACTCTTCCTGGTCTTACAAGGGAATTATAACAAAAATGTATCTTTTTTGGCCACTTCTGTTAGCAATCCCTTTAATCTGACCTCTGCACTTTTTGTAACTCGCCGTGGCAGGGCACCCAATCAAAATCGCAATAGAGGCGCTCAGCGGGTCAGGCAGCATCTGTGGAGGCAGAGGGATGGTCGACGTTTCGGGTCGAGACCCTGCATCAGGACTGAGATTGCGGAGAGGGGAGAGAGCCGGTGTAAAATGGCGAGAGGGAGGGGGTGAGGCAGGAGTTGGCAGGAGATAGGTGGAACCAGGTGAGGAGGGGGATGACGGTCAGATGGAGCCAGGCGGGGGAAGGGGGTGGTGGTGGAGTTGGGAGATAGCAGATGGTGGGTGATTGGTAGACACTGAAGGAGAGAGAGAAAATCAAAGAAAAGGGGGGTAGATGGAGCCAGGTAAGAGGAGGGGAAGGTGGAAGTACAGATAGAGGCTAGAAGGTGTTAAGTGGAGACACAAGAGGCTGCTGATGCAGAAAAGTCAAGCCGAGTTTATTGTCAGATGCACAAGTACATGAACACACAGGTGCGATGAAAAACTTATTTGCAGCAGTATCACAGGCACAGAGCACATACACTAATCTGATAAATATGGAAGGTGAAAAGTGGAACCAGATAAAGGACGGATGACAGGCAGGTGGAACCAGTTGAGGGAGGGGATAGGGGACCCGTTAGTTCAGTGTGTGGGTGGTTAGGCAGATGGAAAATTGCAGCTGGCTCACAAAGATGTCATTAGGCTTGATGAGTCATGAGTAAAAGAGCCTTACTGGCTTTCTGTGACTGTCTGGCCACTTACTGAAGAGAACAGGTTAAAGTGTGACAATAAGCAGCCTCCGGTGGCTCCAGAATGAGTAAGTAACAGAAACAATTTTAGCTGAACTGGGCTCCTCCAGGTGGGAAAGTATAAAGTCAATCCATTGTATAAAATAACAACACAAAATTACTGGAAGTGGGGTGATGAATATGGCATTTTTTTTTTCGTTCCTTCAACTTTCCAGAAGAGAGCAGCCAGCTGTAAATTTTGCATAGGGACAGGGGAGAACTATATCGGATGAAATAATAAATAAAGCACAAATTAAAACAAAACTGCAGTGCAGTGGTAGGATCATAGTCTGACAGCAAATGTGTTGTGTGATGCCCATTAAATATAAAATGAGTACACAACAAATTGACAATCTGCCCTGAAATTTATAAACACAATTTGACCATTACCTGTGGCAACTGGTTCAGGCAGTTTTACCAGCACTGGTGGTGTTGTTATGGTTGATTGAAGCCTGTGTGATGTAGTGCTGAAACAAGGTCTGTGCAAGCAAACACCAAGAATAGAATCCATTTGGAAAGAAGCCTAAATTTTCTGGGAGCACCTGACATAAACAACCTGCACCAACAGGAGGCAATATTCCAGTCCTACAACAGACTGTTTATGTGTTCCCTGGGAATTGTCTATTTATCCATGCAGATCCATGCTGGTTTATGTGCTCCACACAAGCTTCAACCCATATCCCCTGACTTGTATAGCCTTTTATTCCTTTCTCCTTCATCTGGTTATGCAGCTTGTCTTTAAATATATCACTGCTCTTCACCTCCTTGTGGAAGTGAATACCGCACTCTTTCCCCATTCATGAACCCCTCCTCAGATTTGTCAGTGGATATCTTACATTTATGGATCCTGGTTTTAGCTTTATCCCAACTAGTGGAGAGATCTTTTCTACACTGTTCACATCAAATCCTTTCATAGTTGTACAATCACCAACTCGGTCATGTTTCAGCTTTCTCTTTACTAGAGGAAATTTTTCATTCTGTTGAACCTTTCCTGACTGGAATAACCTCAGTTTGCTTTCTCATCCCTTTGTAAGGAACATATCGATGTTTTTGTAGCAAATGTGGCTGATGAAATATCGGGTGATTTCTTAGAAGCCGATCTTCTTAAAATTCAGAAGATAGTTTGCTGTGACCATATAACTATTCCCCTCCAGGTGGAACAAATCTGAAGTGACTTTGGAGCAATCGGTCTTGGGTTAGATGAGATTGAAGCCTTTTCTTTGGTTGGTTCCTTTCTAGATATCTGCAGGTCTGGGAATTTCCACACACAATCCCTGATAGCTCTGTTCTTCACTAGCCAGTGGATGTCTTCTCTTGCTCTGTGAGGCAGCCATTCTCTCCAGTGTAAGTGAGGCACCTCCCTTGTCCAAGTTGTCCAAATGCCAGTGGTGGGTGATGGCCAACAAGCCATTCCAATTCCATGGTGTAATATATTTCAACATTAATTTCAAACCTGTGCTCACAGAGAACATCAACTGGGCAATGCTACCATGGCTTTTACTATTAAACTGAGGTTAAACCAATGTGTTGTGTCAAGACCAAAACAAATCAGCTCTTGGGACATTTTTGTTTAATGTTTGTTCACAGTATATATCTTAGTATTTATCCATATCTATAAAAAAGAAAAGGTAAGCCACAAGTAGTGGTAAAACTGGAGCTAGTACTGATTTTGGATGATCATGCATAATGGGTGGTATTGATCCTACTGCCTGTTACACATCCCTCTCTATTGCTGGGATTCATATTGTCCAATTTACACTGCCATTCAAAGTCAAAGCAACCCCAGGAGAGTCTATCAGCATGGAAAGAGGAAAAGATGGGTTAGTTTCTCTGGTCTAGAGCCTTTGGCTGATGAATTTTTACTGACCTCTCTGAGGGATTTCATTCTCCTTTAACCCATTTTGAGAGCTTTTTGTTTTCTTGACCAGTAACATTTCAACCTTGTTACCTTACGTTCAGCTTTACAGCCCTTAAACTGGATTAAAACTTCACATCAATAGGGATTTGAGGACTTTTCAGCATTTTGTGTTGTGTTTTGTAGTAACAAAATATATTTTGACATGGAATTGCTATATTGGGAATGAGTCCTTGGTGTTACAATTTGTTGAGTGGTCCTGTTGCTATATTAATGTTCAGACATTGGTCAATTGGTATCATAGGTTGAAAAGATACGAGAACTATTAATTTATTCTGAATAAAGATCTCTATCAGCGTATTAAATGACAGTCAGAGCCTTTTTCCAGGGTAGAAATATCAAATGCTAGAAGACATGCATTTAAGGAGAGGGGGGAACATTTAAAGGAGATGTGCGGGGCAAGATTTTTACACAGGGATTGCTGGATGCCTGAAATAGGCTGCCAAGGGTACAGGTGAAAGCAGATAAGACCGTGGCATTTAAGAGGCTAAAAACACATGAATATGCAGGGAATTGAGGGATATGGATCATGTGCAGGCAGAAGAGATTTAGTTTAAGTTGGGATCGTGTTTGGCACAGACATCGTGGGCTGAAGGGCCTGTTCCTATGCTGTGGTGTTCTATGTTCTAAATGCCAGCAGACCTGTTACATAGTTCCACTATTTCATCTCTTAAATTTGGTTTTGCATAATGCAGGGTTTTTTAAATAACTGCAGTAAAATCTAAGCAAACTAAATTGATTCATTTACAAAAACATTATAGTGAGATAAATATTCATTTATTGAAATAAATTTGGATTATTGAAAGGAATATGAAGATGGTTTAATTTACCGACATAATGCATTGAATCAACCCCAGGCAATATGAATACTGGATAGATCATAAATTGCAGTAGGAATTTGAATAAAATTATCAATAAATCAAATGAATTCCAAGCATATCAAGTCATTATCTACCCAGAAAATAAAACAAATAAATACAAACGTTAAACTGCAGATGTTGAAAATGGCAAATAAAAACAGAAAATGCAGGAAACACACGTCAGGCAGCATCTGTGGAGAGAGAAACCGAATTAAAATTTCAGGTCAAAGACCCTTCATCAGATGTGTGAAAGAGAGGAAATAAGTTAGTTTTTAGTTACGGAGAGGGTGGGGAAGGGATGGGGCAGGACTAAGGGAATATTTCTGATAGGATGAAGCCAGAGAAGTGGAGAGGAGGTGTAAACAAGTCATCCTCTCGATGAGTTAATGGAGGCAGTGAGAGACAAGGAGTGGACAAAGGAACATAAAAGTTTTTGAAATGAGGGCAATCAGAGACAGAGTGTAATTTGGAAATCCGCTTAATGGAAGAGTATAATAATAAAGAATAAAGTGATTATCTAGAAAGATTCACTTAAAAGAATTAGATGTTAAATAGTTTCTCTCGGAAATAGTGAGGATGAAATTGACCTGGAGTAGTCACACAACTGCTACCCTGCAGCTCACCTTGAAGAGTTTAAAGGACTCTATCCAAATAATGTTGATTGGAAGTTGAGCAAAACGTAAAATGGACTGCCTTTTCACCATCACCTGCTTTCTGTTACTTTCCAAGAATGATTTCACCCATGTTACGGATGCTCGTCTTGACTGAAAATAGATGAATTCACAAAACGGAATGAGTGACCATCCAAACTGCAACCTCCATATCCTGGCAACCTGTGGGACCAGCACATGATGAGTTAAGACAACACAGGGATGAGCATTCAGGTTTATCTTTGTCTTGGATTTTACTCGGGGGGGGGGGGGGGTCTGCTGCCCATGTTTTCTGCTTGGATTTCCCACTGCCCTGCTTCAGATCTGGAAGATAACCTATTGAACCTGATTGGCCAGGCCCTCTATGACCACACTCATATGATATAATCCTGTCGTGTGTAAGGACCAGAACGAACTCCTCCCACAGAAGGCTGAGGAAATCTCTAGCACATGACAAACTCCCATCTGCAGCTTTGCCTGGTGTTAAAGCTGCCATGGTTTTTAGATGCTTCTAAAATCCCTAGCATTCAGAAGTATTCAAAAGTTATTAAGAATAAAGTAACAATTAGAAAATATTAAAACTGATTAAACCATTTAAAATATGAAAGCACTAAAAAGCACGCTTGAAAATCAGAATAGCCAAAAAAAATTAACTAAAATTAACAGTAACCTACTATTTAAGGCCAGATAGTTTGTTATGGAGTGATGCCCTGGGGAATTTTGCCTGCACTTCATGCCTAGCCAAAGATGCAGGGGTTATTGTATGGTGAGAACAGGTCAAATATTTTTGACCGTCTCACCAATTCACTGACCTCCATTGATTACAGTACTGAAGTTTCTTAAAGATCACAGCCTGTGGAAGAGATTGGAATCACAGACAACCACCTTAGAACAAGTGGAATTTTCATAGCTGCAATCTGTTTCATAGTGAGGTAACAGAAAGTGTGTGCAGATGGGATCAGTATAGATAGGTACAGACTACGTGTTAGTAATTGGTATAAGTATAGATGGGTACTTGACGGCGTAGATGTGGTCACTATTTCAGATCTGGGTCTTCCTATAATGGTCAGCAACATCACCATTGGGGCTTGAGCATGCAGATCTGCCCCCAGTTAGTTCCTGCTGCCTCTGGTTATGTGCCACGTTCACCTGAAAGAGAACAGGAAGTGTGTCAAGGAAGCTGTTGTGGAGCTTGAGTGATGTGGGTGACAAAGTTGAACAGCTGGCAGCGTGTGGAAGCTATAAGATGCATCTCAAGGTTTTCCACAGTGGCATGTGTGTGAGGGGTGGCGAAAAACATGAATGTTGGGAATGCGTCCTGATTGATAGGGATTATTGATGGATGAGTGGTGAAAGGTGGTGCTCTGGGTCCAGTTATTGGATTACAGCCTCCACTAACCTTGGTCATGCACATGGGGCCATCAAATGTTGCATCCTTGAGCTATACTCCTGTCATTGACTTACATGCATTGATATTACATGGACTTACATTTGTCTTACTCTGCACTGACCGACTGGGGACCTTGATGGTCTCCAATGGATAAGGCTTATCAACCTTTCTCCTTTCCAACCTCCTCCACCAAGACCCTCCAGTTACACTGCAGGAAATCCTTGGCTCACACTCAGTCCCGGGACTGAGCCAAACGTTACTGACTTGGGGTGACTACTGTGAGTTCCCACCCATGGCCTTTCAATGCCCGCGTTCCAGATGTGGAGCACCTGTAATGCCAGGCTAAAACATCTGTTAAGTACATCATTGTGATTTGTCTTGTACCATTTTCTGAGCAGAGGATGTGCTTCTAAGAGTGCACTGAAGAAATCTTGCCCCTAATTACTTTAAAAACATGAAGATAAAAAACACATCAAGATATTAATAATTGAAATTATTAAAAGGAACATCTTCCACTGCCTTTGATGCACACAACCCTATGCTCTCCATTAAAATTAGGACCCATTGTACATCTCCCTATTAACAAGTAGAGGCAGCTCTAAGCAGTACTAAATAGATTTAATTGGTGCTAGCAAGTAATAATGTTAGCCCCTAGGCTGAATTGCACAACATTATGAACATCAGCTGCATGAGGGAACAATTTTAAATTTACCAAGTCGCTTTCATCACTTTGAATGGACCCAGGTTGATTGCACAGTGTAACTCCTAAGCCAATGTTCACGGGCTATTGAAATTCACGTCGTCAGGCAACCCATCTTCCCCAAGCCTGTCTGAATGAGAATACTCATTAACTTCTCTGCACTGGTATAGCAAGTTGAAAGTGGAGTTGTTGGGTAAGAGCAGGACCAAATTTATCCACAGTACCCTGGGAGCTAAAATGATCAACTTTTTGGGCAGCACAATGGTGCAGCGGGTAGTGCTGCTGCCTCAAAGCTCCAGCAAGCCAGGCTCAATCCAGATCTCTGCTTGTCTGTGTGGAGTTTACATGTTCTTCCTGCGATCATGTGGCTTTCCACCCACATCTCAACAAAGTTCTGGTTGGTAGGTTTATCGGGCCACTATAAATTAACCACCATGTGTCAGTGAATAGCCGAATCTGGGAGGAGTTGATGGGAACATGGGAAGAATAAAATGGGATTAGAATAAATGGGTGGTTAATGGTGGAAGTGGACTCAGTGGGTTGAAGGGCCTGGGTCCATGGTGTTTGCTTCTCCAACTAAGTGAACTTCAACCAAGTTATGTTATGTTCAGTCAATCTCTTACATGAAGGAAATATCAGAATTAAAGAAAGACTACTGATGCTGGAAATGTGACCATAAACAGACATGGTTGGTAGGGGTTCTCCCAGATCTGGAGTGAGAGAAACAGTCAATGTTTCCAATCAATAACCTGTCATCAGAACTGGAGAAAGTTAGAGACAAAACAAGTTTTAAGATGCAGAGAAAGGTGAGAAGGAAGTGGAGAGCAAAAGGGCAGGTCAGTGATAGGATAGAAGGCAGGAGAGAGATTAAGAAAGAGTGAAATAGAAGAATGGTTCTGGTTGACCAGTCATGAGTGAGGGTTAAAAATAATTAATTTGCCAATATAATATTCCACGTTATCTTGTTCATATTACACATGTCCCCGTCCTTATCTTTACTTAAGATTAGATATTGTGTAACCTTGTGTGAAATTTATGTGGCTAAATTCAGCTGGATTCAACTTGCTGCCCAACGTCCCACACACCCACACTTATCTGGTCTGGAAGCTGGGGCCTGGATGAGTTGACTGCCCCCCCCCCCCCCCCACTCAAAGTCAAAGTCGAGTTTATTGTCATATGCACAAGTATATGTACGCACAGGAGCAATGAAAATCTTACTTGCAGCAGCATCACAGGCACATAGCATCAGATACACAACATTCACAAGAAAAACATAAATTATACATAAATTTTATGGAATTTTTACAAGAAAGAACACAATTAGAACAAAAAACAAAGTCCACTGTAGTGCAAAGTGGTCACGGTGTTGCTATACTGAGGTAGTGTTTAGGGTTGTGCCGGTTGGTTCAAGAACCACATGGTTGAAGGGAAGTAGCTGTTCTTGAACCTGGTGGCATGGGACTTCTGTACCTTCTGCCCAATGGTAGCGTCAAGAAGATGGCATGGCCTGGATGGTGGAGATCTTTGGTAATAGATGTTGCCTTCTTGAGGCAGCCTCTCATGTAGATACTACCAATGGTGGGGAGGGATGTGCCCATGATGTATTGGGCTGAGTCCACTACTTTATGCAGCTTCTTACATTCCTGTGCATTCGAATTGCCATACCAGACCATGATGCAACCAGTCAGGATACTTTCAACAATACATCTGTGGCAGTTTGTTAGAGCATTCAGTCACATGCCCCTTCCTCTGTGCCAGTGAATCCTCCCACAAGGAACAGCAAGTCCGCAGTGGTGACTCGCCCTCCGCTGGTGTCCTGCTCCGAGAACGTCCTGAATGAGAAGGGGGCAGAGCCTCTCCTCCTCTCAAAGCTAGGAGGCATTTTTAACATTTCTTAAGAGTCTCTGATATGGAGACATATTTAAAAATCATTAATATTGATGTAACTCATTAAAATGATTAAAACATATAAAAACTAAAATAAGCACATTAAGAAAGCATTGAAATAGGATAAAATATAAAAAATAAATAACTTAATCCTTTCTATCCTAATTTCTTGACTGGGAATCCCCACTGAGGCGCATGGAACACTGATCCTAGAAGAGGTCTTCTTACATAGGGTTTACTGATCTTGATCTTTGTCCTTCCTTTGGGGGAATATTAGCATGTTTGGGCTCTGCTGTTGGACTTCAGTGACAGAGTGGGGTGGCAGATGTGCTGGTGTCTGTTACTCAACACCTCCTGGACTTATAGTGGGTCTGTGTAAATCTGTACTCATTCAAGCAGCTTAATACTGGTAAATCCCTTCAGAACTACCAGCCACTGCTTGCCTACTTGGGCCCACTGTCATACTCTGCCAAGATGGGACACAATGGAGCAGAAGATCCTCCAGCAAAACCCACAACCAATCACATCACAGGAGTGACAGATCTTTATGGTCATAATGACATATTCTGAAATAAAGTTAAGAAATAATAGTGCAGCACTAGTTGGTTTCATGTTTTTGTAATATTGGATCCAGTGTAATGAAAAATTCCCTGTTTACTGCTTAACATTTTGTGTCATTTTGAGATTCATTAAAGATTACAGAGGTTGCTGATGATTCATTAATCCAGTTTCATGCCTCACAAGGAAACACAAATGGACTCATAATGAATTAGAAATTTAGCCAGCCCAATCACTAGGGGTCATCTGTACAGCTGAGAGAAGAATATTTTAGAATATGTCATCTTGGTGCAAAATGGAATACTCGTGAAATCCTGCAGTTTAAAACTAAGATTATTTCTTTCCAAATTGATGCAGTAGAACCTAAGAACCTGAACCTTTGTGAAATACATTTCCAATGGATCTGTTCAAATTATCGTTGTTCAAGAAGCTTCCTCAAACATTCTCCAGTATCAAGAATCAGTTCTAAATACATGGAGTAAAAGAAAATGTTGGATTTTGACTGCTACTAATGCTGAATCAAGCCTCTGATACTTTAATATTAAGGGACTGCTGTTGATGATAGGCATGTGGTAATTCTACCTCTAACTTAGATAAAGCAAGGTGAGAGGAGGCCGGCATAGACTGGTTGGGCTAAATGGCCTCCTTCTGTGCCATCAACCCTATGTATTCCAATACTTCTCTCCCAAATGCAACTAACAGCCTTCTATTAATGTCCAAGGTTAGCATTCAGGTACAGGAAGTAATTAGGAGGGCTAATAATTTATATTATTGTAAGGAACAGGAAAGCTTTGTCGCAACTGTAAAGGGCGTATTTGGAGGACTGAACGCCCAATTAAAGGAAGAACATATTTGACTTGGTTTCACTGGATTGATTTCTGGAAGGAATGGGTTGTCCCATGAAGAAGAATTGAGTAGATCAGGCCTATAATCAACAGAGTTTAGACGAATGAGAGATAATCTCATTGAAACAAATACAATTCTGATGGGGCTTGACAGAATATAAGGAGAAGATATTTCCCATGTGGGAAATCTAGAACTAGGAATCAAGATAAAGGGGCAGCAACTTAAGACTGATATGAGGTGAAAGTTCCTCCTGTGTTATATTTAAAGGAGGGCAGTGCATCAGATGAACCTATAATAATTTGTAGGAAACACCAAATACTTCAGAACATGGTTAAAGTAAGTCTCCATCTTTCTTTCTGGAAGGATTAAAGATGATCTGTTTGTTCTGATGCTTCATCCAGGTGCCATTCTCCACCTCCTCATATGCAGCCATGCAGTGGAAACACAACGAGCCTATCCTCGTATTTCTCCTACCATTACAGGTTTAGACTTTCCAATCCAGGAGCATGTGTTGAAGCAGTAGTTCTACTTAACATCTGGTGCTTTAAGAGATTCGTCTGTAGCCTTGTGCATGACTCTTACATGTTAAGTGCTTCTCCATTGCCCTACAAGAAATTATCAGGTGCCACTTTGACACTTCTATGTGCTACACAGTTCCTGGCTCTGGAAGTTCGACATGCAAGATGTAACTGACATTGTAGGACTCATCTTAACAGATTGTACAAAAGTGGGTGCAAACATCTGAGTAAAGGGTATGTTACAACTCTCGTGCCTTAATGTCCATGGGCAGCAAGTGACTGGTTGCCCATTCTAGTTATGCTGAAGCAGTGGATTTTTTGCATCTGCACGTTTCATGCCAACTTTGAATAGGAGGGAAGAAAAACTTCCCTATGGAGGGAAGTTTCATGCCAACTTCCATCAACTAAAGTCCCAAATGATCAAGAACATGCAAATTCTCAGTTTAACTGGAGCTGGAGTGAGCCAATTAAATTATCCAATGTGTGCCACATTGAGATTTTTCCAGTGTGTGACACATTGAGCATTGTTCTGACTTCTCTTCAACTTTGGTTCATTTCTGACTCCCATTTGTTTTAATGAAAAAAACACTAAATTAGCACAACTGAATGCTCCCGATTAGTCTCTAGACTGCACTGATATCAGTGAAAGCATCTGTAATTGAACAAAATTTGCTGACAATGTCACAAGTAATTGTGACATAAGTAAATGTATCATCTGATTTGCAGAAGATTACAACATATATTGCATAATCTTCTGCTATTATCTCTCCTAGAGGAATTATGGGAATGACTTTGGAAACAAATCGATGCTAGTAACATTTGTATAATAATTTAACATTCCAAAATTCTCATTTGATATATAAAGTTAATTTATTAAGAGGTTATTTACCAGATTCTAAATATATGAGCACCATCTCCTGTCTTCTTGTTACTGCAAGGCCAAGCCATTTTCTTGTAGGTAAAATAATCATCAAAATAAGTTGTTCATTGAAAATTATAATTTGTGTGATTTTATATATACTGGATTTTAAATAGAAAATAATTGCTGTATTAAGGTTCTGGTGATTGATTCCAAAATTCTCGCTCTCATTGGGATACAAGATATTCTCAGTCACTAAATGAGAAGCACATTGCAATGAGATTAGGTAGCAAAGAAATGACTTATCACACAGGGAAAGCCACCTCCTGAATAGCAAGGCATTGGCTATGTGCTCTGATTTAAGTCAACACTCCACTCTGGTACAGGCACCCCCATGTTATGCAAGAGTTCCATTCCTGGGAACTGTCCATAAGCTGATTTTTCTGTAAGCATGAACTTCTGTTTTCTATAGCCACCCACGTCGTATCACTGCACTTGTTATAATTCACAGAAGTGATGGAGGAACTCAACAGGTCAGGCAGCATCTATGGAGGGAAATAAACAGTCCACGTTTTGGGCCAAGACCCTTCATTAGAACTGGAAAGGAAGAGGGCAGAAGCTAGAATAAGAAGGTTGGGGGGAGGGGGAGGGGGAGGAGCACACGCAGGCAGAGGAAGGTGAGTTCAGGTGATAGGCAAGTCCAGGTGAGGGGGGAAAGTAGGTGGGTGGGGAAGGGGGGGGAAAGATGTAATAAGCTGAGAGGTGATAGGTAGAAGAGGCAAAGGGTTGAAGAAGAAGGAACCCGGCAGGAGAGGGCAGTAGACCATGGAATAGAGGATGGAGGAGGAGATCGGCAGGTCATCAAGGCGGGGGTACGGAGCCATGGGAATAAGGGAAGACAAAGGAGTAGGGAGGGGGGAGGCAGAAGAAAAGGAAGGGTTTGGGTTACCGGAAGTTAGAGAAATCGATGTCGAGGCCGTCAGGTTGGAGACTCCCAAGGCGGAATATGAGGTGTTGTTCCTCCAACCTGTGTCTGGCCTCAACGTGGCAGTAGAGGAGGCCGTGGACAGACACGTCAGTATGGGAGTGGGATGTGGAATTGAAGCGGGTGGCACCGGGAGGTCCTGGCTGTTGCGGCCGACGGAGCGAAGGTGCTTGACAAAGCGGTCACCCAATCTGCGTCAGGATTCCAGCGTCTGCAGAATTTTTTGTGTCTCTGTCACTTGTTATAATTCTTTCATTTAATCGAATATTAACCTTAACATTACCCATAATTAAACTAGTGGAATATATACTGCATCCAGTCGTTAATGGATGCCATAAAACATATTTTTTTTTATTACTAGTTTGAAAAATGCTTTAAAAATGTATGGGAGAATTTGCGCAGTCGGATTTCCATAAGTCAGGTCATTTATAACCCTGGGATCTCCTGTATTATCACAGTCTTTAGTGTTGTCTTACAGGCGAGATGTTATCCTATGATTTCATCATTTGGTTGGTGTTGTAAATGCCATGAAGCTATTTCAGGTGAGTTAGGAAGCTCTTGAAATGCCCCCAACAAATGTCCCTACCTTAACCAACATCACTGGAAACAGAATCATCGTTGGACTTTTGTTTGGGAGATATTGCCAGAACAAACCAACTGTTTCACATTCTGTCGTAACAGATGTGACATCATTTCAAATATGATTCATTGTCCAAAGCACATTTGAACTTGGCAAAGTAATTTATAAGTGTCAATATTATTTATTATTTAAATTAAATGTTATTACTTTGTAGGACATGGATAAGGTATAATTGCAAATGAAATTTAGAATGATTCTTTACTCCATTTATGTGATGAGTTGAATGTGAATTTTGGCTAACATAACACTTTGATTTCGTTTGATATTCTCTCTTGGCAATTTTCATTAATTCCAATATGAATTGAATCGTGTTGATCGGCTGATTGACCTTAATTAAAAACTGCTTCAGTATGAGGTATGATGCAGTTTTAAAACAAAGTTCAAAGCCTGTTAATTCAAGTACAAAACAGCTCTATAGAAAGGGAGGAATCACACATTAGGATTCATTTTGATTTCACTTGAATGTTACCCAGCTGAATATGTCTGCACTGAGTTAGATACAAAGCTTTTTGGCCTATTAAAATTAATTGTCAATATTTTTATTATAAAGCATGAGGTGAAAATTTTACATCTATCATGGGGGCATGGTAATTGTAATTACCATTTTTAAAGTAATAGTGCTCAATGTAAGTTTAAGGAACTGCACCTCATCTTTCAGTTTGTAGATTTCAAGACTCATTTTGACAAATTCTGATTAAAACTGCTGTTCCCTTTTACAGACAGCAGCTGCTGATAGTGAATCTGCTATTTTCATTTACATATCCACCAGATAGTGAATCTGCTATTTTCATTTACATATCCACCAGATCCATTTTTTCTTCATCCCTTACCATTCTTTTTTTTGCCTTCCACCATTGTTCCTTTTGTCATTTAATCTCCCTTACCTTTTTCATCTCAGAGATTCCACTTAACTCTTTCTGTCATTCCCTGACTCCATCCTGGTTTGAAACCTATTAGATCTCCAACATCTTCCAGTTCTGATGAAAGGTCATCGATTGAAACATAATGCCTTGTGCACCTTCATTACTTTCTATTTGCCTTCTCACCTTTGATCAGGTATCCATCCACATCTCCCTGCTCAGCAACTGACCATGGCTCTGACATTTTTCACATGGATTCCAGCAGAAATTCCTTCCTGCATGTTTTGGATTCACCTATGATTATAGATACGTCCAACAAATTCATCAATTCTGTACTCAATGTCTTCATCGCATCCCGAGATCCACATTCAACACCATACACCGTTGAATACATGTTCCTAGTTGCTTCCTTCAGCAGCACTGACTCACCTCTATGGCCTCTCACCTTGGTTTGTTTGTTGCAAACTGCAATATATTTCAATATCTTAAGAAGGTGGCATCTTCTCTGGTTAGACCACACTTGGAGTATTGTGTTCAGTTTTGTTTGCCTCATTATAGGAAGAATGTGGAAGCTTTAGAGAGGGTGCGGAGGAGATTTACCAGGATGCTGCCTGGATTGGAGAGCATGTCTTATGAGGATAGGTTGAGCAAGCGGGGGCTTTTCTCTTTGGAGAGAAGGAGGATGAGAGGTGACTTGATAGAGGTGTACAAGATGATCGAGTGGACAGTCAGAGACTTCTTCCCAGGGCAAAAATAGCTAACATGAGGGGGGCATAATTTTAAGGTGATTGGAGGAAGGTATAAGGGGGATGTCAAGAGGTAAGTGTTTTTTCACGGAGAGTGGTGGGTGCATGGAACACACTGCTGGCAGAGGTGGTGGAGGCAGATGCATTGGGGACGTTTAAGAGACTCTTAGATAGGCACACGAATGATAGAAGAATGGAGGGCTATGTGGGAGGGAAGGGTTAGACAGATCTTAGAGCAGGATAAAATGTCGGCACAACATTGTGGGCCGAAGGGCCTGTACTGTGCTGTAATGTTCTATGTTCTATCTATCATTAAGGATTCCCACCATCTGGGTCATGCCCTCTTCTCACTGCTACCATCGAGCAGGAGGAACAGAAGCCTGAAGTCCCACACCACCAGGTTCAGGAACAGATTCTTTCCTACAACCATCAGGTTCTTCAACCAACCTGCACAACCCTAATTCTACCTCAGCAACAGAACACTACAGACCACCTCTTGCACTGCCATGGACTTGTCTCTGGTTTTTTGCATTAATGTCTTGTTTTGCACACTTTTTCTTCTTCACTGTCTTGTATAATTTATGTATAACTTATGTTCTGTGTGTTGTTGTCTGAACCTACATGCCTGTGATGCTGCTGTAAGCAAGTTTTTCATTGTACCTGTACCTCAGTGTACTTGTGCATGTGACAATGAACTCAACTTGATGACTTAACTTGACAATATCCAAAATTAATATTCATCGATGTCCTGCATCACTCATCTGTAATCATGCAATGAGTTCAGAGTGTATAGCTTGCAATCAACCTGGCAGTAAAGTTAAGGATGAACGTACATCTTAATAATTCAAAATAATTCTTGCACGTTAAACATGAACTCCTGACTCACAATTTACCTTGTCGTGGCCCTTGCAGCTTATTGTCGACCTGTACTGCACTTTCTCTGTAACTGTTACTGTAACACTATATTCTGCATTTTTCTATTACTTTTCCCTTGTAGTGCCTCAATGTACTTATGTTTTGAGATGATCTGTATGGATAGTTTGCAAAACTAACTTTTTCACTGTAAGTACACGTGACAATAATAAGCCAATACCGACTGAAAGATGCACCAACCTCCATGTAGTAAAAACAACATTAGATGTTAATTGGTAATCTTGCAATTATGGTCTAATTGGGTTTAGGAGATGAATAATGCTTTTCCCCTGTGGTTTCCAAGATTATTTAAAATTGTTAACTTTGCTACTGCATTGAATTGATTCACTGACGATGTCATCACCATGATCGACCCTTATCCAGATGGGAATTGCATTGATACTGGAGGAAAATAGATGGAATGCATTAGCAGTCAAATGGATTTTGTAGTTCCAGTATCATTACTATTCTTTGGGCTATTGAGCAGATAATGACCTTAATTGTAAGATAACTGTTGTTTTAATAACATTGTTAATAATCACAGAATAATGGGCCAAAGGAAAGCACTTTGCCCTTAATTCTGAAAGGGTCAAAGAGAAGTGCTTTGTCTATTTAATCTTGAAAAACATAAATTAAAATTCCTACTTATTCAACTCCCTCTGTAAGTTTGCTTCTCCTTCCCTCTGTAACCTCTCTGGTCCAATCACTGCACTCCACCAATATTGGCCTCTTGCACAGCTCCAATTACTTTTACTCCATCATTGTTGACTGCCTGACCCTTCAAGTAGCTTGGTTACATCCATTGGAAAGCATATGCACCAAGACTCGACAGTTAATTTGCTGGTATGTTAATCAAGCATGTTAACAGTGATAATTGACAGGTCTATGAATTATACATTTTTAATGGTTTTAATGATTTAAAACAAAAAGTTCCAGCTAAATAATAGGCAGTAATGGCATTAGAATATCATAGAATGTATATGCTAATAATTCACACAATAATTTCTAGTCATAATTCATTAGCTCAGGAGTTGGGTAGAGGGAGGATTGAATGAAGAAGCATCTTAACACAGAGCCCTTAGACTAATGCTTCTTAAGTGTGGCCACATTGTCCATTAACAAGTGGGCCTCTCACAATGATAAAGTTTCTCTCAGGTGGCCTCACGAGGAAGCAACACCATGATGCTAATTGGACATTGGCTAGGATTGAGTAGTGTTTATTGGCTGATTGATCTTAATAAAAACTGCTTCAGTATGATATATAATGTCTGTTGACATCAGACTCAAGTCTGTTGACTTGAGTACAAAGCAGCACTATAGAAAGAGAGGAGATATATTTGATTTCACTTGAATGTTACTCAGCTGAATATGCCTGCATTAGTTTAGATACAAAGCTTTTTGGCTGATTAAATGAAGCTTAAGGGCCAATATCGAAAAGCTTTGTTCCATGCATTGGGCTCAGATGTAGCACTCTCTCTGGTCCATGTACTGCATCCAGACACACTACCCACTCAATGCCACAGAACCAAATTTATACATGTATGTCCTTGGATCTCCCATTCTCCAGTTTATGAAGGAACTCGAGTTTCAGATACACTAAGAGCAAACCAAAGGTTTGAGACATCACCATGACAAAGGATTGAAATAAGCTTTGCTGGCGTAAATTATAATTGCACTGTCTGGGGTAAGTTGATCATTATAGGGCAGGTTGCGGTTGAGAGTGGGGAGAGAGTGCCTAATGCAGGTGTTCTCAGAGTAACCCTGGCAAGTAACTGCAATGCATTGCTCCACACTGCAGCCTGCACTGCACTGATGCTTAAGGGAATGGGAATTTAGAGTGCTAGACATGATGTGGGCTGCTTTGTCCTGCATGGAATCGAGCTTCTTGAATGACCTTGAGCACTTTGAAATGCTAAACTAACGCTGGAATCTTAAATGTTCTATGAACACAAAATTATGCTTGAGATTTTTGAAGTTAATTGCTGAACAAACTTAAAAATTACAGCCTCTTACTGTCACGTCAAATGGTTTCATCTGGAAAATGCCAATCTTCTGCTTGTCTTTCTATCACCATATACAAAGGCCTGGGTGGAAAGACTCACCCAGCAGCTATGTTTGAGTGATAGGAAGCCAGTCTTTTATTCATTACCTTCTGCTTCAGAGACAATTTAATCTGCTGGGCCACTTTTACATATTTAAATTTATGCAGAATATTTGGAACTGAATGGCAGATGCAAAGAATAAACTAAAAAATGCGTTCAAAATATAAATTTCCAGTACACCTATCAATATCAATGGTGAGGACACTAAATAAAACAATTCTCTGCCAGCAACGGCCAGATAGAGATGTCAAACAATCTAATTGACACTTTGGTGCTTGCTATCATAATGAAAAGGAAGCCTTGCATTTATGTAACACACACAAAAAGTGCTGGAGGAACTCAGCAGGTCAGGCAGCATCTATGGAGAGAAATAAACATTCAAAGTTTCGGGTCGAGACCCTTCATCAAGACTGGTGACGAAGGCTCTCGACCCGAAACGTCAACTGTTTATTTCTCTGCATAGGTGCTGCCTGACCTGCTGAGTTCCTCCAGCACTTTTTGGGTGTGTTGCTCCAGATTCCAGCATCTACAGAATGTCTTGTGTCTCCCATGCGTTTATGTAGCATCTTTTACGACATCTGGACATCTCCATAGGCTTTACAGCCAATTAACTGCCTTTGGTGTATGGTCACTGTTGCAATGTAGGATTTGTCTTTTAATTCATTTTACAAAATATGGACATTGCTGGCAAGGCCAGTATTTATTGTCTATCCGTTATTGCCCTGAGTAGGTGGTGTTGAGCCACTTCCTTTAAGCACTGCAGTCCTTCTTGTGAAGGTGATAACACAGTGCTGTTGGGGAGGATGTTCCAGGACTGAGACCCAGTGACAATGAAGGAATGGGTGATACATTTTCTAATCAGGATGGTGCGTGACTTGAAGCAGAACCTGCAGGTGATTGAGTCCGCTTATGCCTGCTGCCTGTGTACTTCTTGGTGGTAAGAGGTCACCGGTTTAGGAGGTGCTGTTGGAATAGCCTGAGATGAGTAAAAGCAGCGTGTTTTATTGATGGTCCATACTGTTACCATGGTGTACCGATGGTGAAGGAAATAAATGCTTAGAGTGGTGGATGCGGGTGCCAATCAAATGGGGGACTTCGTCCTGACTGGGAATGGGCTATTTATTGTTGTGGCAATGTAGTGGCCAATTTGCACACAGCAAGCTCCCACAAAAAGCTTTCTGTTGATAAGTAGATAATATAAGTTTGTGATATTGCTTGAGAGGTAGTTATTGCTAATGGTACAAGAACAGAGTTGCCTTCTCTTTTTTGTAATGGCAAAACATGAAAACCAAAGATGACTGAGCAGGCTTCCTCGGCAGAGCTAAGGTAGATTCACAGTTACCAAAATGGGTGCTGATATAGATCTCCCATTACACACCCACCAGAGTCGAAGTAAGTAGTCCTAAATGATCCTTACAGTGAAGGGATAGAACACAAACAATGGCACCAGCAAGTCAGCAGAATCCATGAGCATTGGGTGTAAGCTGAGGAGATGAGCTCTTTTTTCTGACAATGGGAAGCCTGTTCCAAAAATTTCTTCTGCAAGTGACATATCTGTGGAGATGTTATGTAGTAGGCCGAAAATGGGACTTTGTAGATGCACTGCTTTCTTATGGAAAAGGGCAAACATCAAGTTCCTGTTAACCTCCATCAGGAATTCTGTGGTGGTGTAAGGTTAGATCCAGCTGATGACATGCTACCTGATCTGAATGTCCACCGAGTCCTAAACAAGTATTCACGATCTACCCTGAAGACACCAGATGGACAGACCTTGTCGAAGCAGTGAACCAGGTTTCAGAAGAGATGGATGCTAACAAGGGATAATCAACCCAGGACAGTGTAGGATTTATCAGTATGGATCATATCGCCAGTTCAATGTCAAAAAAGGGCTGGCTGTGTGCAAGCTTCCTGCCACGCTTCCTGCACTACACCAGAGACTGATTCAAAAGCAAAATACTACAGATGCTGGAAATTTGAAACAAAACAGAAAACACTGGAAATACTCAATGGCGAAGCGTCACTATGCTGAAACATTAGCTCCGTTTCTCACTCCACAGATGCTGCCTCACCTGTTTAACAAGGCCAGTATACTCTGCTGTACTTCAGAAGCACGCTCCAGGTCGTAAAGTTATTTGTGATGTTCTGAAAGGGACATGAGAGGTGCTGAATAAATGTTTTATTATTTTATATGCAATCTCCCAGACAGGTTTTGATTGCCTGAGAGAATTGCTGTGGAATTTTACTGGGTATTTCATTTTCCCTTCATGAAGCCTGTTTATTTTTCTTGGTTTATCTTGCCGCTGTAAGACTGTGCTGGAGGAGGTGGGGTGTAGAGGGCAAAGGGAAGGTGTATTTAGCAGAACAGTGTGGGATAGACTTGATCGTATTTCCCTACTTGACACTTTCACATATTACTAAGGCTGCTGAAAGTACACTGAACATAGAATGAGCCATCTCATATTCCGTGGTTTCTTTAATCGATGAACAAACACCCTGACACCTCACTCACCTCAGACTATAACTTGCATTTATGAAGAAACTGATTTGGCAAAAGCAGGAGAAAATACCACTCATATGACAAAACTGCAAAATTTTACCTTAACCTACACTCCCTATTCCCAGAGTAATAGAGTTTTGATGTCCTTGAGTTTCTCCAGAATGACATCCAATTTAGATTGGGTACAGCGATGTGGTGTTTATACAAGATGTTGAATATTCATGCTGTGTCTTTGCTAACCCTTGCATGTTAAAAGATTGGTGATGCAGAAACTCATTAAATGGCCTCAATAGTTACACCAAGTCTTTCAAATTTATCTTGAGACAAAGAGTTTTTCTGAAAGAAGGTCTTCCACTACAGAACAGAGCTGTCACTCACATTTGGATCCAACGGTGCTAGGCTGGTTATCCAGAAATCTGTTTCCAGACATCTATTTCTTTTAGGTCAAGGACAAACCACAAGACCACTTCCTTGTAGGACCTCCTGATGAGATAAATGCTTATTTCTGTTTCTTTCTCACAGTCTACTCTCTAATTAACTGTTTGTGTCACCGAGGTAGATTTGGCAATTAACATTCATTAAGCAGTCTATCTATGCAAAGGTGACTTATCCAGCTTTTTGAAGTGACATTAGAACAGACTATATGGTATTTTCACAGAAACTATCTATTGATGGTGAAGAGTAAACAAATATCATAACAATGCAAGGATTGAAATTCATCCTCCATATCAAGCACAAAAAGTATGATGTGAAAGCACAGGTGTGTTCCCAAAATCCAGTTCTGTTAGTTTCAATGCACAATCTTCAATTACATTGCATACGTAATATACATGATGGATGATGAATTTCTATCTTATGATCTTCCTAATTTGAAACAATCCATATTTCTGATCCCTCACAATCTCTGTTTTTTTTAATTTAAACCAGATTTTGACTAGCAAGTTAGATATTTTCAATACCACAAGTCTTTTCATTACTAACAGCAGTCAGCACTGTGTTATCAAGACACACCCTGAAGATTATAGGTTCAGATTATAATGGGGCAGGCTGTGAATCCATCCATCTGTTATGGAACAGTGGTTGGTTCTGTGAGGCAACTATCCACTCTACACAAAAGATGCATTTCACGATGTGTTTCAATGTACATGTGATTAATAATGATATCTTATCTTATCTTATCTGCAGAACCTCGTGTCTCCTTTTGTTCTTTGGTTCTGAACATCAGATTGCGGAATGGAAGATGTCCGTGTCTGATATCTTTTAGTATAGGGTGACCGTTACATCCAAATTTGACAAAGTGACACCTTAGTCCAATGACAAAGTGATCCATGAAGTCAGGGCTCCAATGCGTGGATGTAAAACATAATAATCCTATTGCTGTGAATCACTGCTCTGACTTTTGAAATTTTTGTTTGTAAAGTTGTGGAAAGACACAGGCCCTCTAGCCCACTGAGTCTCCAACAACATCAAGCATCGTTCCTTTACATCGCTTCTATCATAACTCATTTTATTCTCCTCACATTCATATCAACTCCTATCCAACCAAAGATTCTGCCACTCACCTACATGTCAGGAGCAATTTACAGTAGACAATTCATCTACCATTTTTGGGATGTGAGAAGAAACTGGAGCACCCAGAGGAAACCCACATGGTCACAGGGTGAACATGCAAACTCCACGTAGACAAGGTCAGGATTGAGCCTGGGTCATCAGAGCTGTGAAGCAGCCCCTCTACTACCTGTGCCACTATGCTGCCTTATCTTTGACTGTTTGCCAGGCATCTATAGTTTTATATTTTACTCCCCTTTTTCAATTATCTATATTAGAACATGGAACATAGAACGTTGCAGCACAGTACAGGCCCTTCGGCCCACAATGTTGTGCCAACATTGTACCCTGTTCTAGGATCTATCTAACCCTTCCCTCCCACATAGCACCCCCCCCACCATTTCTCTATCATTCATGTGTCTAAGAGTCTCTTAAATGTCCCTAATGTATCTGCCCCCACAACCTCTGCCAGCAGTGCGTTCCACACATCCACCACTCTCTGTGTAAAAAACTTACCCCTGACATCCCCCTTATATCTTCCTCCAATCACCTTAAAATTATGTCCCCTCATGTTAACCATTGTCACCCTGGGAAAAAGTCTCTGTGTTCACTGGATCTATGCCTCTTATCGTCTTGTACACCTCTATCAAGCCACCTCTCATCCTCCTTCTCTCCAAAGAGAAAAGTCCTAGCTCACTCAACCTATCCTCAGAAGACATGCTCTCCAATCCAGGCAGCATCCTGGTAAATCTCCTCTGCACCCTCTCTAAAGCTTCCACATCCTTCCTATAATGAGGCGAACAGAACTGAACACAATACTCCAAGTGTGGTCTGACCAGAGTTCTATAGAGCTGCAACACTGGAGCACAGGAGACTGAAGGGTGACCTTATTGAGGTTTATGAAATTATGAGGGGCAAAGTTGGGGTGGATAGTGGTAGTCTTTTTCCATGGGTAGGGGAGTCTAAAAATAGAGGACATAGTTTCAAGGTGAAAGGGAGAGATTTAAAGGAGATCTGAGGGACAGTTTTTTCACGCAGATGGTCGTGGGTGTGTGGAACAAACTGCCGGAGGAGGCGGATACAATCACAGTGTTTAGGAGACTTTGGAACTGGTGCATGGATAAGGAAGGATTTAGATTAATTTATTGTCACATACTCCAAGGTGCAATGAAATTCCTTCCTTGCGTGAAGCTGACAGAGTGAACAGTATACATGGTAATAATAAATACAGCAATGAATGCAAAATAACAGAATGATGCAAGATATAGTGGTGCAAACTGAAGTAGTGCAAAAAGAAATGCTAAAGTGACAATAACAGAAGAGGTAGAATGAAGGTTCGAGAACATGGCAGCACCTCTGGGAAGGGTGTGTGGAAGAGGTGATTGGTTCAGAGTCTGACAGCAGTGGGGAAGAAGCTGTTCTTGAGTCTGGTCGTCTGGGCTTTCAAACTCCTGTATCTTCTCCTTGAAGACATGTTCTCCAATCCAGGCAACATCCTGGTAAATCTCCTCTGCACCCTCTCTAAAGCTTCCATATCCATGTTTGTATGGACTCATTAGGATAGAAACTTATTGTTGATTGCATGTGCTAAACACTATATATTATCAGCTGCTCAGTATATTTTATTGTGAAATGCAGTTCCTTTGAATTCATCCAAGTCCTAAAGGGAGCATGACATGCAACTGACACCATGTAACATGTTTAGCACATGTGACCGAGGATGATCATGATGTTTGCTAGTACTGGCAACTCTTGTTGGCAATGTAAAATTGTGTCTTAATTTTATTTTCTTAACCATCTTACTGACAGATAATATTTTACACGTGACAAGCAAGTTTCTCATCATGGTGTTCAATCCCTTCCATGGTTTTGTTCAATGTTGAATTTTTTAAAACTATTTCAGTTTTATAGGCTTTCACGGTCAATGCATTGCTCCACATCTTTGCTTAACTATTCAATGTTGGCTGTGCCTTCATTTGCCAAGCTCCTGAGTTCTGAATTTCCTTGCTAAACCTTTCCACTTCTAACACCTCTCTTGTACTCCTTATAACCCTTTTCTTTGACAAGGTGGCTTGTTCAAAGATGGTTTGCTAAGCCTTCAGTGAAACAATGTGGGATGTTTTACCCCTCTGGAGGCAGAATTGAAGCTGTTGGAGTGAGCCTTAACACAGAATCATCTGTTTTAGCAGTGGGAGTGCTGCTTTGAACCATGGGTGACAATTAGGAGATCTGGAGAATTACTGAGGATTATGTGAAGCTATTTCCTTGCATCACTATCTCTTTCTTTTTGTTTTTGTGAATATGGAGTGAGAGACATTTCCATTTTATTACATCTGTCATACCCAAAGTACTATGAGCAAATATTTATTACAGCCATTCCTCAATTTACGAAAGGGATGATTTCTTGGAAAATATTTCATTAAATGACATTTCACACATCAAAAAGGTTCATTGAAGTGCATTATGTGTTTTCTGGTAATATGTACTTTTTTGGGCAGAGAGTGGGGCACTATTTGCTGTTGTGATAAATAGATTTGTAAATCATAATCATGTACCCCAAAGAGTGAAGGGTGTTACAGCAGAAATTTGTAAATTAAGCGTTCACAGATCAAGAAATTACCGTAGAACCAATGTGTGTGTGAATGTCTTTATCATCAGATGGTAAAGTGGTTGATATTTCTTTGGGGTGAATTTTCCTGACCAGAACTTCTGTTTGCTCCTGCCTCCCCCCATCCACCACATGATCCTCACCAATCCCCATTTAGTTACACTGGTTATTTGGGGGGTAAACAATTTGGGAGACTTCCAGTGAAGCCTATTGAGGCCCCGGCGCCATACAGATCTTGGAACACCCCAACATTCTTTAACAGGAGGCAAGGCTGGGGTGGCTTCTTGTCCAATAGCAATGTCTATTTTATTGGGAGGCATAAAAAAAATGTAAGTAATAAAATAAGAAGTAATTAGGTTAACTGGAACCAGATTAAAATGTCTACAAACATTAAAGCAAATTAAAATCATTTGTAAAAAAACATTTATTTCTCCATTCTCCAGGACAAGGATCCTTATTGAAAGCATCCTCTGCTTCATCGAAACTAAAAGAGTTGGTGAAGCAATTCCACAGTTTAATGCTAGATAGTCCAGAATTGGAGTGCGGTGACCAATGAGGTACCATCTGTCACTCGGTGAGTCCTAGACTTGTTTGCATGAGATTAGCTGGCTACCTTCAGAACCACTGACCACAGCCAGCATGACTTTACCCTTCTGCGTAATACAGAGAACACAAGCAGATAGGAAATAGAGCTGGGATTGACAATACTGTTTCTCATACTCTTGCGTCTATGGCTTAACAATGCAAATGTTGTGCACAATGGCTCCTAAGAGCAGGGATCTGGAGTATCTTGGGATATACAGGCCGCATCATCTGTTTGCTCAGTATGTGTAATAACAGAAGGCAGTCTAGCGTTGTGACACAGCAACTTGAACCTTCCCCACTCACAACCTTCGCTGTTAATCCAGTTTCACTGCAAGACACGCGCTTTGTCTAATTTCTTTCCCATGCCTGGGAATGATGGGAGTTTGTCATTCAGTGTGATGTCAAGCTATCCGAGGTAGACGAGTGGAAATACTTGCAATGCATCCAGAAGGAAATCAGGAAGGAACATCTGGCAAAGCAGTGAGCTGGGAGTTTTGTGGTTGGAGGAAATTATTCTGTTTGCAGTAAGTCTGATAAATTATAGTTGACTGTACTGGTGCTTCCAGCTAAAATGTATGAGGTGCTTAGTGAGTGCAGGGTTGCATGCAAAGAGTGAAAGTGGCTGATGTCTTAAGTGCTTAGCTTGGACTTTGAGACGATGTGAAATATGTTGAAACAGTTCATATAAATAAACCTCAGAATTTTTTTTTTGGAATCACACGTTTAATGTCGCACTTAACATCATGTAAATCCTGAACACTTCACTGATACCTTCAGCGCCTTTGTTGTGTCATCTCAACTAGCTAGTGACTTTGAATCCAATGTATTGAAAATACATATACAAGCACACGTACACAATTATACTAAGAGCAAGTAATTGCAAGTGCTGTGATTCTGAAATTAAAAAAAACAAAATGCTAGGAATGACATAGCAGGTAGCATCTGCGGAGAGCAGAAAAGGTTTAGCACTTCATGTTGATGACCTTTCATCAGAACTGGTGTCAGGTCATTACCTGTCACATTAATTAACTCTGTTTATCTCCACGTGGATGCGGCTTTACATGCAGAGTGTTTCCAGCATTTTCTGTTTTTACATGATTATTCTTATACCTGATACCATTCAGATATAGTTCACTCCAAATATCGTGCAGATTTACTTTAAGCTTCCCCTTTTACTCATCGTGATACACTGATTAGGTTTAACATAGTGGGGTGGATCAGACTTCTGTGAAGCGTAAGTACCAGCATAGACTAGTTGGGGCAGGGTGCTGTTTCTGCACTATGTATCGTACACAGCTTGATATGAAATGGAAATAGAAAATGTGAGAAATGCACAACAGACCTGTTAGAAACTGAATAAAATATTTCTTGGCATGGATAGAAGACTGCTGGCCAACACGAGAAGAGAGCAGGCCTAAATGGGCCTTTTCCTGGTTGGCAAGATGTAATGAGTGGTGTGCCAGAGGAATCCATGCTGAAACCCCAACTTCTTACAATTCATATAAAGGTCTTGGATGAAGGCACTGAATGTATAATTGCTAACTTTGGTGCAGGCACAAATTTGCGTTAAAAGTAATTTATGAAGAGGACCAAAGAAGACTACAAAGGGACATTGATAGATTAAGTAATTAGGTTTGATAAATGGAGCATAATTTGGGAAAACGTGAAATTGTGTATTTTCACAGAAAAATAAAAAAAACAGAGTATGTTATCTAAATCCTGAGAAATTGAAAGGTCTGAGATGCAGTGGGATCTGGGTGTTCGAGTGCATGATTCACAAAAGGCTGGTATAGAGATACAGCAAGTGGTTAAGAAAACTTACAGAATTTTATTTTTTATCATGAGGTGAATTGAATGCAGAAGAAGACTTCAGTTACACAGGGCACTAGGGAAACTATATCTGCAGTACTGTGTACAGTATTGGTCTCCTGATTTAAGGAGGGATGTTAATACATCGGAAGAAGCTGAGAGAAGGTTTCTTGGACCAGTACCTGGAATGGGAGGTTGTCTTATGAGATGTTTGGTTTAGAATGTTGGACGTCATCAATGAAGACATTAACACCCATACTACTAACACTTGCTGCAAACGTGCATAGCAGGCTGACAGGAAAAACACAATGTTGATCAGTTGGCAATGATAATTGGGTGCCAGTGCTACCATTTTGGAGCTTAACACTCCAAATAATGCCTCCTCTTAGACGAACAAGATTAAGAATGAGTTCAGCATAGGAAGTAAACTCACCCAACCTCCTGCCAAAGTGCTTCTCCCCAGCTATTTGAGAGGGGAATAGCAATTGGTTGTTGGCTGATGTCCTTTGGCTATTGCTGTGATTCTGATTTCTAGAGCTGGTTCAAGTCACAAATGTCTCCAGCGAGCTGTGTGCCTGGCATTGATCGTGAATCATGATGTGACTTACACTGCCAAGAGTTCAGACAATGGCCATAAACCCAGAAAGGGAAGTTGCTCTCAGAACTTTTTTCACCTCTTCAGTTGCTCAGTGGCATGAATATCACATTGCAATTTTTAGATTAGATTTTCTCAGTTTGGGAATTCATTTTTCTTCTCAATGGAAACCAGGACGGACAAGGTTTAAAATCGAATTGGAGCTCTTACTGGCATATTTCTCTTCTCTCAGCTCTTTTAATACAACTATTTTCTTGAGCGACTGAGTCCATCATGACTAAGTATAAAAGGGCTCCTTCGATAACACTGTGACTCTATTGCAATTTTAACTAAACATCTGCTAGGGATTTGATATTCAGCTAAACTCAGTGGGCTTCCAATGCAGATTAAAGTTTTCTGATAAATTTATCTTTGTCTTCATGGCCACAAAGGAAGTTTCACTTACTACACTCCAGGCTTTTCCTTCGGCTGCTGACCATCAGAATGCGCCTTCGTCCTCTCCTGCATCTCCTAACCACCTGAATCCCACAACCCAACAACCCAACAACCTCCAACCTCTGACCTCAGGGTCATGGATTCTCACAGACTGTAAACCTTCCTCTGGCTGCTTGAATTATAAAGAGGCCAAGTTCTTAAGTGGACCAGGCATCTTGTGGCAGGCTGGTTTGTAAATCTAATTGACTTTTTACCAAGGAGTTATAATTCTCCTTTGAAATTACATGGTAGTGTAGCAGTTAGCGTAATGCTATTACAGTGCCAGCAACCCGGGTTCAATTCTGGCCGCTGTCTGTAAGGAGTTTGTACGTTCTCCCCGTGACTGCGTGGGTTTCCTCTGGGTGCTCCGGTTTCCTCCTGCATTCCAAAGGCGTGCGGGTTAGGAAGTTGTGGGCATGCTATGTTGGTGCCGGAAGCGTGGCGACGCTTCCAGGCTGCCTCCAGAACACTCTACACAAAAGATGCATTTCATTCTGTGTTTCGATGTACGTGTGACTACTAAAGAAATATGATCTTATCTTATCTTGGTCAACAATAAATTGCCCAATAAACTTTTATGTGTTAATTGAAAGGATTTACTTTAAACCATGCTTGGGTTCTTTCTGCATGGATTGGGTATTCTGGTAATCTTGTTCTGGGTCCTGGGTGTGCATGAGACACACACTCAAACACAGACACACGAATACAACAGGGCACATGCAGTGATGTCAAATGGAGCTAAATGCACTTTTTGACTTACATACCTGTGATTTAGGAGGCCACTCTTCCCCTCAAACCCGCTCTGTCCTCTGATAAAATCATCACTGATCTGATTGTCTCCTCAACTCTGTATTCCCTTCCACCTCAGGTACCCTTTTGCCCCCTTGTTAATCAAGTATCTGTCTACTTCAGCCTTAACAATATTCAAAGACTTTGCTTCCACTGCACTTTGAGGAAGAGAGTGACCCGCAGTTCTAGGTTCTCCTGCAGGATAAAACCTTCTCTCCACATCTACAGCATCTTCCATGTTTCAATCAACTCAGATCTCACTCTTCTGATCTCTAGTGGATACTGACACAAAATTAATTTATGCATCTGAGAGCCATGCATAGCACAAGACACTTACACAGAGCCTGACCTTAACTGGAGGGCTGAGGCCTGCTTTTGGGTTACTCAAATGGATCAGCCTTTCTTGGTCCATGACCATTAAGTCTGAAGCACTTGTCTTCCCATCGGTGTATCCCCTTATGACTCTTTTTCATTGTTCTCTTCCACCTCTCCTTCCTTCACCGCAGATGCTCGGAACCATCTCGTTACTTCCCTCATAAACACCCCAGCCTCCAATCTGACCACGTCCTCCAACTAAAGTCTCAAAACCACCCCATCCTGCATCTCAAGCTTTGAGCCTCTGTACCTGCCACTGTGTGTCTCCTTCAAGCACCATCTCTACCACCCACCCTCACTGGGATTCATTACAAGCATCCTATGGCCTGGCTAATTCCCCCCACCAGTTTTTCAGGGTAGCGGGAAGGTTTCTGTGGGCATTTGTGCTTGTAATGGCTGTGCTACCACACACCATGGATTGGGCATGTGCATTATAAGGAATTATAATGGGAGAGGACTGCTTACAAAATAAATACAGCGACTCCACTCCCTTCTCCTCCCTTTCTGGTGCCCTAAACCACTTCGCTCTCCCCCATGCAGTGACAGTGCAATGTCCCCTTTTAGGCATGGAGGAATTGTAGGTCCTTGTATTGAATAGCCGCCTGGGTGCAGTAGCATGAGTGCAACTGCAGGGGGAGCTGGAGGCAGCAGAGTGACAAGCAAAGAGAAGCTGGAGGAACTCAGTGGGTCGGGCAGCGTCTACGGAGGGAAATGGACGGTTGCCGTTTCAAATCAAGACCCTTCATCAGTCCAGAAATGTTGATGGTTCATTTCCCTCCAGGGATGATACTCAACCTGCTGAGTTCCTCCAGCTTCTTATTTGTAGCTCCACATTCCAGTATCTGCAGTCTTTTGTGTCTCAATAAGCAAAGCCCATGATTAGGGGCTCAGATCGACCCACCTGAGTGCTCCAGTGGGATAGGATGTGCGAAGGGAAACTGTATTTGATCCAGAACTTTGCTGGAAACAACTAAGATTGAAAAGCAAGTGGATTGCAGGAAGCTGACTGGTTGGTGAGTGTCAGTCTTTTCTATGGAGGGAAATGGACATTCGATGTTTTAGGTCGAGACACTTCATCTGAACTGGTGAGGAGTACCCAGTCCGGCTGAACGGTCTCGACCTGAAATGTCGACTGTCCGTCTCCCTCCACAGATGCTACCTGACCTGTTGAGTTCCTTCAGCTCCTTTGTGTGTTGCTCCAGATTCCAGCATCCGCAGTCTCGTGTCTCCATCAGATTTTTTCTTCGGCTTTCCGGGCAGGTTTAATTGCGATAATGAAGAAAGAGCAGGCACGGTAGTGTAGCGGTTAGCGTAATGCTATTACAGCGCCAGCAACCCAGGTTCAATTCCGGCCACCGTCTGTAAGGAGTTTGTACGTTCTCCCCGTGTCTGCATGGGTTTCTTCCGGGTGCTCTGGTTTCCTCCCACATTCCAAAGACGTACGGGTTAGGAAGTTGTGGGTATGCTATGTTGACACTGGAAGCATGGCGACGCTTGCGGGCTGCCCCCAGAACACTCTACACAAAAGGTACATTTCACTGTGTGTTTCGATATACATGTGACTAATAAAGATATCTTGTCTTATCTTAATGATTTATTGTACGATATAAATATAAATCAATTGAGTTAAATTAAGAAGAATATAATAACTATCTAAGTAAATAAACTAAACAGTGTTATTGTCAGGATTGCTGAACTGAAAGCACTAATGGATTTTTATGGTGTGGCATAGTGGTTAAGTTACTGGACTAGAAATTCAGAAACAAGTTCAAATCCCAGCATGGTAGCTGTGCAACTAAAATTCAATGCATGCTCTGGAATTACAAAATGGTCATTAGTAATGCTGAGCACAAAACAACCAGAAATAAAAGCCCATTTGATTCATTAATTTTCTTCGGGAGAGGAGATCTACCATCCTGAACTGGTGTGGCTTATGTGTGACTCCAGACCCACCAACATGGTTGACTCTCAACTGGGCTTGCATGCCACTCGTTTCAATTATGGACGAGCAATCAATACCGGTTTTGCCAGCAGCGTTCAGGTCCAGAAAATGACTAAAGAAGAAAGTTCTTACACTAATAACTAGAGTTATAGCAGGTTTTCCCAATCCTGGTAAAAGTACATCCTGTGATGTGGGGAATCGAGGATGCTTCTCACATCTTGGACAGCCACATGTGCAAGAAGGGTTGTCATCTGAAGCTGGGAGCTTGGGCATCAGCTGATGTCACAACAGTTCATCTGCACATCTGATGCATCACAGCTTGGTTTGACAACTGCTCTGTCCAAGACCGCAGGAAACGTCAGAGAGTTGTGAATGGAGCCCAGTCCATCACACAAACCAGCATCTTCTACACTGACTCCATCTACACTTCCTGCTGCCTCTGGAAAGCAGCCAACATAACAGGACACCTCCCACCCCGGTCATTCTCTCTTCTCCCCTCTCCCGTCGGGCAGAAGATACCAAAGCTTGAGAGCACAAACCACCAGACTCAAGGACAGCTTCTATCCCACTGTTATCAGACTCTTGAAGAGACCTCTCGTACGCTAAAAGAATGATCTCCCAATCTACCTCATCACGGTCTTTGCACTTTATATGTCCACCTGCCCTGCACTTTCTCTATAACTGCAACACTAGATTCTGCATTCTGTTTTCTTTTAACTACCTCGATGTACTTTTGTGTGGCGTGATCTGTCTGAATGACACGCAAAACAAAAGCTTTTCACTGTATCTCGGGACATGCGACAATAATAAACCAATAACCAAATAGCTTGTTTCAAGAGGTGGTTATTCCATTGTTTGATTACCTACAGATAGAGAGGGAATTACTCAATGTAGTTGTCCTTTAGTTTAATATAAACCTTAATAGAAAATATCCAGAAGAAATATTTTTTTGTCATGACTGTCTTTTAAGAATCTATTTTTCAACGTGTCAGTAAGAAAATGCTTCATTCAAAATGCATTCAAGAAGTGCATTTGAGGTCAATAAGTTGTATTGCTTCCAGGTCTCCAGTACCACTGGACTAAATGGTACTGATGAGAAAGCAAGGGAGTAACTCACAAATTTGTGGTCTCCATTGACGTTGCCCAGATGGTGCTATGATAATTAAATTCTCGCTGTTACGCTGACGGTGATGAAAGACCTCACAGGAGAACATTGTATCATGGTGCAAATCACTTCATATGTTATTCCCTGGAACCCCTGACATGCACCATTGATGTGGCCTTGTTGCAAATTCCCTGGACAATTTTTGTTCACCATTCAGCATGATGACATAGTATGTAACAAATACATGGCCAGGCTACAACATGTTATAAGGGAGAAATTCAGGGCAGATCCATATGCTTTTGAGAAATCGGTAGTCAGCAGTGCAGATGGGTGTTGGAGAAGGGTTAGGAGGATGGATTGAGTGGACAATGGGGATATACCCCATCACATGCCTTATGGGGAGGGTCACAACTCATGAAATGTGGTTCCTGGTGAGTTGAGGATAGGGTGGGTGAGAGACCAGGCTGGGGAAGAACAGAAGGCCTCACATGATAGCATTGTTACCTCTTTGAGATCCAAAGCGACCTGACTTGAGTCAGATGTGTCATGTTCCAGTTGGGTGAGACATGAGAAAGGATTATAAGTCCTCACCTTCGGAATTGCTCTCTCACTACTGAGTGACCATCTTCACTGAGCAGATTTTGAGAAGCTTTTCTCCCTACCTGTGACGTTGAGGCAAATGGAACAAGCTATCTGCCTTGAACGGGATGCTTTGGACAGCAGCATTCATGATGACCATTGGGTGAAGTATGGAAAAAATTATCGGTATAGGTCAAGATTGGTGCGGGGTGAGACGGGAATTAATGTTATACCAGAACAGAACACTACCTGAAGCTGGCCTGATACTGTGCTGCACTGACTCACACATGGACAAGCTATCTAACTTTCTTACAGAGGTTCACACAAAATGCTGGAGGAACTCAGCAGGTCAGGCAGCACCTATTGAGGGAAATGGACAGTCGACGTTTTGGGTCAAGCGTCTCGACTCGAAACATCAACTGTCCATTTCTCTCTGTAGATGCTGCCTGGCCCGCTGAGTTCCACCAGCCTGTGTGTTGCTCCAGATTCCAGCATCTGCAGTCTCTTGTGTCTCCTTCTTACAAAGGGATATGATCGCTTAAAAGATGCGACTTGTGAATTCATCGGAGAATCCTTGGCTTTCCTGACCTACAAAAGAAAAATAATGTGGAAGCTCCCAAGCTAGGCCATCCCCTGACCTATGATCCTGCCCCTTTGTAGACTTTTCCTGGTGCATCAACACTGGCTCTTGTCACCCTTCACCAACCACCAACATTCTCTCGGTTTACACCCCAGTGAAGTTGCTTGTAAATGTCATTATAAGAGCCAATCAACATAATTGGGATGAAACAAAACTTCCTTACTGTGTGTGGCCTGCTCAGCTGCTCATTATAGTTGGTTAATAAGGAGTATGAGAAGGTAGCATTACTGATGGGGCTAACCAATATTGGACAGTTTCTCTCTTCAAGCTTGCTGTTAAGACCAGGTGGCAAATGGACTGAGATCAGAGATCAGCCACTAGCTCGTTGAATGGCAGAACAGATGCAAAGGGCCGAAAGGCCTCTTCTTGTTGCTCCCTTACTGTCCTCCATCTGTCTGGTGCCCTCAGCTCACTGGTGGCATTTCACTGAGGCTGGCTCCTGTGTCAGGCCAGCAGGAGTTGGCACACACAGCTCCTTCTCTTGACAAGCATTGTAGCCACAAGTCAAATTTGTTCATCCTTGTGTGCTGTGGTTCGAGATCAAAATGACAGATGATTATCTTGGTTTCTCCTTCTGATTGAACTGAAAGCAGCGCTTCTGATCGTTACACTTTGCTGCCTTTGGAAAAAATAACTGGTCGGTCTACACGGAACACAGCAATGTTTTTCCGATTTCATGAGCCTGATGGAGGAAATTGGCTGCTATGTTTATGAGGTTATAAACCAAAGGGAACATTTTCAGATTAGCTTTCACCTTTATAAGGGCGGCACAGTGAAGCAGCTAGTAGATCTGTTACCTCACAGCATCAGTGATGCAGGTTCAACCCTCAACTCTGGTGCTGTCTGAATGGAGTTTACACATTGTCCCTGTGACTGCGTGGGTTTCCTCCGGGGGTGCAGGTTTCCTTCCACATCCCAAAGATGTGCAGGTACATAGGTTAATTGATCACTGTTAATTTCCCCAAGTGTATTGGTGAGTGGTAGAATCTGGGGGGAGTTGACGGGAATGTGGGGAGAATAAGTTACAGGGAAAATTAATGAGGGAATGGGATTGTTCTGAGATCTGACTTAGGCTCGATGGGCTGAATGGTCTCCTTCTATCACACAAGGAAATATGGAAATATAGGTTTACAAGTTTTTGTCACAGTGGAATTTCACTTGCAAGGCTGTTAGAAAGTCAAAAGGAAATTAGAGAGCGAGAAATGTTGGAAGTCTGAAATAAATACAGAAAATGCTGGAAACATTCAGCAGGTCAGGCAGCATCTGTGGAAAGAGGATCCATTAATGTTTCAAATCCCAGACCGTGTCTGAACTGGGAAAGGGAGAAGCCAAGTTAGTTTTCTGGAGCAAAGGAAGTGGTGGAGGAAAGGATAGAACAAAGAATCTCTGTGATAGGGTGAGACCAAATAACTGAAACTGGCATTTGGATACACATTATGCATCTTTGTCTGCTGCGTGTTACTGAAGCAAGAAAGCCTTAGATTTGTGTCCCGTCCTGGGTGCGCTTGGAGAGTGGGGTGGTCTGCTGCAGAGAAAACAGCTTCATTATCATTAACGATAAAAGGGGTGTGTTCAACCATAGTTCCTGCTCACCATTTCTCTCCAGTGACACTATGGCACATTAGGTCAAAAAATGTTGGTGTCCGATATGATGCTCTCCAACACAACTGAATAACCATCAGTACATAATGCATCAAGAACTTGAAAAACGGCAAATTGTTGGGAAACTGGTCCCTTTGGGAGGAAGGTAGAAAATTATAAAACATCTGGGGAAAAGATTACTCTTTCCCAAAGGCTGACTGGTCCCCAAAATTTGTTTTAAACATGCTGGCCCATTAAAAGATATATTTTAACCCTTCTTTGCGATTTACCTTCTCTAGCATGTCAATGACAAGCATCCTTTAAAACTATAAAGACACAATCAACTCCTTCATTTCATTCAATGTAACCACCAAAAGCAGGCATTGGAAGTTAGTTATGAGATGATGCAAGGATGGTCCTTTTTGAGACTTTGTTGTCACGAGGTCAAGCGAAGAGCAAGATCATGGAGAACCCAAATGCGACGCACCAGTACGAGACTGGAGTTGGGATGCTTCCTCGGAACCAAACGCAGGCAACAACCAGGAGGAATCTTGCCTCGGGGCTCTGAGGCAGAGTCCCAACACAGAAGCAGGATATCCTAGGGAAACAGTGAAACCAGGACTGCTCTAGAGTTGCCAACTCTAAGCAGCCGGGAGCTAAAATATACCCAAAGATTGACCAATACTCTGGCAACTAGTGCTAGGGAAACCAGGGTTCTTATGCTAGTCTCCTGATGGGGCTCAGGTGTGTGTCGTTATGTGATTAGTAGCGCATGGAATCCATGTGCTGCACAACAAGGCACCATCAATGGAGCCGAATCAAGGGCCAGCACTCGGAACCATGACATTTGTAGATCCTCTGAAACGGAATCACTAATGAATCAAATCGATAAAGATAACTTTCCTCTCCCTGCTGAACCTCTACCCACTCCCCCTCTCTGCTTCAGCCCTGAATGCTCCTCAAAGTATTTTTTGAGAATGAGGATCTGTTGCTGAATGACTGGATTTGGGGTTGTCATGAATCATTGAATCAGCTAAAAGAGCATATCTCAATCAACTCTCTGACAATTATGATTTTTGTTTAGATGTTGTAAAAGGATTCTCCTGCTCACTTAGTAAAACATAAGACCTCATGATTGGTATGAGGCATTTTCTAAATATCAGTGAACACTTGTACAGTGTTGATTTGTTGGTTAGTCAAAATGATTTCAGGTTGGTCACAATTGCAAGCAATAAAAAGAGTTTGGTGGGTGATAAAGTGAAGCTAATAAACCAATTGGGAAGGACTGGGGGGGGACAATAAAAGTCCAGGAGGACAATAAATGCAGCAGTAAAGAATAGAGAGATTTGAAGAGCTCTTGTTCATTTTACTAGGTTTTTGTTTGTTCTTTTGTTACATCCCATGCATAGAAATTCGTTCTTGGTCTGGAGCATTAGGTTCATTGTGCAGTTGGAACTGTGTGTTCTGCACTAGCTCCTAAATTCAGTTTCAAAGTATTCAATGTAATTGAACTTCAGAATCAGAATAGAACGATCACACAGGCATAGGAATCAGGAACACAAGTAGGCCACTCAGCCCCTCGAAACCTGCTCCCTCATTTAATAAGATCGTGGCTGCATTCTCACTTCCCTGTGGTAACCTTTCACTTCCCTGTACATCTACCTCTGCCCTAAAAGTATTCAATGACTGTGCTTCCACCGCTCTTTGAGGAAGAGTTGCAAAGTCTCATGAACTTCAGAAAGAGAAATATTTGACCCATCTGTCTTAAATGAGAACCCTTATTTTTAAAAAGTGAACCCCAGTTAATTGCAATAGATAAATTGCAATTCAATGATAATTTTGCAAATTACAGTAACCTTAAATAATTTTGGTTGACGTTGAACAATTTGGACTCTACATTTCCAATATATAATTACCATAATTAACAAACTTAGTTCATTTGTAATATCAATTTATTTAAACATAATGTGCAGTTTAATGCCCAAACTACGTTTTAACCAATGTGTAGAGCAAGTAGTTAGAGTGTGCATTGCACTGCAGGGATGGTACTGGGGGTCTATTCAACTGTAGCATTAAAAGGGAACAGGAAAAGTACCACAAAGGACCACAGGGAGAGGCTCAGATGGATTGCTCTTGCATTGCGTTGGTTTGGACTTGAGGGGCCAAATGGCTTCCTTATATTCACTGAAGTTCTTTGGGGTTGGTCTGCTCCTTACGTCCCTCCAGACTGATATCAATGAGATGACTGCCCTGTCTGAAATGTCCTAGTGAGTCATTCAGTTTTGGGAAATAAGTGCTGACCTTTCCAGCAATGTCCACATCCCTTGAACACTGTGTGTGGTTAGGATCTAGAATACACTGCTAGGGGAGGTAGTGGCAATAGATTCAATAGTAGCATTCAAAGGGGAAGAGACTAAGTATAAGCAACAGTGAGAAGCAAGCAATCAGCGATATGTTGTTGAGATCCCTTTCATTAACATCAAAGGGGAGCCAGTGAATGTAGTCTACTTGGATTTGCAAAAATCATTCAATAAGATGCCACGCAAGAAGTTATATCTCAGGATTAGGCATCATGGGATATTTCACATGGATTGGGGATTTGTCAACAGAAGGAAAACAGTGATTAGGAATAAGCAGGAACGAGGTGATTTTCAGGACAATTATCCTTATGACACAAGAATATGGCCTGAAGTTAGAGCATTGAGTTTATTCCATATTTATTTTGCAAGAGTAATGCACATTGAAGTGAACTGCCCAGTGAATGGCTATGATTTGCAACTCCTCAGGTACCTTTTCCTGACCACAAACCTCTGGACATGTAACATACTAATGATAGGATTTGTTTTAAACTCATTGCTATTTTGCCAGCAAATTCTGGGATAAGGTTTTTTTTACATACAAAGGAGGAGAAGACTGCAATATCAGTGCAAAAGGAACTGTCCGGTTTGAATGGACTAGGTCAAATCTTTCACTGGCTGGATAGCCACACAAACACCGTGTGTATAATCAACAAGTCTGAAGGTCAGTCTTTATTTATCACTTCTTGTGATCTGAATGTCACTGGCAAGGCGAGCATTTCTTGCTCATCCCTAATTCACCTTGAAGAGAATGGTCTACTCAATTTAGAGCATATTCAACAATCAGTCACATTGGTGAGTGGAGTCACATACAGTTCAGATTAGGTAACGATGGCAGATTTCCTCCCCTGAAGGAGATTAGTGAGCCAGGTGGGGGTTTTATGACAATATGATAGTTTTGTGGTCATCATTACTAATCACTGGTACTTTTTCATAATTAACTGAATTTAAATTCCCCAGCTGCCTTGGTAGGGTTTGAACCTAGGTCTCTGGATTGAGATGTGTATCTCATCACCTGCTCCCCAAAATACGTTTGGCTGGTTAAATGGTTATTATCTCAGAATTGTTAAATGGGTTTCAGTTAATGGCAACAAATAATACAACCTTTTAGTTCTGTTGAAGCTTCCTATTAACTAAACCACACACTTCACTTCCTTCCCAACTACCCAGTCCCATCAAGTCCCAGTCTTGGCTAGAGAGCTCAGTCCTTCCTGGGGTCTCACTCAGTTGGAACCCTCCAGCATTCGGGGACCAAGTGTGCCGAGAAAAATCAGCATTCCTGGATTATTGAGACCCTAGAAAAGGCTAGGAAATTCCAAGCTCCATTGGACCTCAGATGTGCAACAAGGGATGAGTTTAAATGTTGCACAGTGTAGTCAAAAGGTTGGATGAGCTGGAACCAGAGAGATCCACTGAATCAGCCACCTCCCATTTAAACAGATGAGGTTACACCTGGATGGCAGGTCAAATAATGTGGCCTATTAATTTATTTAATACTTTTATTTGTTTTTAGCTTTTAATTAATATATCTTTTAATTTATTTTGTTATTACAAGTAGTGTAGCGGTTAGTGCAATGTTATTACAGCGCCAGTGACCGGGTTCAATTCCAGCCGCTGTCTGTAAGGAGTTTGTACTTTCTCCCTGTGCCTGCGTGTGTGGGTTTCCTCCGGGTGCTCTGGTTTCCTCCCACATTCCAGAGACGTACAGGTTAGGAAGTTGTGGGCATGCTATGTTGGTGCCGGAAGCGTGGCGACACTTGCGGGCTGCCCCCAGAACACTTGACACTAAAGATGCATTTCACTGTGTGTTTCGATGTACGTGTGACTAATAAAGATATCTTATCTTAGTTTCAAAAGCTTGATTAACATTGAAGTTACTGAAAGTTCTGCATGCTTCTGAATCTCTGGTGTATCCAAAAACATTCCAAATTTTCTGACCTGATGAAGGGTCTCGGCCCGAAATGTTGACTGTTCATTTCCCTCCATAGTTGCTGCCTGACCTGTTGAGTTCCTCCAGCATTTTGTGTGTGTAGCTCCAACTTTTTTGACAGCTGATTAAGCCAGGGGGCAATTAATTCTGCCTATTATGTAATGAGATTGACATCTGGGGAGCCTCATTTGCGAGGATTACAGCAAAGTTTGCAAGGGGGTTGTCACAGGGCAAATCCACACAGACTCAGCAGGTAGATGAATGATGACTGCAAAGCAACCTGGAGAATCTGGGCCAGCTCTTCTGGTCCATGGTCTTTCATCAGTCCAGTGCCTGGGAAACACAGGTGGGTAGGAGATAAGGTGAATGAGCAGTGAGGAAGATAAAAACAAAAGGGTAGAAATTGGAGAGCGGGATATAAAATCCTGAAATATTAACTCTCCACAAGAAGTCCCCTGACTTGTCTATTTTTATTTCAGATTTCCATCTTCTGCTGTATTTTGCTTTTCTTTGCAAAGAAAGATGATATTCACCGTGGGGAAGGGAAATAAATGTGCTCGGTGAGAGATCAGAACTCTGTCAAGGAAGAGTAAATCAGGCCAATGTTTCCACTTAGCAGAGGTGCACAGGGGAAGAAAGATGAGGTATTATAGTTTCAAAGCAAGGATTAGAAAGGAATATTATAATGGAGAAAACGGTTAAGCAGAGAAGGATACCATCAACCCCCTGAGCCTGTCGCATTTTGTCAAGTTATAACTGAGCTTCATGGAACTCACTTCTCCTTGCCAATCAGAAGGAAGGAGCAAACCAAAATTATAAAGCTGGAAACTCAAGCCAGTTGAGGAAAAACTACTCCTAGAAAATTCTTGCCCGCCTTTCCATCCACCAGTGATGCTTAATGAGAGCTCGATGCCAACAATGACGTCTGTCACCTACTGCCCAGAGACACGATGAGTCCTGGAGTGTTGCGCTGCCTGGGATCAAGGTGGAGGAGCGAGGGTTTAAAGAAAGTTCCCACTGGAGACTCCTGTAATATAATTTAGAAAACACAGCCCCGATCGGATTTCATGAAGATGACTTATACAGAATTGGGTTAGGATGGTGTGAGGCATTTGTGAGAAAAAGAGAGTCAAAAGAATGGACTTTGTGAATACTTTGAATGTATTTTGGGAAGTGCATTAGTGACTCACAAGTGCTTTGGTGGTTTTGCAGGTGCATTAGTTATTAACGTGCTTACCAATGACTGACAGGTATGTTGATGACTGACAGCTGTATCAGTGATTCACGGGTGAAATTATGAATAACGGATGTAATTGCGACTGACTTATGTGTCAGCGATTGACAGGTGCACTGGTAGCTGACAGGTGCACTGGTGACTGACAAATATATTAGTCCCTAGCAGGGGTTAGGTGGACAGAAGAAGAAGAGATGTTCATTGAAAAGCTAAAGTGATCTTTGTCTTTTTGTCCTTAACTTCACAACCAATTTACTCTGGAAAACCTTTTGATGCAAACCAACATGACAGCAGCCCTGAAAGTGGATCACGTTTACCCAAGGAATAAATTTGACAGCATGATGTATGGTTCCAGATCAATTTCACATCTCTTACCACTGCTGAAAAGAAGCATAAACACGGTGTATGAGAAGTAGTCAGTCCAGTCAATCAAAGCACTGACAATGGGGTGCACTCGTACCTTGCAATTGCTCACAAGAATTGATTCCTCTCATTACAAAATATCACGCTGCTCTTCAATACTGCTGATTTTAGTCATCCCTGGCAGGTCTACATGTTGTCCAAAATCCTTATCCTTGCCAGCTGGGCCCATAGACTAAAGGGCAGAGAATGCATTGGGAGAATTTATAGTTTTGTTCAAAATTATGAAGGGTTTAACAGAGTAAATTAGGAGAAAGTGTTTCTACAGGCAGGAGAATCAGAATTTGGAAGATACTGATGTAAGATATTTGGTAAAAGAGCCAGGTATGAGATGAGGAAGTATTTGTTTTCACTGTGAGTTGCTTCATCTCTGGAATGCACTGGTTAAAGGAGAGTTGAAACACTGACCGTCAAAGAAGAATTGGATAAATATTTAAAGAGAGACAAAAAAGCTTGTAAGGTTGTGGGGAAGAAAAGAACAAATAGGGGTAGTGGGACTACATGGAGGACTCTTTCAAAGAGCCTGCACCATCATGATAGGTGGAATGGCCTTTTTTCTTTTCTGCAGCATTCTATGTTTATGTCCTTTCAATATGTTTGATTCACATTACATTGTCACTTGTTCCATAGTACTGTAAGGAGCACCCAGGAAAGTTAATGCTGCAATGTATTGTTAATGGCAAGGGAGAAATCTGTTAGATCTTAAAAGCAAAGCTTTTTCTCTTTAGAGGTAGTAGATGAAGCAGCTGGTGTCACATTGTAGACAGCAACATTTATATGACACAGAGCAAGTTCCAGTGAAAATATCTTCCAACATTTTTTTCAGTTGCACAAATGCCCAATTAAATGCATCAACCCCTGACAAGGCTGTTGGTCTTTGCCAAGAAATCAAAGCACGTACAGGTAGAAGTTCACTTGAGTGATGTTAGAGGAGTTCTCTTGACTTCCTTCTTGGTCATGGTTGGATGTGTGGTTTGGAGATTCCAGGGTGAGGGGAATTGAGGGAGATGGGGTACATAGAACATAGAACACCACAGCACAGTACAGACCCTCTGGCCCACAATGTTGTGCTGACATTTTATCCTGCTCTAAGATCTATCTAACCCTTCCCTCCTACATAACCCCTATTTTTCTATTATTCATGTGTCTATCTAAGAGTCTCTTATATGTCCCTAATGTATCTGCCCCCACAACCTCTGCCGGCAGTGCGTTCCACACACCCACCACTTTCTGTGTAAAAAAACTTACCTCTGACATCCCCCTTATACCTTCCTCCAATCACTTTAAAATTATGCCCCCTGGGTAAAAGGGGAAAAACATTTGGAAAACGTGTATGCCTGTACATTGAAAGGAAAGGAACAATACTTTGACCGAGGTACTAGAATCTAACTTTATTAACATAATGCAATACAGCTAAAAGATAAGCATAATTAGATGTGAACAATGTGCCACTAAGTGCATTATTTCCCCTCCAATCATGTTGAACGTTAAACTTATTTGTAAAACAAAGAGATGTTATGCCAAAATGGACATTGCTTTTAACTGATACAGAAAGTAGAGCTACTCTTAATGCAACAACAATGAGATCAGCTATTTTATGCATTCCATAACATTATAGAATCCTGATGTGCACTGTAACTTACAACAATGGTATAGTTCTGCACAGATGTCATCTGTTATACTCAGCTTTCAGACAGAATCAGTGCATGATAAAGTTTCTGTTGTACTGTTTAAATATTTTAGATTCAACATAATAGCACTTATATTCAGCAAAGTATTAAATACTACAGCAGTATAATTCTTTGGAATAAAAATCTGGCACTACTACAATAGCAATGTTATGGGATTACAGTGGGACTCTGAATATTTGAGCTACAGATTGAGTCAAATGCAATAACGTGGTTAAGCAAAGATTCTTTTAAGAAATATCTGTGTAGTGGATAGTATTCCAGTTTGCTTCTATTAGATATTTATCTGTATTTTATATCTGAATCAAAAATGTATCTGATTCATGCATAAACCTCATTAATATAACAACTTTGCTTCCGGCACATCTGATCAGATAAGAAGATTGGGGAAATGTTATCAGCCTTGATCAAAGGAAACAGGATACATTTATTAATTAATATTTAACCAGCAATATTCAGCTCTGTCAGATAGACAGGAGGAAATCTCTCTGGATTCCAGTGACAGTTGAATGTAGAATATCAGATTGATATCAGACAGCTGAAAACATTAATCTAGCAATTGTCATATTAAAACAAGAAATGGAAGAGTCAAGAAATAAATAGTCAAGTAATAGCACCCTGGGCTTTTTCAAACCAGATTGAGCTTGGATATATTTTGGTATTAAACCAGCAAAGAATGAATGGTAGAAGCAGAGAACACAGTGGGAATATTTCAAAATATTGTATTATAGAAGTGTTGGTTGATGGAAGGATTAATATTGTTTTATGCACCAAAAGGAATAAACAAATGTTTCAACTGAAATACATTGCATTTTTTTTTCTTAATGAGCAAAATACCTGACTGGGTAAAAATGTGTTGAGTTCAGTGTTGGCTTGTGGTTGGAGCAAGTTATTTCTCTCAGCAACACTAGGTACCTCAGACAAAGGGGACCCCACTATTCAGAGATATTCGTACTAAGAAGCTGGGCAGAAATTGAAGGCAACTGAAACAATACCAATTATGCCACAGCCAGAAGTTACTTACCCTTGACCACCATGTCGTCAAGATTCACCAAACACCACTTGGTTCATCTAAATTGGGCTTGAGAGAATGATGACCTCATTGCAAGAAAGTGGAAAAGATGTTTTTTTTCAAAGCTTGCCTTCCAACTTTAAGCTGCAGTCTAAGGAAAGTATTGCGTGATTCGTGTTTTTAGTAAGCTTCATTACATTTTTCTTTAATATGATCATGGCCACAGATTGCTTTAAGTCTGCATGTGCTGTGAAGTTGTGCATATGCTGTCAAATTATTTCAAACGTTGAAACTTAACTTGAATAGCTGAAAGAGCTATAGTCTTCCAAGTATGTCCATGAAAACACTATCCACCTCATAGGGTTATGGCTTCTATCCAGCTTTCGCACTCACCAATTTTCACTGTAGAACTGATTACACTTTTGTTAAGGATTGGTTAAAAGGGTCAATTCTTTCTTTTTCAATCTTTTTATTAATTTTCAAATTAGTACAAAATTATATATATAACATTAGTAATCATACATACGGTGCAAAGAGATCAGGATAGCAATCATAACAGTTAATATATATAATCTCAAGGAGTAAAAAAAAAGTTCTCTTATTAAGTGAACAAATACAAAAGGAAAGATTGGAAAGAAATGAAATTTAATTATATGAAAGAAGAACCCCCAAATCAAAAAAAATATTGATAATAAACCAAAAAAAACCCAAAAACTTCAAAAAAAAAACTGGACTGATTTTCCTTCAATTAAAAAGAAAAAAAAACATTACGATGTCGTCAATCTGCTCCTCCGCATTCAGGGGTTGTTGAAAGGGATCTGATAAAGGTCATTTTATATCATATGGAAATATTGAATAAATGGACTCCAAACTTCCTCAAATTTAAGCGAAAGATCAACAGTACTACTCCTAATTTTTTCTAAGTTTAAACATGCTATAGTTTGAGAAAACCACTGAAAAGTGGTGGGAGGTATTGGATCTTTCCACTTGAACAAAATGGATCGCTTGGCCATTAATGTGACAAAGACGATCATACGACAAGCAGAACCAGATAAGTGGCGAGATTCCATCATTGGTAACCCAAAAATTGCAGTAATAGGATGAGGTTGTAAATCAAAAAAGGGTCAATTCTAACTTGCAGTTACATTGAAGATTCCCTATCAAAACTTCTCTTGGTTGTTCAGCGATTGTGCGCTTAAATCCCACGCCAGCATCCAATGCATAATGTTCTGAGCATTACTGAAGAATTATGTGCTGTGGGAAGTTGCTATCCTTTGTGTCAGATGTTCATTCAAGGCTCTGAGTCTCTGACAGGTGGACAGGAAAGATTCAGTGATGCCACTTCAAAGGTCCAGGGTGTTATCTGTAAGGGTCTCGCCAATAATTTTTTTCCTCAATCACCATCACTAAAACTCACTGCCTGGTCTTTATCACTTTACTATTTGCAGGAACTTGCAGAGAGCAAACTGGCTACTGGGTCATACAACAAAGGTCACTGGTAAATTGGTTTATTATCTATTATTGGTTTATTCTTATTTTCACATGTACCAAGATACAGTGAAAAGCTTTTGTCTGCGTGCCATCAGACAGATCATTCCACACATAAGTATATTGAGGTAGTACCAAAAAAACAGAATGCAGAATCTGAAAAGAATGTGCAATGCAGGTAGACAACTAAAGGCAAGGGCCATGATGTGGTAGACTGAGAGATCAAAAGCTCATCTTTAGCACATAAGAGGCCCATTCAAGAGTTTTATAACAGCAAAATAAAAGCTGTGACACAAGAAGTTCTGCAGATACTGGAATCTGGAGCAACACACAAAAAAAGTGCTAGAGGAACTCAGCAGGTCAGGCAGCATCCATGGAGGGAAATAAACAGTCAACCTTTTGGGCCGAGACCCTTCATCAGGACTGGAAAGGAAGAGGACAGAAGCCAGAATAAGAAGGTGGGGGGGAGGGGGAGTAGTACACGGGTGGCAGGGGATAGGTGAGTTCAGGTGATAGGTGAGTTCAAAAGCTGTCCTTGAGCCTGGTGGTGCACGTTCTCAAGCTTTTATATCTTCTGCCCAATGGGAGTGGGGAGGGGTCCTTGATTATATTGGCTGTTTTCCCGAGGCAGTGAGAAGTGTAGACAGAGTCCGAGGTTTCCGTGATGGACTGGGCCGCATTCACAACTCGCTGCAATTTCTTGAAATTTTGGGCAGAGCAGTTGCCATACTAAGCTGGGATCCATCCGGATATGATGCTTTCTATGATGCATCTGTAAAAATTGGTGAGAATCATTCATTAAGTATTTAATTGGCCGTGGGTGACCCTGGAAGGGCCTGTGACTGGAAAGCGCCACATAAATGCACAACTTCCTTTTCTGCAATTCATTTCTTTTCCAAGTAAATTGAAGAAGAAAATAGTAACATCATTAATTCTTGATTGCTGCTGCCGTTTGTTGAAGTATGTGAAAGAGGGCATTAGGTCAAGAAAGAACAGAAAGATCAACAGAAACATAACGAATAACATACTCCTGATTAAATTAGTCAAAAACAGAACCCCAAATCACATCCACAAATGATTACATTTGAAGCCTAAAAGTTCATTTACTGAAGACCAGGAATGGGAGTGGTCATGCTGTCCAAAGGTAGCAAAAACAGAAAAAGAGATTAGGGTTATACATCATATCATTCAATTCACAACGGGATTAAAAAATACAGAATTAAGAGAAATAAGCCAGAAATGTGAATTTACTCTTTAACACCTATCATTTTGACAATGCCTATGGTTATCTGGAGAGAGTCCAGAGGAGGTTTACAAGAGTGATCCTGGGAATGAAAGACTTAACTTTGAGGAGCGTTTGATGTCTCTGGGTCTGTACTCGATGGAGTTCAGAAGGATGAGGGGGGATCTCATTGAAACCTACCGGATACTGAAAGGCCTGGATAGAGTGGATGGGGAGAGGATGTTTCCATTAGTAGGAGAGTCTAGGATCCAAAGGCACAGCCTCAGAATAAAGGGACACTCCTTTAGAATTGAATGAGGAGGAATTTCTTCAGCCAGAGGGTGATGAATCTGTGGAATTCCTTGCTACAGAGGGTTGTGGAGGTCGTCATTGGGTGTTTTTAAGGCAGGGGTCAATAGGTTCTTGATTGGTAGGGGGTTAAGCGTTACAGGAAGAAAAGGGGAGAATGGGGTTGAAAAACAAATCAGCCATGATTGAATGGTGGAGCAGACTCGATGGGCCAAATGGCCTAATTCTGATCCTATATCTTATGGTCTATCTGTCTCGATGTCTCCTACTGCGTCTCAGCTTGTTAATGCTCCTGTGAAGCTCTTTGGGTGTTTTTGTTTTGCTGTGTTATTGGCTTTATCTAAGTGGAAGATCGTGAGATCATTGCATGAAAACCGTAGTGCCATCTGCTAGCCCATATGTAGACTTCATATCCTCCCAATCTCACTGTGACACTAAAATAAGGCTGGATATGGGCCAATCTACTGATCAGTTTACTGATGGATCTAACTTTATTTTACTTCAAACTAACTCTGTCTTTAATAAATAGTGCATGGTGCATTACTGACACAGGCAAGAGGCAGAACTTCAGTTTTCTAGCTGGCATATATTCAACAATCTGTCTGATTTCAACTATCTGTGTACATTGGAACTTGATTTAAACATCAACACTTCTACCTTTGAAAACTTCGAACAAAAATAACTCAAAACTATTGGAGTAAGTTTTATATTGCTAATTCTTCTTTGTTTTATTTATGGAATAGATTTATTCAAGCATTTTCCAAAATTATAACAATATATTAGAGCGGAACATGACTTTAAAGAAAAAGAAACAATTGTTATCATTGCAGAATGTCCCCAGATAATTAGGCAGTTCTGCATGTGACTTCTCATTGCTTGTATCATACGCTAACACCCATGCATGGAATACTCTCGTGTGGTGTTAATAATAAGTCCGATAAAATTGTGCAGGAAATTCATTTCAGCTTCACTGGTCTAAAGACACCATTAATCTATGTAAAATAAACGTTGTCCCATTTCAGCTTTAAGGGTAGGAAAAGGACATCTTGTCTGTCAAACCTCTGCTTTGGTTACTCCACTCACATCACCTTGGTTACAAATTTTAGATCCTTCTTACGTATTAACAATGGAAGTCAAAGACAACATAAAAGGAAAAGAGAGGGCATACAATATTGTAAAAATTAGCAGGAAGCCAGAGGTTCGGGAAGCTTTTAAGAACCAACAGAAGGCAACTAAAAATCATTAAGGGGAGAAAAGATGAAATATGAATATAATCTAGCCAATAATATAAAGGAGGATATCAAAAGATTTTCAGATATATTAAGAGTAAAAGAGAGGCAAAAGTGGACATTGGACCACTGGAAAATGAGGCTGGAGAGGTAGTAATGAGGAAAAAAGAAATGGCGAACAAACTGTATAAATATTTTGCGTCAGTCTTCACTGTGGAAGACACCAGCAACATGCCAGAAATTCGAGAGAGTCGGGGGCAGAAGTGAATGTATTACTAAGGAGAAGGTGCTTGGGAAACTGAAAGGTTTGAAGGCAGATAGGTCACCTGGACCAGATGGATTACACCAAGGATTCCGAAAGAGGTAGCTGAAGAGATTGTGGAAGGATTAGTAGTGATCTTTCAAGAATCACGAGAGTCAGGAGTGGTTCCAGAGGACTGGAAAATTGCAAATGTCACTCCAATCTTTGAGAAGGGAGGGAGGCAAAAGACAGGAAGTTATAGGCTGGTTAGCTGACTTCAGTAGTTGGTAAGATGTTAGAGTCCATTATTAATGATGAAGTTTCAGGGTACTTGGAAGCACATGATAAAATAGGCCGAAGTCAGCATGGAGATCTTGCCTGACAAATCTGCTGGAATTCTTTGAGGAAGTAACAAGCAGGATAGACAAAGGAGAGTCAGTGGATATTGTTTACTTGGATTTTCAGAAGGCCTTTGACAAGGTGCCACACATGGGGCTGCTAAACAAGATAGGAGCCTATGGTATTACAGGAAAGGTACCGGCATGGATAGAAGATTGGCTGACTGGCAGAAGGCAAAGAGTGGGAATAAAGGGGGCCTTTTCTAGTTGGCTGCCGGTATGAGGAGCGCTTGATGGCCCTGGGCCTGTACTCGCTGGAATTTAGAAGAATGAGGGGGGGATCTCATTGAACTCTACCAAATATTGAAAGGTCTGGACAAAGTGGACGTGGAGAGGATGTTTCCAGTAGTGGGAGAGTCTAGAATCAGAGGGCACAGCCTTAGGATAGAAGGACGTCTCTTTAGAACAGAGATGAGGAATTTCATTAGCTAGAGAGTGGTGAATCTGTGGAATTCATTGCCACAGGTGCTGTGGAGGCAAAGTCATTGGGAATTTTCAAAGCAGAGGTTGATCGGTTCTTGGTTAATAAGGGTGTCAAAGGTTACATGGAGAAGGCAGGAGAATGGGGTTGAAAGGGAAAAATAAGTCAGCCATGATTGAATGGCAGAGCAGACTCGATGGGCCAAATGGCCTAATTCTGCTCCTGTCTCTTATGGTCTTAACATCACTGCTTGAACTGTACAGGACATTAATAGGTCCACATGAAAAACATGATAATGCTGGAGGAACTCAGCAGGCCAGGCAGCATCCGTGGAGAAAAGCAGGCAGTCAACGCTTCGGGTCAGGACCCAGTTGAGTTCCTCCAGCATCATCATGTTTTTCATCTAGACCCCAGCATCTGCAGTCCCTTGTTTCTCTTCATTAATGGGTCCACACTTCCATACTTCACACAGTTTTAGTCTCCTTTAGTGAGGAATATAGTTGCATTGGAGGCAGTTTGGAGAAGGTTCACTTGGTGATTCCTTGGATGAAGGAGTTGACATGTGAGAAATGGTTAACCAGGTTTGGCCTTTTATTGACTGGAGCTGAGAAAAGGGGTGACCTTATCGGAACGTAGAAGATTCTGTGGGGTCTTGACAGGGCAGATGTTGAGAGAAAAAAACTTGATGGAGTTTCTCCCAAAAACCCCCTTGACTGATGGAGTCAGGGTTTTTGTGAGGTACAGAAAGACCATGAATATTAATGTTGGTCCCTAGGTTTCTCTTGGATTGTAATATAGTGAAGATCAAACCCATTGTACCTGTTGCTGAGCAGAATTTGCATTGTAACTCTGAGAGAAGATGGCTGAGGAGGATCATTTTGATGACTTTCCCTGTGGCAGATGGTAGAAGGAAACCCCTCTGTAATTACTGCAATTGGAATTGTATCCTTCTTTAATCGCAATGACTTGGCTCTGACATTCCTTAATATGTTCCACTCCCGGATGACTGAGGTCAGGTTGTGAATTTTTGCCAGAATTAGTTCTCTACCATGGTTTTATTACTTCAGGTGGACGTCCTCTGATCCAGAGGCCTTGTACTTTGCAGTAATAAATGACCTTCACAGCCTCTTGTTGGGCTAGGGAAGAGACAAGTTTGCGGTAAATAGTTCACTATGGAATGGAATCAAGGATAATTGTGTCAAAGATAGAGACTTGTTTGAGGAGTTCTTTGAAATTCTCCTTCCTGTGAGTACTGGTTGCCTCTCTGAAATTCATCGTTCTCTTCCATTCATGGCTCTCAGTGGGCTGGGTCTTTGAGTCACAGACCCTCTTGACAAAGTTGAAAAATCCACATTGGTACAATTACAATGTTTAAAAGACATTTGGACAGGTACGTGGATAAAAAAGGTTGAGAGGGATATGGGCTATACACAGGCAAATGTTGGCAAATGGGACTAGCCCGGCTAGACATCATGGTTGGGATTGACAAGTAGGTCTGAAGAGTCTATTTCCGTGCTGTATAACGCTATGACTCAATGACTATGACATCATGTTATTGGCTGGTTGCTGTATTTCCTATGCTTTTTTACACATTAGTTTAGGTCATAGTTTTTATTGGACCTCAGCCTTCAGATACCTGTAGGCCTGTTTTTGTTTCACTTGAAACATGCCAGTATTCCCAGTATGTAGGATATGTGTTCCCTGTGTGTCCCTAACAAAGCCCATTTGGAGAGCGTGCAGACAAGTACACATGACCCAGGGAGCTTGTAACAAGATACACCCTCATTATTCAAGGGCTCCTCAAAAACATCTCTCTAGAACGTTCTGTAATATTGTTGCGGTTCAGAGAATAGTTTGCCACATAAAACGATGTTTAAGTACATAACAGTCTTAAAGGAAAAATTATTCTCAAAACCAACATGAGGCACAATTCAACAATTCCTTGCATTTGTGATTTGTAAGTTTGTGGATATCCTGGTCATTCCTTATCCAACCAGTCTCTGTATTTTCTGGGACTCTTGACCTCACCATCTACCTTGTTATGACCTTGCACCTTATTGTCTACCTGCAAAGCACTTCCCTGTAGCTGTGACACTTTACACTGTATTCTGTTATTATTTTTACCCTGTACTACTTCAATGCACTGTGAAATGAATTGATCTGTATGAACGGTATGCAAGACAAGTTTTTCACCGTACCTCAGTACAAGTGACAATAATAAACCAATACCAATACCAATAGTGAGCCCAGAGTTTCTCCACAGTTGCTAATTAAGGTGGACTTCAGGGGAATCCAGGCACTCTGGGCACCTACTGGTCAAGCGTCATCAACCTCGTTGTGAGGCACTGATTAGGATTCTGTGCTGTGTCTTGGAGACCTTCAGCATTCGTTTTCCTATTGTCATTAATGGGCCAGAGTGATGGAGATGACAGACCAAGTTAGGCAGTGATCTATCCAGAAATAGCCTGCATTTTTATGACACTAGTGATGCAAATATCCATGCAGTCTTGCTTAGACAATGAGGTAGTCTTCATAGGCCAATGAACGGGTAAAGGTTATTGTCAAGATGTCTTGCACTATGGGGTTAGGAGATAGATTGGATAAGTACCAAGGATATCTCCTGTTCTATTTTCTTTCCTCTTCTGATCCATAATCGAAGCACTCAGTTCTTTCACTCTCTCTTCTTTCATTGCACTCATTTTGGTGCCTCAAGAATGCGGCATCCATCATTAAGGACCCTCACCACCCGTGTTACTACCATCAGGGAGGAGGTACTGGAGCTTAAAGACCCAAACTCAATGATTCAGGAACAGCATCTTCCCCTCCGCCATCAGATTTCTGAACGGTCCATGAAATCTACCTCATTACTTCTCTTCAGCACAATTTTATTTATTTATTTTTTGGTAACTTGTAATAACTTTTATGTCTTGCGCTGTACTGCTGCCACAAAACAACAAATTTCACGATGTATGTCGGTGACAATAAACCTGATTCTGATTCCTAGATGTACCTTTACCTCACTCTTTCAGTCTGCACCACCAACTCTTGTGTCATTCAATCCCCGACGGCCCTTTCACACTTCTTCCCTCTTTGTTCTCTCTCCGCCCCTCCCCTCTCGTTCTCTGCAACTCAAAACTTGCCTCATTTGCAACTTTTCCCAGTTCTGGTGAAAGATCATTGATTGAAATGTTAACACTGTTTCTGTCTCTGCAGATGCTGCCGGACCACCTGAGTGTTTACAACATTTCCTGCTCTTATTTCAAGAGAACCAAGGCCAATTACAGGTCCTCTCGGAGTTACAAACGTCCGACTTACATATGTATGAGGGTTTGGGAGACTTGTGGGACAGATTTGCAGGTTGCTATGGGGCTGCAGGCATCTTCTGCTGCCTGGGAACTCAGTTCGTGGCAAGTTCTGTATGATATATACGCCCTGGTTTAACTCAACCACTCAGATGTTGCTCTTTGTTGGCATTTGTTTTCATTTCGATGTACTGTCAGGTGGCTGCATTTCCAACTTGCAACCTGTTCAGGTTACTAACAGTTCTCAGGAAAGGAAACCTGTTGTAACCTGGGGAGCATCTGTACAGTACCCCATATTATCAACTTAGCCAAGGTTAGTTAATTCAGCAAGACTAGAAATTTGAACCTTCTGTTCTTTCTAAACTATTTGGCTCGAGCATTTCTTCGTTTAACCTCCTGAGACACTGAGAATTGCCCCATTTTCATTTTGTCAAATGCAATAATTACACTCACCTTAGTGAAACACGTTACCTTTGCACTTTTATACAATTAGCATATGTATTTCAAAAGCAAACTTATTTCTTATTTTCTTATGATATAAAAGGACGCCACTTGTCCCTTTGAGTCGATACTAGATTCAGTGCAATCCTATTCACCCAATTACTTCCCTGTAACCAATTCTCGCTCCCATTCCCATTAAATCCAACCCCCCCCCCCCCCCCAATTCTCCTATAAGCATCTGTTGCGGAAAAGAGGTTACACGGACCCAGAGGGCGTCTGCTTCAGAAAGCCTTTAGGATGCCTCTGGCCATCCCCCTTTCAGCTAGAATGCCAACTCTCCAAACTTGGAGAGTACCTTTCTCCGCTTGGGTTCTTTTCAGGGATCCTGCTAATAGTGTCCGTCCAGTAGTTCCTCCACAACTTGGAAGGTGTTAGGACACTAATAGAATCCCATATTCATCGCCAATCTGTCGCGGAAAAGGGTTACTCGGACCCGGAGGACGTCTGCTTTAGTTTCGGAACTCCGCGTTTAGGAGCCTGAGTTCTCCATGATATCATGCTACAATAAAGGCTTTCTAAAGCAGACGCCCTCCGGGTCCAAGTAATCCTTTTCTGTGACACCTTCCGACACCAGGGTAGTTTACAGTAGCCAGTTAACCTACCAACAGCTTTGGGATGAGGGAGGAAACTGGAGCACCCGGGGAAACCCGCACAATCAAAGGGAGAATGTGTAAACGTCACGCAGTTTGCATCAGAGATAAGGATTAAACCCAGGTCACTGGAGCTGTGAAGTGGCACCACTCTACAACTCCTCATATGTCCTTAAGACAAAAAGGTTGGGGGGAGGTGGAGTGGAGAGGGGGGGTGGGAGAGGGAAAGGAGGGAGAGCACGGAAAAAAATGGGGCAATTCTGTCATCTGTCCCATTAAGCCCCTGCCAGCTCAGAAAGATCCTGACAATCCCATATTCCCACATTTTCCTTCCATGCCCAATAACTCCTCTTGGATTCTTCTACCACCCTGTATGAACTATGTTTTAGTTAAATTATCTTTGTGGTGCCTGAGTAATTCATCTTAATTCTACTTCTAACCTAGACAGATAATAAATAACGTTTCCAGTTACGATATCAGTTACCTTGGTTACATGTCTGAGGGAGGCTGCAAATGTGTTGGCAACTGATTGTTAATGAACTTACACCCAGGTCGATGTAGTTGTGATTAACTAAACAGATTTCAATGTGACAAAGAGCGGACATGCGTCCTGCTTGAGTCCAGTTTCTTTGCTCCACCCTTTCATGACGATCAGTGAGGATGATGTATTCTTGAAAAAATGCTGTCCAGTGCCCATTAAGTAGTCCTGCATTTCCCCAGGATGTACCACGTTTTGAACTTTTTGTGTCACATTTATTTGATGCATACTCTCCATATTTCCATATTTCCCAGAAGAAGGCCATTCAGCCTATTGAGTCTACATCAGCTAACAGAGTAATCCCATTCCCCACTAATTTTCCCCTAATTCCCATCAGTCTACCACCTACTTACAGCAGCTAATTCAGCTCCCAACCAGCAGATCTTTGGGATGTGGGAGGAAACCAGAGCACCTGAAGGAAACCCATGTGGTCACAGGAAGAACATGCAGACTCCACACAGACAGCACCAGAGGTCAGGATCTAACGCAGGTCACTGGAGCTGTGAGGCAGCAGCTCTATTTGCTGCACCATGTTGCCACCAATGGACTTTGTTGGACGTTAGGAATCCAGAGATAACATCTATCCTACAGACTAGAAACACCAACACATCTCCACAGGTTTCTGAAGGTCAATGTCCAACAAAAAACAAACGTGAGAGAATGTAATCGGTGGAAAGGGCTCTGGGGAGATTTAGTGACCAGTTGATGACCATGCCGTGTCGGGATTTTTCAGCTTGAACAAGAACATCTGTGGACTGCTGGTTCCTTATACCTTTGCCAACTTCTTGAAAGAATTAGGGTCATACAGGCCCTTCGGCCCAACTTGTCCATACTGACCAAGTTGTCTACCTGATTAATTGTCCATTTAGTCTCCTCATACCTTTGCCAGCCTGTTGAAAGAATTATCCATTTAGTCTCCAGACCCTTGTCTTTCCCCATTGATGTGCAAATGTCTCTTTTTCTTGAATAGATGAAAAGAATTTAAGGAAGTTATAGTAAGTTTATGGTGTAGAAGAGGACCTTCATGTCTGTACTGGTCATAAAAGAGTTTCCCAGCCTAACCCTGTCTAACCACCCAAGGTTCATAGCTCCACAGGTCCCAGCTTGAAAAATACACATCCAGCTCCCTTCTTCTGTTCTTTTAGGCAGTGTATTCTGATTCATAACAACTTGCTGTGTGAACAATAAATTTCTTCATCTATTTTCTGCTTCCTGTGCCAGTTACCTTAACTCTCTGCCCTCTAGTTACCTATCTTTCTGCCAGTGGAAATAGCTTTTCCTTATTAATTCTATCAACACTTCAGAACAATCATATCTCTCCTTAAAAGCTCTGCTCTCAAGGAGAAGAACTTTAGCTTCTCTAGTCTGCTTATAATGGAAGGTCAAGTTCCCACAGAAATTCTTTTCTAATGGTCATTCTTGGAATAATACAATCTTGTAAAGTACTAGCTTATCACACAGATAAACTGCTTGGTTAATCACATCTGAAAATGCCAATTTCTCACGTCTGAATTCAAGTAACAAACTATACCAAAATGAATGCAGGCCTTTAAACTGTCCCCCCTTATGCTAACTGCACACAATTAATGCATCCAAGTCCATAGCAACAACCAGAGCAAAAAAACCCTTCAATGTTGGGATGAAGGAGCACACGCCATGTTCACAGAGGTGAGAAACTTCCCTGCGATTGCTGTTGGACTGAGGTTTCTGTGAGCTGGGGTCTGACAAGCCATTGCAAGCTTCTCCTTAGGTGTTGGGTAGCTCAAGCTTTGACTCGATAATCTGATCGGAACCGGCTTCAATCCTGACCTGTCACGTGTGGAGTTTGCACAATCTCCTGTGACTGCGTGGGTTTCCCCCGGATACTCAAGTTTCCTCTCACATCTCAAAGATGCGGTGGTTGGTCGGTTAGTTGGCCACCGTAAGTTATCCCTAGTGTGTAGATGGTTGGTAGAGTCTTGGGGGTGTTGATGGGAACATGGGAAGAATCAAAACAGGATTACTGCAGAATTAGTGTAAATGGGGTGCAAGATGATTGACATGGATTCTGTGGGCAGAATAGCTTTGTTCTGTGCTATTTCTATAGTTCTTTGGGTGACAGTAGACTGTCAAAATTGTACTTCATCACACTCCATACAAGACCTGAAATCCATGTAAGCAAAAATGGCGCAGACTTAGCACAATACAAAATGAATGGAAGCAGATAACTAAACAATAACAAACCAAAGCTATTTAAAGACTTTATCTCTAGTTCTTATTATAAATTATCATTTCCTAACAGATTAATTAAATTAAGTTGAATAAAAAAACAACTGGAATAAATATAACTTGGACTGCTGTAAACATTTCAACAGGAAGCATTAGCAACGGATGAATATCAAATGTTGTGACTCAGCTCAAGCAATTAATACATTTTATGGTGCATAATAATGCCTGAAAACTAGCTAACAAATTGCATATAATTTTATAGCTATAAAGTGCAAACAATCCCATTAAGTTATATTTTTACAGGGTCTTGAAGTTTAGAACAACATTATTATACAAACATGCCAGGGCCAACTTTATGAAATGGACAGTAAAATTGTAAAATTACAGGACACAGCTGCTTGTCTGTAATATTGTGCTGGATTATCCAATAAAACAGCAAAAAAAAAGCAGATGCTGGAAATTTGAAATAAAAACAGAAAATACTGGAAGCACTCATAACTTAGGCTGCATTTGTGGAAAGAGAAAAAAGGTTAATGTTAACTAAAACCCTGAATCAGAACTAATAACACCAGTTAATAGCACTATCGACCAGATGGATCTGTTAAGTGTGTCTTCAAAAGACACTTGTCAATCCACTCCAAATGCACAACTGATAAATTAATCAAATGAAAAGGCAAGATTTTATGGAATGTGACAAGTAGTATAATCATTTTATAATATAAATCTTATAAATTAATGAATGTGTTAAAGATTTGGACACTGATTGGAAGATGGTGGCTGCATTTAAGTCCAGAGGCAAATAAATGTTACTAGCCGTTAACCAGTCAAAAGTCAAGAACCAATTCTTAAATCAGTGTGCAATCGCAATCGCCATCCCTCAGCGACAACAACAACTTTTTTGCCTTTGGTTTGCGTGGACCATTTTTCCTCGTTCCCATAACCAGACATCTGATGATGTGACCCCAATGCCCATATTTTTGATGTATTTTGAATGCGTTCTCGCATTTGCCATTTAGAAACATAGTAAAATAAGAGCAGGAGTAGGCTATTTGACCTTATGAGCCTGCCCAATATGGTCATGGCTGAACCGTTGTCTCAAAACAATATTTACCCCTCTCGCCCCATACTCCTTGATTCCTTTAATACTTAATCTTTGTGTCTCTGGTCATTGGTTTCTGTTTTGCTCCAGCTTCTTGGCACCGTGAAGTTGCTTCTCCCCGGATCACAATTTCCTTATCACACAATGCATAGAACATTGCCATGGCAAGACCTATCATGGACGATGAGCAAAATGGCCTCCTTCTGTGTAAGAAATATGTAAGGAAGATTTTAATAATATTGCACAACAGTCACGGCAGTGTAGCAGTTAGCATGACGCTATTACAGTGCCAGCAACCCGGGTTCAATTCCGGCCGCTGTCTGTAAGGAGTTTGTACGTTCTCCCCATGTCTGCATGGGTTTCCTCCAGGTGCTCCGGTTTCCTCCCACATTCCAAAGACGTACGGGTTAGGAAGTTGTGGGCATGCTATGTTGGTGCCAGAAGCACAGTGACACTTGTGGGCTGCCCCCAGAATGTTCTACACAAAAAGATACATTTCACTGTGTGTTTCAATGTACAGTACATGTGACTAATAAAGACATCCTATCTTATCAAATTTCATTCCTTCAGGAAGCATGGTGGCCTGGAATTTTCTGCAAGTGGCAAGCAGCCCATAATTGCCACACCTGCACTTACCTTGAAGAATTGTCCAGAGGAAATTTCCTGAACAAAACAGATGTGGTCAATGAGGCTGATCCATCCATTTGAACAGTATTGTTGACCTTCATTAAAAAGGTAACTTCTTTGTTTATTTTTACTTATTTCACTCAATATTTATTTTTTAAACTAATCAACAGCAGGTTAAGGCATTTCTAAATCAAATTACTTTATTTTCAAGATCGGCACAACATCATGGACTGAATGGCCTGTCCAGTGCTGCACTGTTCTATGAAAAATTTTTACCTTTTTAAAATAATTTAAATCAACTTCAATTGATTTTAAATGACTCATTATTTGGACCTATAAACAGAGTGCTTTTGTCAGTGATTTCAACTAACCAGAGAGCAACATTTAATCAGAATATCTTAATTGTTAATTCTAACGTTATGAACTTCCTGCATTCTAACTGATGCTCCATCTAAGTTGAGCTTGTAGGTCGTGCTCCCATGACACCTAATGGCATTACCATCACTAAAGCCCCCCACTATCAATACCATCGACCAGAAACTGAACTGGAGTAGCCATATACACAATGTAGCTATTAGTGCAGGTCAGAGGCTAGGAATCCTGCAGTGAGAACTCACCTCCTAACTCCCCAAATCCTGTCCATCATTTTACAAGGCTCAACTCAGGAGGGTGATGGAATTCTCTCCACTTGTCTGGATGAGTGCAGCTTCAACAATACTCAAAAAGCTTGACACCATAAGGACATAGCAGCCCAGTTGATAGGTACCCCATCCACAACCATTCACTCACTCCACCACCGACGCACAGTAGCACCAGTTTGTACTGCAGCAACTCACCAAGATTCCTTAAACAACACCTTCCAAACCCACCAATGAATATAAAAAGAACTCACTGAGGGCAAGGAATGTGAAAGTATATTAGAACAAGATCTTCCGGCAATCCACTTGAACTTCCCAAAACTTGGTTCTGCTGAATTTCAATAGTGGAGTTCAACAAGTACTTGTTACCATTTTGTGCACTTGTGTACAGAGAACTGATATTTACCACTGTGATCAATTATCTGGAGGTGAGTGTCCTTTTAAATAATGGTGTCAGTGTGTCTGAAAGCCTGATACCCACCAGCTGAGTGGTACTTCTGTGACTTTGTGCTAAGTTGACATTGGGTTCTTAATCACATTGCCCTCATTTGCATGTGTTCTTGAGATTCATCCCTGTCTCAGGCAGAGGATTTGCTTGCCCAGATTAGCTGTGTAATTAAAATGATGAACTGCACTAATCGAGCAGGGATGGGGCTGTAAATCTTCCACAATGATCTTTAACTGACTGTGCCTCCATGCTGGCAAACAAGGAGGGTTAAAGTTGCCTGTAATTAAATGTCTGCACTTCCCTATTCTCTAGGATTTCATATGATTTTTAAACTCAATCTACCATCAATTTCGATGTCTTAATGTAAATTACCAGTCTACAAGGCAGTTTGGATTCCACAACGCAAAGGGCTTCCTCATAACTCCAACTCCAGCTGACCAGCTTCAATCCTGACCTCTGGTCTGAATGTGTGTTCTGCCTGCGAGTTTCTCCCAGACGTCCTGGTTTTTTCCCAAGTCTCAAAGATGGGCTGGTGGGTTAATTAGTCACTGTACGTTACCACTCAGTACCCATAGGAAGCAAAAAAGAGAGTTGATGGGCATGTGAGAGAGAATAAGTTGTAGGAGTACAGGAGGCAAAGGAGGGGGGAATAGGGCTGATGGGATTGCTCCACTGGGAGCTAGCATGAACCTTCCGGGCTGAATGATCTCCTGTGTTGCAGTAAGTAAAAATATGATTGTGGGATGAGATTCGCAAAGTTACAGAAATGCGACAGAGACAAGACATTTAATCATTCTCCCTCTTTTGTGCTCTGTGCCCCCGCTTCCCTGTTTTGTACCAGTCTCTTTCATATTCCTTTCTGCTAATTATTTTTCAATTAATACCCACTTCCATTTTAAGTAATGTTACACTTTTGACTTGCATTGCATAAATACTCTGGATGCATTCAATATTGGAGCCCTTTACAAGATTCAACAGCAGATCTAGAGAATAAAAGCAACACAAAAAGATTATTCATTTACTACTTGCAAAAATAAACACTGCACTAACGCTGCTTTCTTTTCACCTGACCTCATCTGGTAAGGACTCAATGTCAAACATTTTTAAACACAGATTACTGCAGAAATCACAGATGCCGTGAGGTAAGTGCTAGCAATGGTAACATCACTTTGGAGCATTATCACTCCTATTTCTGGGAGCTGAAGTAAAGAAATGATTGCAGCTGAAATTGTGCAGTCTAAGGTATTACAGGGGAACATTTGTTGAAGTGGATTGATCACGATGTTAAATTAGTTTGATGTTCCTCAAGTTTCGCTCTGTTGGTCACAGAATCACTATGCAGTAAACTGGGGAGTTAGAGGTAATATAGAGTCTAGTTGTGCATTCTAGCTTCTATTTGTCAAATCTGTACAGCTTGCCTGTGGGAGAATGTGTTGCTCATGTAAACAGCTGCATTGTATTCTGAAAACTTAAGTCCTTGTTTCACTGGAGATATTTTCAGGGTATATGTCAGGAATAAAAGTAACACCCAAATGACGGTGGATTGTACCATTAAAAGGGCACAAAATACAAGGAAAAAGAATATTACTTTGATGTGCAAATTAACACAACAGAACAAACCCATCAGCCCTATTCCCCCCTCCTTTTTTCCCAGTTCTCCCGCAACTTATTCTCTCTCACATGATTCTTTTTTGCTTCCTACGTATACAAAGTGGTAATGTAGAGTGAATAAGTAACCCACCAGCCCATCTTTGGGATTTGGGAGGAAACCAGGGCACCTGGGAGAAACTCGCAGGGAGAACACACATACTCCACACATTCACACCGGAGGTCAGGGTTGAAGCTGGTCAGCTGGAGTTGGAGTTATGAGGAAGCCCTTTGCATTGTGGAATCCAAATTGCCTTGTAGACTGGTAATTTACATCTAATAGAAATCAGTTCAGATTACATCATCATGTTTCATGCTCCCAACAACAGAAGTTATAACAGTACTCCTTCCATAAAAAAGGTATTTGGGCAGGTGGCAAAAATCATAACAACTCTTTTGCTTCTTCCGCTCTGCAAACCAAAAGGTCAGATGCTTATTCAGATAAAGATAATGGTCCTTTATCTTGAACTGTGTTCATCTCATCAGTCATAATAATATGATTTAAATTCTCATACTGCAGTCTATTATAAATAAATTTTCAAATGTAGGTGTAGAATATACCTTTAAGTAATTTAATGAAAATATGCGCTGTGTGAAATGTAAAAACTGACCATTATATTAAGATAGCAATGTAGCTTAAAGTACTAAAAAATCATGGCTAGAGGAATCCATTTTTTATAGAACACTGAAAGCGTGAGAATCTGTTTGCACAACACAATCTATAAATATTTTACTATATCTGGATTCAGCAATGATGGGAACAGGTAAAATTAACAGATTTTTGTTGAAAGATTTGGAAAGAGTCAAAAGGTTTTGGGTTCAGTCATTCAACCTTTCACCAGTACGTTGGTTTTGTTTGTCCAAACAAGTCTAACACACATTGGCTTTGATGCTGATTATTTGCAAATTGGCTTCTGATGAAGGGTCCTGGACATGAAACATTAACTGTTTCTCTTTCCACAGATGCTGCCTGACCTGTTGGGTGTTTCCAGCATTTTCTGTTTTTATTTCTCATTTCCTGAGAATAAAACCAACAGAATAAAATGTTTTATTTGCAGCTGGGGCCAATGAATTTAGGTGAATTTAGACCCCAATTCTGGTATTTGAGTGGTCACTTCAATCGAAAGTAAGGGCTAGATCATGCTTGTTTACACTGGCAGATCTACAGGTCTAACCAAGCTCCAGGTTTCACTGCTGTAGCTGTCCTGCAACAAGGCCCCAACTCTATCCGTGATACCAAAGGTCTTTCCAACTGTCTCTACACATGACTAACAATTAAGGATATTTAAAAACAGTTGAAATATAATTAAATAATTAAAAGCATTAAAATGTATTCAAATGAATAAAATTGCTTAAAAGACATTTATTAATATAAATTAATTAAACACATTGGGCAGTTAGTAAAGCTGCTGCCTCACAGCTCCAGTGACCTGGGTTCAATCCTGACCTTGGGAGCTGTCTGTGTGGAGTTTGCACGTTCCTCCTGTGACTGTGTGGGTTTCATCCAGGTGCTCTGGTTTCTTCCCACATCCCAAAGATGTGCGGTTTGGTAGGTTAATCGGCCGCTGTAAGGTTGTTCCCATTGTGTCGGTAAGTGGTAAGGTCCAGGGAAATTGTTGGGAAGGTAGGGGAAATAATGGGATGAGTGTAAATGGGTGGTTGATAGTCGGCGCAGACTTGGTGAGCTGACACGACTGTTCCTGTGCTGCGTGACTCTACAATTCCATGATAACTATTAAGTGAACTACACAGAAGGTGAACGAGAACATGATAGAACGATCAAGAATGAGAGGACACAGGTTTAGGGTGAGGGGGAAAGATTTAATTGAAACCTGAGGGGCAACTTTTTCACCCAGAAGGTGGTCAGTATATGGAACGAGCTGCCAGAGGAAGTGGTTGAGGCAGGTACATTAAGAACATTTTAAAGGAACTTGGGCAGGTACATGGAGAGGAAAGGTTTAGAGGGATAAGGGCCAAACATGGACAAATGGGACTAGATTAGATGGGAATCTTGGTCAGCACGGAACAGTTGGGTCGAGGGGCCTGCTTCCGTGCTGTGTGCCTCTATGACTCTCTATGACGCTTTGAAAGAAAAGTCATTGACCTTTGCAAATCGAGTTGGTGACCTATTCAGAATGAAAGGAGCCACATCGCTGATACCATCCCTGGTATAAGGGGCCAGAAGTGAACAGTATCCATGTTTCACATTCTGAGGAAATTTGTATCCCTTGAGGTTACAACAATAAAAATCTCGTCTTTTTGTTTTAATACCCTTCAGTGAGACTCTCACAATATAAACATAGACAATTCCTCTGCCCCCCACAGACGCTACTCGACCCGCTGAGGTCCTCCAGCAGGTTGTTTGGTGCTACATTCATTTCACAGATGCTTGGTGCTATGTTCTTCTGAAATTTTGTTCCAATCAAGCAGAATTCAGGTGTGGAGTACAATGTGCATTTGTATTATATTGTGTGTTTCGTACAAGCGACTGAGGGTGAATTTCTAGTTGAATGTGAACATTTTGGCACTGTGGCAAAATCTATCATCAAAGATCCCCACCCTCCGGGCCTTGCCATCTTCTCACAGCTGCCATTGGGCAGGAGGTACAGAAGCCTGAAGTCCCACACCACCAGGTTCAAGAACAGCAGCTTCCCTTCAACCATCCAGTTCTTGAACCAACCTGCATAACCCTAATCACTACCTCAGTGTAGCAACACAATGACCACTTTGACCACTTTGCACTACAATGGAATTTGTCTTGTTTTGTTCTAATTGTTTTCCTTCTTGTAAGAATTACGTAAATTTATGTTTAATTTATGTTTTTCTTGTGAATGCTGCTTATCTGATGCTCTGTGCCTGTGATGCTGCTGCAAGTAAGTTTTTCACTGCACCTGTTCATACATGGACTTGTGCATGTGACAATAAACTCAAATTTGACTTTGACTTGATGTGACCTTTCTTAGGATATTTCGGAACATCCCTAAAGGTAATAATAACATATCTTTGCTTTCTTGTGACTTTGCTCAAAAGCAAAAAAAAAGCAGTGTATCTTTCTGTAAAAACGATCCTCTGTTCTTCCTGCCTCTTTATGTGTATCTTTTTGTCTGTTATAGTGCAGGGATCATGAAGAACATTCTGATTTCTGTGTGCAGTAACTAGGGTATAATATGGATGGCAGCTCACCCATCCATTGTGGAACCTGCCCATTTTTATTTCATTAATAAGTTGGAGACATGAACCAGGACACTATCCACCACACAGCCCTGTCAAAATGTCCCCCGGCCACACTTATACATTTTCTCTTCCAGAGATGCTGCATGTTAGCTGTAAAGTTTAGTTAGAAAGGTAATGGTGTATGTGTAGTGAACATCTTATCATTGGCTCATCTGATGAAGTCAGCCAGAATCTGTAGTGAAGTGGGGAACTTCCAATGATATCTATCGTTTATCCAGGGATTCCAGTGGTCTTCTGCTGAAGATACAGCTCACCATCCAGAAACCACGAGCCATGATGTATGAATCATTCCAAATGATAAAGACTCTCGTAAGGATAAACCTGTAAGTCTTATCACCAAAAATTGGCCTCCATTGGTTTCTTTATCTGGAAGCTGTTAGATTTTGAAGTAGCTCCAACAAGAGGAGCAATTAGATTTCACTGTTGTTAATTTTAATCCTATAAGCAAAAAGAAAAAATTTGGACATTAATCCAAATGGAGCCACAGTTGACTGCTGCCAAAGTCTTCAAGCTACAGGCTTGACATTTATTGAGCTAAAGTGATAGAAATCTTCTTGTGGTTTGGCACCCCAGATCACAGCCTGAGGTATCCAGACAGATTGAACCACCTTCTTTCCCTTTGACAGAATAACAATATAATGTGCACTGTTAGCAAAGATAATGATGTGTTATTCTACTCTATAAAATAAAATCTGGGGTAAAGAGGCAATTAAATTAAAAGAGGAGAACTAATTTAATCCCAGTAGATGAAAATGATATTGCATATAAAAATGAATCATTTTCCTCTGAAAGTGCTGTGTATGCCTAGAGAAATATTCTGGTATTGTTCACAGACTGAAGCCTGTTGTACAATCCTGGCCTGTATGTCCTAAATTCTTCTCTCTCTCAACAAGGACCATCACAAATGAAACAGAGAGACTGTGGAGACCCAGCTCAACTTCTTTGTTTGTGAAATCAATTACAAAGAAAAGGGAGCAACAAGCAATCTGCTGGAGGAACTCAGTGGGTCGAGCAGCATCTGTGGGGGGTGGGGAAAGAACTGTCGACATTTCAGGTTGAAACCCTGCATCAGGACTGAAAGTGAAGATAGCCAGTCTAAAGAGAGGGGGAGTGGTGAGGCAGGGGCCAGTCGATGACCCGCTAGCCTCACCTCTTTATACTGGCTATCTTCCCTCTCCACTCTCAGCCCGGATGCAGGTTTTTGACCCAAACCATCAACAGTTCCTTTCCCCCTCACAGATGCTGCTCGACCTGCTGAGTTCCTCCAGCAGATTGTTTGCTGCTCCAGATTCCAGCATCTGCAGTCTCCTGTGTCTCCAAAATGAGAAGGGATTTTCTGGTAGTGGCTTGTCCTTAGTAAATGAAATAGGAAAATAAAGCACCAGTAAGCCAGTAGGCCATAAGAAAAGGGAAATGGGGCTAATTAGATTGCTCCCCTTGGAGCTGGCATGGATCTGATGGGCTGAGTGGCCTTTCGTATGTTCATAAGATATAGAAGGCCAAGATATTTGGTCCCTTGCACCAGCTCTACCATTCAATAAAATCACAGTGGATCTTTTACCTCAGCACCACTTTCATGCAGAAATCTCTTATAATGCACAAATTTATTGCTCTATCTTACATATATACTCAGCCATTGAGCCTCCACAGCCCTCTTGGGTAGAAAGTTCCAAAGATTCACCACCGAATGAATGAAAGAAACTTCTCATCTCAGTCCTGAGACTGTGACCCCCGGTTAGTGCACACAACCAGGATGTATATCTTCCCTGTCAGGCCTCATTAAAAAAAGATGTGTGTTTCAATAAGATTGCTTCTCATTTTTCTAAATTCTAGAGAGTACAGGTCCAATCTGCTAGTCTGCTTAACCTTTCCCCATAGGACAACATTCCCATCCCAGAAATTAATTTGGTGAACCTTTGTTGCAAGTTTATCCTTCCTTCCTCAGGGAGACCAGACCTGACCAGACCTGTAGCCAATGTTTCAGGTATGCTCTCATCAACCCCCTTTATAATTGCTGTAAGACTTTTCTCTCCTACTCATGACCCAATGTACCTCTGCCATCCTCCCTGGATGTTAGCTTTCAGTGATTCATATACAAGGACTTGCAGGTCCTCGGATTAACAGCATCTTTCGATTTTTCCCCATTTAAAATAATTCCCTTATTTCAATCGAAGTGAATGACTTCACTTTACATCGATGAGACCTGACGCAGATTGGGTGACCGCTTTGTCAAGCACCTTCGCTCTGTCCATCGCAAAAGCAAGGATCTCCTGGTGGCCAGCCACTTCAGTTCCACATCCCACTCCCATACTGACATGTTTGTCCACGACCTCCTCTACTACCATGTTGAGGCCAGACACAGGTTGGAGGAACAACACCTCATATTCCGCCTTGGTAGTCTCCAACCTGACGGCCTCGGCATCGAGTTCTCTAACTTCCAGTTATTCCCTCCCCTCTCCCCACCCCCCCACTTTGTCTTCCCTCATTCCTGTGGCCACCCTACCCCTTCTCTTTCCCCTTCTCCCACCACCATGACCTGCCCATCTATTCCCCACCTCCTTTCCTTTATTCCATGGTCCACTGCCCTCTCCTACTGGATTCCTTCTTCTTCAGCCCTTTGCCTCTTCTACTTATCACCTCTCAGCTTATTACATCTCACCCACCCCCACCCACCTACCTTCCCCCTCTCACCTGGACTCACCTATCACCTGCCTGTGTGTGCTCCTCCCCCTCCCCCCACCTTCTTATTCTGGCTTCTGCCCTCTTCCTTTCCAGTCCTGATGAAGGGTCTCGGCCTGAAACGTTGACTGTTTATTTCTCTCCATGGGTGCTGCCTGATCTGCTGAGTTCCTCCAGCACTTTGTGGGCGTCGAATGACTTCACAGTTTTCCACATTATGTGCCATCTCCCAAGCACTTGCTAATTTTCTTAGCCTGAATAGAAATCCTTGAACCCCCACTGAATCCCCACAACCCACACTGCCTCTCAGCCTTGTATCATTAGCAAACATGGTTCACAAGATCACAAGATCACAAGATAAGGGAGCAGAAGCAGGCCATTCGGCCCATCGAGTCTGCTCCAAGGAAAAGGGAAAAAGAAATGGGGTGGGAAAAAAAGAGAGAGAAAAAAAAACTATTCTAATCCCATTTGCCAGCCTTATCCCCATATCCCTTGATACCCTGACTATTTAGATATCTGTCTATCTCCTCCTTGAACACCCCCACTGATCTGGCCTCCACTGCTGTGCGTGGCAAGGAGTTCCACAATTTCACCACCCTCTGGGTAAAGAAACTTCTCCTCATCTCTGTCTTGAAACTGTACCCTCTAATTCTAAGATTGTGCCCTCTGGTCCTGGACACGCCCACCAAGGGAAACAGCCTAGCCACATCTACTCTATCCTTACCTGTCAACATTTTAAATGTCGCTACGAGGTCCCCTCTCATCCTTCTGTACTCCAGCGAGTACAGTCCAAGAGCCGACAAACGCTCATCATACTTAAGCCCTTTCATTCCTTGATCCATCATACTACCCCTCTCCCTTCATCCACACCATTGAAATAGATTGTGAACAACTGAAGTTTCATCACCAATTCCTGAGGCACCCCATGCTCTGTTTTCTGTCTGTTAACCAATCTTCAATTTATGCCTATATATTACCCCCACCTTTCCCTTGACAGCTCTTCTATTTACTAACCTCTTAACTGGTACCTTATCCAGGGACTTCTGAAATTACAGATGCAAGAAATCCAAAAAGAAAACAGCTCACTGAAGAAAAATTAAATAAGGTCACTAAAACACAAACAAAGCGCCGAGCTTCATGTTCACAGCTGTAACACTGAAAAGCAGAGAAGTTAAATATTTATCAAATCTTGATCACACTCTGCTCGGAATATTGTGCTGAGTTCATGTCTTCAAGACAGAAGGATGATAGAAAGGCACTGAAAAAGGTACAAAAAAAAATCATAAGGGGTGATACCCGAACTGGGAGGAAATATGCACTTGGAACATATATGTGGTTATTCCTTTAGAAAACCAAATACATTGCAGAAACTTTTAAAATGATGAAGCATTTTAGAAGGAAAAATATTATTCCTACTTGTGAGTCGAACAAAACCAAGGCTCCTAAATATACGAGATTCTGCAGATGCTGGAATCTGGAGCAACACGCAAAGCGCTGGAGGAACTCAGCAGGTCAGGCAGCACCTGTGGAGGGAAGTGGACAGTTGACGTTTCAGGTTGAGACCCGGACTGAAAGAAAGGGGGAAGATAGCCGGTATGAAGAGGTGTGGGGAAGGGGTGGAGGAAGAGCTGGCAGGTGATAGGTGGATCCAAGTGAGGAGGGGTGATAGGCAGGGGAGGGAGGGGGGAAAGTAGGAATGATGTCAGAAGCTGGGAGGTGATAGGTTGAAGTGACAAAGAGCTGAATTAGGGACATATCCCATCCCCTCTCCCTGTATTCCATGGTCCACCTTCCTCTCCTATCAGATTCCATCATCTCCAGCGCCTTTGTCACTTCCACCGATCACCTCCCAGTTTCTGGCATCATTCCCACTCACCACCCTCTGCGTGAAAAAATTGCCCCTCAAATCCATTTTAAATCTTTCCCCTGTCACCCTAAATCAATGCCCCTAGTTTTGGACTCCCCTACCCTGGGGAAAAGGCTGTTACCGTCCACCTTATCTATGGCCCTCATTATTTTATAAATCTCTATGAGATCACCCCTCATTCTCCTACATTCCGAGGAATAAAGACCTAGCCTGGCCAACCTCTCCCTATAACTCAGACTTTCTAGTCCTGGCAACATCCTCGTAAATCTTTTCTGCAGTCTTTCCAGTTTAACCACGTCTTTCCTATAACAGGGTGACCAAAATTGTAGAGAATACTCCAAGTGTGACCTCACCAAGCACTTTTACAATTGCAACATGATGTGCCAGCTCCTATACTCAGTGCCCTGACTGATGAAGGCTAACGTGCTAAACGCCTTCTTCACCACCCTGTCTACCTGTGACGCTGTTTTCAACGAACTACGCACTTATACTCCTTGGTCCCTCTGTTCCATTACACTCACCAGTGCCTTACCATTCATAGTATAAGTCCTACGCTGGTTTGACTTTCCAAAATGCATCACCTCACACTTATCTGTATTGAAATCCATTTGCCACTGCTCAGCCCACTTCCCTAACTGATCAAAATCCCCCTGTAATTTACAATAACTATCTTCACTATCAACACCTCCTAATTTCATGTCATCCGCAAACTTACTGATCAAACCTTGTGCATTTCAAACCTTCAAAATGTTCATTATACCCCAAAGGTTCTTTCCCTCTATGTAGCCAAAGATTTTAGTTTTAATGATCAATGAAAACCTGTTCTTCAAAACGCATTTCCTTCCAACTTACTTTTTCTTGCTTTCTTTAGTATTTTTCAAATTGTCACTTATAAACTGCCGTGAATTTTTTTTTACATTTTAATAACATCTTTTAATGTTGTTTGCAGTTCACTTAAGCAACTGTGTGCCTGTTAAATCATTAAATTGGCATATTATGGAAAACTGGTTTAAAAATATTAAATAGATGCCATGTTCTTCATCTTGTATGAGTTATTACTTAAACTATTCCAGTAAGAAAGTATTTCCCTTGTGACATAGGCAGAACAAGAACCCTTTGTTTTTCTTGAAGCCTTTGTTTTTAGCATTTTGCTTTTGGTGCCTTGTCATGTTACACAGAACTTGATAGGTGCCTTTGCTGAAGAATTGCTGCTTCAGTGAATTATACAAGAGTGCTGAAATGTCCTTGCCAGACTGACTGGGATTCACCTGCAGGGATCAATGGAGGCGTTTCTTATGTTGCCTGACAACAGTGAAGAGGGCAAAGCGAGCCTACATTTGCACAGCCCATCGCAGCTTCAAAGCACTTAACACTGGGAATCCTTTATGAAGTGTAATAACAGTGGTAAGCTTGGAAAAGTTGCAGCTAATTTGCACCCAGCAAGGTCCAACAAATATTATTAAGACAGTGAACAGGTAATCTGGTTTAGTAACGCTGGTAAGGGACAAAATTGGCCATAGGAATGGATTGAGAACCCTACCTCCTGAATCCACAGCAAAATCCAGCAGTACCAAATAATCACATCATGATTCTGGATGATTTCAGCAGGCCAGGCAGCATCCGTGGAGAAAAGCAGGCAGTTAACGTTTCGGGTCAGAACCCTTCAATAGGGGATGGGTAAAAGGTAAGAAGAGAGAGGAAAATCCCCCAGTGGATCTGCTCTCCCCTCCCCCGCCCCTGCCTATCACTATCTCTTACCTGCATCTACCTATCACCACCTTGTGCCCACCCCGCCTCCCCTCTTTTGTCCACCTATCACTGCTCTGCTTGTCCCTCCTATACTGTATATTGGGTTTCCCCTTTTCCTATCTTCTGTCCTGAAGAAGGGTCCTGACTCGAAACGTTGACCGTCTGCTTTTCTCCATGGATGCTGCCTGGCCTGCTGAGTTCCTCCAGCATCATCGTGTTTTTCAGCTAGATTCCAGCATCTGCAGTCCTTTGTTTCTCTAAATAATCACATCAGTCTGGAGATACAATATAACTCCAATAATCTGGCATCTAGTTGTTCGGATATTCTAATGGTGTGACTCACTCACTAGATCGGAATGTAAACCAGGGGTTAAGGGACCAAATGGGATGTGTGGCCAGAGCCAGGGGTGCACACTGCGGTCAGAGCCAGGGTTGGCATCTAGAATACCAGGGATCAGAAACATTGGAAGGCTTGCGGACAGAGCTGGGGTCTGGAGTACCTGGATATCTCCCACTCCCCTTAAGCTCACTGGGTTCACTGGAAGATTTACTGTGTAACATGTAGACCCAGTGGTGCACAGGATAAGTTGGTCCGGTCCGCCTCAGTGAGAGACAAGACGAACAAGGTCACTGCACTTACCAGTCAACGAGACCCAGTGCACATCCTTTCCAACACCAGTCTCAGGAAATTGCTGCTGGACAGTCCAACTGCTGTCTAAAAGACACTGTGGGAATCTAAGAGATATTGCATTGGTGCACAGTGTCTGTGTATATGGGCACTGAGTTAATCCTGTGTTGTCCCACTGAGTCAACACACAGGACCTTCCTGACTAAAGCACAAACTCCACAGCTGGATATGCTTTGACAGTATGTGAAGCCACACCCCCAGTCTTAACGCTGCCAAAGTAGTCAAACTGCTTGTCTCTGACATTCAAAGTTGTGGAAAGTAGTCAGAAATAATAAAAACTAATCATAGTATTAAAACATTAAATAGTTACATGTTGAAAATGTAAAAAGAAATTTAAAACATTAAAACACCAGCAAACAATTCACTTTTAGAAAGCAAATGGCCCCAGATGCTAGATCTCTGAAATAAAAAACAAAGTGTTAGAAATACTCAGCAAGTCAGGAAGCATCTGAGGAAAAAGAAACAAAGTTAACATTTTGGGTGGCTGACTTTTTGTTGAAGCTTTGAGTTATATTATTTTACCACCCGCATGCTAAAGGTCATCAACCTGAAACATTAACTTTGCTTCTCTTTCCACAGATGCTGCCTGACCCGCTGAATATTTCCTGCACTTTCTATTTTAATTGCCAGTTCAGTTCATGTAAATAAACTAAACTTATTTATCTGTGTAAGTTACCTCTCCCTTGTCTACTTCCCTTGAAGTTATTCAGCTTCAATTGAAATTAATGGAGTCGCTGAACTTGTCTGGGTTTAACTAAGTACAGGGTCCGGTGCCAATTTCCCGGTACAATTGCAAGGAAATTTCAGGAAGAGGTGGTCCTCTACAGCACAGTCCAGCTTTGAGGCACCGACAGAATGACAGTGATGAGGCAACCTCCAAAACTTCTGGACCTCTGAATTTACACAGATGGCCCTCAGCATCCTGGCTGTAAATCTGGCTCTCATCCCTCACATATAAATTATCTGCCACGACCTTAAAATGACTCTCCATTTCTCCAGTAATCCCAGAATCTGGCCCACTTTAAGTACACACATTTTTCAGATCCACCATCTTCCGGATCACAAATCCAGACAAACATCACCTCATTATAAGATGCACTTTGGTCTGTCCGAAACTTGTTGGTCTTCCAGTGTCAGGAGATGTCCGCCAGTGAATCATGCTGACTAGCTCATTCCATTGTGCAGGAATACGTGCTGAGGGATGCACTGAAGCTTGGCGTAGCCACTGCAAAGGCTCTGCTGTAGGGAAAGTCCACAGGCTAAGTTCCACCTACCACTGTACTCTGTGGGGCTGCATCCTGTATGTAGCAACCTTTCAAATGCTTCACTGATGCATTGTTTGAGGAGAAAATGTGAGTGACGTTGGATTGAATTGAATGCATTGAATTGGTGGTATAATGAACATTGAGAAAGACATGTCCTGATTGTATTTACTGTATAAACTTTGAATGATGTATAATTTGGGGGGAAAAAGTAGAGATGAAAGCAAACCAGAACAGTGTATCGGTAAGAAAGTAGCTGACACAGATTTGCAATGTGACTGTACCAGTAAGAAATTTGAGCTACTTTCACCTCTACGCATATCTTAAGTCAAAGGTCGGTAATAAAGAGCTGCTGGCCATCAGATACACATCCATTTCTCCCTCAACTATCGCTTGAACTCACTCCCAACCACTAAAGAAAGACCAGACGTAAAATCTCAGCAGTTCAAGCAGCTTCTGTGGAGAGACAAACGGAACTAGGAAAGGTTAACTCTGCCTTAAGCAAAACCTTCTGAGTGGGAATAGAAATTTGTTCTCGGTCACTTTTGCTAAGTGAGTTATATGATAATATATGTGGATTATGTTCATTCTGATTCCAGCTCCATTGATGTTGAGTTTTTCCAGCACTTTTTAGCTTGGTGCCAAACTTCCATCATCATCAGCGTTTTGCATTTGGATTAAGTTGCAGGGTACGGGGGAAGGGGTGGAGAGAACAAAGGGAATATCTGTGATAGGCTGGACACCTGGAGAAACCGAATGATACAAATTGTAGTGGTGCCAAGGGAGAGGGGCAGTGGAGATGTAAACAGATGTAAACAGAGAGGACAGGGTATAGAGGAGAAACAAATAGTGCAGCTGCAAGATACAGAACACTGCAGTTGCTGTAAATCTGAAGTGAAAAAGAATGTTAGAAATACCCAGGAGGTCAGGCAGCATCTGTGGAGAAAAGAAAGTGAGTTAATATTGCAGGTTGATGACCTTCCATCAGAAGTAGCTGGTTCTGACACAAATCAGAAAGACTGGATGTTTGAACTTGATGAATTCATTGTTGAGTCCTGAGGGCTGCAACATGTCCAGTCAGAAGACAAGGTGCTGGTGCTCACACTTACACGTTGATGGTGGCCACCGATTGTTGATCAGACAAAAACGGCAAAGAGCACCAAGTCTTTTCTCCCTTCCTCCACCACACCATCTCCAATATCAACAGCTCAGACTCATCTGTCTCCCAGTTCCAGCCTCTCTGTTGCATCCCACCTCAGAACAGATTTTCAATTACTGAGATAAAAAAGGGTCATAAGGATTGTAATTATTTCTTGATGCTTTACTCAACTTTAACCCAAATCCCAACAACCACGGAGAGCAGAATTCCCTTGGATATTGAAACCCCTTTTCAAACAATGATATTGTTAGAGATCTTTATAATTATTTCTTGGTGTTTTAATCAACTTCATTTCATAGTTTCCTCGTAACATTTATTTATTTAAACATTTGCAGCAAATTTAATAGGTTCTCAATATCTCAAAATATCTTTCTTTTTCAATATTTTTATTAGTTTCCAAATTAATACAGATCAATATATAACATCAATGTTTGTACATGTAATACAAAGAGGTCAGGAGAACAATCATGGCATAGATAATCATAAAGAACCATAAAATATAAAAAAATCTGTAGATCCAATGATCTCTTAGTAAATGAATATAATATAAAAGCAAGGAAAGAAAAAGATTTATTATATAAATAAAAAAAAGAGAAAAAAAATCCCCAAATCAATAAGAAAAATTATAAATAATATATCAAACCAAACTAAACTAAACAGAAAAATTTCAAAAAAAAAGAAAAGAAAAAAAAGACTGGACTAAAATTTCTCAGTAGAAACAGAGCAATATTATGTCGTCAACTCCATTCCTCTGAGTTGGAAAGTTATTGAAAGGGGATCTATATCATGCAAAAATATTGAATAAATGGACTCCAAATATTTTCAAATTTAAGCAAAGGATCAACAGTACCACTCCTAATTTTTTCCAAGTTTAAACATGATATAGTTTGAGAGAACCATTGAAAAGTAGTAGGGGGTATTGGATTCTTCCATTTAAGCAAAATGGATCATTTGGCCATTAATGTAACAAAGGCAATCACACAGTTAGCGGAAGCGGATAAATGGCCAGACTCTATCCTTGGTAATCCAAAAATTGCAGTGATAGGGTGAGGTTGTAAATCAATCTTCAATACATTTGAAATAATGTTAAAAATGTCTTTCCAATATTTTTCCAAAAGAGGACAGGACCAAAACATATGTGTCAAAGAAGCCACATTCGATTTACATCTGTCACATGTAGGATTTATATGGTGATAAAAACGAGCTAGCTTATCTTTTGACATATGGGTCCTGTTAACTACCTTAAACTGTATCAAGGAGTGTCTGGCACACATTGAAGATGTATTAACTAAATGAAGAATTTTCTTCCAAGTCTCTGTAGGTAAAGATGTCTGGAGTTCGCTTTTCCATTCATTCTTAATTTTGTCCAGCAATTCTGGATGTATTTTCATAATTAAATCATAGATTATTGCTATCAAGCCCTTCTGATAAGGATTAAGACCTAAAATTCTTTCCGTAATTTCAGTCTTGTAAGGTGTCGGGAAAGAGGGTATAGTAGCTTTTAAAAAATTTCTAATCTGCAAATATCAAAAAAAGTGTGATCTCAGCAAATTGTATTTGTTAGACAATTGTTCAAAAGATGAAAAACAGTTATCAATGAATAAGTCACAAAAACGTACTATTCCCTTCCTTTTCTATATGGAAAAAGCTGAGTCAACTCTAGATGGATGAAAGAAAAAATTAGATTGAATGGGACTTGACAAGTTAAATTTATTCAATCCAAAAAATTTATGAAATTGAAACCATATTCGTATTGTATGTTTAACAATTGGGTTAATCATATGTTTACTAAATTTGGTAAGTGCAAAAGGGAGTGAAGCTCCTAAAATAGAAACTAATAAAAATTCAAGTACTGATTGGTGCTCAAGGTGTACCCATTTGGGGCATTGAATTACATCTGAATCTTGTATCCAAAAAATTAAATATCTGATATTAATTGCCCAATAATATAATCTAAAGTTAGGGAGGCCATACCACCATCCTTTTTTAGTTCTTGTAAATATTTCTTACTTAACCTTGGGTTTTTATTCTGCCAAATATATGAAAGAATTTTAGAATCAATAGTGTCAAAAAAGGATTTTGAGACGAAAGTTGGAATCGCTTGAAATAAATATAAAAATTTTGGTAAAATATTCATCTTAACCGCATTAATTCGGCCTACCAATGATAAAGACAGTGGGGACCATTTAGTAAATAATTGTTTAACATGGTCAATTAAAGGCAATAGATTAGCTTTAAAAAGTCCTTATGTTTCTTGGTAATTTTAACACCTAAATACATAAAATAGTCAGTTACCAATCTAAAAGGTAATTGGCTATAAATTGGGGTTTGCATATTTAATGGAAAAAGTTCGCTCTTATTAAGATTTAATCTATAGCCAGAAAAAACACTAAACTGATCTTGTATTGATAGTACTGCAGGGATAGATTCCTCTAGATTGGAAATATAAAGTAACAGGTCATCTGTGTAAAGGGATATCTTATGAGTTTTCTGTCCGCGAGTAATGCCACATATATTTGATCTCAAAACATCAGAGACGTTTCTAAACTGTTACAAGCCTTGATGACTTTGACGAGGAGGTAAGGGTTTTACTCCTTCCCACCACATTCCTCAACCCTACCAAGTTCTGCTTCCTATCAAAGTCTGTCAGGGAGGGGCCCACAAGATGTAACCAAGGCCCCTGTAGGCTTCATCAGACTCTCCCACAAGTCGGTTCTCTCCTTGGCATTGAGATCAGCTGGGCAAGGGGAGGTGGAGGGTGCAGTGACATGCTGAATCCAACTTTAGTCAACCCAGTCAGTGAAAATTGGAAGTTCAAAACATTGGTAATAGAATCTTAACAAAGAAAAATTATGTAGAAAGATGGGGAAATGCAAAAGAGACTTGAAATGTAGCAACATACAGAAGAATGAGGAAAGGAAATCAGAGTTAAATAATGTAACGGACAAATTAAGTGTGCACCTGTGTTGTGAGAGGAGAAAAGGGGTGTAAAATAGACAGAAGGGCAAAGAGATTTTTATCCATTCTTGAGATGTGGGTGTCTCTGGCATTTTGCCCTTGAGAAGGTGGTGTTGAGCTGTCTTCTTGAACTGTTCGGTACCACTCTCCCCTGTTGGGTAGGGAGTTCCAGGAACTATACCCAGTGGCAGTGAAGGAATGAGGAATGCTGAGTGGAGGAGTGGAGAGCTACACAATGACTGTGGACCAGCAGGAACAAGAATGCATCCTCCCCTTTCAATCTCCCATTCCCTTAGATTTCAGACCCCTTCTGTGTAACTGGAACCCACTTCCCAAAATAGGAATCCCAACAGTTGTGTCCCCAAGATGTCAATAGTACCCGTTCTGTAACCCAAATCCCACCAACCATTGAGAGCAGAATTCAGTCGAAGGTTGGAAACCCTTTCCAAACAATATCAGTGACTACCCCACAATCTGACATCTTTTCAAGAACAGAACACCTCCATCCCACAGGATAACATCCTCCACAATTTGATGCTCCACCAGAATCACAACTCTCCCTGGCACCACCAATGAACTCCTCACTCTCAGAACTCCCCATGATCACAATCATTGCCTGTTCTTTTTTGCCTCGTCTGTCTCTGATCCAACATCCCACCTCCCATAATTGGCCCCTGACCCCATAAACCAGTATCGACCTGTCCCTGCTCTTGCAATCTCCAGTCCTACAGTGTGAAACTTACCTGTTCCTGGGCTATGGCCTTTGCTGCAATATTTCTTGCCCAGTCAACGGCCAGGCCTGTCAATGAGGCTGATTTCTGGGTGGAAATCCAGCTGGAAAAAATGCCACAATGGGTTTAGTGTAGGATTAGTGTAAATGGGTGGTTGATGGTCAGCATAGACTCTATGGACCAAAGGATCTGTTTCAGAGACCTTACTCTACGAAAATGTTTGGAGAACCCAAACCAGCTCTCAACCTCTCACCACTTGGATGTTCCACCTCGGGGGCAGTTCTGATCAGTAATCGGAACTTGAGACAATTTAATTGATACTAGATATGACATTTTTAGCTGAAGTGAGCAAAGTTTGAAACATGCAAGGAATAAAGTCCAGGTGCACACACATGATGCCTGCTTCCACCACATCAGGTATCATGATTTGAAGTGTCCGCTGTTATTGTCATTGCTTGATGATATTGTGCTTTTATACTACTTTATACTACTTTTTTACTGTTTTATGCTACTTTAATTGGTACATAATAGTCTCCTTGACAATTGGCTGGCCATTAGCAATATTTCTTTTCTGTTTTGTTTTGCTAGGAAGTACGTGTCCAAAATTGTTTCTCAGGGATGAAGGATAACCTACTTCCACTCCAGTTTTGTCATTTCTGAGATGGTGGATGTGGACAATATGGGAATGGTGGACCCTTCTACAGACGGGGCAAGAGGTAGCCGATGGGCTGGGTGGATCTTTAGTTCATCAGGTGGTCCGCTCCTTCTGCCACTTACACAGGGCTTCTGTGTGCTCCCAATACATGGACTCAAAGTTCTCTGAAGGCTACTTAGAGCTTTCCACTGCTGGGTAAGAATTTATTTTGTATCAGCGTCTGTGTTTGGAAAGTGTTAATCAGCTAGGTTGATCTGAACATGCAGTTTTTGTGATTCTTGTAAAGCAAGCTTGAAGTATTTCCAAAATACCCAATTGGTATTTAGTATTTAAATGTTAAAAACAGCCAGGAAAGGAATAATGCATTGGTTCCTTTGAAGGTTTCCATCTGTTGAGTTCTTATCTCCCTTTGCTTATGCTGCTCAAATATATCTTCACTTTGACAAAGATATTCCCGAAAATCAATGTATTTTAAGACCATCTTTACAGCTTGACCTTTGCATTGAGATGTAAATGTTCTTGTTGAAGTCCCAGTGATGCCAGAATTGCTGTCTGCTATATGTAAAGGTTGGGTCATCCTTGTAGCTGTGGGAGACCCAGGCATTGTAAGCAGGGCAGTTTGACAGGTTACATTGTAGGACTTATATTTTGCTTAATTCCTTTGTCACAGGGTAGTTTTATTCCACTGGTGCAGAATTCCAATTAGTGCAGCAGTCAAATAAAAGTTATAAGCTTTGTGATAACGCACAAGCAGCATGGTAATATACTGATTAAGTACTGGATTTGTGCCTGTAGGCCTGGATTATTGATCTGTAGACACGAGTTTGAATTCCATCATGGCAACTGGGGAATTTAAACTCAAACTAATTAAATAAATATGGAATTAAAAGCAAAGAGTATGAGTAATGATGATGGTAAAACCACCAGATTATCATAGAAATGCATCTGGTTCACTGATGTTCTTCAGGGAAGGAAGATTACCATCCACATATAGTCTGGACTATATGTGATTCAGGCCCACAACAATGCAGTTAACTGCCCTTTAAGACAGCCCTAATACAGTACAGGGGTAACTAGGGAGGAGCAGTAACTTCTACCTTGGCCTGATCCTGGCCAAATGTTGTGAATGAATACAGCAAATACATCGATTGATCCGGATCATTCATTCCCTCAGTCGAAGGCACAGAGTGGCTGCCATGTGTACCATCTACAAAAAATGCCACAGCTATACACCCGTGCAGCTCCCAGACCCACAACCTCGACCACCAAGTAGGGAAAGGGCAGCAGATGTGTGGGAACGCCACTACCTGCAGGTGCCCCTCCAAGCTACACACCATCCTGACGAATAAATGTGATAAAAGGATGCTTTGTTGAAGTAAAGATAATTAATTAATTGATTGATTACTAACATCTGGGACATCCTTGCAACTATAGGAAACCAAAACACAGGAGATAACCAGAGATAGAGGTGGGCAACGTTACATCTTGCATTGTAGAAACATCTCATTTAACTCCTTAGTCACAGGACTTAATTCCTGTATTTAACTTTGATAAGTATAATTCAGGATTACAAAGCTTTGTGTTGCAATCTTAGACTTGACTTTTCTCCATTTCTCTCCAGTGGTTCCTGGTAGTCATACTGGGATTGTCACTGCAAGGTCAATTTTTAATCCATTCAGGAGTCAGCAGTGAGGCAATTGATAGGTCCTAGCCATTAAATCTTTTGTGTCTCAAAGTCTTTCAGCTCAGGACTGGCAAAGAAGTTGACATTTGTGGGTCGGGTTGGTCGGTCAAGCTCCACCTGAAAACATCCTTATCTTGCCCTCTGCTGTTTACAACACTGCATTTAACTTCTGGTGGCCTTTTAAAGTGAAGAGGTGCCTCGCCTCACGAAACATAGTAACACTTGGTCTCCTCTCTTGCCAACCTAGGTTATGTTCCAGTAGTGAGGGTTGTGTAGATTCCACTGCAGGCGATTTGTCTGAGATCGGTCAAACCAGTGGACAGGATCATGGGATTTCAGTCCCTCATTTCTTTCTGCGTAAATCAATTCTCTTTGATTTTCTGTGGTAGGTTTAGAAGGATAATGGCAGAAGTGGATTCCACCCATAAAACTGTCCATACTCCCAATGTGAATTAATCACCATTGTGGGTTTCTGTTAATTGTTCTTCTTTGCTGGTCTTAAAAGAGAGTGTAATAATTAAGCTGGGATGTTTTGGTACACAGCCACCAATATAAAGGTGTCAAATATTTCAAAGTATTTTCTCAAATTTACCAAGGAACTAACTACTACATCTCAAGCTAATTGGCAAATTATTTTGTGTATCTTTTTAAAAGTCATTTTTAATTATGTTCTGTTAGGTTACTCACAAGTGGATTAAGATTGTGAATAAACTCTATAATTTTTGGTTCTAACCCAACCTCTTAAAATATTACATGTTTACTTGCTGTTATATTGCACAGATTTAGTTATGCACAAGTGAGTTAGTTCAGGAATTATTGTTTCGAAATGGGTGCAGTTTGGGCCATAGTTAGCACGGGATTGGTGATCACATTCAGAGTTCTAGGTCTATCCCAGGAATAGAAGAAGGTCATTTAGTCCATCAAGCCTGCTGTGCTGCTCAACTTAGCCAGGTAGATTTGTACCTCAATACCAGTTCTCCACCCAAAATCCACATCTCTCAACATCCTGACCCAACAAATAAATATTGATCTCAGCACTGAAAGCTTCAGTTGCTCTACGAGGCATGGCCTCTAGATGGAGATTGGTCCAGCTTTCAGCTCCCTTCAGGGTGATAAAAATTGCTCCTGATTTCACTCCATATCAACCTAAGCACCAGCTAATAAGGTTTCATCCTGCCTATTCTTGACTCAAACACCAAAGGAAATAATTTCACTGCATATACCCTAACAAATTCTTTCTGACATCCTATTGAATGTGTGACTGTAATGTTTCTTCATCAAAAATGTCAAAATCTCATCTGCACAGTTAAAAAGTGAACACAAGTACAATTCAGGGAAATAAACATTATGGTTTTTATTTAAGGTTTATTTGTGCCAGCATTTTAAAGACAAGTTATGAATAAACTGTGTAACATGCATAAAAGCAAACTATCTTTATTTCAGTTTTCTAGCAGTTTTTTGACCTTCATTTGCCATTGTAAAATGCCACCTAGTACAGTAAGAGATTGTGAATAGTTTGATCAAGACCCCATTTTTGGAATCTGATGTAAATGTTTCAGTTTATTATAGTGTGGCACTGAACATCAAACATTGGTGCAGGACTGAATTTGAGGACAGCTGCTTGTAACTGAAGCCGGTATTTGATAGCACAGTGTGGAAGTCAATGTAACCCAGTCAGTGTTATCAGACGCTGGCACCGGTGCACTTGAGACTTCCTTTAGAATGAATGTCCGATGTCCACAATACAGTATAGGATCACAGTGGAAACTGATTTTTTTTCCATTCATGACAATTGCCCAATAAGCTAGATGTTCTCTTTGAAGCTTACGTTGAAGAAAAGCTTGCATTTTGCCATCACTATTATGAGCCAAAGACATCCTTACAGCCCATGATAGAGGGCTGGCCCCTTTGTCATAGAGTCATAGAGTCATACAGCAGGGAAACAGGCCCTTCGGCCCGACTCATCCATGCCCACCAAGATGCCCATCTAAGCTAGTCCTGTTTGCTCGCGTCCCTCCTGACTCACTGACCGCAGTTCCCATCCACTTCCGCCTAATTCTGGATGTGGAAGGCATATCCAGTGCAGATCACCAGCACTCGACAGGCATCATAGAACATAGTACAGTACAACCCTTCGGCCCACAATGTTATGCTGAACTAATTAAACTAGTAATTAAGTGCCTAACTAAACTAATCCATTCTGCCGACACAATGTCCATATCCCTCCATTCTCTGCACATTCATGTGCCTATCTAAGAGCCTCTTAAATGCTCCTATCGTATCTGCCTCCACCACCACCCCTGACAGTGCATTCCAAGCACCCACCACCCTCTGTGTAAAAAAACTTGCCCCATACATCTCTTTTGAACTTGGATCCTGCAAGGTGGAGTGGGTTCCGAGCAGTGGGTAGGCCTCAGGCACTGTGTCCTAAGGCCTTGATCCCAAAAGGTCAAATATGACGACTTGCTGGCTGTAAAAAGCCTTTGAATGCTTTTTAAATGCCTTTGGTAATCCGAAAGTTTTAAAATTATTCAAATAATTAACAAGTAAAAATGTATTAAAAGCATATGAAAATAAATACATTTAAGTAAAAACTTTGTAATAAAGTAAATAAATCAATCACTTATTTACATTTAGCTTTTTCTACAAGGAACGGGATCATTGTTTATGCACCAGTCCTCCATAGCATAAAGTTGAGGGGCCAGATGCGAAGTATATTCTCATCTCTTTTGGGAGTTACTGTTCCAAAATTGGGCTTCACATTGTGTCCAGCCATGGAGCAGGCAGTGAGATATGTTGGCAGCTGAACTCCAGCTCATCTCAAACTTTCACTTTTCAACACCAGCTGCCAAGCAGCACATTTTCACCCATTCTTTTGGGAAACCTGACAGTCATTTATTGCATACTGACCAATGTTCTATGTGTTGCCCTTGGCAATGAAGGGATGGAATTCATCGTTAGCCAGGCTGCCCACAAAATTCTAACAATCTCTGTGGCATGGGCATCCTCTTTATGATCTTATTTTCTGTCAGGAATCAGTTCCAAGGAATACCTGCTTCCTTCCAGTCATCAAGTAGATTGAGCAACCAGTCACAGTGAAGAATTCTCAAACTCAGTCAGCCAAGAAGCAAAACACATGATTTTAAGTTATTTTTTTCTCAGGGAAAAATAGAGATTAGTTCACACATATAAAATTAAGATAGAAGGTAAAACATTAAACATCAGAGAATCATGGAATGGTTTCTGTACTGGAGGCCATTTGGCCCATCATACCTTTACCAGAGCAAATCACTACTTCCACCTCCTCAGCCCTGCTCCTTGGCCTTGTAAATTTTTCCCCACCATATCTTTATCCAATTCCTCACCAAAGGCCACAATGGGACATCTGAAGGCAGTGCATTCCAACCACACACTGCATTAAAAAGTTCTTTTTCCTCTTTCAAAACTTTAAAGAACTAATATCATCACTTATAATAACTTTACACTGTTTACTGGAGGGAATTATAATCCACAAGTGTAAAATCATTTTAGATCCACAGAGTACGTTAAACTGTCGTTATAGATAAGTGCTCCAATAATACTCAAAACAAAGCCGAACATTTTCAGGCTATTTCACAGTAAGAAATGATACCTGTGGGTTTTGGTCAATTGACCACTGCCTGGAGATCACTCTGCAGAAGACAGACTGGGTATCATTGAGAGGAACTTTGGAATTTTCATGTTAATCTGCACACAACCATACTCCAGAAATTTCTGTCAGCTCTACAGTGCAAAGGTACTGAACACGGGCAGCTTCAACCTTATTATAACCACATGGCCTTTGAGAGAATGACCATGTGCTGACCACACCACTGTGGAGGATCGATGTGGTTTTCTTCAAACAATATTCCAAGTTCTTGCATGTCTACTTAGTTGATCCTCTATCTCCTCTCTCTTTCTCTTTCTGCTTTCTCTCCCTCTTCTCTCTGTCTCTGTCTCTCTCTCTCTCTCTCTCTCCCTTCCTCCTTCTGAACTGCTCTTTTTTCATTATTGCTTGTCTTGGCTGGGTTTGAATACGCAACCTCCTGACTCAGAGGTGAAAATGCTCTTCCTCCATTTGAGTCACAGGCAATGATTCCAAAAAAACACTCTTCACTTTGATGCAAATATGGAAAGATTTAGTTTCCCCTCAGAGTCTGGAAGGTTGAATCTAGTGTGAGATTTGGGGAGGCAGGAGGTTTATTAAGCTACTGGTCTGTAGAGACACTTACATAATCAGGAGTTTACCGTGTGAAAAACAGATTAGAAATAGATCTGAGCAATGAGAATCATGTGAATATGTAAGATTTTGCACAAGCAATTCAACTCATCCAGCTGCCTCTTCCATCAGCTCAAGTTTCCGGCACTATCTGACTATTTTTCATGTTTCTTTTTCTTAGCTGTAGCTGATAGGAAACAAATAATTCAGATTCAGTGTTGAAACCACTGTGAACTGAGAGAAATCATGAGTTGCTTATCACATTGCTTATCTGTTAGATGTGGTGACGTGAGATCAAAGTACACCATTACCAAAGAAGCACAGGTCTTACTTTGTGCAGCCATCCACACTATACAACTACTATTTCCTTTCTCAGGACCTGTAGGATGCAAGTTGATCAAAAACAGTTTCTCTATGACAGATTTCCATATGATAATGACCCATGATAAGCTGCAGCTGAGGCTAACAGAAGACAAATGCCAGCAGCACGCTGAATCAAAACAAGTCAGTAATAACTTGAAATTCTTTGCAATAATTTTTTTTACTTCAAAGTTGATTGCAAAACTGCAGCCATGTGATGTGGTGGTACAGCGGTTAAGTAACAGGACTGGCATGTCTGTTTAAGTCCCATGATAAAAGGCGGAGAATTAAATTCAAGTAATTAAATAAATCTGGATGGGTTTTAAAAATAAGGAAAAGTACCTGCAGTGCAACGAGATTGTTATAACACATGGAGACACGAGAGACTGCAGATGTTGGAATCTGGAGCAACAAACAAGATGCTGGAGGAACTCAGAGGGTCAGTCAGGAAGTGGACAGTCGACATTTTGGGTCCAGACCCTTCATCTGGACAGCTCACAGATGCTGCCTGACCCACTGAATTCCTCCAGCATCATATTTTTGTTATAAAACATGTCACCTCCCCAAGAAAGCCCACCTGGTTCACTCAAATGAGGGGATATAGTCACAGGGGAAGGGAACAATTATTTAAAACTGAGGTGCACGGGAATATCTTCATGCAGAGGGTGGTGAATCTCCGGAATTCTTCACCTCGGAGGGTTATGGAGGCCAGATCATTGGGGGCATTTAAAGAGTAGCTACATATTTGAAAGATCAGGTAATTGAGGGGTATGGGGAACTGGCTCACAAGAGAGGTTTGAGGCCTGAGGCAGATCAGCCATGATCGTATTGAAAGGCAAAGAAGGCTTGAGAGGGCAGGTGGCCTACTTTTTTGTGATGTTCTTGTGCAAAGACCTTCATTAAGGAATTTTAGCATATTTACTCCATCTACTCAGGGATCTTGGGGTCCAAGTCCATAGCTCACTGAAAGTGGCCATGCAAGTAGATGGGGTGATAAAGAAGGCATCCATCATTAAGGACCCTCACCATCTGGGACATGCCCTCTTCACGTTACTACCATCAGGGAGGAGGTACAGGAGCCTGAAGACCCAAACTCAATGTTTCAGGAACAGCTCCTTCCCCTCTGCCATCAGATTTCTGAATGGTCCATGAACCCACGAACACTACCTCATTATTCTTCTTTTGCACTATTTATTTATTTTTGTAAAATATGTCTTTATGTCTTACACAGTACTGCTGCCACAAAACAACAAATTTCACGACATATGTCAGTGATAGTAAACCTGATTCTGATTCTGACTCTGATTCATAGCATGCTTGCCTTCATTGTTCGGGTCATCGAGTACATGAGTCAGGAAGCCATGTTGCCGCTGTATAAAACTTTGGTTAGATCGCACTTGAAGTATTGTGTACAGTTCTGGTCAGCCCATTACAGGAAGGATGTGGAGGCTTTGGAAAGAGTTCAAAGGAGGTTTACCAGGATGCTGCCTGGTTTAGAGGCTATGAGCTGTAAGGAGACATTAGACAAACTTGGGTTGTTTTCTCTGGAGCCTCGGAGGCTGAGGGGAGACCTGGTAGAAATTTATAAAAATTAGAGAGGCATAGGTAGGGTAAGCAGTCAGAATCTTTTTCCCAGGGTAAAAATGTCAAATACTAGAGGACATGCATTTAAGTAACAGGGGGAAGGTTTAAATGAGGTGTGCAGGGCAAGTTTTTTGCACAGAGAGTGGTGGGTGCCTGGAACAGACTGCCTGGGGTAGTGGTGTGAACAGATAAAATAGTGGTGTTTAAGAGATTGTTAGATAGACACATGAATATTCAGTGAATGGAGGGATATGGATCACGTACAGGCAGAAGAGATTTAGTTTAATTCAGCATCGTGATCAGTGCAGACTTTGTGGGCCGAAGGGCCTGTTCCTGTGCTGTACTGTTCTATGTTCTATATACTCCATATATGACTCCAAACCTACCAATATCATGAGTCTTAATTGTCTCCTCAGTTCAGGGATAACTACAGATGAACGGTGAATGATAACTGTCCATGACTTCCATATTCCATAAATAGATCAAATGTATTTTAAACATATCTCATTAGAAAATACCTGGAAAAATAGATAAATATGTATGTTATAGAGCAGAACCAACACTTGAATATATACTGTATAAAACCTTCAGCTTATCAGACAAAATTTGGCCCCAAAAACAATAGGTTGGCTAAAAGAAATATCTTAAAAGAATTGAGAAAGATTGAGAAATTTGGAGATGGTGTTCCAGAGGTTTGAACCTGAGCAACTGAGCCACATCTGCCATTAATGGAGTGATCTGCTGTGTTAAAAGTACATGTGAGGAATCAGAAATACAACAGTCCCTGCCTTGAGCGCACTCCCACACTATTCAAGTTGCTGCACTTACTTCATTGTTGGATATCTGCAACCTTGCAGCTTTACTCCAAGAAAGTAAAAATGATTCATAAACAAAATACACTTAGTTAAAAATACTAATGTGAAATAAGTAAAAACATAAATATAAGGCAGAGTAAACAGAAATAAACAACTGTCAAATGGGTTTATGATGACAGTCAGTGAACCTGTTGAAATGAGAGGCCAGAGACAATGGGTGTTGGGTCTCTCAGCTCACGTTAATCATCTGGTAATTGGAGGGAGGTTGGACAGAGAGGTCCTCCAGCATCTGACCTCCGACATGATCTGTTCCTCCATGCTGCAGCACACAGGTGCCGAGGTCATGGACGCACTGACACAACAAGAGCCTCACTGGCAGTTCTGTTCTGAACTGCACAAATATGACTGATATGCAGAGATGACAGACAAGATAATGAATCAAAACAGCAGATAAATTATGAAACATCAGTATCATGATTCTTCCTGATTGAAGCTAAAATAATGAATTTTAAGAGCATCAAAGTTCTACCACACAGGAACTGATCTTATCTGTGACCTCACAGTTGTCTAGACTATAAACAGCAAACTTTCTGCTTCATTATCTTGCTCAAGACTGAGAAAGTGCAGAACATAGGCCAGTATTCACAAGCTAGTAAAATAAAGAGAAAGTCATAAGTCTGTTCTGACAACAGGGTAAAGCATGAGGGAAATTAGCTGGTCCCTTGTAATTAAGAAAATAACATTGTCAGAGACTTTTTAGTAACTGTCATAGAATCATAGAGAGATACAGCACAGAAACAGGCCCTTTGGCCCTTTGAATCCGTGCCAACCCTCAAGCACCTCTTGCACTACTTCTACACTAATCTCATTTTATTCTCTTCAGATTTCCCTCAACTCCTCCCAATATTATCACTCACCCACAAAGTAGGAACAATTTACAGTGGTCAATTAATCTACCAACCCAGACATCTTTGGCACCACCAGGCTCAAGGACAGCTTCTATCCCGCTCCTAAAAGACTCTTGAACGGGCCTCTTATACAGTAAAGATGAACTCTTGATCTCTCAGTCTACCTCGTCATGGCCTTTGCACCTTATTTGCCTACCTGCACTGCACTGCACTTTCTCTGTAACTGTAATGCTATATTCTGCATTCTCTTATTGTTTTCTTTTTATTCCACCTCGATGTACTTATTTATGGAATGATCTGTCTGGATGGTATGCAAACACAGTTCTTCACTGCACTTTGGTACATGTGACAATAATAAACCAATTACCAATCACAAATGTGAGAGGAAACTGAAGCACCCAGGGGTAATCAACACAGTCACTGGCAGAGCAGAGCTCAGGATTGAACCTGGTTCACTGGGGCTGTGAGGTACAGCTCCACTCACTGCACTACAATGACCCAAAGAAATAATTAAGGTACCTGGATCCACCTATCACCTGCCAGTTCTTGCTCCACTCCTTCCCCCCACCTCTTTTATACTGGCTATCTCCCCTCTTTCTTTCCATCCAGATGACGGGTCTTAACCCAAAAGGTTGACTATCCATTTCCTTCCATAGATGCTGCCTGACCCACTGAGTTCTTCCAGATCCTTTGTGCATTGCAACAAATAAGGTACGGTAATTTTATTTCTTCCAATTCCGACAAGGAGTTGAAAGATATTTATTGGAAAAAAAGTGATGATATACCATAGAACCATAGAACAATACAGCACAATATAGGCCCTTCGGTTCACCATGTTGTGCTGACCTTTAAACCATGCCTAAGACTATCTAACCCCTTCCTCCCACATATCCCCCTATTTTAAATTCCTCCATATGCTTATCTAACAATCTCCTGAACTTGACCAATGTACCTGCCTCCACCACTACCCCAGGCAGTGCATTCCATGCACCAACCACTCTCTAGGTGAAAAACCTCCCTCTGACATCTCCCTTGAACTTCCCACCCATTCCTTTAAAGCCATGCCCTCTTGTATTGAGCATTGGTGCCCTGGGAAAGAGGCGCTGGCTGTCTACTCTATCTATTCCTCTTAATATTTTGTATACCTCTATCATGTCTCCCCTCATCCTCCTTCTCTCCAAAGAGTAAAGCCCTAGCTCCCTTAGTCTCTCCTCATAATCCATACTCTCCAATCCAGGCAGCATGCTGGTAAATCTCCTCTGCACCCTTTCCAACGCTTCCACATCCTTCCTATAATGAGGCGACCAGAACTGAACACAGTACTCTAAGTGTGGTCTAACCAGAGTTTTGTAGAGCTGCATCATTACCTCGTGGCTGTTAAACTCGATCCCACGATTTATGAAAGCTAACATTCCATAAGCTTTCTTAACTACCCTATCCACCTGTGAGGCAACTTTTAGTGATCTGTGTATATGAACCCCCATATCCCTCTGCTCCTCCACACTCCCCAGAATCCTGCCATTAACCTTGTACTCTGCCTTGGAGTTAGTCCTTCCAAAGGGTACCACCTCACACTTCTCTGGATTGAACTCCATCTGCTACTTCTCAGCCCAGCTCTGCATCCTATCAATATCCCTCTGTAAGCTTTGACAGCCCTCCACACTATCCACCACACCACCGACCTCTGTGTCGTCTGCAAACTCGCTAACCCACGGAAAATGGTTGTAAGTAACAACTTTCATTTAAGTGGTGCCTTTAACAACCTTGAATTTATGGTAAACAGAGCAGGTAATTTGAAGATAAAGAGGACCCCTGAATAATGGGTAAATAAACAACCAGATCACCTCTTGCTGATTAAGGGATAAATTTTGACTGGAGCATTGGGCTTTTTCTTGCTTCAGAAAGGTAGTAGAAATAGGGTGACCAATTTGACATGACACTGAACTCGGGGTCACAGGAAGGAATCTGCTAGTTTCGAAAATAGGGTTCCTGTTCATTTATAACATTTATTTTCAGGATATTGGTAAACTGTAAGGCCAGTATTTATGGCCCATCCATTATTGCCTTGGAGAAAGTGGTGGTGAGCTGCCTTCTACAACCTTCTGGTGGAGGTTTCCTCACTCTGTTGATGGGTATTGGTATTGGTATTGGTTTATTATTGTCACTTGTACCGAGGTACAGTGAAAAACTTGTCTTGCGTACCGATCATACAGGTCAATTCATTACACAGTGCAGTTACATTGAGTTAGCACAGAGTGCATTGATGTAGTACAGGTAAAAACAATAACAGTACAGAGTAAAGTGTCACAGCTCCAGAGAAAGTGCAGTGCAATAAGGTGCAAGGTCACAACAAAGTAGATCGTGAGGTCAGAGTCCATCTCATCGTAGAGAGTTCCCAAACAAAAACCCAGTTAGGGACATAACAGCGATGTATTCCCCAGTTATGAGGGTGTGACTTAGAAGGGAACCTGCAGGTGCTGGTGGTCCTGTGTACTTACTCCCATGATCAAACTTGGGAGATGCTTGATACAGTGTTGTTCTTTCTGCCTGAGAATATCAAAGTGACGTAGAGGGGCTGATAGAGACACAAGAGACTGCAGGTGCTGGAATCTGGAGCAGCACATAAAATGCTCAACTGGTCAGGCAGCATCTATGGAGGGAAAGGAACAGGTGATGTTTCAACGTTTCCAATGTTTTGGGTCGAGACACTTCACAGAGGGGCTGATAGGTGGGGAAATTCTGAAGAGAATGTTATACCTGATTCATTAATTTTCAGTTCTAACTGAAAGCCATACATTACAGATTCTAAGAAAAAGGTAGCCTGCAGTTGTTTTTGCCACTTACTGGGGGAACAGGTACATACTTGCACCTTGGGAGAGGCTGACAAAAAGGGTCAGGAGCAAACTAATGGTCTTGATCTTTGTGCCCTGTATCTTCACAGCCCAGTCTGATGTATGACTGAACCACGGATAAAGACTAAGTGTTATGCAGTAGGTGTCACAGCTTGACCACATCCTGTCCAACATTCAACTCGCAGAGAGAGATGATACCTGTAAATATATAAATATGAGGCATGGTGTGTGAGTTTTGATGACAAATGTATTCTACTGCAAATGATAATTTCAAGGGTTTGTTCCTGAAACAAGAATGTAGAAGACTCACTAAAAATAAAAAAAAACACAAGTTGTTGTGTCATTGCAATGTATGTGAAAAATGGATAGAGGTCACTGGTAATTGGTAATTGGTTTATTATTGTCACAAGTATTGAGATAGAATGAAAAGTTTTTGTTTGCATGCCACCCAGACAGATCATTCCATACCTAAGTTCATCGAGGTTGTACAAAAGGGAAATACAGAATGCAGAATATAATGTTACAGTTGCAGAGAAAGTGCAGTGCAGGTAGACAAATAAAGTGCAGGGGCCATTATGAGGTAGATTGAGACATCAAGACTTCATCTTCAGTGTATAAGAGATCCGTTCAAGAGTCTGATAACAGTGGGATAGAAGCTGTCCTTGAACCTGGTGGTACGTGTTCTCAAGCTTTTATATCCTGCCTGATGGGAGGGGGGAGAAGAGACAATGGCCAGGGTGGGAGGGTCCTTCATACTGGGAATCTGAATGAGAGCTTGCAAGCTTAACTCAGCCCTCAATTTAATCATATTTTGGGCCTGCCCTTATTTTGATAATTTGATAAACCATATAGAGTTTGATGCTACTGTTGAGTTTCGATGCAGTTCAAAGTGAGTCACTGGGAGGTGCTATAGTGCCACCAGTGGCAAGAGGGTACAAGTGCAGCATATAAAGTTTACATAGTCAGCTTCCATTATAAATGTAAACGTTACAATTTATGATAGAAATTGTTCACAGATGCATGATGTGTAAAGATACAGATATACAGTAACACGTACTTGAATCCTTCAACAAATTCTTTAAGGTTTGGTTTCATTTTACCATTCACAGGATGCCAGCTTGCAGATTACCCGTTACAACAGCTGATTGAATGTGACACATAAAGCAAGCCAAGAAGAATGGATTTCAAAGCACAAAAGAGTCAAGCATTTAACCTCTGCCACCTGCCTGGAATCATGAAACCTGTTGTTCAATATTGGTGCAATTTTATGTTCAGGAACATTTCATTCCCCGCAGTGTTGCATTTTGCACTGTTTCCATTCTGATGTGCAACTGTCATGTGCTATTGAAAAGCTGAATTATAATAAACGTCAGGAAGGTCTGAAGATACCAGGCAGTTAAAACAAATTAAGGAAGTTCACAAGAAGCTAGTTTGCCATAATCAATTCAGAGAGAAAATATAGAGATGGTGATGATGGTTTAAGGATAAATATTTGAAACAGAATGTTTCCTAGCATTATCAGGGAAAGGTGAGTGGGACAAATGGATTAATTATTTTATTCACATGCATAATAGGCCAAATGACCTTCTTCCTCAACATCTCAATCAGTGACCATAAAATAAAACTGACCAGAAGAGGAAACAGGCAGGATTAGACTCTAGAGATAAATATTTATACTTCTTCTATTTTTCTACCATTGAAATGTTATTGACCTGCCTTGGAATGCAAACCTTAAATTAACACCACTGATATACAAGAGGTTGGTGAAGAGAATCCGCCCCCAACACTCAGACAGGCTAATGGGGATGTTGAATTGACAGCTTGCCAGGGACGCAGGTGGTTTGAATGGATATCCTCTCGACATCCCTGGAGAAATAGATACCTTGGATACCTACTCCTTTCCCCAGGTTGCCAAGGAGACAAACAATTTGGATGGATGGAATGCTTGTCTCCCTGTAGACCTCCAGTGAAGTGAATGCCTTGAACACATAAACTCCACCAGAATGAATAAATGGGTTGCAGCTTTGTGCCTGAGAAGCACAACACAGCACAGTTTACAGTTATTTCACACCAATGTCTTTTATCCTATTTTTAAAGCTATTAAAAATAAATGTACCAATTCACAATCTTATTTGGCATTTTTTTTGTTTTAGAGGAACAGTTAGCTGACTGGGGAAATTTTTTAAAAGTTCCATTGCATAGCAACTAAAAACATGATGTTATGCAATAGGATTTTTGTAAATGTTGCCTGGCTGAGATCATCAAATTAAGAACAAACTTAAAGCCTTCCTGTTTCATATGCTTTAGTTAATCACTGCCTGAGTCAAATAGACTCTCGGTATTTGTGTCAAATATTATTTGAACCAGTCCATAGATTTCCAATTAGAAAAATTTTATATTCAGGTCAGTAGATCAATAAAGGGGGCACCCCAAGCTTTAATGTACACCTACAAGTAATTGATAATTACGGTAAACAGTTAGTTTTGACATTTCTCTATTGAGTTAGCTTTTTGGTTGTAAACGTCAACACCCTTTACTCTCGCTGTTTCTGTAAGTCAGAACGCTGCTCCAAGCAACTTCTAACTTCCCTCACATCTGCTGACTGTGGCCAATGATCAGAGGATTCTATTCCTGCACTTCCTGCTGGCTAACTGCTCTCGTGTCTTTTGGGTGACTTACACCTTTCCTGTTTGAAGTGGAATCCTATATTGGTTGCAGCAGGGTGGGTATTAAATCGTTGAGCTAATTTGGACTCAATAGCGAACATTAAGATTTTCTGATTAAGCCGGGGCTGCTGGAAACGAGGGGTATCATGTAACTTGGAAATGTGTGTGGAGTATCGTTGTACAAGCCTGCGAAATCTCTCTCTGCATCCCAATTGCAGACTGGCTGCCTGACATGCATGAAAGGCATCTTGCTTCAGCTCTCTGGCTGTCTGGAATGACCTCCAGCAGAATGGAGTCCAACTCAGGTAGATAGGGGGACTGGAGCCATGCCAGACCATTACCCCTCCTCCTTGTCTTAGAAAAGAAAACATTTGCCTACTTATTTGGAGCCTCTTCTGTCTGCTACCACTTTGCACTGCTGCACAAGAACACACTTCAGAGGCTTGTTCCCTGAATTTTGCAATTGGCAATACTGTAATTGGCACGAGAATTGTACATTGAGCAGCTGTGCACCAGTTTCAGACCATCCACTGAATTACAAGCCTGCCTGAATATTGCAATAGTAAATCTTACCACGTCCTGTCTCCCTGTGTGGATAACCTGCAGCTCACTCCATTCCTGCACCCACTTTCATGATACTTCTTTTAATTCATACCCCCTCCTTCTTTCTACCAAATTTTCTCTCTTCACTCTCTGCATTTACTTTCATCTGCCATGTGCCTGTGTTCTTCACTACTCTGTCCTCCAAAGGAACATTGCTCCCTTCTCATATTTCTGAATTTCATCTGAATGGCACAATTCGAAATCACGTCCTGAAGCACAAATGCAAATTGTCAACATCTATCCCAAAGAGCCGTGAACCTTATTCTGACTCCTGGGTTCCCCTTCCTTCTGAAAAGCAATCACTCAATAGTGCTCTCCATTTGTAAACTTAGTGTGTATCCTGCTAATGCCTCTTTAATCACATAGGCTTCAGTTTGCTAAAAATCTAATATGAAACGTGGCTGGAAATCTGATCATTGCATAAAACCGCTTGTGTAAAGCCACTCTTTAAAATTAAATTCTCAGGAATATGCATCACTAGTCAGTCACCCAGTTGAGTCAACTGAGAGCTGTGTTTAAGTCTAGCAGATTAGATGGTGTTGGAATACATGGATATATGTGAGAGATGGTGGGGCAGCGGGGTGCTTGTTGAGAAAAAAACTGGGGAGGTAAATGGATAATGAAGGGAGAGGAAAATGGATAAGTAGCGGTTTAGGTTGAGGAAGGGAAAAATGGGGTAAAGAAGAGGAGGGAGAGGTGGGTGGGGAAATGTTGGGTGAAACCAGGTCATTTTTATCATTCTTGAATTAGCTCCAATGGAGAGCTACATGTCTAGCTTTAGTTAAGGAGAAGGGGGTTGAGTGGGGATGGCTGTGAAGAGTGTGGTAGAAGATTTGTTAGCAGGAAGAGTGCAGGGTGTAACCAAGGATGGGATGGTGTGAGGTGAGTTGGGAAGCCTGCTCTATCCTCATTTAGGGCCATGCTAATTTTCATCAGAAGGGAATGCAGGATAATGCTTATTTTTACTGAAATAAGAGTCCGGGTTACTCTGGACCCTTTCTCATCAATAGGAGATGGGGGAGATGGGTTTACTTTTGATGGTGGTGGACCTTATGGTCAAATTTCTAAGTGAAACATGGTTGAGGTTAATAGCCAGGTTTGTTACCTGGTTACTAACCTCAGTGGTTTGTGGATGATGACTTTGATCTTTCACGAGAGGTGAGGTGAAGTGGGGCTGATCATTTTGCGACACAGGTGTGGCTAGTAAGGCTGACGTTTGTCATTTAATCCCTAGCACCTTTGAGCGATTCTTCAATGTGATGGAGGCACTGAAGGATTTTAATTTGGCAACAATAAAGGACCAACAGTACACTTTATTGCTACAAGAGAAAATTTAGCAAGGCTGGTGTCTTGAAAAGGCAATTAATTCTCTGATAAGATGAGGCACTGCTTTGCAGTTTCCTTGCCATCTGCAGATCTCACTAGTACTATATAAAAGTTATTGGAGAGCTTGCGATTTCTTAAGCACAATGTTATCTGGTCCTCTGTAATAGTTTTCCTTCCAGTACTGTCTCCCTTTCTAGTCTTTGTTGTGTAATTATGCGGAGAGACGCCCAATCTCAGTGAATATTTATATCAGTAAGTTTTCCCAGAGGGAGCAGTTTTTTTTAAACAGGCTCATGATAACGGGACCCTATTTCATCAGCTAATCAGCACATTAATTAGTAGAGCTGCCTCACAGCTCCAGGGAATCCTGACTTCAGCTGCTGTCTGTGTGGAGTTTGCACATTCTCCCTGTCACCTTGTGGGTTTCTGTCAGGTGCTCAAATTTCCTCCAACAATGTGCTGGTAGGTAATTGGCTCTGAATATGACCCCTTGGTTTTGGTAAATTGCAAAGGAACCAAAGGGGAGTTAATGGGTTTGTGAGAGAGAGCAAGTTGCAGGGTTACAGAAGAGAATGGGACTGCTCTACGCGTAGACTCAATGGAGTGTATGGCCACTGTCTGCCCTGTAATAAATAAGTAAGCTACAATGTGCTTTAGGTATAGTGTACATTTTGTCTGCCTTGTATGGAATTCTGTGCTGGGATCTTGTTTACTGTCAGTCATACAAAAACCTAGCTTTCAAAGGCTAGATATTGTGCACCTCATCTTATTGGAGCAAAAACTGTAATTAATGCAGATATTGCCCGATGAATTGGCTCCATAATTGTCCAATAGGTTAGTGCTGATATAAATCCACACTGCTACATTTCATAGTCTATGTTTCTGACAACTACTTAGTTTCTGAAATTCCAACTGCTGACACCTTCATCAAAGTAGGTGCCTCCCAAGTTGTCTAGCAATTACATTTGATTGAAATCCTAAAGGGCCCTTAATTGGAAGCCAACTGATTTCTATGAAGCTATGATCCTTGTTGCTGAGGGCTGCCTATAACTGCAGGTGCTTTGGTGAGGGTTTGTTATAATGAGTATTCTGACACAAGCCCCCCATAACTATTAACATTTTTAAGTGTATTCCCTTTGGAGGGATAACCTTTGGCTAGATAGTGTGGTAATGTTGCATCAATAAATTGAATCTTGTCTCCTTTATCTTTGTGAGTTGCTTCTGAAGGCGTGCCTGCAGATTGGGACACAATTCAAGCTGTTGCACGTGGGGTTCATTGGAGTTGAAGCAAAGAATCGACATGCAACTATGATCTCTCACCATGTCACGTTGCAAAGATTGCCTGTTATGTGGGTGTCTCCCTCATTCCACACAGGAGTAGTATATGGGTGAACATGCAAACCAGGTGTTTGGGAGAATCTCTGGGCAATTAGTTGCTCCCTGTCAACATATTCAATGAACGTGTCTCTTCTTCACTGCTTTCTTGTTCTGTGATGTTTGTTGTGTCTGATGTTGCTCTCCCTCCCTGTCTTTCCCCCCCTGTCTTTCCCCCCCCCCCCCCCCCAGCTCCTCCTCTTACTGGAGCTTCCCAGATGAGGCCCAAGCTCTGTTAATGGCCAAGTCGTGGTGGGTGCAGCCAACAATGATGAAGCCTGTCTGACAAACACTGGAGCGTGGATGCTGGGTGGTGCAGTTGGCAAGTCTCATCCTAAGGAGGTCAGTGGCATTCTTCAATGTTTTCTGGAGGTGCTGTGGTTTTTGCTGGGGTACAGACTGCAGTTACAAATAGATTTTCCATTGTGGACTGATTAAAAGTCCTTTGAAAATTATGTATCTTTTGTGTATGTTGACTTGTTCTCAAAGTTCTTCTGTGTGACTATGTTAGTAGGTAAATAACTAAATCTAGTATTTTCATTTTTTTAATATATTCATTCAAGCAATGTGGGCTTTTCAGACTGATCCAAGATTTAATTGCCCATCCCTAGTTGTCCTTGAGAAGGTGGTGGTGAGCTGCCTTCTTGAACCGCTTGAGGTGTGGGTCTACCCACAGTGCTGTTAGGGAGAGAGTTCAGGAATTTTTGTCACAGCAATGATGAAAGTGTGGCGATATGTTTCCAAGTCAGGACGGTGTGTGGCTTGGGAGGGCAACTTCCTAGTGGTGGTGTTTCCATGCTTTCACTGTTCTTGTCCTTCTAGCTGGTAGAGATCATGGGTTTGGAAAATTGTTGTCTAAGGAGTTCTGATGATTTGCCACAGTGCATGCTGTAGATGGTACAATCTACTACTCCTGTGCATCAGTGGTGGAGTGATTAAATGGATGGGGTGTCTATCAAGGGGGCTACTATGTCCTGTATGGTGTCAAGCTTCTTGAGTGTTGTTGAAGCTGCACTCATCCAGACTAATGGAGAGTATTCTATCATATTTCACACAACGCTCGTGAATGGAGGACAGGCTTTGAGGATTTAGGAGGTGAGTTACTTGTCTCCGGATTCTTAGCCTCTGACCTGCTCACGTAGTCATATATTGTACTAGTATCTTCAAGCGATAACAACCAACGTACCATTTGCCATCCTGACTTGTGCACAGATCCACCCTCGACTGAACATCAACATTTGCCAAACTCTCACCATTTTAAAAAGTACTCGGTGTGTTTTTCTCTAAGAGCGAATAGCATCGTATTTTTCCATCTGCCATGTCTTTGCACATTTATTCAGCCTGCCTATATCCCCTTGAAGCCACTTTACCTCCTTGTTACTGCTCATTCCAATCAGTAAATCTGGAAATGTTATATTTATTCCCTCAGCCAAATCTTTGATATAGATTTTCAGTAGCTGGGTTCCAAGCACTGTTCTCTCTGGTACCCCCAACAGTCACAGCCTGTTGACCAAAAGAGGACCTGTTTATTCCTCCTTTCTTTTCTATCTCTTAACCAACTCACAAAGCCATGTTAATATTTTACCCCAATTTCATTGGTAAGTTAAATTGGTTTGTTACTGTCACATTTACTGAGGTACAGTGAAGAACTTTGTTTTGCATGCTATCCATACAGATCATTTCATCATATCAATACATTGAGGTAGTACAAGGGAAATGCAATAACAGAATGCAGAATAAAGTGTTACAGTCACAGAGAAAGTGCAGTGAAGGCTGGCAACAAGGTGTAAGGCCATGACAAGGTAGATTTGTGAAGTCAAGAGTCCAGCTTATCGTACCAGGAGACTGTCCAGTAGTCTTATAACAGTGGGATAGAAGCTGTCCTTGAGCCTGGTGATATGTGCTTTCAGGCTTTTGTATCTTCTTGTTCTCTAGCTTTAATTAGCATCCTCCTGTGCAGGATCTTATTGAAATATTTTGGAAAATCCAAACCCACCGCATCCCCTGGTTTCTCCTCATCCAGAAGATAAATGTTCAAAGAACTCCAGTAGATTAGATAAGCTAAATTTCACTTTCATAATTCAATATTAATTTGGCTCAATCACATTATTTTCGAAATGCCTGGATCACACATCCTTTATGATAGATTCCAACATTTTCCCTACTACTAGTGTCAAGCTAAAATTTGGTAGTTCCCTGTTTTCTCTCCATTATTTAAGTGGTACATCATGAATGCATCTCATTCACTGTATGTAGTGTGTGTGCCTCATCCCAGAATGTAATATGTGTTTTCTTTTGCACAGGATATTTTCACCGTGATAAACAATCTATCTCCGAGATCTGTGCTGCAGAAGGTGCCCAGTTCCAATTCAGAGACAGATGGATGGATCTAAATATTAATCACTCGGGCACATCGTGCTTGGATGAGGTATTTGCTTAGCTGCTCAGCCCATGTGGCTGAATGTTCAACAACAGCAGCTTGTGTTTACATAGAAAGGGAGAGTGACTTGCATTTCTAAAGGACCTCGTGATATTCCAAAGTACTTCACAGCCAATGAAGTACAACTTTCTGTGGTTGCTATTGGAATGAAGGCGATGTGCCATTTAATTTGTGCACAGCATGCTCCCACAAGCAGCATAGTGATCTTGGCCAACTAATGAAGAAAAAGTGACTTTCTCCAAGCTGAACTCCAAATACATCTTCAAATGAGGATTTCTGCACTCAGGGATTCTCAAATTAATGCCTATCTGAAGAGACATAGCCACAGTGGAGTAACCCCTCAGGAGATTCACTCTGGAATTTTATGCTTGAGTCTCTGGATTGGGCCTAGAATAGGGTTTACAAGGTGATAAAATTGGCACAAGCTGCCTCACAGAGGTGTTCTCAGAAAGGAAACTGTCTCCAAATGGAGGGATATTAGGCATAACCCAGACCAGAGGCTGAGATGGATCAGTGAGTACAAGGATGTAAGGGATTTGGTGTGACTTAGTGCAAAAGCAGCAATGTTTATTGGATAGTTCAAAGTAGCAAGCCAGTCAGAAGAACATTGGAGTAGTTGTGTCTTGTGTAAGGTTAAACTGGGTTATTTGGGGCAAATTCTATGAACAGTGGTACAAAAAGCAACAAATATCATCTGCCAAATGAGGAAGCCTAGAATCTCACACCATTGCTTTCTGTTTACTCATTCTCCTTGGCTGGTTACTTGGGAGGTCTTCAGACTCGTATCCAGGTGAGAAGAGAGAAAGCAGGATCACAATCATGTGATGGAGGTCACGTTGACCGACAATGTGATTAGTCCTGATTTTCAGGTCGATTCTTCAACCTGCTTCACCGTAAAATAAGTTAATGCCATATCTTACTTTGGCCTCTGCTCCACTTTCCTGTCAATTCTCTTAAATTTGACATCTACTTCACCCTTGCATATGCTCGGTCTCTGGGTTAGAACAGTCCAAAGTCTCTCAATCCTCCTCATCTCTAAACTGTCCATAAAACACTGCTGTCTTTGCACAAACTGGCACCCAGTCCTTTTAATCCAACTTGTTCACTGATTTAGCCCTTGTTCTGGTAATGTCTAGTATCCCTCTAAATGGACAAAAGACAATTTCTTTACAGATCTCTGCTCTGGCACCTCAAGCTCCCACCAGAACATACACTTAAAATGACACTAGGATCAAATGATGCCATTTAGGATCTCTTCCATTTCTACCTGACTTACTAATACCACTTCCTGTTTCAACCCACAAACAATGGCCCATTTCAGCAATAATTAAAGGGAATCCCAGCTGCAATCAGCATGGGTATTTGGGGTTCATCCCTATATCAGCCACATGCAACTTCTTAAACACTTTTCCCACCTTGATAAATTTGGTTTTTGCTGCCTGCTTCTCCAATTAGCATTTCTTCTGAACCAAAGCTACCATAAAACCCACAGAAGTAATGCTTCCCCTACCCCACTCCGTGGCCAGAATCTTTCCTTTGTGCATGCTTCACTACTGTCATCTACAATTACCATTTGTTTCTTTGCTTATTTAAGACTGAGGTGAGGAGGACAGTGAGATTTTGGAACACAGTAACCCAGGGATCTGTAGAGGACAAGTATATGCAAACCGAGATAGATTTTTAAGCTTTGTTGGAATTAAGGTTATGAGGATTGGCAGGTGTGGCGTTGAGGCCAAAATGAAATCAGACATCATCTCATTGTAGGGTGAAGCAGGTTCAAGGTCATTTAAGCAACTCCTGATCCTATTGTTAATATTCCTTCATCAGCATTGTCACCATTACACCAGGTAAGTATAGAACAGTGATTCTCAGAAACCATCAGCTCATCTTAAAATGTTGCTTGGAGCCAAAAGTTTGAATCCTTGCAAGTTGTCTGCTCAGCAGGTTCCCTTTGCTCTTTAGAATTGATTAGATGTATTGTTTTTGACAAGTAAGAAAAATATGATCTTGTAAACCACTGACACATGGATTAAGAAACCAGCTCTCAGAATGAGGACCAGCAATTGGCATGAATGGTCTAGATGAGTTTCTCAGATGGTGTCAAGGTGTTTAAATTTCTGGCTTCCCTTAACATTATATCTGGTTTTTTTTGCTAAGATGTCTTGCCTTGACAGCAATGCATTTTGCTTGGTGATGTTGTAATTTTAATGATCACGTTCATTGGGAGACGTATAATAATCTGATCATTTTGTGTGACGGTGATCAAGGTCTGCTGAAAGGATTTGCTAAATGAAGCGTCCACTAATGTTTAAGTGTAACATTGGTTTCACATGTATTCACCACCCTCTTGGTGCCTTGTTCAGTTGGTATGCCCATGCATACCAAGTATTTGAAGGGCTGTAGAGCTTTGAAGCTACAAGTAACCTTTATTAGAGGCTTAGTTTTATACATATTGGTTTTCGAGGCAGTGGCTTTTTCTTAGAGTCTGCTGAATAAAACTGTCTGAAAAATGGTGAACTGCTGACATTAAACCCAGATCCCACCCACCCCCCACATCCTCTCACCTATAGGGCAGTTCAGCATTCTCCTGAAATCCAATCCCAAACCTCCAGCTCTGGGTCTTCACAGCTGACTTTGGACTTCACATAGAATCCAGCAGCAGGGTGCCAATCTGCTGCAACATCTCAGCAGGGAAAGTGTCTGCTAAACCTGTGCCAGGTTGGACTTGACAATGGAGAAACAAGCCCATCACATGGAATGGAGAAGACTGGCTGCTACACTAAGGCAAAAGTAAAGAGTAATTTGCACCTTTGTGAATTGAGTTGAACTTTTTAAAATGATTTAACTTTTTAAATTGATTAACAGATTATTAACAACATTTTAATGAGAACAATAATGAGAAATATTCAAAGTTCAAGAACAGATTTAACAGTTGGCAAAGCTTGGTGAGTGGTGTCAAAGGTTTCTGTCAATAGCTTTGTTGTCAGGGCCTGGCCTCTTGTGTAACACATTATATTGCCCAAAGCCTGGCTCACACCATTTTTGACTGGGCTGTACTTGACATCTACAATGTTCTGCAATGTTAGTGGTACTGAGGATGGTCTGCTGTTGGAAGCAAGTTCAAGCTCATTATCTTGTCCCTTTTCAACAGATCCATGGACATCTTGCACATTTGTTTTCAAGTCTCTAGTGCTGCCAGAATGGACCATCCTACTTGTGCTCCATGCTCAATACCAACTCTTTGAAAAGTTGTCACAGCCCTCGAAATGTTCAGCATCTCTTAAATTCTGCCCCAGTTAATGCAAGGTTCCAGTGACTGTTCAGAAATATTGGGGTACAAGTGGAGGCTAAATAACATAGTAGGAGCTAAATTGGGCTATGTAGTGTCTATTTTTTCAAACAATACTTTCCCATTTAACTCACACAGTTGTGAATTAGGGAAGGATGTATAGATAGCCATTGACTGTGAGCAATTATCACTTTTATGCTAAATGGCATTTTTTGATTTATTAAGCTGCCTCGGAATATTTGTGTTGTGTGGCTTTTGGTTTTGCCTTACTGTCAAAGAAGTCTGTGATCATTAACAGCGGGAAGGGAATGTACACAACTATAGTTAATGGAGAACTGGGATGTATTGGTTAATATCCCAGTTGTGTATTCTGCTAAGATGAGCTGCTGAAAGTTACCCTCAGGTGAGCAAGTCCTTCCATGGTAGTCTGAGCATTTACATTTGGGCAAAACTTATCTGGATTTTTTTAAAACATCTGCTCTCATTGAAATGGAGTCGAAAACTGTCGTATTGTTCTATAAAAATCTAATTGATTCCTTTTTAAGGAAGAGTTTACTGACCTCTCCTAACTTGGCCTACATACCACTTCAGTCCCATGCCAAATGGCTGAGTCTTGATGGCCTTCTAAAGCAGTCTTGCAGTTCACTCTGTTATATCAAACCCTTGCAACACCTTCAGAAAAGGGTCCATCGTCAACTTCAAAAGATGGCTTACACAGAACATAGAATAATACAGCACAGAACAGGCCCTTCAGCCCACGATGTTGTGCCGACATAGCTAATCCCTCCTACCTACAGAATGCCCATATCCCTCTATTTTCCTCTCATTCATGTGCTCATTCCAAGCCCCTCTTAAAAGCCCCCAACGAGTTTGCTTCCACCAGCCTATCAGGCAATGCATTCCAGACATCCACCACTCCCTCAGTGCAAAACATACCCCTCACATCTGTTATCCTTGTTAATGCTGAATTCCCTCATTCCACTAGTTTATGCACTAATCAATCCCAAGCCTGATCTAAAAAGGTCTGGAAAGTGTCTTCAGCCTGAGTACCAGCCGACCATTTGCTCTGGTTCCTGGTTGTACATCCTTGTAGTTCTCACAGATGGCACCTTCAAGGATTTCACTATGTCCTTGCGTGAGATGTCATCCATGGGTCCTGGCAAGAGCAGACTCACCAACATCTCATATGTCTCTGGTCCTACCACCAGCAACAACTCGCCTTCCCCTTCTTGCATATCAAAGTCAAAGTGAGTTTATTGTCCTGCGCACAAGTACATGTGTGCACAGGTGCAACAAAAAACTTACCTGCGGCAGCATCACAGACACACAGCATCCACAAGAAAAACACAAACGGCTTTTATAGTTTTAGTGGTATTCTGCTGGATTGGTAATAAGAAGTTTGCTATCTGAAGTATGATTTCAAATCTCACCTTGCATTTGTTAAATTTAAATACAAAATACAGTTAAATGTGTCTGAAATGGTAACTGCGATTTGTAATATCATCTCTCATTCACAAATGTTCCTTTTGGAGATCCTGCCCTAGTCTGCTGTAGATGCAACAGTGGTCGATTCTTAACTGCTCTCTGAACTGAACCAACAAGCCGTTCATTGTGGGGTGGGCAATAATTAGTGTCCCAGTCAGAATGTCCTCATATCCCGGAGTGCAGAGGATGATGCAGGGTTTTGATGGGAAACGTCAACAATTCCTCTCCTCCCACAGGTGCTGCTCGACCTGCTGAGTTCCTCCAGCAGGTTTGTTAGTTGTTCCAGATTCCAGCATCTGCAGTCTCCTGTGTCTCCAATGAATAAAAAATCTTGAACTTCTGAGTAAAGCTCACACCTTAAGAATGAACTTTTGAAAGCTGTGAATATCAGATGTGAGGCTACATTTATCATTAACTTTGGAGAAGCCCATTGTTATTGTATTGACAATAGTGTACTATCGCCTGCAGTCAGTATCTACAGGCAGGAACTGTGGTCCACATGATGTTCAATGTAAATGAACATGCGATCTCACAATGTTAGTTGAGGGTTACAAATGGTGTAAGCACAAAGTGAATCTGGTTCATCAGCAATGTAGCTTCATCTTTGAAATTAAGAGCGCAGCTTTTGTTGATATCTCCCTATTTATAATGAATTTGCACTTTATTACAACAAATTATACAAGACATTATCTCAGTTCTAAGATGTGTCTATCTGAGACGCTCTTTATCTTGTACAAACCACCACATACTGGGACAAATGCCGTCAGCCCTTCACAACACATCTCATCTCACGTACCCTTGAGGTCCAAGTTGTGGGTCAGAGGCATAGTGTCATACAGTACAGAAACATGGCCACCCATGTCCATGCTGACCGTTGTATTTCCAGGTTCCTGAAGTGAGAGGAATTTTCTGAAACTACTTTTTGGCTGACCTAGAAAATAAAACCTAGAACAGTACGGCACAGGAATGGGCCCTTCGGCCCACGATGTCTGTGCTGACTGTGATGTTCCATTTAAACTAATCCCACCTGCCTGCACATGGTTTACATCCCTCCACCCCCTGCATGTTCTTGTGCCTGTCTAAGTGCCTCTTAAATATTGCTTTCATATCTGCTTCAACCAACACCCCTGGCAGCGTGTTCCAGATGGCTACTGCTGCTGGTTGTAAGTTCAGGCTCATTATCTTGTCCCTTTTCAACAGATCTATGGACATACTTTGCATTTGTTTTCAAGTATTTTGTGCCACCAGAACAGGACCCTCCCACATCTTTTTTTAAAAAAACACTTGCCTCACAAATATCCTTTAAACTTTCCCCCTCTCACCTTAAAGCTATGTCCTCTATTATACCTCTGCCTCTCATGATTTTATATTTCTATCAGGTCACCCCTCAGTCTCCAACAATCCAGAGAAAACAATCCAGCCTCTCCTTGTAGCTAATACTCTCCAATTCAGGCAACATCCTGCACCTTCTCTTCTCCAGATCCTTCACATCCTCCCTGTAAAAGAGAGACCAGAACTGCACACAATACTCTAAATGTGGCCCAACCAAACTTTTGTACAGCTGCAATATTACTTCCTGACTCTTATGCTCAATGTTCCGACTGATGAAGGCAAGCGTGCTGTACTTGAATACCTCCTTCCTACTGCTGCTCAGACTTGACTGACTGATAGATTAAGGAATTGACTCTTTAGGGAGTGATTTGTAGCCCAAACCTGAAAACCCATGGGTGAGGGAGCAACATTAACTTTACTTCCTGCCTGATCTTATAAGATAAAATATCTTTATTAGTCACGTGTACATCGCAACACGCAGTGAAATGCATCATTTTGTGTCGAGTGTTCTGGGGGCCACCCGCAAGTGTCGCCACACTTGCTCTTCATTTAAGGCAGTAGAAAGTAATGTTAGATAGAGTGCAAAACCAACATCCCAATGAGAATTTTACTTTAATATTGGCCCCTTTCCCCATATTAATTGTCAGAAAAATGCATTCAGTAGCATAAATACAATAAAACTTTACTTGGACAGGTCTTCAAAACTCATTTCTTTTCAACTTTTGTCCTTCTCATTCATTGCCTTATGATGTTTTTTCTTCTGAAAGAGTAAACAGGAACTCCCCTTCATTTCTGCAAACCATGAACGAGGGAAGCCACTGTATTTTTTGCACTGTTTGTGTTGCAGTGAAAGTGCCATTCTGAGGACTCTCTCCGGGGAGTTAGCTGTGGATAAGTTATTCAATTAGAACAGCTTTATTGACGAGCTACCTTGGAGGTTAGGGAGTTGATTATAATGTGATTGTCCTTTGCTGCATTCCTTCATATTCCAGACAGTCTGTTTTACTGAGCCAACTTCCTGAAGTACTTACTGGGTTGTAGGTGGAAGGGGGAGAGGAGGGGGAGGTGAGCAAAACCTGATGGAAAATCAATCTAAAATGAACTACATTGACCATGCAATACCTTCACTGTGCCTCATGCAACCAGGGTATAACCAGGCAAGATCTGTATTTTGATTGCTGCTGTTATGTTGGTAATGACTTTTTGTTTCTTTTTTTTTTCAGTTTTGCACTTGTGTTAATGTTTTTATTTACTGTGCTTGTTTAACATTGAATTTGCTCTCAATGCATCTTTCATGAATAAGTTGTGCATAGTTTCATGTTCTGTGTGAGGAAAATGCTGTGAATTTATCTTGCATCGGTGTCATGAAGCAATCGTGCATACATTCGCTTAACACCTTCAGTTTTGCAATAGCATTGCTTCACACCCTGCTTAGCAACTCTCAGACATCTGAACTGCTTGAAAGGTAAATGTCTGACCTTGTAGCATTATAAATGTTGTCATACCCACAACCTTAGCTGAACTGCCTTCCAGTTTTTCCCAGGATCCCTCACCCAGTCACTAAGTCCGAGCTTATTATTGATTTGCTTTCAGTCGTGTCCAAGTACCAGTTGTACATTTGGGACGGAGGGTAGAGGGTCTCAAAATTGGTTGGTAGTAGAGTGGGGCACAGTCTGCCATTGTAGGGTGGAAGGAAATTGGCCCACCAGCCTCTAAGAGTGATGCTCTGGGTGCCGGTCATGGCTTTGCGGGAAGATGGCAGGAGGGGTGCCAAAGCAACCAGCTCTGATGACAGGAACCAGATGGCACCAAGTTGAGTTAATTGGCAGAAGGCTTAGAGGGTTGAGAAAAAAAGATTAATAACAAAAAAAAGAAATTATTTCCTTCATGGTGGGAGTCAGGAACTCTGCCTGAGAGTCTGCAGGGGAAGCCATCACCATTAGTTAGATGAGCTTATGATGGACCTTTACCAACAGGGCAGCGTATCATTGGCTGGGAAGTTGGATTAACCCGGAAGTCCTCTTTTGGTCAACCTGAATATAATGGGCCGCATGGCTTCCTTCTGTGCTGTGAATTTCAACTATTCAGTGATGCCAGTGGGGGCCTGAGATGAGTCTGCAGGGGGAGCAAGTGCAGCTGGGTTCACCTAGTCTTTAAACCACATTTCAGATGGCACTACCCAGTTTGCCTGAACATGAACACTGGCTTCATGCCACAGTCCCATATTGATTTAACAAAAGAGAACTTGGGCAGTAGACCCTTAAGCAGATGGCATAGCAAGACCCTCTGGAAGATGCCCAGGATGGTTACAGGGCACACCATTCCAATTCAGACTGAATTAGATCCCACAGTGCCAGTTTATCACTGGATATTTCAAGCAGCAGGCTATGATGCTGTACTGTAGTTGTCAGAACCCCTCCTTTTTTTTTATATGGGATTAAGATGCAATTGACAAGGCCACCACTTATTTCTACCCCTAGATGCCTTTGGGAAGGAGATGGTGAGATAACTTGAATGGCTGCAGTCCAGATGGAGATGGTACTTCCACGGTGCTGTGGAGTTCCTGGCTTTGAACCCTGTGACAGTGAAGGAGCAGAGATATATTTCCAAATCAAGGTGGTGTGTACCTTGGAGATGATGCTTTACTCGTGCACCTCCTGTTCTTGACCTTTTTCGGGGTGGAGATCATGGGCTTAGGAGCTGCAGTCAGAGAAGCCAGAGTGTGTTGCGGTGCATTTTGTAGATGGTGATGCTGCAGTCAAAATATGCTGGTGGTGGAAAGATCGAAAGTTTGAGGTTGTGTTTGGAGTGTCAACAGCATTCTGCCTTATCCTGGATGGTATAAGATAAGATATCTTTTATTAGTCACATGTACTTCAAAACAGTGAAATGCATCTTTTGTGTAGTGTTCTGGGGTAGCCCACAAATGTCGCCACGCTTCTGGTGCCAACATAGCATGCCCACAACTTCCTAACCCGTATGTCTTTGGAATGTGGGAGGAAACCGGAGCACTCGGAGGAAACCCACGCAGACACAGGGAGAACTTACAAACTCCTTACAGATAGCAGCAGGATCACTGCACTCATTCAGACACGTGTTCCATCACACATCTGACATGTCTTGTAGAAATGCTTTGGGTGTCACTCACCACAGGATATCCAATCTCTTGACTTGCCCTTGAAGTCACAGAACCTACCATAAAATTGTGTAAAAATGGCCTCTGTACGCAAGTTTCTCCTCATTTTTGGGTGCTTCAGCTTTAGAAAACACCTTCCTTCAGTTTAAGATGCATTTAGCTTTTCTCTTATTAGCATTAGGTCAATTATGAAAAAAAATTATTTCGAAACTTTTTTTAACCCCATTAGTAACATGCTATGTTTTTGCTTATTACTTAATTGCTTCTAGAAAGATTCAGTCAAATGTGAAAATACGAACCACAAATAGCATTTTGAAGAATGAACACTGAATCCTATCGAGTCCAATTTAATAAATCAACACAGTGGTGTACAAGTCTCACTGCTGCAAGGGGCTTCCCTCATCTCTACCCCACATTTTAGCCAATTCTTAGAAACAGAGTCGCATGCTGACTTTTACAGTAATTGACTGATTTGGTGAATTTTGTTTCCTTATTTAAAGTCTGTCATGAATTGGACAGAGGGAGGAAAAAAAACAATGTTCAGTTCTATAAATTCATGACTTTACCACGTCTAAGAATTTGCTTGTTTCTTTCAATTTGTATTTCCTGTGTTTCATTTGTGTTGTCCATCACAATTCATGTGAGAGGTTACAGTTCTGCCACTGAGTGAACATGAAAATATCAATGAGACATTCATGATGTCACCCAGGTTTGCCTTGTCTAACCTGTAGTATTGGGTGAACTAGCCTGTGCAATCCAACTTGACACATGTCATCTCCCACGTGTAACACTCTATTCCATTAATTTGTGCTACAGCTCAAGTGAGTAATGATGTGTGTTACACACCTGGAGCTCTTTAATATGACCCTAGATTATAATTTTCAATTTTTGAAGCTTGTACAGAGAAACCATGTATATTTTGAAAAGAACCAAATTGCTCTCTATGCGCATAACATTCCAAATGAAACGTTAGTTAAAATTTGCTCCGTTTAAATGATCAATAGAAAACAGCACATGTAATAAATATGTAAGCAGCCTCCACTGTACATCAAGCACCTGTGATTAATCATCAATTACAATCTGGAGAAAAGTTTAAGTGCATTAGATCTATGGTACTCCATGCTAATGAACTAGACCACAGACAGACCCTTAGAGGAAGGTTCAATTTGCCAGTCCCCTTTGAATGTTTTTTTTCTCGGGCAACTGAGTTCAGACAAAGTGCCCAATCTAGAGAGAGAATTGACATGGTTTAGACCAGTGGTCACATCTCCAAGCCCCCTTCTGGCTAGCAGAGGGCAGGGTAATGTTTGCACTCAGTGGCTTAGCAGAATTCCAAGCTTTCACACAGAAAAGAATTGAATGTTACCTGCTTTTATCGTGTAGTATTGATTTAGCCAAAAGCAGGATTAGTTTCATCAGGATTAATGCAAACAGCTTTCATTACATGTCATTTTAATTAGATTGTGAATTAAATAAATGGTTGAATGACATTAATGGGATCATAGAAATTCAATGGCAGAGTAGGACTCTGGCTCTTAACGGATGAATGCTCTCAGCCCCGTTCACCTGCTCTTTTCCCAAAGGCCTACAAATTATTCTCTATCAAGTGCCTCACCAGTTCCTTTTGAAAGAACCAATTGCCTCTGATTTCCCTACCTCTGAAGGCAGAGTCATTATCACTCTCTGTATGAAAACACATTTTGCCTCTCATTCTGCTTGCATCTTTAATACTCTTGGTCCTTGAACCATCTCCTAATAGGAACAGCTTTCTCCTATTAACCCTGTCAAAGTAGTCATGGTCTAGTGTACCTCCATCAAATCTCCTCAGCTGCCTTTGTTCTAACCCCAGCTTCTCCAGTCTAACCTTGTGGCTGAACTCCTCTTTCCCTGTAACCATCCCTATATTTTTTTTTGGACCTGCACATACTTCCTAAAGTGTGGTGATCAGAGCTGGATGAAATACCCAATTCAATGCTTAACCAGTGATTGAAACAGGCTTACCATAATCTCCCTGCTCTGTATGAATCCCAGGATTCTGGGAACCCATGTGTTTTAATGGAAAATTAGGGGCAATCATTTAAAACAGATGTGTAGGAATTTCTTTTCACATGAATCCCTGGAATTCTCTGTGCCAGAGCATTATGGAGGTTAGATCATTGGGAAGTAGATAACTTTCTGAAAGATCAGGGAGGTTAGGGCTGTGGGGAACTGACGCAGAACGGAAGATGAGGCCTGGGGCAGATCAGCCATGATGGGATTGAATGTCCAGGTGGGCTTGAGGGGCCAAATGGCCGACTTTTATTTTCCAAGTTTCTTATTCTTTCGACATGCCTTGCCCACTTCCAAAGATTTATTTGAAGAAAACGCAAATCTGTGACATTCTGTATCAAGGCTAATGAAGATGTAAGATGCTTGTTTTCCAGAATGTCCACATTATCTTTATATATATGACATGGATTTATGCAGGAAATTTTTTTTAAGAAAGCAATAAAGAAATGGATTAGCAATGGAAAGTATTTTTGTCTCTTTGTTAGGCCTTCTTTCTAATGCATAGTTACCCCCAGTCAGGATAGACAGATAGCTTGAGCCATATGCTTGCCTTAATCAGGGAATAATCAACATTTCCTTCCTCCCAAGATGGAAGACCTTGGCTCTGTGTAGCACGCCATCCAGCAATCTTTTTGAAAAATGAACAGACCTGTGCAAAAGTAAGATGAATAAGCTTGAGTGACTTTGCTTTGTGAATTACCTCGAGAATACTGAGCTTTGGCAGGAGCAACAGAACGCAAATCATCTGTTTAATTTTCTTCCCAGATGTGAAGCATTTCACACTCGTATCTCTATTGAAGAATTTGCTTTTTTTTTAATTAAAACATGAATGCTGCACACCAAAAGGTTGGTAAGAGAAATGCTCCCAAACATAAAAACGATTGGCTCTGGAATTGCTTTCATCAGAAAGAGAAAAAGAGCATTGAATAACATCCCCTGCTGTTTGGTCATTTAAGGTGGCTCCCCAGGGGTTTAGTAGCAGCATCTGCAAGTGAAATATCTGGGCTCAAATAACCTTACTCCCCAGGGAGAAGGCTAAATAAAGAAACTGGATAGAAACATCTTTAAGTCATTATTCTTTTGGTGATTGTAATTCTAACACTGGGGGCACACTCCCAGCTGAACATTTTTCTTCCTGACTCTAACTTTCAAGTGCAGGACTTAGGGTAGGTGTGAAAGATGTGGAGGCTGATCCGCCTGGGGTTCCCGCACTTGGAATGATGGAGTACATCCTGAGTGGATGCTGTTTGTAATGTCCTGTTTTTCTGGTTTCAGACCTGCCCCCACCATCTTGCATAGGCAGGACCCTCTTTGTAGTATCTTGAACATAGAAACAGCTGGCACCTTGTGTCTAAGAAACTGATGTGAATGCTTGGGAATTGTGAAGCCTGCTTTATTCGATTAATGCAACCATCAATCTATTTTGGAATGCTAGTGAATTGCCTGATCTTTAACTGATAAAACCATATCTTAAACACTCAGCAACATAATGTAAATGAAAGCAAAATGCTGCAGATGCCAGAGAGCAAAAATAAAATCAGAAAATGCTGGCACATCAGGGAGGATCATTGGAGAGAAAAAGTCACCAGTCTGAAACAAGTAGAGACACAAGAGACTGCAGATGCAGGGACCTGGAGCAAAAAGAAGTACTGGAGGAATTCTGGGTCAGGCAGCATCTGTGGAGGCAAAGGGATGGATGACATTTCGGGTCGAGACCCTGCATCAGGACCGTGAGTGTAAAGGGAAGATGGCCAGTATTGAGGGGTGAGGCGGGAGCTGGCAAATGATTGGTGGATCCAGGTGAGGAGGGGTTGATGGGCAGGTCGGGGGAGGAAGGGCTGGAGATATCGAAGAGGCTGGGAGGTAATGAGAGGGACAGCAAAGGGCTACAGATGAAGGAAGGTGATGAGTGAAACCAGATAAGGGAGGCATGGTGGGCAGATGGGAACATAGGAGACGAAGTGGGGTAGAGTGTGTGGATGATGGACAAATGAAACGAGGTGGGGGAGGTGAAAGAAACTTGGAAACAGTGGGCTGGGGGTGTTGGAAAGAAGGGTGGGTGAGAGAACCTGGGTAGATCAAGAGAGAGAAAGTAGGAGCGGGTTACCTGAAATTGGAGCACTCAACGTTCATGACGTTGATTGTAGACTACCCAGAGGTGCTGCTCCTCTAGTTTGTGTTTGGCATCCCCTGGCAGTGGAGGTAACTCCGAAACGGTGACTCTGTTTCTCCTTGAACAATATGGTGTAGCTGTCAGACTGAGCAGCTGATCAGAAGGGCCCCTCCTCTTGAGACCTGAGAACGAAAGCATGTACGAACGAGGAGAGACTTCAGTGGCACAAATACACATCATCAGATGAAGTGTTAAGGACTTGTCCACTCTCTTGGGTGGATATGAAGGATCTCAGGGCCTTGCTTTGAGGAACAAGCTGGGTTGTTATTTACTACTTTCACTTATTCCAGTCACTAGAACCAAATCTTGGTAGCTAATCATTCCTGGAAGCTTACCTGAGGCCACCTATTTCTATCCCAATACTTACTCTCTGCTGTTTAATCCAGGCCAGATTACATCATGTCAAAATGATATTTTTAAAATATTTATTCAAGCAATTTGGGCTTCACCGGCTGAGCCAGCATTTAATTGCCCATCCCTAGATGCACTCGAGCAAGTGGTGATGAGCTGCCTTCTTGAACCACTGCAGTCCTTGAGGTGTAGGTCTACCCACAGTGCTGTTGGGGGCAGAGTTCCAGGATTTTGACCCAGTAACAGTGAAGGAATGGCGATATGTTTCCAATTAGGGATGCTGAGTGGGTTGGAAGGCAAAGGTGGTGGTGTTGCCCTGCTTTTGCTGCCCTAGTCCTTCTAACTTGTAGAGGTTGTGTGTTTGAAAGGTGCTGTTCAAGGAATCTTGAGGAGTTGCTGCAGTGCATCCTGTAAATGGTTAAAAACTGCTGCTACTGTGCGTCAGTGGTGGAGTGAGTGAATGGTTGTGGATGGGTTACGGGTGAAGCAGACTGCTGTGCCCTGTATGGTGTCAAGTTTCTTGCGTGTTGTTGAAGCTGCACTCAACCAGGCAAGTAGACCGTATTCCATCACACACTTGACTTCAGCCTTGTAGATGGTGGACAGGATTTGGGAAGTTAGGTGCGTTAACCACAGCGAGATTCCTAGCATCTGACCTGCTCCTGTAGCCACATAGTGTATATTGTTACTCCAATTCGGACTCTATTGAAATTATTGATATTTACTACTGATTAGTATCACCTTACTGTTTATGAGAGCTTGCTGTGTGTAAGTTGGCTGCTGTATCAGTAGTAACTACACTTCAGAAGTACAGCATTGGGTGTTCTGAATAGGATGCGGAAGGTACCATATATACTTTAGGTAAGCAAATCTTTTTTCCTTATCTGTACATGACAGAAGCCATTTAGCCCAGTTAACACATTCTTTGACAGAATTTTACAACTTCCCCCATCTTGCCAGCACTTCAACACCCCCAACATGGCCTCTTGAATGTACTTGCACAAGTACACTTGCCCTCTAGAGACTTTCATCATTCATCATCGTTCAGATAGTCAATCTCACCACAACCAAAGGTCATTTTGGTCAATATTAGACAATTTCAATAGCTTTGTTTTATATGAGCAAATTGCAAGGATCTTTCCACATGAAAGTAGGCATCCTCATGTGACAAAGTGGTAAGTCAAACACAAGTTGATCCCACAAAGAGGAAGCTGTCAAGAAATTGTGGGACACTACCACAGAAATGGAACCAGTGGTTTGCATGTCTCTGCCGTGGGGACAAAAAAAGCTAAACCGTTTGGTACCTTAATGTTTTGTGATGAGTGTTACAAAAGGTTGAATGAGATACCCAGCTGTCTTCCACCAGTCCAATAAAACTGAGGATCTAGAAGGGGGAGTTATAGAAATTTGTGGACATTTCCTGCAAAGTTTGAGCATATTAGGAGCTCCCTTGATTACATGCTGGAAATTGTAGAAGTGTGGTGGTCACATGAAAGGAGTTGTGTGAAACCCCATAATACACAGTGAAGCTGGAGGCCTCTCCAGGGGAACTGGAAGGTTGCTTTAATTTGAGATGGTATTCCCAATATGGGGTTAAGTGGAACAGCCAACTCAAAGCAGGTTTTCAGGGTCAGTCTTTTGTATTTAGTTTCAGTAAATGTATTGTAGTTCTAAAATTAAAAAATATATAAAATGCTGGAAAAACTCAGCAGGTGAGGCAGCATCTGTGGAGAGAGAAGCAGTCAATGTCTTGGGTCAAAGATGCTTCATTTGAACAGGAAACATGGAAACAGGCCCTTCAGCGCACTGAGTTCACACTGACCATAAAGCATCTATTTAGTCCCACACCTCCAGGTTCAGGAACAGCTAGTTTCCTACAACCAACAGGTTCATGAACCAACCTACACAGCCCTAATCCTACCTCAGCAACTGAATGCTATGGACTGCCTCTTGAACTACTATGGACTTATCTCTGTTTTTTTTAATATATATAACACTAATTTGTTTTGCAGTCTTTTATTTTCTCTTCACTGTCTTATATAATTTATGTTCTATGTGTTGTCTGTACCTATGTGCCTGTGATGCAGCTGGAAGCAAGAGTTTCATTGTACCTGTACCTCACCGTACTTGTATACATGACAATAAGATAAGATATCTTTATTAGTCACATGTACACTGAAACACACAGTGAAATACACCTTTTGCGTAGAGTGTTCTGGGAGCAGCCCGTAAGTGTCGCCATGCTTCCAGCACCAACATAGCATGCCCACAACTTCCTAACCTGTACGACTTTGGAATGTGGGAGGAAACCGAAGCACCTGGAGAAGACACACGCAGACACGGGGAGAACATACAAACTCCTTACAGTCAGTGGCTAGAATTGAACCTGGGTTGTTGGCACTGTAAAGTGTTACGCTAAACGCTACACCACTGTGCCTGTCAATAAACTCAACTTGACTACTAATCCCATTTTATTCTCCTCTCATTTCCATCAACTTCTACCATATTCCAACACTCACCTACACTCTAGGAGCAATTTACAATGACCAATTAACCGACCAACCAGCACATTTTTTTGGAGCACCCAAAGGAAACCCACACAGTCGCAAGAAGAATGTGCAAACTCCATGCAGACAGCACCCGAGATCCGAGATTGAACCAGGGTCTCTGGAATTGTTAAGCAGTAGTTTTATCAGCTATTCCACTGTGCCACCTTAATATGGGGCCTCGGTTTGGTATCATAGGATCGTGCAGAATTTATGGCACAAAAGAGACCATACAGCCCATCACATGCATGCCGGTTGAGAGAGCTACACGGCCTAATCCTACTTCCTGGCACTAGATCCATAGTTCTATTTGAGTGCACATCCTATTACTACTTAAATGTAATTAGTGTTTTTACCTCTACAACCATGGAGTTCCAGACCCTTACCATCTTCTGGATGAAAATTATTTCCACTTCCTTACACCAACTATGTTAAGACGTTGCATCAAGTTTTCTGACCCCTCAGCTAAGAAAAAATAGGTCTTTCATATTCCTTTTGAGCCTCTCAGTCAAAAGACAAGTGGAAATAAATTGTTTGGTAACTTTGGAAGGCAATGCATATTTTTCTTTTGTAGACGATATGTTTGAGTGTCAGGCATGGCTCTCTTTATTGATGTGGGGTAGATAGTTTTGGATTCAAACCCCACTCTACAGACCTGAGCAAATGTTAATACTTCTGTTCAGCACTGAAGGAGTATCTCACTGTCACAGGTGCTGTGTTTCAGTTGCGACATTGAACTAATCATTGACTGCTCATTTATCAGGATGCAGGAGAACCTATGGCATTATTGTGAAGAAGAGCAGGATGATTATTTCTGATGTCTTAACTTTCAGCTTTTCCTCAATCAATATTGCTCAATGAAATATTAGTGAAAAGAGTCCAAATAGAATCTACGGAGGGAAATGGACGGTCGACATTTCAGGTCAAGACCCTTCATCTGGACTGGTCAGTCACGACCCGAAACGTCCGACTCTCCATTTCCCTCCATAGATGCTGCCTGACCTGCTGAGTTCCTCCAGCACCTTTTGCGTGTTCCGGATTTCCAGCATCTGCAGTCTCTCGTGACTCCGGGAATCCAAAAAAGAATCAAAGCTTTCAGGAATAATCTTCAAAAGGTTAAGGAAATCACACTGATAATGAGTTAGTCTCAATCTCACTGAACAAATAAAACACTCACAGCTCTTTATGTGAACTGGTGCAAACTTACACCAGCTATTTAGCACTGTGACAAATATCACCTTAAAATTCTGCTATGCAGGTTAACACAGCCACGAAGATAGCGGCAAAGGAATTTCACTTGAACTTAGTTTGTATTCTTTGCACAGAGTGTATTTTGAGGCACATACTTGCTAAAGTGATTATACAAAAACACAATTTCACTTTTTTTTTAAAAAAAGCACTGAAAACGTATAAATGATTTTAGCACCTACCCTGTTTCCAAGATGTGTCTGAACTGGCCAAGGTCAAAAAGTAGCAAAGTATCTCACTGTAATTTACCGTAGAGTGGGTATCTGCTGTTATTAATTGTTCAGATTTCATTTCTCCAGCTTCTAAGTACCAGTTGTCAAATATACTGGAGCTCTCCAAGGGCGACTGTGCTATTTTAACAGTGCAACAAAGGGAGGTAATTGAGACCAGACAGTGGGGTTTTATTTCCTGGAAGGACATCAGAGAGCATTCGCCAGCTACTTAATATTGTGCGAGCATTTTGTAAATGCCTTTTTTTGATCAATCCCTTAAGTGTCTTTTCATTGAACAATTGAAGCAAAGATATTTCACTTCTGCAAGTAGTAAATTATTCCTGGAGGATTTATGCATTTTAATCCTTTTCATTTGAGTCTTTTTTTTCCTCTTTCAATCTAATATCTTTCACTTTCTGTTTCTAATTTAACTCTGATTCACATAGTTTCCTCCTTTTTGCTATTTCTGTCTCCTTCCTCATCTTAAATTTCATTGGATAAAGAGCTGGACTGTCAATCCCATAAGACAGCGAGTCCTGCACCAATATGCGTAGGAAGAGTGGCTGACTCCACCCACATCAACAGAGCTACAAGGCTGAGCCTGCGTGGTGCAGTTTGTGATGTATTCCAGGAAATGGCTGGGGGAAAAAGAACGTATTTCCCCCTTCCCATTGCACTTGAGAGGACCAAGACTTAGAAGCTCTGAAAATAGGCTGTGAGGAAAAAGAGCAGTTTCATGAAAGTGCGGCGTTGGCAAATCTGACAACCTCAGACGTTTGTGTATCCAAAGAACTAGTCTTCACTATATTGCCACAAAACATGGGTTCCTGGGATGTCCAGGGTGTGTCCTAAGAAGCTTTTAGAATATTGACTTGAATTAGCTTATAGTGTCATAGAATCAAAGAGACCCTTCTGTCCATACTGACCTAGGTTTCTGGGCTAGTCCTGCATTTGGCCCATATCCCTCTAAAACTTTTCTATCCATGAACCTGTCCAAATGTCGTTGTAATTGTACCCATTTCTACTTCCTCTGGCAGCTTGTTCCATATACCCACCACCCTCTGTGTGGGAAAACTTGCCCCTCACGACCCCTTTAAATCTTTCCCCTCTCGCCTTAAACCTATGCCCTCTCATTTTAGACTTTCCTTCACTGGGAGAAAGACTGTGATCATCCACCTTATCCTTGCCCCTCATTATTTTATAAACCTTTATAAGGTCACTCCTCAGCCTCTTTTGGCTTCAGCCTATCCCTTCTCTCCTGATAACTCGAGCCCTCCAGTCCTGGCAACATCCTTGTGAATCTTTCCTGTGCCCTCGCTCGCTTAATCCAATTGTACGGTGACCAGAACAGCACGCAATACTCCAAGTGTGGTCTCAGCAATGGCCTAATCAGCTGCAACGTGACATCCCTACTCTTGTACTTGGTGCCCTGTCTGATGAAGGTAAGTGAGCCATATTCCTCCTTCACTACTTTGTCTACCTGTGTCATCACTTTCAGGGAATTATGTTGTAACATAGAACATTACAGCACAGTACAGGCCCTTTGGCCCACAATGTTGTGCCAACCTTTTAGCCTACTCTAAGTTCAATCTAACCAGTCCCTCCCACATACCCCTCCATTTTTTTACATCCATGTGCCTATCTAAGAGTCTATTAAATGTCCCTAATATATCTGCCTCTACCGGCACCCCTGGCAGTGTGTTCCACACACTCACCACTCTGTGTGTGTGTGTGTGTGTGTGTGTGTGTGTGTGTGTGTGTGTGTGTGTGTGTTTTTTTTTAAAAAAGCAAACCCTGAACTTTCCTCTACGTATCTTAAATGAGTCCGTGGTCTCTCTGTTCTACAGCACTCCTGTCATTTACTATGTAGATCTTGCCTCCCCAAAATGCACCATTTCACACTTGTCTGATTTAAATGCCATCTGCCGTTCCTCTGCCCATTCTCCCAGTTGATCTCGATCCTGTTGTAACCTCAGACAACCACCTTCACTGTTCACCACACCACTAATTTTGGTGCCCTCTGTAAACTAACAAATCATCAGTCCACCTACATTCTCATCCAAATTGTTAATATTTATGACAAACAACAGGAGACCCAGCACCAGTTCCTGTGGCACACCACTGCTCACAGGCCTCCATTCTGGACAAACAACCCTCCGCTACCACCCTCTGCCTCCTACTACCAAGCCAATTCTGTCTCCAGTTTTCTAGCTCAACCTGGGTCCCAAGTGATCTCTCTTTCTGGACCATTCTACCATGCAGAACCTTGTCAAAGGCCTTATAAAGTCCATATAGAGAATGTCTACCACCTTGTATTTGTCAATCCTTTTGGTCACCTCTTCAAAAAAACTCAATTTAAATTAATTTTACTCAAAAACTCAATTTCAAGACTATGCTGACCATTCCTCATGAATCCTTGCCTTTCCAAATGCAGATAGATCCTGACTCTCAGAATCCCCCTCCAGTAACTTGCTCACCAGCCTGTAGTGGCAATGCTTTTGCAGTTTTCCAATCCTCCAGGACTTCCCCAGAAGCCAGGAAATGCTGATGGATTACAACCAAATAGTAATTCAATATCAAGAGCTACAAATGACGTGTGGCTTGTTTTGAGTAATCTTGAGTTGAGTTTCTACTGCAGGATTTCTTCCATGTAATAATTCAATAATCAGATATGGATGGTGCTGGCAAGGCCAGCATTTATTCTCCACCCCTAATTACCCTTGAACTGAATGAGTTCCCAGGTCACTTCAGAGGGCAATTAACAGCTAATGGCTTTGCTCTGTTTCTGGAGTCTCACATGTACCAGATCAGGAATTGTCAGGTCTTCTCCAAATGACATCAGTGGACCTGTGAGAGTTTTATGGAATGTAGTGACTTGTAATGTAGGAAGCACAGTATTTAATTTGTCAACTCTCACAAGCAACAATGAGCTTGTGTTCTTGTGAAATTCTGCAGAGATGGAAACTGAGTTGAACGTTTTGGGTGAATGACGTTTAATCAAGCACTTAATTACTTTTGCGATTGGTCCGAGGGTTAAATATTGGCTGGGACATGGAGACCAATTCATCTTCGTTGGAAAAGTACCAAGGGATCTTTTACACTTTCTTAAGAGATTTGTTTTGATGCCTCCTCCTGAAAATTCCAACAGTGTAGCACTCCTCAGTTTTGCATTGAATTGTGAGGCCAGTTGTTCATCTCTGTGGTGTGGGGCAATGAGACACCGGGATTAAACATTAAATCATTCAAGGCGGTATTTTGTGTTGTAGATATTTCCCACTTGTTTTTTATGCAGATCAGTGGAATTGTGCCAGAAGTATAGTTAACTGAGGATCATTCAGACTTTTGAACTTGATTTAGTTTCAATCCTTGTGGCATCATGATGCACTTTACTATGTTGCCAATATTCATGTTTCATTGAGGAATAATCCACAGCAGATTGTTCAGTAATCTGGTTTGTAGCTGGCATTTCGTAATTAATAACAGATATCTTGAAATTAATTAAAGAGAGTAATCCAGTTAGGGTATCCAGGTGGTACCATAAACCACACAAAGAAGATTGGATCATTGCCTCAAAATTCATTCACAGCTATCTGCTGGAGGTTATGATGTATATCGAATACAGAACTGTTGATGTGTATCTTCATGCTGGCCCACTTCTGACCTTGGAAGGTTTTGGAAATAATTTGATCATGAAGTTTGAGGGACAGAAAATTAATCCTAATTTAGTCCAATCAGACAGAAGCCATCACATTGATGGCATATCAATGGTTTCCCTGACCCTTTGAAGAATGGATTATTGAAAAGATACTGGGCAACACTGAGCTAATGGTTCTGTAGGGGACTGTTGGGTGTTGGCTGTCCGTGGGTCTGGTCTTCTTGCACTTCCACCGCCCCACCCCCTCCTCCCCGGCCAAACAAGGAGGTCAGGAAGTCTGAAATAACATGGAGGTAAAGTGCCTATGCACCGGAATGCACGCTCCACTAATGGACTAATGATTGAGCCCAGTGATGGACACCAAACCTCCTGGACAAAGGAGCCCCAAGTAATTTGAAAGGGGTCACTGATCCTATGGAAAAGGGCAAGTGCAGGCCAGTATTTGAGTCAATGTCCCTTAATACTTGGTGTTCTAAAGTGTTTTAGTAATCTTTAGTTTGTTCCTGAGGTTAGAAGTGAAGATCTCTGGTTGTCATTTAGCTAACAATTGTCATGTCATATCTCTCATGACATGGAAGGAAGACATTTATCTTATCATCTGTGTTGGCTCTTAGTAATCTCTTCCCTCTGATTTCCCCCTCCCCAGTCAGTTCCCAGTAACCTGCATCAATTCACATGCTTCTCAACTCCCCCAGGTTCCCCTGCCATTCACCTATACTAGGGGCAAGTTACATTAGTTAATTAACCAAATAACATTTTTTGGGATGAGCACCCAGGGAAACTCACATGGTCACAAGGAGGACATACAAACTCCACATAAGCAGCACCTGAAGTCAGGCTTGAACCCAGATCCCTGGAGCTGTGAGGCGGCAGTGCTAACTGCTGCACCGTCGTGTCACCCAATTAATGAACCGTTACGAGTTAAAGCCAATTCATGAACCTGGGGAGGGAAGAAGGAACCATCCCCTCTGTCCTTCCTAAAATTTCTTACTCTTTCTTTCCTCTTTTCCCCTGTCTTTTCTCCCTCTCTCCCCATTCCCCACTCTCTTTCCCATCTTCCATCCTCCTCCCTTTCTTGCACTCCATCTCTCTCTCTAAATTAATTCCTCTTTTCACTCCATTCCTCCTCCCCTCCCTCACGCCTGTACTGAGCCAGTGGAGTTCCTGTATTTGGTTAATATACCTGCTGGTATGTGGTTTGTTCAAAGTGAACCACCTTCACACCACAAAATATAAAACAGAATAGCAACCTTATAATGCATGCTAGTGCTGAAATGTGGTTTTAAGCAAAGGATCAAAGCAAGGGTTAAAAGAATGAAAGAGAAACTGTTCACCAATAGAATTGTTTGTTTGTTTACGAGTAAGATTAAAATTGCAGGGAATTGGTTACTTTGAAAGCTAATCTTGACATAACCCTTGACCTGAAGTCCACTTTACTCTATCTCCATGCAATGTACAAAAGAACTTGTCCTGTACAGATTCAATATTACAACCTCATGACAGTCAACTCCATCAAACTTGCAGCTTTCTCCTGAACTGAGAGAGTTTACTTCTGAAGGACAGCGTGAAACGCAAGTTCCATTTGTTAGTCTCACCGTCCAGAGCTAGTGAATCTCCTTGAGTTCATTCACATTTCCTCTGAAGGAATTTATTTTAGATAATCAGCACTGTTGATTTTGGACCGACAATCTTTTTTGGTGTCATTGTCCTGATCAACTCTTGTATGTTCTGCCCTTCCTTTTGGGGTTCTGTCAGGAGTGTGCTTGGGGCTCGAGGTACCCAGAAGCCTTACTCCTAGCTGTTACTAAGCATGCTGGGGATATGTGCATCTGTGCAGAATATCTGTGAGTTAAATATACCTCTCAAAGTGGTGAGATTTAAATTCCTTTGCATACCTTTTGGTCTTTCAACTGATCAGACTTTGCATGAGTCTGATCAGTTGAAAGACCAAAGTTGAAATACAAGAAATAATACTTATATTTGCTGTTTATTGGCGGATAACAAATGTATGTAGTCCTTGTGTCTAACCCCAACCCCTTCCTGTAGTCTTCAGACTAAGTACGTACATATCTAATCAGACAACAGATCCCAACAGCCTCACTGAAACCTCTCTGTCAGTGAGAGTAGTTTTACTCAGACCTTTTTTTTGTCTGAGTATTATCAGCAGGCTTTTTTGGATACTGTCCAGCTTCCTCCTCACTCCACCCAGTCCCCTACCCTCCCACCACCACCCGAACCCTGAGGAGAGCAAAAGTGATTACCATGGCAACCTCCTGGCAGCTTCTGCCACTGGGCAGGCAACCAATTGAGTAATGTTGAACAACATGATCTGTTTCCCTCACTCCAGGAAGAAGGCGTGGACGGGGTTGGGGGACACTGAGCAGAGAAAAGCAGAGTAGCTCAGTTAATATTCAACCATGTGTGCTGCGATGTGACCCCATGTCACATCCATGCAAAGCACAAACAATGCTGTGCTTGAACTGCTAACATGGACTTTGACAGGAGCACGTAGGGTCTCATGACATCGATTTCCCATTCAGTCGAGGATTTCTCAATTTGTTTTGAAGCTATTGGTGGTCACAACTAAAGCTTCACTTGTAGCAAAGTTCCCACAACTAGTTACTATACTTGCACAACTTTGAGTGAGCAATATCTGAACATGGATGTACAGCACTGGTTTATAATGCGAGTATGTTTTGGATGTTCTCTTTCCAATGCCTCCTTCCATTTATTGGTTACTTATGTGATGTTAGAAGACCTGGGAGCAAAATAATCCTCTGCATATAGTTGTAAATATGCATTTTAGTAGCTGCTGCCACTATTGACTTCAATGGAGCTTAAATTCAGAAACAGAACAACACACAACTGCTGCCAGATGCCACATTTAATGTTGATGGCCAATGACACATTTTTCATCTAACTTCACAGAGTGAAATTGTCCCTAGGGTTACATCACACTAGCGAGATAACTCTGTGTAGAAACCTCAAAGTCTAGCACCTTGGAGAGTTAGTCATTCACCACAATCATTCATGACATGTGCAAATGACCACTTCTACACAATATCTGAGCCCGTCATCAATATACACTGAACATTTCTCTTTGGTCTCAAACTAATAGAATTACTCCCAGAAACAAGGAAAATATTTGGGGTTGTCCTGTTGTGAGACACCCCTGCTGTTCTTGTACAAATTCCACACCAGGGCCGGACAGCCAAATGTTGTTCCCCATGCCATGCTTCTTGTGGGGCATTAAGGGGGGGATCGTGGACCACAATGTCCTGGGGTGCCCATGATATGATGGTCTTGGTGCAACATTATTCACTCCTCCTTTAGTAACATCAGAAGGTCCAGAATGTGTGTGAAGTAATTACCTCCACGATCTCCCTGATCCCCTGTTCTGTAGACACTCCCATCAGGAAACAACCCCTCCTCCCCAATCAACAAATTCCTTAAACACCTGGTCTGAATCCAACCTGACACCATCCCCACCCACTCCTTAAGATCTACAGAAGGGGTTTTGGTTCATCCCCTCTCTCCAAGGTCACAGGGGATTGAGAGGGGGATGAACCAGGGTTGTATTTTTTCACCCGTGAGAAAATAAATCAGGTTTGGTTGATTTTCTTTTGTTCGGGGAGTTTTTCTCTAGTGCAGGGTAGGTCGCCAACATCTTGGACCACTTAAAGAATGAAATACAGCCACTGGAGCTCTTTCAAAGCAAGTCCTTCAACACCAACTCCCTCCCTTGGTTCATTCAGAACAACTTGGCAAAATACACCAGACTCTGCAGTCTGACATGTCACTCCTTCCGTGGAATGAAAGCTTTCATACTAACAGCTATGTTTCAGAACTCTCTCCTTAAAGGGTCCTCCTGTTTCATGTAACCATTGGAAATAGTGCTTTACAATTAGTTGTCCTGAGATACCGAAAAAAAACTGTTAAAAGTCCTTTGATGCAATTTCCCAGTCACAGAGTACCCAAGTCCTGTCTGTGAGACACAATTGTCCTCTTAAGTGGCTGATAGTAAAGAGAAACTTTGTTTTGTTTCCTGCACCATTTTGCATGTTTTTAGTCTTCATAGTGTGTGAAACATCACTGGCAGCAGTTGGCAATGACTTCTGAGGAGGGTGGCTGTAAACAAGGCAAAGAAATGATTGGAGAGGCTTGATTGATTTATTGATTTTGTGGCAGCTGTTAATTCCTGTTGGGCTACTTTGATAAAATAATTAAATGATTTCATTGGATTGTTTTGTATTGATTAGTAGGCTGTGATTGGTCACTTTTCCTACCAGTTACACTTGAATAACTAAGAACAGTTGTTAGCAGATAGCAGTTAATTGAATGGAAGGTAAGTGTGATGGACTCTGACAGTTCAGAGAGTGAGGGGGACATAACACATTAAACAGAAGCAGGAGTGGGCTATTTGGCCCCTCATTCCTGCTCTGACATACAATTAGATCGCCGCTGATCTTTTACTTCAAAATCACCTTCCTGTGGTATTTTCCATCCAATGTGGAACCGAATTAGATCGAATTGCATAAATGTGTAAAATTTGAATCTTGCACTTTCCACAGTATATAGTAAAGTAACTGCACTTTTCTCAGGGGTAGCTCTCTTGGCTTTGAGTTGGAATGTTGTGGGTTTACATCTGACTCTATCAACTTAAAATGAAATGGTTTACGTTGGAACTTCAGTCTCGTACGGATGGCACTGTTGGAAATGCCATCTTTCAGATAAGACGTAACACTGATGTTTTGTCTGCCTTTCGGGTGACTTTCAGGGGTGTTACAGTTTTGGAGGAGACTTGCGGTATTACTCACAGTATCCTGATTAATATCAATCACTTGCTCAACACCCAAAAAAAAATCAGATTATTTGATCATTGGCCTATTGCTGTTTGTGAGACTTCTTTCTGCAAAATCTGGCTGTATCACAAATGTTACCACATAGAATTACTTCTGCCATAAAGTGCTTTGAGGCATGCTTCATGGGTGGCTCACTACATATCCATTCTTTCTTGAATAAAATATAGAATAGATAACTTTAAAAATAAATGTTTAGTTTTATGAAGATTTTGATAATAAACCTGACTCACCTGCTTTACATCATTAGCTCCTCTCCTTCCATAATTCTCCTAGTAAGTTTCAAGAATCTACACCAGCCTGCACATTTTGTATACATCATTAGTGAATCCAATGTTGAGATCTATCACACAACAAGAACCAAATCAGATTTGGAATATAATGAATCTTTATTGATCAAGTTATCAGGCAGTGTATTGCTATGTGCTCTCTTTGTAAACCTTACAGCGCTTTAGATGAAGCAAAATAATTTTCTATTGTTGCATCAGTTTTGATGTCAATGAGGATTGCAAATCATTTTGCTCTTCAAAGGCTTAAACTAAAGGGGAAAGAAAATGCTGTTCCTCGTCTGCTGAGGCTCTTGGGTGCCTTCAAGCCACTAACTCTGTTATAGTGGGACAGGCAGAAGCTTATTGTGCTGCACTAAGTAAACCCACAGTGTCCTGTTGACACGGTCTCACCAGTGCATCTAGAGGCTGCTTCTCTCTCATCAATACAAAGTGGACCTCTTCAAGGCATGATCAGAGCTGACCCCTTTGTGGCTTTGCTGTTTTGGACTCCGGAAAGAGATTCAGCAAAAAAAGCAAGTGACACATTTGCCTGCTAGGGGTGGCTGTGCCTCCAAGAGGCAAGCGTTGCGCTTCTTGTTGAAATAAATAGGAAGTGAAGCTTGAAACCTGCAGCTTCACCACAGTCTTCTCACTCAAGAGAATAAACAAATGCTGTTATTAACCAGGATCGACACCAGAATAAATACACTGAGAAACAGATGAAGAAAGAAGTGAAGTGAACAGTTTAAGAGTTTGCATGCTACAAAACGTTCTTTTCTCCTGAGAAGTTTCCCTAGAGAATCGCTAGCCCCAGCCTAAGGGAGTCGGGATGTATGGTCTGTGTTATTCTTTTCAAGGATGTTGGCTTTGCTTGCAGTATGTGACATCATGGTCGATTTCAATGCAGGAAGTGTTCCATTTTAAAGAGCATTCATCACTTCAGTGGAATTGCAGGGTGGGGGCCCCAGTTCTTAAAACCGTTTTGCTCCGAAACAAAATCTCTGCCTTTGCACAGTGTTGTTCACTCAAAAAACATTGTGCAGTGACTGTTACTGAATGTGATTCAGTGCAGGCTTTTCCACCGGGGCATTGGGGATCTTTGTCTGTGTTGTGATAAATGATTTATCAGCTTGATGTTGAAGGAAGGTTTGTGTTTTATGACTTCTTTCTTTAAGGAGATGAGGAGTGCAAAGAAATTTTCATCATGACAACACTCTTCTTAAAGCATTAGAAATAAAAAAAAATGACCCATTTCAATGTCTGTTGGTGATAATTTATTTATGTGAGTGCTGTGTAAGCTATTTTTATTTGTGTTGGAAACCAATATCTTGTTATATTCGCTGGAAAAATAATGACTCTGCAGTGTTGCAGAGTGTCGGGTTCAAGAAGCTATCAGTGCAGTTCAGACACTTCAATAGTGATTCATTTGGCAGGGCACCCATAACTTGTACATAAAATAACATAATGTGAAAACTGAATGGAAATTATTGCAAAGGCAAAACTTAGCTCAGATTGCCATACCAACTACCCTGCCCAATCCACCCAGTACACATGTTGTTCTGTCTCTTTGTAAATTAAAGTGGCCTGGTAAAAGATTGCTCGAGGGAAACACAAGACTGTTCCTGGGGCCAAACTAACCTGGCTCTGGTCAGTGGTTCTGAACAGCACTGCCAGTGTTCAGCCATTCGTACTGAAGCAAGCTCCAGACTTGCAAGCACGGTCTGAGTCTGGGACTTGCTGACAGATTCCAAGGAGGTGGGAGGGGAGGTGTAATATTTCATTTCTCTCCCTATTAAAGTCCAGAGGCAGGGCCCAATCTTGCTGGGATTACTTATCAATGCACTGGGGAATCACCTCTCCAACCCTGCGTCAGACAGACTGGGCAAAAAGTTTGAAGTTCCATCAATTACAACAGAGATTTTTGCTGGCAGATTAGCAAGCAAACATTTTGTTCAATTGCTTTACTTTAGTTAAATATTTTTATTTTCCAGTGTTAAAGGTTTCTTAATATAATCTTTTAATTTTTTTCATTGTTTACTTCATTTTATTGCTTTTGTAGCTGTTTAAATTCCAGGAGACAATTGAGAGAAGGCTGAAGAAAACTCAGCTCCTTCCAGCGCCCACTTTCTCTTTCTTTCTAAAGCAGGTCAGAGGTGCAGTGGAGGCACAGCCAGTGTACTCGACTCCCTGAGGCCTAGCTGCCATCAAGGGGGTGGATGCCCATGAGATGGGTCCTCTACATGGGTAAGTGCAGGCAAGCAGAGATAAAAGGAAGCAATTTGTTTGTTCGTATATATCACTGCCACCTAAACATCAACTCCCTTTTATCCCCTCCCCCAACCTTCTTATTCTGGCTTCTGGCCTCTTCCTTTCCAGTCCTGATGAAGGGTCTCAGCCTGAAATGTTGACTGTTTATTTCTCTCCATAGATGCTGCTTGACCTGCTGAGTTCCTCCAGCATTTTGTGGGTGTTGCTCCAGATTCCAGCGTCTGAAGAATCTCTTGCGTCTCCAGTTTATTTGCTGTTGCTCATTTTAAGGGGCTGGGTTTTGCTGGCAAGGCCAGGATTGAGAAAGTGGCGCTGAGCTGCCGCCTTGAATTGCTGCAGTCCTTCTGGTGAAGGTGCGCCCAAAGCTCCATGGGTAGGAAGTTTCCAGATGTAAACCCAGCAACAATACAGGATTGGTGATATACTTCCAAGCTAGGAGATTGCGTGACTTGGAAGGAAACTGGGAATCTATTCCCATTTGCCTGCTCCCCTCGTCCTTCCCGGTAGCAGAGGTTGTAGATTTAGAAGATGCCAGTGGAATACCCTAGGTGATTAGCCACAGTTCACTTTGTCGACACTGCAGTATCTGTGCGCCAGAGGGTCGAGGGGATGAATATTTAGGGTGCCAATCCATTGGGTTGTCCTGGATTTTGTCAGGCCTCTTGAGAGCTTTAGCCACTGCACTCATTTGATCAAGTAAAGAGTGTTCCATCGCACTCCTGACATGTTTTGTAGATGGGGGAAAGGCCTTGGGGTAGCGAGGGGTGGGGCGTCATTTCCCACAGGACAGACAACCACGTTAATTATGTGGCTTGTCCAGTTGAATTCCTGATCAATGGATCCTCCTTAGCAGGCTGAATCCAGCACCTTCCAACCCATTGTATTCATGGACCATCCAAATATGGAAAAGTTAGCTTGATTTAATTCTTTTATTGCTGTTATTAAAATTAGCTCGTTAATATTCATAGTTCTGTCTAAAAATTTCATTTCTTCCTTTTACGGACATTATTCCAGCCCAGAATTTATTGCCCACTTTTCATTGAACCCAATGCCTCACTAGAGCATGTAAGAGAGAACTTGAGAGTCAAGTCCATTATTGTGCATTTGGGGCATTAAAAGGTCGCACCAGACAACTTCAGCAGAATTCCTTTCTTGAAGGCCATTAGTGAACTAGATGAGTTTTTATAACAATTTGGTAGTTTCACATTGACCACTGCTGATACTAATTTCAATTCCAGATTGGTTTAATTCTTTGAATTAAAATTCCCCAAAAGGCATCGTGGGATCTGAACTCGTTGCCTCTGAGAACTGCTTCAGTAATGAAATCACTGTGCTAACAATCTCAAGTTGTGGCTGTAGGTTGTGAAAGTGATAATCTTCATTACTTGGAAGTGGGGTTATTTTGTAGACCAACAGGAAGTTCTATCATGATTCACTGAACAGAACTGAGTCAGTCTATTCATGCCAGGCAAAGTCAATAAGGCAAGGGAAAAGATGAAATTGGGACATGAAAAAGTAAATGCAGGAAATGGCTAAATGGACCGAACCTACTCCTCTGGTCAAAAAAAGATCTTGGCCTCAAATCCACTTTCCTGCCTGTTCCCCAGAACCCTGATGTACCTTTTGCTCTGAATCCATCCAATGACCCTGGCCTCAGTGCTGTCAGGAGTAGAGGATTCAAACAATTCATGAGGGAAGAAATTCCGATTTCATCTCTGTTCTAAATGGGCAGCCTCTTATCTTGAAAACATGCCGCAAATGCTAGATCCCTCCACAAGAGGAAACACCCCCTCTTGTCAAGTCGCCTCCAAATCTTACATTTTTACCTCATTATTTGAAACTTAAAGGCTTAATTTGTTCAACCTCTCCCCATGACACAATCCTTCACCCCCAGGAACCAACCTATTCTGAAATGCCTCCAATGCAAGTATATCCCTCATTAAATCAGATTTAAAACTGTGGACAATACACCAGGTATGTGTTCACCAAATCCTTGTGAGAATTCCCCGTCTCTTGTCCTCCATTCCCTTTGCAATAAATGTCAATATTACTTTTGCCTGCATTATTAATTGCTCTACCGACATGCTAAACTTCTGTGCGTCATCCAAATCCCTCTTCCCAGCTGGATCCGATTGATGTAAGTCAATGATCTGGAACCTTAGAAACAATGCACTGAATTGGAATTGGTTGCCCCAGGTTTTCTTTTTGGTGATCTTCGGTGCAGAATTTGGGGACCAAAATGCCATCAGGTGTACATATGCATGTGCAAGATTCCAACTGGTACTATTTTATTTGCATAAATCAGGAGACTAATTACGGGTTTCAGTTCAAACTACACGAATAGTGCCCCAAGGCATCCCAACATTAATGTTGCTTCCCTCCAAGAAAACCAGCTCTAAATATATATATTTTTTAAATTGTACATACTTGGAATTTTCACTGCTGCTCTCAGTAAATTTCATGCAGTCCAGTTTTCTCATATTTTCTTGTGACATAGGAGGCTGTTGGGCCCACTGAGTTGATGCTGGCTCTGAGCAATCCAATCAATCTCATGTCCCAGTTTATTTCCCTGTAACCTGGTCTCTCACACAGACCCATCAACTCCCCTTCATTTCTCCTGCCACCCACCCACACTAAGAACTGATAACTGATTTATAGTGGACGATTAATCTACCAGCATGTCTTTGGGATGTGGGAGGGAACTGGAGCACCCCTGGCAAATTCATGCGTTCAAAGGGGGAATGTGCAAACTTTACACACACACACACACACACACACACACACACACACACACACACACACACACACACACCACCCGAGGTCAGGATCAAAACCAATTTGCTGGTGCTCAGTGACAGCAGTACTAACTGCTGCACCACAGTGTTACCAATTGACCAGTTCCATAAAGTATTTCTTCGATGGGGCACTAAACTGGGGATTTTGGTTAGTGGTGGATTTTTAAATGTTTTAGAGGGCTGACCTTTCTAAAATGTTAGTTTTGCAGTTTGCATTTAATTTTAACCTTAATTAGTAATTTCTTTCACAGTGTTAAAGCTGCTTGTTAATGACAGTTGCATGGTTAAATGCAGGCTTACTAGAACTGGTTACATGGTAATTAATATCACCAAGGGTTGACCAGGTCTTTCGAATACTTTGCTTGTGTATATATACAGAAAGCTTTTGTTAATGCACAGATTAGTAGCATTGAGTTCAATTCAGAGTAATGCCTCTGCAAAGTACAAAGCTCAGGAGTTTGGTGAATGGAGATTTTTAAGGGTCTTATTGATTCTGATATCTGTGACTTAATTCTAGACACTGACCTTGAACTTCTACCTTTCCTGATAGCTCTCCCCAATAACATTCACAATCCCCAACAATCCAGGCTATGTTATCTTCCAACCTGGTTCCCCACAATGCTCTCAATACTTCTGGTCTTCATCCATTGACTCCAGATGGCAGATTTGTACATTTTCCATGTCGCCACCACTTCCCAAACAATCCAAATACTTGGCTGAAAATTGAAGCATTAACCAGTCTAACAACGTCTATGTTTGCATGAAATCAGATGCTGAAAACCTTAGGCTTCTTCAATAAGATCACAGCTGATTGATTACCCCAGAACTACTTACCACTGCAAGCTGCATTTCCCTTGATTCCCTTAATATATATTTTAAAAATTGATCTCTATCTTAAATATACTGAACAATTGAGTCTCGTAGCCCTTGGTTAGAGAATTCCAAAGATTCACTTTTTTCTGAATGAAGGAATTTCCTCATCTCTATTCTGAATGTCTCCCTCCTTATTTTGAGATTATAGCCATTGTTTTCAGAAACTCCAGCCAGGGGAATGTCGATCTACACCCACTCTGTCAATCTCCATAAGAATTTAATATGTTTCAATGAGATCACTTCTCATTCCTCTAAACTCAAGAGGGTTAGAGTCCCCGGTCTACTTAATATCTCCTCGTGAGCAACCCACCATCCCAGGCTCAATCCAGTGTATCGTTCCCATATTTCCCCTTTTGCAAAAATATCCTTGTTTTGGTAGGGAGCCCAGACCTGTGCACAACATTCCAGCCTCGCTACCTCACCCAGTCTCCATGTAATTGGAACAAGATGTCTCCATTGTGATAAAGGCCAACAAGTCATTTACCTTTCCAGTTGCTTGTTTATACCTACATGTTAACTTCCAGTGCTTTGTGCACAAGGACTTGCAGTCCTCTCTGAACACCAACACTTTCAATTTCATCTACCAAAGTAATCTATTATATCCTTCTGAAGCTTCTCTGCATCTTCCTGTCAATCCATATCGCCACCCAACTTTATATCATCACCAAGCATGGATATTTTACACTTGTTCCCCTTGGTTGATCTAGATCGTCAACAGCAGGGGCCTCAGCACCCCATTAATCAATCTCCCAACCTGAAAATAACCTATTCATTCCAATTCTGTTTTCTGTCCGTTAACCAGTCTTCACTCCTTGCCATTTTGTTACCCCCAATACTGTATACTCTCACATTATTTAATAATCTCCTGTGCGGTACCTTATTGAAGGCCGCCTTAAAGTCCCGCAACATCAATTGATTATCTATTCTGCTAGTTAAATCTTATAACAAATTTGTCAAACATGATTTCCTTTTCATAAATCCTCGTTGATTCTGCCAAATCCTATTGTCATTTTTTCAGTACCCCATTACCACTTAATAACAGATTCCAGCATCTTCCCTACTACTGATATCAGGCTAACCAATGGAGACACAAGAGACTGCAGATGCTGGAATCTGGAGCAATAAACAATCTGCTGGAGGAACTCAGCTGGTCGAGCAGCATCTGTGGAAGGAATTGTCAATGTCTCAAATCCTGATGGAGGGTTTTGATCTGAAACATCGACAATTCCTCCCCCCCCCCCCCACAGACACTGCTCGACCTGCTGAGTTCCTCCAGCAGATTGCTTGCTGCCTCAGGCTAACTGGTCCACAATTCACTGTTTTCTCTCTTCCTACTTTCTTAATTAGTGGGGATTTTATTCACTGCTTTCCAGTCTGTGGTTCTAGAATGCGTGGAGCTTTTGAAGAAAGCAACCAGTATGTCCATTATCTCTGTAACCACATCTTTTAAAATGCTTGAATGGAGGTCATCAGGTCTTGAGCTTTCCAGTCCCTTTTAAGTTCTACACTGATAATTTTTTTTACTAATACTAATTGCTTTGAGCCCCTCTAGACCTTTCATTGTTCACTGTTTCTGGAAGGTTTTTTTGCACCTTCTGGTGTGAAGACAGACACAAAATATTTGCTTAATCTCTCTGCCATTCCCTTATTCCCTAATATAATTTCCTCTCTATCACTTGCTAAGAAACCCACTAACTTTGGTTTATCTTTTCCTTTTTATTATATCTACAGAAGTTTCCACAATCTGCTTTCCTATTCCTCACTGGACTGCTTTTAGATTCTACTTTCCCATCCCTTATTGATGCCTTTGCTTTTCGTTTGCTGAATTCTGAAATTTTCTCATTTTTTTTCCTCAGGCCTTCTGATTTTTTTAATGCAATATTATTATATATCTCCTCCTTTGATCTAATACTATCCTTAACTTCTCTTAAAAGATCATTTTTCCTGTGTGGATTTTTTTGGCTTAAAGGATATTCCTTGTAGGCTATATACTAATTCTTCAAATGTTGGCCATTGGATATTTACTGTCATCAATTTTTAATGTAGTTTACCAAGCTACCCTCACCCATTCATATTTCATGCCTTCACAAGTTGCTTCATTCAGATGTAAGATCTTGGTTTCAGATTGAACTAAATCTCTTTCAAAGTTTGTACAACATTCTATCATATTGTGGTCACTGTTCCCCAGGACTCTCTAACCACTTGGTCATCACTGAGTGCTTTCTCATTGCATAATACTAAATCTAAAATATCCAGCTCATAGGGTCATAGAGCAATACAGCACAGATACAGGCCCTTCACCCCAACCAGTCCATGCCAACCATGTTGTCCACCCAGCTTGTCCCAATTTCCTGCATTTGGCCCATATCCCTCCAAGCCCCACCCCTGCATGTACCTATTCACCTGCCTCAACCACTTCCTCTGGCAGCTCATTCCATATACTGACCACCTTCTGTGTGGAAAAAGTTGCCCCTCAGGTCCCTTTTAAATCTTCCTCCTCTCATTCTAAGTCTATGCCTCCTAGTTTTGGACTCCCCTACCCTGGGCAAAAATACTGTTACCATCCACCTTATCTATGCCTCTCATTAGTTTAAACACTTCTATAAGGTCACCCCTCATTCTCCTATGTTACAAGGAATAAAGATCTAGCCTGGACAACCTTTCCCTATAACTCAGCCCTTTACTCCTGACAGCATCCTCATACATCTTTTCTACACAGTTTCCAGTTTAACCACGTCTCTCTGATAACAGGGTGACCAAAACTGTGCCCATTGCTCCAAGAGTGGCCTCACCAGCAACTTGTATAACTGCAACATAATGTCCCAACTCCTGATGAAACCCAGCACGCTGAATGCCTTTATCAACACCCTGTCTACCTGTGAAGCTACTTTCAATTAACGATGCACTTGTACTCCTAGGTCCCTCTGTTCCATTACACTCAGTGCCCTACCATTCACAGTGCAAGTCCTACGCTGGTTTGACTTTCCAAAATGCATCACCTCACGTTTATCTGTATTGAAATCCATTTTCCACTCCTCAGTCCACTTCCCTAACTGATCAAGATCCCCCTGTAATCTATGATAACCACCTTCACCATCAACAACACCTCCTAATTTTGTGTCAAGTCGTGAATCAGATTTGCAAAGCTGTAACAAACTTACTGATCAAGCCTTATGCACTTGCATCCAAGTAATTTATATAATTAATGAATAACAAGGGTCCCAACACCGACCCCTGCGTCACACCACTAGTCACCGGCCTCCATTCCAAGCAACAACCCTCAACCCCCACCCTCTGCTTCCTACCTCCAAGACTGTTTTGAATCCATCTAACTAGCTCTCCCTGGATTCCATGGATCCTAACCTTCCAGACCAGCCTAGCCATGCGGGACCTTGTCAAAGGCCTTGCTAAAGTCAATTAGACACATCCACTGCCATACCCTCATCTACCCTTTTGCTACCTCTTCAAAAATACCTCTAAATGATTTGTCAAACACAACTTCCCATGTACAAAGCCATGCTGACTGCTCCCTCGTTAATTTCTCTGCATACTGATCTAGAAAACCCTCTCTTGTATTCTGCGTGAATTTGTCTTCCACACTATTATCACCCAGTCTTTTTGTAGATTACAATTCTTCATGATTATTGTATTATTTTTGTGACACACATCTCTAATTCACTGATTTAAACCTTTATCCATTATTACCATAACTGTTTAGGTTGAACGTTGTGAGTGGCTATCACCAATTCAAGGTAGCTTGAGCTTCATAAAGTTAATTGGCACCTAATAAAGCAAGTAACTGGAACATTTGCTTGCAGTCGTGAATCGGGCTTGGAAAACTATAACAAATAAGGCAAAATGGGAAACAGCCTGCTCCAGGGTTTTGGATACTGCACCAGAGTCATCTAATGGAGTGGGTGGGGGGGTGGTTTATACAAAAAAAAGATGTTCTATACCTCAAAAGATCCTCCAGTCACTTGCTCAGCATTAGTTACTTGGGGCACTAGAGAAGCTGGGCTTGGTTCCTTTGAATCAGAAAAGTTTCTGTGGGAGATTTAATTATGGAGTTGAAGCTCATGAAAGAATAAATGAGAGGACTATGTTTCGACTAATGGAAGGGATTAAAGAGCATGGATTTAAGAAAATCGACAAGAAAACCAATATGGAGCAGAGGAATTTTATTTTATCCAGATAGCCACTATGAGCAAAAATGCACTGAGTGGAAAGTTTGGTGAAAGCATATTAAGTAAAAATTTCCCAAAGGGAGGTGGATATACACAGGAAAGGAAAATACTTAACCAGTAAAGGGTCTAATTGGATGGATCTTTCAAAGAGATGGCATAGGCAGAATGGGTGAAATGCCTTCCTTCTGTGCTGTGCCATAATATTATTCCATCCAGCATGTTGCTTCCGTTCTTAATGATCTCGTTGCTCCCGCATCACAGGGCTCCAGGACAGGCAGGTGGAATTGCCAAAGGATTTTTTGCAGAAGCCTTCTCAGCGGCAGAGTTGAGAGCTGAGTTATTTAGCAAAAAGCACTTTTGACAAGGTTTGATACAAATGCTTGCTGGTTTGTCAAATTTCCAAGGAAGTTTAATCTTCCTTTCCACAAGTTTCCACTGTCAATGCTAAATTCCGGTCGAAATGATGGGAGTTCCTAGCACATTACATTCAGCCCCCACTGTGATGTTATTTTTTTTCTCACTCCCTGTTTGATGCCAAATGCCCCCCCCCATCTCCTCTAGTAGGATTTAACATCAATATTAGAAGGGGATTAAATCCACTAAATATTGACCCCCTACAGCAGAGGTAATGTACTTTCACCCTAAATGCTTATGGAATTCTAAGATTTCCCCTGCTGGCATCAGAATTAACATCACTGCCAATTGTAGAAAGTTAACATAATGGAGAGGGGCATTAGTCCAAGACGGTCTTTCCTTTGTGTTCAGCATAATCGTGCCTTCTACCAAGTCAGGACAGAGGCATTGATGTAATAGAAAAATGCAGTGCATAAAGGGAAAAGCAAACTCAGCAAATCCAGCCAGTTCAATCAGTGTGAGTGCCTGTAAAAGCAACATGCTATGAAAATACAGACCATGTACTGTCTCATCAGACTTCAGAGCAGCCCATACATAATGTGCTTTATTATTTATTAAGGGATCTGAGGGTCAACACTCAAATGCAGAACCTTCATCCTGGGTGTGCAGGCTATAGCCTGATATCGGTCCTGAGAATTGTCAATCACTGGTTGAAGATCCATGGGACCCCACTGTTGCTAGCATGATGTAATGGTGTACCATAGTGGTGAAATTATGGGACTAGAATTCCAGAGGACTGGATTCAAATCTCTGCACATTACCTCTGGAACTTAAATTCAGTTAATAATTTGGAAACGGCACCAACCAGTCTTGGGAATGATCACTGGGGGGAAAAAAACTACTGAATTGTCAAATAAATAAAACATTTGGTTTTGGGAAGGTGAAGCAACATTGGGGACCACTTAAAGAATGAAATACAGCAACTAGTGGAGCTGCTGCCTGACTTTCGGTGCTGTCTGTGTAGAATTTTCATCTTTTCTCTGTGACTGTGTAGGTTTCCTTGGATATTGGGGTTTCCTCCAACATCTCAAAAGTGTGTGTGTGTTTGTAGGTTAATTAGCCACTGTAAGTTGCCTCCAGTAGATGAGTGGTAGAATCTGGGGGAGAATTGATGGGATTGTGGGGAGAATAAAATGGTACCAGTGTAAATTGATTCTTGATAGTTGGATGGTTGATCATCAAAAATTTTATTTCATGATTAGTGGCCAACTGAACACTTAGCCAGTGGAAAACCTTTATGTTCAATGTTTGATAGTGGACTCAGTGGACCTAAGGTCCTGTTTTTGTGCTGTATGACTCTATGACCTCTGCATTGTCCAATTTACCAATGTCCTTCAGGGAGGAAACTTGACATTTTTACCCAGCCTGGCCTATATGTCACTCCAGACCCACCATATGTGGTTGACTCTTAAATACCATCTACAATGGCCTAGCAAACCACTCAGTTGGATGACCACCACTTTCACAAGGACATTTAAGGATGGACAATAAGGTTAGGAGCTGTGGGCATGCTATGTTGGCGCCGGAAGAGTGGTGACACTTGTGGGCTGCCCCCAGCACATTCTTGGTAACATAAAAAGACACATTTCACTGTGTGTTTCGATGTACATGTGACTAATAAATAAATATCTTATCTTGTATCTTAAATGCCTACAATACCAGTAAAAAATGAATTAATTATATATATCTCCATACCTCGAGCAGGAGATACAGAATCCTGAAGTCCCGCACCACCAGGTTCAAGAACAGCTACTTCCCTTCAACCATTCGGTTCTTAAACCAACCAGCACAACCCTCTTCACTAATGTTTAGCAACACTATGACCACTTTGATCACTTTGCACTAAAGTGGACTTTGTTTATTTTTGTTCTAATTGTTTCTTTCTTGTAAAAATTGTTTAATTTGTTTTCCTTGTGAATGCTGCTTATGTGATGCTATGTGCCTGTGATGCTGCTGCAAGAAAGTTTTTCACTGCACCTCTGCATACATGTACTTGTGTATATGACAATAAACTAGACTTTGACTTTAAATGCAAACCTGAAATCAACTTGTCAGAAGATGGGTATCTACTGACTGGACAGTGGAGAACAAGTCGTATACATTTAAAAGCCCAGCTGATGGCAGGAACCTTGTTTGCACTGAAAGTGTAAGATTACTTTAATCACACATTTGATAAGATTTTGCATGTTCTCCACGTGTAAAGTGCAAAAGAATGCCTGACACGTGGCTTGAGCTCGGACTGCAGAAAACCCGTAAAGGTTGAGTAAGTTTGGAGAAGGGCTTCTTCTTTTGGAATTCTGTTTCTTATCATTCTAAATTTCACCTTCTAGTCCATTGGTTCCAAAGTAGTAAATTTCATCTTTACATTCGCAGTAAAATGATGGGATCATCAGTACCTACATAATAAATTTAAAAAAAATGATAAAACACCCCCTTCCCCTAAAGCTACCAGCACACTTGAGTCTAATGTGCTTAAAACAGGCATCCATGACCTCTCCTATCCCTTGGGTTAGAAATTTGTCTTTGTTTACTGGAGCTAAATGGATACTGTGGTTACAATAGCCCAATGTATTCCCCTCTGGATATTCAGTTCTCTTTAATTAAAAGGCCGGCATTTAAAAGGCACTCTTCAGATCCCTCTGCCAGGAAGTACCAAGATGCTTTAAACAATTAAATAATTTTGAATTGTTGGCCTATGAGGAAGCTGATGGAATTGAGTATCAAGAGAGCAGTACAGCAGGTGCCTGATAATGTTACACCACTCAGCACCAGTGATCATGAACAACTGCCTAGCCAAGATTAAAAAAACAGGAGAATGTGGATGTATTGGTGAGAGTATCAACGTCTGTGGAGGGAGAAACAAGTTAATATTTCAGGTGTAACATTCACACCTCTCTCCACAGATGCTGCCTGACCTGTTGAGTATCTCCACATTTATTTATCTCCACCAGAAGTATTTAAGGTGGAGATAAATAAATATTTGAAAGATCAAGGAATTGAATGGCAGATCAACCTTGATGGCCTGCTCCTATTTTCTTGTGTATTCTTGTGATGAGTCCTGATACAATTACTTAAATAGAGTGCCACAACATCTCTCTACTTACTGATGTGACACTAAGTTTAAACATTGATGAACTCTGCATAAAACTCACTTTCCTCAGCTTGGCTCCACTTTGTAGGTTAAAACCTTTTATTGAGATCTTGAGCATTTTAGCTTGCTGCATAACTTTGGTGGTTTATCAGCATTGTAGCCACAGCAGCTGAGAGTCATGCACTTGATAATACGTTGATCAGATTGGTCTGCATTGGATGAGAAGATGCATTGAGGGGCTAGCATTACAAGCCAATGAAGGTAATTCTCAATCAATAATGAGAAATCCCTCACAAAACTCTAAGTTCAATTAACCATTCAATTAACTATTTTAAGGTTTACAATGTGACAGAATTGATGAAGCCTCAGAAGTGGATACGTCACATTTCACAACAGTTGGGTGTGATCAGTGTGGTAATACACATTCTTGTGCAAAGTAACACTTTCTCATCCATTGATGTCACCCTCCACATAAATAGGGGCTTCCGGATATAGGCAACATGGAGCAGATGTTTCATCTCATCATATGTCCTTGCTCAACTTGAAGTCCCTCAGAATTTTCCAAGGTATGCCACAATGTCAGCATCTATCACACTAGAATTATAATATTTGCCATAATTTGCATGAAAAGTGATAGTGGTCTTGAGAATCATTTTAAACAAAGCAACACCAAATAATATATCAACAGGAATCAATGACATTTGTCTCTCAAGTTAACAACGTGGTGACTTTCCCATTTGCCAACATTTGGTGGATGTCTTAACGCTAGGTGGTAGCATCCCCTCTTGATGCAGTTTGACGACAAGGAGGCTGCTCCCCCTCAGTTTGAACCCCTATGGATACCCTTGATGATCCATGAGAAGCTTAGATGGACTGGGTTCAGATTCTGCCCATGTCAATTGAGGGAATGGTTTGGCCATGAGACATGAATGAGTGTGCTGGGATAACCATGTTGGGAGGAGAATTGATGTTTCATAAGTGATGGTATGAACGTCCTGAATCTGTACACAAGGCAACCTCTTGAGAGACTGGGTAGACGATGCTGAATAACATGGTGAAGTAAGTGTGTGCCTGATAGGACTTTTTCCATAAAGTGTCCAAATAGAAATGGATAAAACAGAAAACCGTTATTCAAGACATGTTCTTCCGAAAGTATGTGATCAGAAAATGGACGTCGGTTTCTCCATTTAGTACAACCTTATTCAGTCAACTATTCATATTGCCAATCGTAATGCAGTTTCACGCAGACATACGGGCATTTGTCCGGTTCTGTCCATTGTTTTAAAGGTTTTTGTATGCTAATTTTACAACAAATTCTTATGTATCTTCTCCACTGCTGCAAATAGAAAATCATCTACCACTATCTTCAGTCTAAAGATTACTCTTTCACTTCCTATGTCTGAATTCTCCCTTGGCAACCTTGATAATACATCTACAATCATATTTTGTTTTGAATTCATATATTTGAGACCAGAATCATGCTGAGGTAAGAGGATGACCAATCTATCCTGCTTCCACTTACTTTTCATCAATGTATGTGCTGCATATATCGTTGTTTTCCCTTGACCTTCTTCTACTGCAAGAATGATTACAGTTTACAACCCATAATATGGGCATCACACGCAATTGTATCATAATGAACTAACCAAATCTTAATTCCCAGACTACTCTTAGATAAGTCATGCCATTTGCTGTTCTTTGGCTCAATTTTATTTTTTTACCTTTCTTCAATAACTACTGTATGACATCTGCCAAAAACCTGTCAGTGGGCTGTATCAGAATCAGGTTTATTATCACTGACATATGTCATGAAATTTGTTGTTTTGCAGCAGCAGTACAGTGCAAGACATAAAGACAGAAAAATTACTATGTTACATAAGTAAATAAATAGCACAAAAGAGGAATAATGAGGTAGTGTTGATGGACCACTGAGAAATCTGATGGCAGGGGGGAAGAAGCTGTTCCTGAAACGTAAAGCATGGGTCTTCAGGCTCCTGCACCTCCTCCCCGTAGGAATGCGAAGAGGGTGAGGGTCCTTAATGATGGATGCTGCCTTCTCGAGGCACTGTCTCTTGAAGATATCCTCGATGGTGGGGTAGGTTGTGCCCATGATGGAGCTGGCTGAGTCTATAACCCTCTGCAGCCTCTTTTGATCCTGTGCATTGGAGCCTCCATACCAGGTGGTCATGCAACCGGTCAGAATGCTCCCCACTGTACATCTGTAGAAATTTGCAAGTCTTTGGTGAGATACCAAATCTCCTCAAACTCCTAATGAAGTAGAGCTGCTGGCGTGCCTTCTTTGTGATCACATCAATATGTTGGGCCCAGGAGAGATCCTCTGAGATGTTGATGCCCAGGAACTTGAAGCTGCTCACCCTTTCCACCGCTGAACCCTCAATGAAGACTGGTGCGTGTTCTCCAGACTTCCCTTTCCTGAAGTCCGCAATCAATTCCTTGGTTATTGATGATGTTGAGTGCGAGGTTATTGTTGAGACACCTCTCAACCATCCGATCTATCTTGCTCCTGTATGCTTCCTCATCGTACCATGCCTAAGATGATCTAAGTTTTGCAATGTTTTCAACTTCCTTGCCTTCACAATTACTTCCACTTTTTCTTGGGGTGGTTGCAAACCACTTGGATCTATTTTTAGCCCAAGATGAGCTAGTTCTTTCTGTGTGAATCCTCACATACTTCTCTTAAGCTTTGCATTGTGTTTGTGTTGCTATCTGAACATTTGATTGTATAGATCTATACGTTGTAGTATCTTTTCCACTGCAGCTGGGAAGACCTTCAGTGGTGACTTAGTATCATAAAGTAGTTTTGTGTAAGAATAAAAACTCATAAGTGTATTAACTGTCAAATGTAGCTGATACTTTTCCACACACAACTGAGCAAGTACAAGTGGCAGATCTAGTTTGGTGAAAACGTTGGTTACTGTGGCAAATGTGGGATGTGGCAATGGCTCACATTCAACTGCTTGCTTCAATGACAGTTTGTCACCACTCAAGTCAAACAGTTTAAGTCAAGTTGAGTTTATTCTCATGTGCACAGGTATGGTGAAGTACACTACAATGAAAATCTTGCTTGCTGCAGCATCACAGGCATGTAGGTACAGACAACACAAAGAATAGAAGTTATATATAAATTATACCATACAGTAAGAAAGAAGTCTGTGCAAAAGCAAGATCTCAGTGCAAAACAAAGACAAAATTGAAGACGAGTCTGGAAATGCAGGAGGTGATCCGTGGTGTTCCACCACTGAGGTAGGATTAGGGTTGTTTGCAGGTGGGTTCAAAAATCTGATGGTTGTAGGAACGTCTAGCTTGCTTTAGTTACTATTACGATTCGTGTTGCTCAGTCACTCTGGCTTGCCTTCACCAGAATGCTATTTCATTCAGATTTGCCTGCTTCTCCCTCAACCTGCTTCTTCAACACAAAGTCGAAGTGAGAACAGTTTGTCTTTGACCCTGGCTTTGATGAGAATGTGGCCGTTGTAACCTGTAATATCCTCTCTCATATCTGTTTTCATAGAATCATAGAACAGTACAGCACAATACAGGCCCTTCAGCCCACCATGTTGTGCCGAACTTTAAACCTCACCTGAGTCTATCTAACCCCTTCCTCCCATGTATCCCTCTATTTTCAATTCCTCCATATGCTTATCTAGTAATCTCTTAAATTTGACCAGTGTACCTGCCTCCACCACCACCCCAGGCAGCGTATTCCACGCCCCAACCACTCTCTGGGTAAAAAACCTCCCTCTGATATCTCACCTGAACTTCCCACCCATTACTTTAAAGCCATGTCCTCTTGTATTGAGCATTGGTGCCCTGGGAAAGAGGCGCTGGCTGTCTACTCTATCTATTCCTCTTAATATTTTGTACACCTCTATCATGTCTCCTCTCATCCTCCTTCTCTCCAAACAGTAAAGCCCTAGCTCCCTTAGTCTCTCCTCATAATCCATACTCTCTAAACCAGGCAGCATCCTGGTAAATCTCCTCTGCACCCTTTCCAACGCCTCCACATCCTTCCTATAATGAGGTGACCAGAACTGGACACAGTACTCTAAGTGTGGTCTAACCAAAGTTTTGTAGAGCTGCATCATTACCTCATGGCTCTTAAACTCGATCCCACGACTTATGAAGGCTAACATCCCATATGCTTTATTAACTACCCTATCCACCTGTGAGGAAACTTTCAGGGATCTGTGTATATGAACCCCCAGATCCCTCTGCTCCTCCACACTACCCAGAATCCTGTCATTAACTTTGTACTCCACCTTGGAGTTTGTCCTTCCAAAGTGTACCACCTCACACTTCTCCGGATTGAACTCCATCTGCCACTTCTCAGCCCAACTCTACAATCCTATCAATACCCCTCTGCAATATTCAACAATTGTCCACACTATCCACAACACCACCAACCTTTGTGTCATCTGCAAACTTGCTAACCCACCCTTCTACCCCCTCATCCAAGTCATTAATAAAAATCACAAAAAGTGGAGGTCCCAGAACCGATCCCTGTGGGACACCGCTAGTCACAGGCCTCCAATATGAATGCACTCCCTCCACCACAACCCTCTGCTTTCTACAGGCAAGCCAATTCTGAATCCTCATGGCCAAGCCTCCCTGGATCCCATGCCCTCTGACCTTCTGAAGAAGTCCACTATGTGGAACCTTGTCAAACGCCTTACTAAAATCCATGTAGATCACATCTACTGCACTACCCTCATCAATCTTCCTGGTCACCTCCTATCAGGACCCTATCAGGCTTGTGAGACATGATCTGCCCCTCACAAAGCATTGATCAAACCATGATTCTCTAAATGCCCATATATCCTATCTCTAAGAATCCTTTCCAACAGCTTGTCCACCACAGATGTAAGGCTCACTGGTCTATAATTCCCTGGACTATCCCTACTACTTTTTTTGAATATGGGGACAACATTTGCCACCCTCCAATCCTCCGGTACCATTCCTGTGGACAACGAAAACTCAAAGATCCTAACCAATGGTTCAGCAATCTCCTCCCTCGCCTCGCGGAGCAGCCTGGGGAATATATCGTCAGGCCCTGGGGACTTAACTGTCCTAATATTTTCTAACAGCTCCAACACATCCTCCCTCTTGATATCTACATGCTGCAGAACATTAACCTTACCAACATTGTCAGCATTATCAAGGCCCCTCTCCTTGGTGAATACCGAAGAGAAGTATTCATTGAGAACCTCACCCACTTCCACAGCTTCCAGGCACATCTTCCCACCTTTGACTCTAATCGGTCCTACCTTCCCTCTTGTCAACCTTTTGCTCTTCACATAAGTGAAAAAAGCCTTGGGATTTTCCTTAACCCCACTCGCCAAGGCCTTTTCATGTCCCCTTCTTGCTCTCCTCAGCCCCTTCTTAAGTTCCTTCCTTGCTACCCTATATTCCTCAAGAGACCTATCTGATCCTTGCTTCCTAAACCTTATGTATGCTGCCTTCTTCCTCCTAACTAGTTGTTCCACCTCTCTTGTCACCCATGGTCCCTTCACCCTGCCATTCCTTCTCTGCCTCACCGGGACAAATTTATCCCTAACATCCTGCAAGAGACCCCTGAACAATGACCACATCTCCATAGTACATTTCCCTTCAAAAATGTCATCCGAATTTACACTCGCAAGTTCTAGGATTATAGCCTCATAATTTGCCCTTCCCCAATTATATAGCTTCCTGTCCTCTTTGCTCCTATCCTTGTCCATGACAATGCTAGGGAGCAGTGGTCACTGTCCCCCAAATGCTCACCCACTGAGAGATCTGTCACCTGACCCAGTTCATTACCTAATACTAGATCTAATATGGCATTCCCTCTAGTCGACCTGTCAACATACTGTGACAGGAATCCATCCTGGACACACTTAACAAACTCTGCCTCGTCTAAACCTTTGGTACGAAGCAGGTGCCAATCAATATTTGGAAAGTTGAAGTCTCCCATGATAACAGCTCTGTTATTCTTGCACCTTTCCAAAATCTGCCTCCCAATCTGCTCCTCAGTATCCTTGCTGCTACCGGGGGGCCTATAGAATACTCCCAGTAGAGTAACTGCTCCTTTCTTATTCCTAACTTCCACCCTGACTGACTCTAGAGAGGATCCTTCTACATTATCCACCCTTTCCCTGACCAGTAACGCCACCCCTCCTCCTCTTCTTCCCCCCTCCCTATCTCTTTTAAAACACTGAAATCCAGGAATATTCAGTATCCATTCCTGCCCTGGTGACAGCCAAGTCTCTGCAAGAGCCACAATATCATATTTCCACATATTTATCCAAGCTGTCAGCTCATCACCCTTATTCCTGATACTTATTGCATTTAAGTAAATATACTTTAGCCCATCCACCTTTCTACTTTTATACCCTACACTCTGCTTCTCCTTCCTCAAAGCCTCTCTATATGTTAGATCTGACTTTACTCCATGCACTTCTTCCACTGACCTATCCCTCCGGTTCCCATCCCCCTCGCAAACTAGTTTAAACCCTTCCAAATCACCCTAGCAAACCTGCCTGCAAGGATATTGGTCCCCCTCAAGTTCCCTCCAGCTTACAGCATCTACAGCCTCTTCTGTCTCTAGATATCCTGGAACATTCCTGCATATTTCCCCAATAACGTGATTAAGCATCCATGCTAAACATTTCTTATCAATCTGGGGTCAATCCTCTGAACCAATCTTTGCCCATCAATGTCAGTTGATTAGTATAAATAGCAACAATCGTTGGTCATTCTGTTCATTGAACATTTTGATCCACTAAGATTTCATTGGGCCTGAAGTCCTGAAAACACATTCAGATAAAGTATTTACGTTCACTGTGCTATTTACCAGTGTTGCGGGGCCGAACTGACTTAAATATGCAATTGAGCATCAGCTGCTGTATTGAAGCTGATGTTGATGCACTGACCAGTGAGCCAATCGCTCTGCTCTCTGCCATTGCACTGATGCTATATGAGGCCAGTTCTTCATTGCTTTCATTGATTTCAATACTCCGCAGACTTCCTCTCTGTGGCATTTTACAGGCCCTGCCCAGCTTACAAACATTTGACTTATGTACAGTCCGTAGGCACGGGAGTGTAGCAGTTAGCGTGACGCTATTACAACGCCAGCGACCTGGGTTCAATTCCAGCCACTGTCTGTAAGGAGTTTGCATGTTCTCCTTGTGCCTCTGCATGGGTTTCTTCCGGATGCTCAGGTTTCCTCCCACATTCCAAAAGACGTACGGGTTAGGAAGTTGTGGGCATGCTGTGTTGACGCCAGAAGCGTGGCGACACTTGCAGGCTGCCCCCAGAACACTCTACGCATAAGATGCATTTCACTGTGTGTTTCGATGTACATGTGACTAATAAAGGTATCTCTCTCTCTCTCTCTCTCTCTCTCTCTCTCTCTCTCTCTCATTTGGGAGACCGGCGGGGTGGACTTGCCGGCTGCCACAGGGCTGCGAGTTTCTTCTGCCATGTGGGAACTCAGTTCGTGACTGCACTTCAGACTTGCAACCTCTCTGGCTCATGAACAATTCCCAGGGACAGGACCCTGCAGGAACCTGGGGACAGCCTGCACTGTGAAAACTTATGCTCTGCTGGGAAGTTACTTTGGTTAACTATCTGAGATAAGATATTTATTTATTAGTCACATGTACATCAAAACACACAGTGACATGCATCTTTTTGCGTTACTGAGAACGTGCTGGGGGCAGCCCACAAGTGTCACCACTCGTCAGGTGCCAACATAGCATGACTACAGCTCCTAACCTGCACATCTTTTTGGAATGTGGCAGGAAACTGGAGAACCCAGAGGAAACCCACGCAGACAGAGGGAGGACGTACAAACTCCTTACAGACAGCGGTGGGAATTGAACCTGGGTTCGCTGGCGCTGTAATAGCATTACGCTGACCTGCTGAAGATTATATGCCCTTTCTTTTCAATTAGTTAAAACATTCTACCAGTTAGTGACAGTCTTGCTTTGAAAATTGCTTTGGAACGTTGGTCTTTATTACTCTATGATTCAGTTGTATTTGATAAAATTCTTTAGCATTCCACGATGTCATCCCAACTGACAGAACAATTTTGCATGCGAGATTCTGTGAATTTAATCACTTTGATTGAATTCACTTGTCCATCAAATCGCAAACAAACTTGTCTCATGGCACACAGTCCAAGGAAATGCTAAGAATACAATGCCGAGAAAGATTCTTCAGTGGGACATCAATGTTCCAAATGTGCAGCGGTTCACAGTTCATGAGGGTTTTGGGTTGCAATGAGCCTGCAACATTTGTCTTGTGTTGCTCAACAAAATATCTTTTGCTTTTGCTGGCACCTGAAGATTTGCTAACTTGGTGTATACTTGCAGACCCATTAGTGCATAGCTACAAACATATTTCAACCAGAAGAATGGCTTTCTTGCACAGATTGCATTGATTTGTGCAGCCTCATTACCACAATAATATCGATTTTCACTATGTTTTCTATAAGCTGTATTTCCAGCACTCTGTGTTATACTGGGAGGCCCATGCACCAAGATTTTCAAGGTAACCAGTGTGAGTCCGACCAGTTATTTTGTCCTTTTCCTGCACTAACAGTAATGGAGCTTTTTTTTGAGGACTTCATGTTGGGAGTTGGGACACTATGTTGCAGTTGTGCAAGATGTTGGTGAGATTGCACTTGGAATGTTGTGTACAGTTTTGGTCGCCATGTTATAGGAAAGACATCATTAAAATGGAAAGAGTGCAGAGGAGACTTACAAGGATGCTGCCAGGACTTGAGGGCCTGAGTTGTAGGGAGAGGTTGGGCAGGCCAGGACTTTACTCCTTGGAACGTAGGAGATTGAAGGGCGACCTTCTAGAAGTGTAGAAAATCAGTCGGAGTATCAATAGGGTGAATGCCTATAGTCTTCTTCCCAGGGAAGGGGAACTAAAAACTAGAGGGCACAGGTTTAAGGTGAGAGGCAAAAGATTTAAAAGGAACCTACGGGACAACCTCTTCGTGCAGAGGGTGATGCGTGTATGGAACGAGCTGCCAGATGAAGTGGTTGAGGCAGGTACAATAACAACATTTAAAAAACATTTAGACAAGTACATCGATAGGAAAGTTTAGAGGGATATGGGTCAAATGGAGGCAAATGGGACAAGCTCGGTGGGCACCATGGCCAAGATGGGCCAAAGGGCCTGTTTCCATGGTGTATTACTCCACGAATCTATGACCATTAAGCACTAGGTTGCTATTTTTCCTGTGTTTTTAATCCAATTTACCGTTGTTTTTCACAAGGCTTGTACTGTGCTGTAATGTTCTATGTTCTAATAGTCCCTCAGGTCTCCTCTGCCATTTGGTTCTATGGTTTAGAGGTCGGCACAACATTGTGGGCCGAGGGGCCTGTATTGTGCTATAATGTTCTATGTTCACTGTGGTCCTAAACTATTCCTTGCTTGAGGTCAATTTTAAAAACAAGTGGTGCAGGTTTCCAAATTTGCCCCACAAGCTGCTCATTCAGTCTTGTCAACAGGCTCAAAGGCCCTGCCTTTCCTGTTGATCTTCCATCCACGTCGCCAATTTGCAAGGATGAGCGAGATCGAAAAAAAAATCCTTTTTTTAGGCAGCATTATGCCATGGTGTATCTCCCTGCAGCACAGGTCCATCTATTTTGCGTTTCCCTTCCTGGGGTGGGCTGTCAGGTGCAATTGCCATCCTCTTCTCTCTTTCCAGGCGAGGTATATTGGAAAGCCAAATGTAAAGGGAAAGTATACAGTAAATGGCCAGACCCTTAGAAGCATTGATGTAAAAGCATCTTGAGGCCCTTGTTATCATACAGTTGACCTCATTGTGTGGACAGGTGACAGAGTAGAATTACAGCGGTGGTGTAAACATTCAAGTCAACCTGAAACAGTAACTCTCTCCCTCTTTCCACAGGTGTTGTCCTACCTGCTATGATTTCCAGCATTTTCTGTTATTATTTCAAATTTCCAGCACCTGTAGTTTTTTTATTAACCAAGCGATGCAGCTAGTAGAGCTGGTTCCTCACAGCTCCAGTGATCCAAGTTCAATCCTGACCTCTGGTACCGTCTGTGCAGACTTTGCACGTTCTCCCTGTGACCTTATGGGTTTCTCCGGGCACTCTTGTTTCCCTCCACGTCCCAAAGATGTGTGGGTTGTTGGGTTAATTGGCAACTATAAATTGTCCCTGTTGTGGAGATAAGTGGTAGAACCTGAGGGAGATTTGATGGGAAGGTGGGGAGAATAGGTTAGAGGGAAGTAGGATTTCGCTGTGAACCAGTATAGTCTCAATGGGCTGAATAGCCTCCTTCTCTGTCATATAGAAACGTGGAAAATATCTCATTGCCAGTCTGAAGTTTGATTTTGCAAGAATTGACTCAGGGACAGGGGTGTTGTCGAGGGGCTTTGGGTGTGTGGGTTGAACTTGGCCTTTCCTAATACTATGGCAGAGGAAAAGAATCTCAAACATTGGCAGAGTTTATGTTCAACTTCATGGAGGAACGTCTTGGGTATTTTTTTCTCTCTATTATCCAGAAAACTTTGCACGTGATTGAAAATATCCACAGCACCCCACTCTTTAGTGAGTGCTAATTAGTGTGGAAGTTAACGGCAAGATTCATTGTCAGCTTACCTCCAACTTCTGCACCTATGAAATGTGGAAGTCAGTGATGAGCTGGGGGGGGTCAGGTTTTGGTTCTCCTGCCCTCTCACTTCTGCTGGAGCTGTCATTGAATCCGCCCCTTAGCTTACGCCAAGGGTAGTTCATGGAAGTAGCCCAGACCCAGTCATCTGAATGTGGTCAGCTACCTTAAGTAAAAGACTAATCAGTAGTATGTAGTTTGTTTGTATTTCTTCATTTTATTCTTCTAGGCTTTGAAGAAGTTTTAAATTAGAGCATATTTATTAAAAAAATATGTAGCCTTCTTATGTCCTTTGACCTTATAGAGGTGTATAAAATCATGAGGGGCACAGATAGGGTGAATGCACTCAGTCTTTTCCCAGGGAAAGGGAATCAAACATTAGAGGGCATAAGGTGTGAGATGAGAGGGGAAAGACTTAAAAGGGACCTGAGGGGCAACTTCTTCACGAGGAGGGTGGTGGGTATATAGAACGAGCTGCCAGAGAAAGTGATTGAGGCAGGTACAATAACAGCACTAAAAAGAAATTTGGACAGGTACGTGGACAGGAAAGGTTCAGAGGGATATGGGCCAAACACAGACAAGTGAGACTAGCTCGGTGGGCATCTTGATCAGCATGGATGAGTTGGGCTGAAGGGCCTGTTTCTGTATGACTCTACGACTCTATTAGAAATTGCTTTGAACAGTAGCATTTCCAGGGTTGGCCCTGTGGATCTGCATGGTTGCTGCTCGTGGCTTGCTTGGTGTCACTGCTACGGAGGTCAGCTTGGTCAGTCTACTGTATTTGGATCAGGATCGCGTGATGGCTGGGCAGTGAGTTTGGGCAATGGACTGTACCTCCTACTGAATAATGAATAATGACGGGTTTGTTAAGTGAATGTTATCACAGTCGTTGGAGCCCAAGATCTGTCAGGCAAAGGAACCATGGATTTCATGTGTGAAAATAATGAGAGAGAGGAAAAAGGCTTTAATTATGCAAATCTCCAGAGCCTACACTCTAGAGTTCAGTTTCAAAATAAATGTGTGACGAAATTCCAGATGTATTGGTTTTCATTTTCCAAATCTGGCTAGGTTAGGGAATTCTGCCTCTGAAGTGTAAGAGGTCACTGAATTCTTTAAAAGGAGAGGAGGAAATCAGGGAACATCAGTTAACAGCAACCAAAGGGGCAATTACTGCTGCCTGCCATTTCTGCAGCCGGGAGGAGTTGGTTTAGCGGGTAGATATGGAGTGTGAAAGGTTACAGCCTCTGTTTGAGTACTTGAAGGGCCTGTTGGTTTGCTCCTGGCTCTGGCCAAGGTGACCATTCACAGGTCCAGGTGGCGGGTCGTTGATGGTTCTACCCAAGCTGATTGCCTGCCCTTCTTCCAGGGGTTACGTCCCTGCCCACGTGTCCCTGGGAAAAAGAGCATACAGTACCCATTAGGGGCTTTCTGGGACCGGTGGGCGCCACAGGGACTCCAGTGGGTTCTGGATGGAGATGACTGTGTTATAATTTGAAACTATTGACTGTAAGTAGGGTGAATCGTGCAATCCTGTGGTATTGTAATGATGTGATGCTGTAATCAATGAATAAACCTCCTTTGGAAGAGGGTAAAGAAAAGGGTGATTACTGCAGTTTATTGTTGGGATAGACTGGCTGGGCTGATCCAAGAGAGGCAGCATGGAGCTTTGAAGAGTGGTTAAAGTCTGACTAACCCAGTTAATCTTTGACAAGGTATCACTACACACAATAGATGCGGGACTATTTACTGACCTATAAACACTGGACAGAGAAGTTATAGGATTATTTTTCTTTATTCATTCACAGGATCCAGGAATTACAGAATTTAATGTGTATTCTCTTGGGTTAAAGTCAATTAAAGCTTGTCAGGCCATTTCAAAGAGCCAGCTATATTCCCATGGAGTGAGATAGAGACCAGACTGGGTAAAGGTGGTACATTCTTTCCATGAAAACGTTGAGTGAACCAAATGGTTTAAAACAACCAGCTGGGGGTTACTTACATGATCTCCATTCTTGATGCCACCATTTTGTTCTCGGTTATTCACCCAACTGAGTTTAAGTTCTCCAGATGCTCTGGTTGGTTTTGGACTGACCAAGCATGTTGTTAATTCAGGTTTCTGGATTACTGTACTAGTTCAGTAACATAATTATTATTTTATACCTTGGATGAATTTGTTCAAGAGATCAAAAAAAATCAAGGTTGAGTTTATTGTCACATGCACAAGTCCATGTATGCACAGGTACAACGAAAAACTTACTTGCAACAGCGTCACAGTCATATAGCATCAGATAAGCAGCATTCACAAGAAAAACATAAACTATACAAAATTTGTGCAAGAAGGAACACAATTAGAACAAGAAAATGAGGTCCATTGAAAAAAATTCCATTGTCGTTCAAGGCAATAGCAAAGATTTAAGGGCACAAAGGGTGCAATATTGTGTTGCGGATTGGTGTTATTGCGAGAAAAAATAAAGATCAATATAATTTTGGATGCAATTTGTACTTATCGTACCGCGCCACTGCACTATATTCTGTGCAGAAAACGTACACTGTATCTCTCTTCAGCATATAGTCTCTCATCTGAAAATAAACACAATATAAGCCACACTTGAGAGTTAAAGTAAAAATAAAAAACAGAGCTCTCTGAATGATAAGACATAACATAGTGGGGGTGATGAAGTGCATAAAATTTCATGTTAATGAACAATGTGAATGTTGAATTTGACTCTTTAAGAACAATCACTTCTTATCGGTGGTGACTGTATGTGGTGGATGTGAGAGACAGTTGTGATGTCTGCAGATTTACAGCCCCTGAACTGGGATAAGACGACAACGTGGAGGCATTTGGGAAGTTTAAACAAAATGTGAACTGATGTTCGATGGTTTCCTGGAAGGCAGGAGAGATGAGAAGGTCAGTTACATCCTTCAATGGATGGGAAGTAAGTGAGTCAGAGAGCAAAACTCCTGATAAGATCTTCAAAGGATTCAGCATGGTCTGAATCACTGCATCCAGAGATTCGTAGTCCAAAGCCAGAGGCAGGAATCAGGTGTGTGTGTGTTGAAGTTTTCCTTATAAGGCCTTGAAGCACGGCCAGTGAACGCAAGGAATGCAAATACAAGGAATTGGATGAAAGGCTATTGGTATTGGTTTATTACTGTCACTTGTACTGAGGTACAGTGAAAAACTTGTCTTGCATACCGTTTGTACAGGTCAATTCATTACACAGTGTGGTTACATTGAGTTAGTACAGAGTGCATTGAGGTAGTACAGGTATAAACAATAACAGTACAGAGTAAAGTGACAAAGCTATAGAGAAAGTGCAGTGCAGGTAGACAATAAGGTGCAAGGTCACAACAAGGTAGATTGTGAGGTCAGAGTCCATCTCATTGTATAAGGGAACCGTTCAATAGTCTTATCACAGTGAGATAGAAGCTGTCCTTGAGCCTGGTGGTACGTGCCCTCAGGCTCCTTTATCTTCTGCCTGATGGGAGAGGGGAGAAAAGAGGATGACCTGGGTGGGTGGGGTCTTTGATTATGTGGGGTCTTTAAGTGGACCAACCCATTGAGGCTTGATACCCACAGACATATAGAATGGTTTGATTGGGAAAGCAGAGCTCATCACAGCACAGGCTGCAGCTACAGCCAGATCACAGGCTACAGATACAGTCATAGAACAGGCTATAGGTACAGCCAGATCACAGGCTACAGATACAGTCATAGAACAGGCCATAGGTACAGCCAGATCACAGGCTACAGATACAGTCATAGAACAGGCCATAGGTACAGCCACATCACAGGCTACAGATACAGTCATAGAATAGGCTATAGGTACAGCCAGATCACAGGCTATAGGTTGAGTCAGACTACAGGCTATAGCTACATCTGGATCACAGGCTACAGATACAGTCAGAGCACAAGCTATAGATACAACAAAAGCACAGACTACAGGTACAGCCAGAGTACAGGCTACAAATACAGCCACAGTTCCCCATTGAGCTTGCACAGCTCCCAGTGCATCACCAATCTTGCTGTCATGACTCTTCTACCGGTCACAGACGATGCAAACTAAGGGGCTGTCAATGGAGTGTCCTCATGGTCTCTGACAGATCGCCGTATCGAAGACCTTTACACTGTTTCCAACTGTCACTGATGATCAAAGGCAATCAGAAATAGTCAATAAAAAACCTAAACTTGAAAATGATTAATTTAAATATTAAATAAGAATAATCACTTAAAACATTAACTGATTGATTCAAATGAATGGGGCCAGGCTGGATGAGCCAGCTACAGCTGATGTACAGTTGTCAAGTCAAGTCAAGTGGGCTTATTGTCACATGCACATGTGCAATGAAAAACTTACTTGCAGCAGCATCACAGGCACATAGCATCAGATACACAACATTCACAAGAAAAACATAAATTATACAAAAGTTTACAAGAAAGAACACAATTAGAACAAAATAAAAACAAAGTCCATTGTAGTGCAAAGTGATCAAAGTGGTCATAGTGTTGATATTATGAGGTAGTGATGAGGGTTGTGCAGGTTAGTTCAAGAACTGAACTGTTGAAGGGAAGTAGCTGTTCCTGAACCCGGTGGTGTGGGACTTCAGGCTTCTGTACCTCCTGCCCGATGGCAGCTGCGAGAAGATGGCACAGCCCAGATGGTGGGGATCTTTGAGGATGGATGCTGCCTTCTTGAGGCAGCACCTCCTGCAGATACTACCGATGGTGGGGAGGGATGTGCCCGTGATGTATTGGGTTGAGTCCACTACTTTCGGCAGCTCCTTAAGTTCTCGTGCGGTTGGATGTGAAACATGAGCAGCCCTTGGATTCAGAGGGATGGTCAGAAGTTGGTTGCACCATTGTCATATCTTCAGCAGTTCCCATGCTTCCATGAAGCAGTACACAGGCATGGAGTTCCGGAATACTTGGCAGGGTGACTGCAGTTAGCTACTGCTTCTCTGCAGAGTGGCCAGTGAGTTGTCAGTACACTCCAGCCTCTCCATCCCTTGTGAAAATAAACATAATGTAAGCCTCAGATTTGGATCTTAAAGTGTAATTAAGAAACAGAGCTCTGGGAACAAGATGTAACAGTTGGTAATTAGTTGGGATGTAAAAGAACAGAGATTAGGATAAACGGTATCTTTTCTCATTAATTAGATAGGACAAAATGAGTTTCCTCTGGATCTGTACCAGATAAGCTTTGTACCATGTGTTGTGAGGAGCTGGATCAGAGCATAGGGAATTTTACACCCATGGTTTTGGCAGGAAGTTCCAAAGGGGTCAGACTGCATGAGAGGACTTTATAGGATTCAGTTCAATATGTGAGGTAATCCTCTCTGGATTCAAGAAATACAAATCAGAAAGTGTTCATTATGCTGAGAGGCGAGGCACAGCGAGGAGTTCTCTAGTGTTCCTCGAGACTAATTGTTAAAGACAATTACAGAGGTACTAAAAAGTAGTTAATGGAAAGTTGGCCTCTGTCTTCGGATGTTGAAATGTTGAGTTAATGCTGCACAGGTTCTGGTGTTGTTCGAGAGGGCAGCACCCAATTTTAGGCACCGCACTTCAGGAAGGATATTCTGGACTGGAATAAACTAACACTACAAATACTCAGCACGTCAGGCAGCATCTGTGCAGAGAGATACAGACTGATTTAGGTTGACCTTCCATCAGGACTGATGTGCTGGAAGCTGCTGGGAAATGCTGTCAGTTCCACACGGACACACTGGCATGCACTCTTGGAATTACTGGGAAGTACATGACCCCTTGCCCCCGAATGCAGAAGTCCCAGACTTGCTGCCCAATCCCACGCTGGGAGTTTCCCACTGCTCCCCAGCACTGGTTAAACTGCTACAAGATCTGTAAGCCAGTTCATTTGAAAGGAGGGGAACAATATATGGAAAAGTAGTGATAAAGATGTTACATTTTCTTTATGGCTGTCCAATGATTTTGAAAAGTTTATTATATTTTAACAGCACAATTAAACATTAATAAAATATTGATTTTTTTTCAAAAAAAGGGAAAGACTTTACCTTAATAACCTCCAATAACGTAATTAAAATTTTCATTGTGTTCCAATCCTACTTTAGGCTCGCCAGTATCTCTGTAACCTCCACCAGTCCTATTAGGCTCAGATCTCAATATTCCTCCAATTCTGACTTCTATAGACTGAGCACGTAGCACAATATCAAGTGGTTTAGTGATGCTCGGTGCCAAGTCTGTACACTTACAATTAGTTTCTCTTAGATTAGATGTGGAAAGGGGAGAGAAGGAGGGAAACTGGGAGAGTAGTAAGGAGAAGAGTCGGAGGGACTAGCCTGGATTTTGAGAGTGAGGGATGGAAAGAGAGGAGAGAGAGAGAGAGGAGAGAGAGAGAGAGAGAGAGGAGAGAGAGAGAGAGAGAGGAGAGAGAGAGAGGAGAGAGAGACAAAGAGAGAGAGAGGAGTGACACTGAGAAGTGGAAGGATGGAGAGGGCAAGAAGAAGAAAAGAGGGAGGAGAGGAGAAAAAGAGAGGGATAGAAGAGAGAGAAGGGGTTGAGAGAAAGGCAGAAAGAAGAATGTGGGCCTTGCTCTCTCTTTCTCTCTCTCTCTCTCTCTCTCTCTCTCTTTCCCAGCCGCACTCCCATCACCTCACTCCCCTTCCCTCCCTTTAGGTCTTCTCCCGCCTCCTACCCTCCCCTTCCTCCACTTCCCCAAATTCCGCTCTTCCCTCTGTAGGACCTTACCTCCTCCCACCTTCCAGCAGCCCCTGTGGACTTGTGGCGCCAGGAGTCAGCAGATCCTGACCTTCAGTCCTGGAATTCCAGCACGTCGGTCAAGCCAGTGGAAGCCACTCTCATGGGAAGGGTGGGACCTGAAGACTGGGCAAAGATGGGGGAAGGTGAGAGAGCAGAGGGCAAAGACCAAGGCCATGACCCAAGCTCAAGTTACCTGTGGCTACCTCGTTAAAACTGTTTCTTTAAACACATAACTTGTAAGGTTATTGCATTAAAAAAAACATTGATGTTAGTTGCTATCATGTTGATCACACATATTAGTATGGATAAACTGACATCCCTAATTTTTATGATGAATTATCTTTGCTTTAATGTATATAATTCTGTAAATATACTTTAATCATTCTGAATAATTGAATATAGTTTTTCCAAATTTCAGTAATTTTTTTTAAAGATTTCAATTGTTTGGTTTTGAATTGTTTTGAATGCTTCTAAATGTCAGGACATGACAGCTTTGATACATGGGGGTATAGTTGGCAAGGCTTCCCTCGGTCCTTTCGTGGGTGGGGGTCATTTCAGTAAATTACATTTGAGTAAGGTGCTTTTACTTCAAAGATCAGCAGACATGTAGTGTCTCAATTGGCTGTGTCTGAAGTCTTGGAGCTTGACTTCCCTAAGTGATCCTACTAGTTAGTTTATCTAACGGGAAGTATCTACACCCCTGACCGGTGGAACAGTCCTCTTCCAGGGAGCAATCCTTAGCTTTAGGAGGGAAGCATGAGGAATCACGGCAGAAGGGTCACAAACACAGTCGCAGATAAATCAGTCACCTTTTTCACATCCAATTCTTTTGGAGGAACTCAACGGGTCGAGCAGCAGCTATGGGAGGAAAGAAATTGTCGACCCTGCATGCAGGGTTTCGACCCAAAACGTCGACCATTCCTTCCGTCCCACAGATGCTGCTTGACCCGCTGAGTTCCTCCAGCAGATTGTGTGTTGCTTCAAATTCCAGCTTCTGCAGTCTCTTGTGTCTCCACCTTTCTCACATCCCCTTCCCGGTGGTGCTGCCACATCCTCAGATTCTTAATTCCACCTCTTTCAGTTCTGCTGTCATGGTTACTTCAGCATTTCTTTTTGCACTACTTCAAATTGCACTACAATCTTTGCACCATTCAGAAGATACAGGAGCCTGAGGGAATGTACCACCAGGCTTAAGGACAGCTTCTATCCCACTGTGATAAGACTATCGAACGGTTCCCTTATACGATGAGATGGACTCTGACCTCACGATCTACCTTGTTGTGACCTTGTGCCTTATTGTCTACCTGCACTGCACTTTCTCTGTAGCTGTGACACTTTACTCTGTACTGTTATCATTTTTACCTGTACTACCTCAATGTACTCTGTACTAACCCAATGTAATGGCACTGTGTAATGAATTGACCTGTACGATCTGTATGCAAGACAAGTTTTTCATTGTACCTCGGTACAAGTAACAATAATAAACAAATACCAATACCATTCTGCTGTTTTCCAATCATCCCTGTGTTTATTATTACCATGTATACTGTTCACTGTGTAAGCTCCCTGTGAGCAAAGAATTTCATTGCACCCTGGTGTATATGACAATAAACTAAACGAACTAAACTAACAGGGTCATTTGAGATATTTTAGTATATCAACAATGAGTGTGTTTGGTGAATTGTACTCGGCAAGTTCCTATCCATTGGCTTGGCAAGAAGCTCTGCTGAGGTTCCCCATGTGCTTACCATATTTCCATACTTACTTAAGATGTAGAAGGAGGCCATTCAGCCCATTGTGTCAATGCCAGTTCACAGTGCCATCCCTTTCCTGCAATAATTTTCTCCATAACCCACTCCCATCAACTCATCCCAGTTTCTACCCCCTGCCCAGTTATCCTACCAACCCACGTGGCCCTGGGATGTGGAGGGAGAGCAGACATCTGGACGAAAGCCATGTGGTTACAGGGGGAACGTGCAAACTCCACATCACCAGTCAGGATTGAACCCGGGACACTGGAGCATTGAGGCAGCAGCTCCACCAGATATGCCACTGTGCCACTCAGTACTACATTGAGTACAGAAGTGGATTTGCAGTCCTTTGAGTTTGAAGATTGTATGCTGATGGTGTCCAGCTCATTCACCTCTCATATTCCTTGCTCCATATTCCTGGATATCCTTGCCTGATGAACATCCATCCGCCTCTGTCTGAAAACACCCATTGTCCCAACATCCCTATTCTTCTGGGAGAGACTGACTTCCACTATCCTTTGTCTGAAAACACACTTAATTTCGCTCCTGAGTGGTCTCACTCAGATGTTAAGATTACATGGCCTTATTCTTGATTGTCCCTTGCCCCAGAAATACTTTCTCTATTTCAATCCTATCCAACCTGTTTAACATTTTAAGCACCTCAATTAGATCAATCCTTGGTCCTCTATAGCCAAGGGAATACAGACTGAAGAAGGAGCCTAGTGGTGTGTGAAATTAATGGTTGAGGAATCACAGGAGGTGCACATCCATTTTCTGATCTGCATTCCTGGAGTGTAATGTCAGTGCATCAAAAACAGCAAAGGGGGAAAGATACTGCCATTTTATTCATTGCAATGTTATATTATTTGTGAGGTGTTCTGTAAGGTGCTTGCACTGCAATCCAGTACAATGGATTATAATGTGAGCCATGTTATTTAGCACCAGGTTTACCAATTTATGTGACAATTAAATTATACCAAAGGGTGGGAAATGAGTTGCATGCTGAGTAAACTTCCATTAAATACAAGCTGTTTTCACAAGGTTTACTCTTAAGTGGATTGGATTGTACTTTATACATTCAAATCAGTGTTTATCAGGAAATGTATCAATTGTGTACTCTTCTGATGAAAGATCTGTGTGCAATTTCCATTATACTCATCTGTGGGGCATTCCAGCTTCAATAGATAAGCCAGGTTAATGTGATGTTTCAATAGAATTATTTCTACTTCTGGTCATGGATGACATCAATGTCAGTATTGGACTGGGAGCCAATTAACCATTTGCATTAATAACATGAATTCTGTGTTTGGTTTCAAAACACTCAACAACTTCAAAAGAAATGTGTGAAGGCTTTAAAATAAAAATAAAGCCGCATAGAAATTTGGAGACATTGTGGTGTTTATTCAGCACTATGCATGTCAATATTGATTATTTACTGGGCTGGAACACGTTTACAATGACTTCTGTGTCTCTCTGGAAATTCAATCCCGTATTTTCTGCTGTGAATTGCAGATAATGCATTTTCCACATTGGACTCCCACTTAAAAGGCATTGCTTGTTGCCAAGGGAATGAGATCACATTGTCTTACTACTCAGTACTTCCAGAACAAAATCACTTGACCTCCGGGCCCCAAGATGGCAGTCATGATTCAACGGCCAAACCCCAATTGCCGAGCATCACTCCCTTAAGATTACCTGGACCCGGTGGGTCAGATAATTGGGCCGAGGGTTTGAGTTGGAAGGAAAGAGGTGAGAAAAGCCGTATAGTTGGTTTGGGTGATGGAGGGCAAGGAAAGAGATGGCAGAGGATTGTAGCTAAGTAAGTAAATTGTAATTTACATATCCAAATCAGTTTTATCAAGAAATCTGGAGACACAAGAGACTACAGATGCTGGAATCTGGAGCAACACACAAAGCGCTGGGGGAACTCAGTGGGTCAGGCAGCACCTTTGGAGGGAAATGGATAGTTGATGTTTCAGGTCGAGACCTTTCATCTGGACTGAAAGAAAGAGGGGAGATAGCCAGTATCACAGAAGGGAAGAAGTGACAGGGGGTCTCACAGGACCCCCGTCGAAGAGAGGAGGGAAACTTCTTCAAAGTTTTTGGCTCTTCCCTCTTTCTTTCAGTCCAGTTGAAGGGTCTCGACCTGAGATGTCAACTATCCATTTCCCTCCAAAGATGCTGCCTGACCCGCTGAGGTCCTTCAGCACTCTGTGTGTTTATCAAAAAATCTGTCTGCTAAAGAGACCTACCTGGGTCAGGTTCCCAGCATCGGACTGGGACTGACTCAGGGTAAACCTTTAGTTGAAGGGATAACTGTGACCAAAACCTGAGAGTGCTCATCCACAAGTTCCGATGAATCAGGTGAACTAACTTCTCTTGTAAGGATCCTTGTAAACATTGTACAGGGGCTAACATCATTAGAACATAGAACAGTACAGCACAGTACAGGCCCTTTGGCCCACCATGTCTGTGCCAACCACGATGCCAACATAAACTAATCCCATCTGCCTGCACATGGTCAAATCCCTCCATTCCCTGCCTGTTCTTACATCTATCTAAATGCCTCTGTATTGTATCTGCTCCCTCCACTTCCCCTGACAGTGCATTCCAGGCATCTACCATTCTCTGTAAAATAAAAATTGCTTCGTTAATCTCCCTTAAACTTTCTCCCTCTCACTTTAAACCTATGCACTCTAGTATTTGACATTTCCACCCTGGGGAAAAAAACTCTGACGACTTACCCTGTCTGTGCCCCTCATAATTTTATAAACTTCTATCAGATCTCCCCTCAGCCTCCGACGCTTCAGGGAAAAAAAAATCCAAGTTTATCCAACCTCTCCTTATACCTAATACTCTCTAATCCAGGCAACATCCTGATAAACGTCTTCTGCACCCTCTCCAAAGCCTGCACATCCTTCCTGTAATGTGGTGACCAGAACTGCACACAGTACTCCAAATGTGGTCTAACCAAAGTTTTATACAGCCGCAACGTGACTTCTCGATATTTATATCCAACACCCCACCGATGAAGGCAAGTATGCTGTACGCCTTCTTTACCACCCGATCTACTGGTGTTGCCACTCTCAGGGAGCTGTGGACTTGCACCCCAAGATCCCTCTGTACATCAATGCTCCTGCCACTTAATGTATACTTTCCTCTTGCATTTGACCTTGCAAAGTGCAACACCTCACACTTGTTCCGATTAAACTCCATCTGCCATTTCTCTGCCTGAACTCCCAGCTGGTTTATATCCTGCTTAATCCTTTGACAACCTTCCTACGATCCACAGCTCTGTCAATGTTTGCGTTGATGCACATCCGATATGGAGACAGAGCTTCCGTTCAAGTGCAGTTGTTGACTCACCTGGTGTGATTCAACCTGGAAATCATCAGAATCAGGCTGCAGAGAGGGAAGTCAATGAATTGTTCTGCAGGTAGCCTTCATAAAGAACAAAGCTGTCACACCACTTGGTTTCCTGACAAAGGTCAAAAGGTGCAGGTGAATCAAGTATATTTCACTCAAAGCTATGTGGAAATTTGTACGGGAAGCTTCAGTTTTCAAAAAGCACACAGTTGATAAAGTTCAAGTTAAATATTGCAACAATCAGACTAAAATAGAAGTTAGTCGCAATCACGTGTTATACATGCGTGGCAGTTGTGTATTCACACACCCTCTTATGACGTTCTGGATTTTGTAAGCATTGTACAATGTATGTACACAATTGTAACATACATCAGATTTATTATCACTGACATATGATGTGAAATTTGTTGTTTTGTGGCAGCAGTACAGTGCAAAGACCTAAAATCTTTAAATTACAAAAATAAATAAACAGTTCAAAAAAGAAAAAGGAATAATGAGGTAGTTTTCATGGGTTTATGGATGGTTCAGAAATCTGATCGCGGAAGGGAAGAAGCTGTTGCTGAATCATTGAGTTTGGGTCTTCAGGCTCCTGTACCTCCTCCCTGATGGTACACATTGACCATTTTGGTTGTGTAATCATCACTTGGAATTTCAGTGGCACCTATAGGCGAAGGCGTTTGGCGCCACTGATTGCCCTTAAGGAAGAGAAGGACATTCATCCACATATTACCCAATGTGGAGAGCTCAAAAGAAATTGGATAAGCTTGAGGCAATGGTTGCATCATGGGGGAGAGAGAGGTCCTGGGGTAGGAGGCTTGTGGATATTGAAGCGTCACAGGAAGAGGCTGCCTGCTGGTGACAGATGGAATAGCTCCTGCAACCTGCAGACAGGATGGGGAAGGATTGTGTTGACACTTAGGACTGTAATGAGATGGGATGGAATAGAACAGTGCAGTACAGCACAGGAACAGGCCCTTCGGTCCACAATGTCTGTGCCAACCATGATGCCAATTTAAATTGCACATCTGCCTACACATGGTCTACATCCTTTCATTCCCTGCCTGTTCACATGTCTGTCTAAATGCCTCTTAAACATTGCTATTGTAACTACTTCCACCATTTCCCCGGCAGTGCATTCCAGGCACCTACCACTCTCTGCAAAATTAAACTCACCTCGTAAATCTCCTTTCAACTTTCTCCCTCTCACCTCACCTTAAACTCTGCCCTCTAGTATCTGACATTTCCACCCTGGTAGACTCTAACCGTCTACCCTATCTATGCCTACCATAATTGTGTAATTTTATACATTTCTATCAGGTCATCTCTCAGCCTCTAATGCTCCAGAGAAAACAATCCAAATTTGTTTGTGTTGGGGAGGTTTGTGTCTGAGGATGAGGGGGCTGTCTGTCCAGTGTAAGGATCGTGAGCATGGAAGGTTGGTGGAGCTCAGGAACATGGTGGGTGGACGGGAGCTGTAAGTAAATATCGGAGCCCCCACCATTAGAAGGAATCGTATGAGGGAGGTCTTATTTCAATAATTCCTCAGGAGGGTAAAGAAATTTGACATGCTCCCTTTCACCAATTTTTATCGATGCACCATAGAAAGCATCCTATCTGGATGCATCACGGCTTGGTACGGCAACTGCTCTGCCCATGACTGTAAGAAACTGCAGAGAGTTGTGGACACAGCTCAGCATGTCACAGAAACCAGTCTCTTCTCCATGGACTCTGTCTATACTTCTCGCTGCCTCGGTTAAGCAGCCAACATAATCAAAGACCCCACCCACCCCAGACATTCTCCCTTCTCCCCCCTCCCATCGGGCAGAAGATACAAAAGCCTGAAAGCACGTACCACAAAGCTCAACGACAGCTTCTATCCCACTGTTACGAGACTATTGAACGGTTGCCTAGTACAATAAGATGGACTTTTGACTCTTGATGCAACCTTGCACCTTATTGTCTACCTGCACTGCACTTTCTCTGTAACTGTTACACTTTATTCTACATTCTGTTATTGTTTTACCTTGTACTACTTCAATGCACTGTTGTAATGAATTGATCTGTATGAACAGTATGCAAGACAAGTTTTTCACTGTACCTTGGTACATGTGACAATAATAAACCAATTTACCAATTAATTCAATGGCAAAATGAGCAGCACTATGAAAAACTGGCTGGATTCTGAGCGACCAATGATAGATGGATTTTGGAACAACATGACCTAATTTCTCCTGGCAACACTCTGAGCAAGTGTTGCACTCAGAATGTCCCCATCTGAATGTGCAATTGGGTAACATCCATTCAAGTTCAGTGCTGTGCGACTCTGTGACAAACTCCAGAGGGAGTTCAGAGAGTCCTTCGGGAAGAGATCCTGAAGTTTAAGTCAACAACAGCTGTTTACATTTAAATATCGCAGCTAACGTGGTGAAACATCCCCAGATTCATCGGAACATTATCAAAAATTTGTTGACATCTGCACAGTGCATGTTTACTAAATGTGTAGTTGGACCTTCTAAGCACTGCACTTAGAGTTTATTTTGACCTGCTGAAAATATTGGTATTGGTATTGGTTTATTATTGTCACTTGTACCGAGGTCCAGTGAAAAACTTGTCTTACAAACCGATCGTACAGGTCAATTCATTACACAGTGCAGTTACATCAAGTTAGTACAGAGTGCATTGATGTAGTACAGGTAAAAAAACAATAACAGTACAGAGTAAAGTGTCACAGCTACAGAGAAAGTGCAGTGCAATAAGGTGCAAGGTCACAACAAGGTAGATCGTGAGGTCATGACGTCATAGGTCATAGTCCATCTCATTGTATAAGGGAACTGTTCAATAGTCTTATTACAGTGGGGTAGAAGCTGTCCTTAAGTCTGGTGGTATGTGCCCTCAGGCTCCTGTATCTTCTACCCGATGCAAGAGGAGAGAAGAGAGGATGTCCTGCGTGAGTGGGGTCTTTGATTATGCTGGCTGCTTCACCAAGACAATGAGAGGTAAAGACAGAGTCCAAGGAGGGGAGACTGGTGTCCGTGATGCGCTGGGCTGTGTCGACAACTCTCTGCAGCTTCTTGCGATATTGGGCAGAGCAGTTGCCATACCAAGCCGTGATGCATCCTGATAGGATGCTTTCTATGGTGCATCGGTAAAAGTTGGTGAGAGTCAAAGGGGACAAACCAAATTTCTTTAGCCTCCTGAGGAAGTAGAGGTGCTGGTGAGCTTTCTTGGCCATGACATCCACGTGGTTTGTCCAGGACAGGTTGTTGGTGACGTTCACTCCCAGGAACTTGAAGCTGTCAACCCTCTCGACCTCAGCACCATTGATGTAGACAGGTGTATGTACACCACCCCCTTTCCTGAAGTCAATGACCAGCTCTTTAGTTTTGTTGACATTGAGGGAAAGGTTGTTGTCATGACACCATTCCACTAAGCTCTCTATCTCCTTCCTGTACTCCGATTCATCACTGTTTGAGATATGGCCTACAACGGTAGTATCATCTGCAAACTTGTAGATGGATTTAGAGCAGAATCTGGCCACACAGTCATGAGTGTATAGGGAGTAGAGTAGAGGGCTGAGGACGCAGCCTTGAGGTGCACCAGTGTTGAGAATAATCGTGCCGGAGGAATTGCTGCCTATCCTCACTGATGGCAGTCACTATTGGAATACTAGGATATTGCAGGCACCTCCCTCACTTCTCAAATACTTGGGGTAAACCAGCTCAAAATGGGGTTAAACTATGCTTGTCCAACATTTACTCAAGCATCTGACTCTCCGACTTACAGTCAAGAGGTAAAGGCAAATTAGTAACAGCTGCAAGTGGATTCCAGCCCCTGATTTAGATTACAGAACAAACACCCTTTTAGGAATCTCCGTCAGGAAAATAAGAACAGGAATTAAAGTATCAAGACATTCCAGGACAGTGTCAATCACAATGGCAAGCTCAACCTCAGGCAATAATTGTTGGTAAGAATTTTCTTATGGATCAGTTCAAGCCAACAGAGGTAATGTAAATATAGTGTCTCAAATTTGGATCAGTTGAGGACTGATTCCACTACTAAGTGCTTGATATCCCATCCAGGGGTAGCCTTGGTTAATCTTTTTATAACTGTATTTACCTTACTTAATTTGCATTCAGTTCTGGTCACCCCATTATAGGAAGGATGTGGAGGCTTTGGAGAGGGTGCAGAAGAGGTTTACCAGGATGCTGCCTGGATTAGAGGCATGTGCTATGGGGAGAGGTTGGGCAGGCTTGGATTGTTTTCTCTGGAGTAGCAGAGGCTGAGGGGAGACCTGATAGAAGTTTAAAAGATTATGAGAGACATAGATAGAGTAGGCAGTCAATATCTTTTTCCCAAAATCGAAATATCTAATACTAGAGGGCATGTATTTAAGGTGAAAGGGGGTAAGTTCAAAGGAGATGTGAGAGGCAAGTTTTTTAGACAGAGAGTGGTGGGTCCCTGGAATGCGCTACCAAGGGAGGTTGTTGACGCAAGTACAATAGAGACATTTAAGAGGCTCTTAGATTGGCACATGAATGTGCAGAAAATGGAGGGATATGGACATTGTGTCGGCAAAAGGGATTAGCTTAATTACTGTTTAATTACTGTTTTGATTAGTTCAGTACAACATTGTGGGCAAAAGGGTCTGTTCCTGTGCTATACTATTCTATAGTTAATGTTCTATGTTCAATATTGATCCCCAGACAGCTTTATTCATACAATGTATTGGAAATATACAGTATACTGAAGAGAAACGAGTAAAACTGGCACTAAAAACAATTTATTATACAAATTATAATTGAAACAATAGATAGCTAGAAATAGCTAGTCCTCAAGACTGTCAAATACAGGAATCAAGAAAGCAATAGATATTATCAATAAAAATACAGATAGAATAGACTGTGCACTGTCACCTTGGAGGGTCAGGGAAACATATCCTATTGGAACACTATGTCTAGGTTCTCCTTGAGGTCACAATCATCCTAATTTGGACACATATTGTCATTCCTTTGTCATCGCTGGGTCAAAATCCTGGAACACCCCAGCTAACTACTGTGGGAGCACCTTCACCGCAAAGACCACAGGCTTTCAAGAAGGCAGCTCACCACTACCTTTTCACAGGGAATAATTACTGGCCTTACCTGCAAAGCCAAGATACCATGTACGAATAAAAGAATAGTACGTCAGGAATTCCCGAGAGACCAATTAAAAATTATCAAGCAAAGAGTAGACTTAAGATCAGGTGGAGAAAGCAGAAGAAACTTTCTACGAATTACAGGAAGATTGGGGTTTTATAAGGAAAACAGAAACAAGAGAAGGAAAGTGTGATCCTTGAGGGATTATTATCCTGGGAGAAAATTTTATTGGATTAATTTCTTCTAGAAGTTAACCAAAGGAAGACAGGCAGCACATCCTGTTCAACTCATGGGTGAAACGATGGCTAATTCTTGAACTCCAAATAGAGATGGTTCTGAAGAAATAAAAAGGTTATGTAAAATCAACAAATAAATGCTCATTGCAAGGTTAAAGATTTGAAGGAAAATGATTGAAATATTTAAAACTTGCCCATAGTTTTCTCAGATCTTTTATGTTAATCCATAAATGAAAGAACTCGTTCCCTCTCCCCCACAGCCATTTAGCGCAATGCCAATAATTAATAACATACTGGTCTCCTGAGGTAATACTGCCATATTAAATTAAAATAAATCCAATGATGTATCTGAGCAGCCAGTGCTCAGGAACAGCAGGAACGTGACAATGGAGTAAAGTATACACAGAGGCAGAAAAAAGGAGGCTGGTTATTTAGCTACCCTGGGCCCTTGAACTGTCAGATCATTTGTTCTGTAGAGAAGGGACAAGAAATCAGAGTAACTTAAAAGCCAGAAAGTATGATCCTACTTTCAATATGATTGGGCATCTTTTAGCAATAATAACATTGTATTGTTGTAAATAAAAATATGCAGAAGCGGTCTCATTTCTACCCCTCAAGAATTCTGTGTACTTAAGCAGTTAAACAAATGTACATTCCCTTGAAGACCATAAGATCGTGAGGTATAGGAGCAGAATTAGGACATTTGGCCCATTGAGTCTGCTCCACCATTCAATCATGGCTAATTTTCTTTTCAACCCCCTTCTCCTGCCTTCTCTCTGTAACCTTTAACCCCTTTACCAATCAAGAACTGATCAATCTCTGCCTTAAGTACACCCAATAACTTGGCCTCCACAGCCCTCAGTGGCAACAAATTCCACAGATTCACCGCCCTTTGAAAAAAAAATCCTCATCTCAGTTCTAAAGGGACATCCCCTTATTCTGAGGTTGAAGAAATCATTTCTGTAAAGAAGAAAACAGAAAATAATTAAATTACAGCAGGGTTATGATGAACAGGAGCATTTTGTAAACAAATATACATCTAAGCATTATAAAAACGGAATAAATTTAGCAAGCATAATTGCTGGTTATCAGTTCAGTTTACTTGCTTTTAAGAGGAAAAACAAAATATGCTCATTGACAAACGTCAAGGCTTCTCAAAGCAAATCACATCAAATATTATGACATTCCCTGGAATACAGAGACAAGGCATTTCCAGGCGATATAACTCTGAGGCCCTTTGAATCAAAGCATTTGTAAAAAAAAAACGTTCTCTAAGCTGCTGTTTGGAAATACACCTCTTGGGCATTTTACTTTGAGTGTGGTTTGTCTTTTATTGGTTGAATACTGCTGTTTTATTATTGTTGTAAAAAGTAATATACCATGTCAGTAAAATCCTAAAATAATGAATAGAAATAGAAGTGCTCTACTTATTTGGCAAGACAGAGTGGGCTATGGATCAAGAAGAGATAAGTGGGATTACTAAAGTTAGGCACTTGTTAGTATAGGCATGGTGAGCTGAAAGGATGTTTGACGCTTTGACAATGTTTGGTTAGCAGGTCAGCAACTGTTCCATTTGTAGCATGTGTACTTATGCACAATAAAAGGATAGACTTCAGTTAATGAAAATCCTAATTTTCACAACAGAAATGGTTCTCTCTTTGAACGAACCCGTAATGTGTCTCAGCTTATAGAAGAATTGTTAACAAATGAAGTTCTGGTTACTTAAATCTAGTAATCCCAGTGGTTTGACCTGGTAGTTCTGAGCTTCAGTGGGAAGGGTGGGGGTTACATGGAACTGTAGATCTAAGGGCTGATCTTGTGCCCGGACACATCGATGTTACATCATAATCTCAGTGTTCCTGGCACATAATGCATGAAGTAAAAGACAACATTATTGATGCACTATAGAAAGTATCCTATCTGGATGCATCACGGCTTGGTACAGCAACTGCTCTGCCCAGGACCGCAAGAAACTGCAGAGAGTTGTGGACACAGCCCAGCACATCAAGGAAACCAGCCTCCCCTCCTTGGACTCTGTCTTTACCTCTCGCTGCCTTGGTGAAGCAACCAGCAAAATCAAAGACCCCACCCACCCGAGACATTCTCTCTTCTCTCCTCTCCCATCAGGCAGAAGATACAGCAGCCTGAGGGCACATACCACCAGGCTCAAGGACAGCTTCTATCCCACTGTGATAAGACAATTGAATGGTTCCCTTATACGATGAGATGGACTCTGACCTCACAATCTACCTTGTTGTGACCTTGCACCTTATTGTCTAACTGCACTGCACTTTCTCTGTAGCTGTGACACTTTACTCTGTTCTGTCATTGTTTTTACCTGTACTCCCTCAATGCACTCTGTACTAACTCAATCGTTATAATGAATTGATCTGTACAAACGGTACGCAAGACAAGTTTTTCATTGTACCTCGGTACAAGTGACAATAATAAACCAATACTGTACATTACTCAGCACCATCCACAAATAAATGCAAGCAGTAGCCATACAGCCCCTTGTTTCTTCACTAACCTTCAACAAGATAATGGCTAATCTTGCATCTGATTCTTTTAGTATTCTGTGACATAGTTTTGGACTGTGTTGTGGTCACCTCAAAGTTGTATTTTGTATAAGACTAGGAATGAAAAGTAAGCACACGCCAAACACAGGATACACACCTGCTGCTTATTCACTGGTGTCAGGTGGATGTTAAGCAAAATTCTCTTCAGTCCATGGTGGCGGTAGGTTGCATTCCTCTTCATCATTGGCTTCAAGGCAATTGTGCTTTGATCAGATTATGCCATTTTGTGAGTTTAACAAAGGGAACACCATTGACCAGGGTACCAGAAGACATAAACCTCTCCTGTGGATATCTAACGCAGATCATCAGAAGTGGGAGTTTGAATCAGAAGGATATAGAGGCTTTGGAAAGGGTGCAGAAGAAGTTTACCAGGATTAGCGGGTATTAGCTATAAAGAGAGGTTAGACAAACTTGGCTTGTTTTGTCTGGAGCGTTGGAGGCTAAGGGGAGACCTGATAGAGGTTTATAAAATTACGAGAGGCATAGATAGGATAGACAGTTGAAATCTTTTTCCCAGGGTATAAATATTGAATACTAGAGGGCATTGCTGTAAGGTGAATGGGGGAAAGTTTAAAGGAGATGTGCAGGGCAAGTTTTTTACACAGAGAGTGGTGGGTGCCTGGAACATGCTGCCAGGGTGGTGGTGGAGGCCGATACAATAGTGGCATTAAAGGGGCTTTCAGACAGGCACATAAATATTCAAGGATTGGAGGGATACGGATCATGTGCTGGCAGAAGAGATTAGTTTAATTTGGCATCATGGTCGGCACAGACACGGTGGGCCAAAGGTCCTGTTCCCGTGCTGTGAAGGAAAGTGTCTCCAACTCTACAACACGCCTTCAGTATTGAACTGGAGTGCCAGCCTATATTTTAAACTCACAGAAGATTAGTACAATTTCCAAAGCAATCTTCTCTTTCCAAAGATGCTGCTGGACCTGCTGAGTTTTTCCAGAATTTTCTGTTTTTTTTTATGATTTCCAATATGCAGCTCACTTCTCCATGCACTATATAAATTTTAGCCCAAGATGTTGAATAAAACCATGGAAGATTAACTAATTTCTTTCCTTACTCTTTAATCCCCAAACAATTCATCCTGTGTAAAGTGTGCACTAAAGCAACATGCATGAACATTTATCAAGAGCAACAACACTTTACACCGTACTGCTGGATGGATAAACGCTTGATGACCTTTCAGATATTGACTGCTTCTGGTAGATTAGCTGATAAGTCAATGAGTAAGATGTATATAGCTCTATCCATTGATGAGCTCCTAGCTCACTGAGTTTGCATATAATGGAAGTAGATTGTAGGCAGCTCCCACCATAATCATCAAACTTAGTAAATTGGTTTATTATTGTCACATGTACTGAGGTACAGTGAAAAACTTTGTTTTGCATACCATCCATACAGCAACATCAGTGCATTGAGGCAGTACAAGGGAAAACAATAACAATGCAGAATAAAGTGTTACAGTTACAGAGAAAATGCAGTGCAGGTAGACAATAAGGTGCAAGGCTGCATCGAGTTAGTTTCTGAGGTCAAGGGTCCATCTTATCGTACAAGGGGGCCATTCAACAGCCTTTTTACAGCAGGATAGAAGCTGTCCTTGTGCCTGGTGGTACGTGTTTTCAGGCTTTTGTACCTTCTGCCCGATGGAAGGGGGGAGAAGAGAGAATGTACTTAGTGGTTGTTAGGTAGAACTATGCATTGAGGGAAAGTAATCAAAGGTTCCATCAGCTCATAACAAAGGCAAATAGGATTAGAATTGTGGTAATAATGCAGGGAAAACGTAATATTCAAGAATAACATTCCATAGGAAGATGAATTAGTCAAACTAGAAGCTGTATTCACTTTTGAATGTACATTACATTCCAATAGCCTAGCTTGGACATTTCGATCAAAACAAAATATTGCTTTTTAGCTTTTGCTGTGTTTGCTGTTAATCCACTGTGAAACTGACGGAAACTTCAGGATTTGTTCATGTTCCTAACTTGTCATGGGACCCCTGAAGTTGCTGCCAGTGAGATGTTGCACCTCCTTCGGTTGAGTCTTTAGCAGTCTTCCCAGTTAAATCAAAGGAAATCATTTGAACTGCTACAAACTTAAAGGGGTGAAATTACTTCCTCGTCACACAACATTTCTGTATACATTTATCTCACACACAATTGGGAATTTCATGCACAACACGCTTCTGAAAATGATCTGTGTCCTCCTTGTGTGCAACACATGTATGCAGACCAGGCCTCTGAGCTTATGCAATGCATGTCTGATATCATGAGTGTGGAATTCGAGAACACATTTGGCATTCAAAACAGGATGTGTTTGGGTGTGTGGCTGCCTCTCTCCTGATGTGGGATTCTGGATTCTGTGTTTGTGTAGCCGCCTATCTGTGTGTGTGTGTGTGTGTGTGTGTGTGCGTGTGTGTGGATGTGTCCCTCCCTGTCACTGAGTGTGGGTGTGTGTGTGGATGTATCCCTCCCTGACCCTGAGTGTGGGTGTGTGTGGATGTGTCCCTCCCTGACTCTGTGTGTGGGTGTGTCCCTCCCAGTCTCTGAGTGTGGGTGTGTGTGTGGATATGTCCCTCCCTGTCACTGTGTGTTGGTGTGTGTGTGGGTGTGTCCCTCCCTGACTCTGTGTGTGGGTGTGTGTGTGGATATGTCCCTCCCAGTCTCTGAGTGTGGGTGTGTGTGTGGATATGTCCCTCCCTGACTCTGTGTGTGGGTGTGTGTGTGGATGTGTCCCTCCCTGTTTCTGAGTGTGGGTATGTGTGGGGAGGTGACCTCCCTTTTTCTGATTGTGGGGTTGTATGTGGCTGCCTGTCTCACTCTGGATGTGGCAATGTGCACATGGATGTGTGCCTGTCTATCTCTGAGTGTGGATTTGTGTGGGCTTGTCACTGCCCATTCCTGTGACAGGCGGTGTGCGTAGGTGTGGAGTTGCTCTTCTCGGAGTGTGGTGTGTTGGAGTCGATTGTTGACTGATTTGTCCCAGTGCTACAGCTGTTACTGTTAGAGCAGGAAAAGTAAAATGGCAAGTGACCAGATGCTCATTGTCTCACTGTGGACCAGAAGTGTGCAAAGCTTCATTGCCCAGAGTGAGTCAGGATGTCCTGAGACAAGGAAAGTGCTTGATATGTGCTCACTTCTTCTCTAAACACAGTGGTCAAAGTCTTGATCAAGTTTCTGATTCATGTGCAACTTCTAAGGCCCAGTTAAATTAAAATGAATAAAAATAATAAGCAACTATTTCACAACTATATGGTAAATTTTGTAAGCAGGGACGAATACTTGCGGTTTTTCACACAGGAATGATGGACTAACAAACAATTGGGAACCCTGGGAAAATGTAAGTTGCTAACAATTCCACCAAAACAATTAGGAATCCTGTGAAAATGCAAAATTAAAAGCAGGCTTTGTTTTATTACCATAAACCAAGGGCTGTACTCAAAATAGATGGATGAGAGCATGCCATTCATGGAACACCAAAGAAAATCCCAGCACTCCACCGAAAAAGAATGAATTTGATTTATTCGGCTACTAGTAAATCAGCGATTCTTCAAATCAGTGATCCTGTTTAAATGCTGATGAATAAATAAAGTTGCAACAGCTTGAAGGTGATGCTTAATTCAAGTAAATTTTAGAAAGTAGATGCCTACAAGTGGGTAAATATCTCTGGTGTGCTTGAAGTCAATATAAACACTCCAGGGGGCAAGGCTTCAGTGAGGGGTTGTTAATTCATAAAGCATAAACTTCAAAATCTATTCACTGAGCAAACAAGGATCAGAAACCACAAATGAAGATGAAAAAAAAAGTGCAGATGCTGGAAATCTGGAATAAGAGCAAAAAATGCTGGAAACACTCAGCAAGTCAAGCAGCATCTCTGAAGAGAGAAACTGTCAATGTTTCAGGTCGAAAACCCTTCATCAGAACTGGGGAAGGAGAGAAAAACCAGTCACTTTTAATTTGCTGAGAAGATGGGGGAGAGAAGGATAGGACAAAGGGAACATCTGTGACAGGGTGAGGCCAGGGTTGCTGTGGGGATAAGTTATAAAGGTCCTCTGCTCACTGGGTTAAGGGGGGCTGTTAGCAGGTGATAACACAAGCGTAAAATATTGTGAAATGCAGGACATGGGACATCTCCAGCAGGTTGCCCTGTGCTAATAGAAATAGAAAAACTGAGGCAATATTACAGATGGATAACTTAGAGCAGAAATGGCCATTTCTGGCATAGACATGAAGTTGTGGAATTTAGATGTTGAATCCTGAAGGCTGCAAGGTGCCCAAACAAAAATTAAGTATGGTTCATCAACTTACATTGGGCATTGTTGTCACAGTGCAGGAGAATACAGAGAGAGATAGCTCAGAATGGTAATTGGTTTATTATTGTCACATGTACCGAGGTACAGTAAGAAACTTTGCTTTGCATGCCATCCATACAGATCATTTCAAAACATCAGTGCATTAAGGTAGTACAAAGGGAAAAGCTGTAACAGAATATAGCATTTAGTGTTACAGTTACAGAGAAAGTGTAGTGCAGGTAGACAATAAGGTACAAGGGCCATGACGAAAGAGATTGTGAGATCAAGAGTGTAGTGACTCACTGCACCAGCATCGAACCGGCTCCCAACATCGCGAATGTCATCGGAGGCCACGATCCAAGATGGCGCGGGGCCCTCCTTCTTCCCCATTGTCGGGCTAGGAAAGCCCGCGCGCGGGAAGGTCAGGTGACCCGCATGTGACGTCAGCACGGGAACTGTAGCGCGGGAAGTTTTGGGATATTAAAGGCGCACTGCGCCCCAGTCGTTCATTCGACTTCTGATTTTGAACCAGCGACTCTGTGTCTTCATTTCGTAGTGTGTCGCTAGCCGCTACAAGAGTTCATTTTTATTGTACAAGAGATCCGCTCAATGGACTTATAACAGCAGGATAGAAGTTGTCCTTGAGCCTAATGGAATGTGCTTTCAAGCTATTGTATCTTCTGATCGATGCAAGGTCGGGTGGGGGGGGGTAAGAAGAGAGAATGGGTGTGGGAAGGATGCTGGGTGACTTGCTGAGTGGGTCCAGGTCTCTCTCTTTTTATATCAGGAACTAAGAAGTAGGAATAAAGTTTCATTAACCCAGAAAGGAAGCCGATATATAGATGGTTAAAATAACTTGTCATAGGGTGGGGATGGAGGAAAAGAAACTAAGCTTGCCAAGCAGAATAGGATGGGGTGAAGTTGTGGGGAGATGTATTAAAATGGCACATTTAACATTACTTTTCATATTCACTGCCCATCCTTTTGGTTATTTGCAGGTGTTCAGTGACTTAATAAAGTTATGGTGCCTCATGTCTGTTCTCCCAGTACTCATCCACAAAGCCTATCTCATAAACACCAATTAGATTCCTCTTCTCGCAGCTACCATCGGGCAGGAGGTACAGAAGCCTGAAGTCCCACACCATCAGTTGAACAACTACTTCCCTTCAAACATTTGGTTCTTGAACCAACCTGCACAATCCTAATCACTACCTCAGCATAGCAACACCATGACCACTTTGACCACTTTGCACTACAATGAATTTTGTTTTTTTTTGTTCTAGTTGTGTTCTTCTTTGTAAAATTTTGTATAATTTATGTTTTAGTTATGAATGTTGTGTCTCTAAAGGCCTAGATAAGGTGGACATGGAGAGCATGTTTCCATCAGTGGGAGAGTTGAGGATCCGAGGGCACAGCCTCAGAATAAAGGGACGTCCCATTAGAACTGAGATGAGGAGGAATTTCTCCAGCCAGTGGGTGGTGAATCTATGGAATTCATTGCCATAGAGTGCTATGGAGGCCAAGACATTTGGTGTATTTAAGGCAGAGATTGCTATGTTTTTGATTGGTAAGGGGGTTAAGGGTTACAGGAGAAGGCAGGAGAATGGGGTTGAAAAAAAATCAGCCATAACCGAATGGCAGACCAGACTCGATGGGCCGAATGGCTTAATTCTGTTTCTATATCTCATGGTCTTAAGGCCTAATGCTATGTGCCTGTGATGCTGCTGCAACTAAGTTTTTCATTGCACTTGTGCATACATGTACTTGTGCATACGACAATAAACTTGGCTTGACCTGACTAATCTTCAGCCACACATGAGTTTGACCATTGAACCACCCAAAACTGCCAATAATCTGCCTTTGAAGCCCTCTTACCAGGAGTCCACACTTGCTTAGAAGCTGGGTACCAACTGACTGACGAAGCCCAATGACAAGCAGGACCTATTGTCCATCCCTCACCCCCACCCCACCAGAACATGTTTTGAGAGCCGGTCAAGCTCCAGCCTCAATGTTACCAGCTGTCAATGCTGTAATTGAGATTGAGTGCTCAGTAATATCTCTGACACTTAGAAACATTCAAAAACACTCAAACTATTAAAAATTAAAAACATCATTAAAATTAAATTATTAATGTTTTTAAAATTAATGAGCTTAAAAACACTAGGAAACCATTAAAGGCAATTAGATACATTTATAACAACTCAATTCAGTGGACAGATTTCCCTCCCTAAATGTTGACTTGCATTCCCAACCTCCACCCTCCACCAATCTCCACACAAAGCTAGTTATGCAGAAGCATGGGTCTTCCCCCTTCCCTCCAGAATCCTGAACTCCCCTCGTTTCTGACAATTACTGACTGACTCTCTGTGGAAGATCAATGATATTATCTCATTTCACCAATCCAACAACCATCTTTGATTGCCAGTGAAATGTCAGCTGGTTTGACATCTACAAAGTTAGAAAGCTAGGTTAGATTTCAGCTTCGAGACCCCACACTCACCAAATTCTTCACTCAGTTAGATGTTCATTCACGTTGAAGTGCACTCTCTATCGTGCACATTGAATCAGAATCAGGTTTATTACCACCAACATGTCGTGAAATTTGTTGTTTTGCAGCAGCAGTACAGTGCAAGACATAAAAATTACTATAAGTTACAAAAAAAATAGTGCAAAAGAGGAATAACGAGGTAGTGTTCATGGATTCATGGACCATTCAGAAATCTGATGGTGGAGTGGAAGAAGCTGTTCCTGAAATGTTGAGTGTGGGTCTTCCGGTGAATAGTCCCATAGGATATAAAGGAATTCAATTCCCCAATAAATCAGTAATCTTGCCTCAATGCCAATGAATAAATATCGTTAAAGATCCTGCATAATTTAGCTTAATTTTACAAACTACATGTCCACGGATGCGTACATATCTCTGGTGCCTGAAGTCAGGTACACACTCCAGGAGGCAAGGTGCTAATGTGCTGTTGTTAATTCACAATGACTCCTTCAAGATTTTTTTACTGAGCAACACCAGGATCAAAAATGACAAAATAGGAGTAAGGTTCTCTTGGCCATGTAATTGTATGATTAAATTAATTCATACGGCCAGTGGGAGCATATCTATTCCTGCAGGTTCCACAAGCAAAGGGTTTCAAGGACTTGTTTTCCTCTGCTCCTTCCTCCCATCCCCATTCCTCCTGCTGATACTCCCAAATCCACTTGCCCTGTGATGTGCCTGATTGATTGGAGAGCTTTCCTTTATTGGCAGCTGGCAGATCCACCTCTCTAACCTCTCCTCACCTGCCCACTGCACCCTCTTCAGAATCAGGATCAGGCTTATTATCACTGACTTATATGTCGTAAACTTGTTGTTTGGTGGCAGCAGTACAGTGCAAAGACATAAAATAACATAAATTTGGCAGCACGGTTACGTAGTGGTTAGCCCAACGCTATTACAGCACCAGCGAACAGGGTTCAATTCCCGCTGCTGTCTGTAAGGAGTTTGTACGTTCTCCCCATGACTGCGTGGGTTTCCTCCAGGTGCTCCGGTTTCCTCCCACATTCCAAAGACGTACGAATTAGTAGGTTAACATGGGTGCAAAAATAAAGGAATAATGAAGTAGTGTTCATGGGTTCATGGACCGTTCAGAAATCTGATGGCGGAGGGAAAGAAGCTGTTCCTAAATCGTTGAACATGGGTCTTCAGGCTCCTGTACCTCCTCCCCAATGGTAGTAACGAGAAGAGGGCATGTCCCGGATGGTGAGGTCCTTAATGATGGATGCTGCTTCCTTGAAGCATTGCCTCTTGAAGACGTCCTCATTGGTGGGGAGGGTTGTGCCCGTGATGGAGCTGACTGAGTCTACAACCCTCTGCAGCCTCTTTTGATCCAGTACTTTGGAGCCTCCATACCAGGCTGCGATACAACCAGTCAGAATGCTCTCCGCCGTACAGCTACAGAAATTTGCAAGACTCTTTGGCGACAGATGAAATATGCTCAAACTCCTAATGAAGTAGAGCCGCTGGCATGCCCTCTTTGTGATTGTGTCAATATGTTGGGCCCAGGATAGATCCTCTGAGATGTTGACACCCAAGAACTTGAAGCTGCTCACCCTTTCCACTGCTGACCCCTCAATGAAGACTGATGTGTGTTCTCCCGACTTCCCTTCCTGAAGTCCACAATCAATTCCTTGGTCTTGCTGACGTTGAGTGCGAGGTTGTTGTTGTGACACCACTCAACCAGCCGAACTATCTTCAGGTGACCAACTGAGCAGCATGCAGATAAACTCATCACTTAAAGTACCTGAACCTGTCAGGAATCAACCCATTCTGCACCCTGCCAGTTCTTGCTGCAGGCTTACACCAAACCATCGTTTGTGTTATGCTGACACCTTTGTAATGATGGGTGGGATACTTATTAACACCTGTATTTATAACCCACAATTTTAAAGATATCATGAGGGGTATAAAATGAATAAAATCATGAGGGGCATAGATAGGGTGAATGTCTTTTTCCCAGTGTTGGGAAATCAAGAACAAGAGGGCATAGATTTAAGGTGAGAAGGGAAAGGTTTAATGGGAATTTGAGGGGCAACTTTTTTACACAAAGGGTGGTATCCGTGTGGGACGAGCTGCCAGAGGAAGTGGTTGAGGCAGGTACAATAAAACAACTTTTAAAAGACAGTTGAACAGGTACATGGATTCGAAAGGTTTTGAAGGTTATGGGCCAAATGCTGGCAAATGGGACCATATTTGGCATGGACCAGTTGGGCTGAGGGGCCTGCTTCCATGCTGTATGACTCTATGACTCTTTCAAGGGGTAGTAAAGATAAAGGGATCTTGATGCAAGGTCTCAACCTGAAACGTCGATTATCCCTTTGCCTCTACAGATGCTACCTGACCCGTTGAGTTCCTCCAGCAGATTGTGTGTTGCTCCAGATTCCAGCATCTGCAGCCTCTTGTGTCTCCATGGGGTAGATTCATCTTCTCAGCCAGTCTGAGCTTAATGTTCAAAGTAGCAACTGACATATGTTGTACTTCACTTCTGAAATTCAGTGCTATTGATTTCAGTAGAACCAAGTTTCAGAAGTGAAACTCAACCAGCATAGGTTAGGGCAGTGGTTTTCAAAGTGAAAGTGGGAATCCATCTCTAACACAGGTCACCTGATATTAAAAAAATGGGTCTCTATCTCAGTAAAGGCTGTTCTGTAGACTGAAGAATGGTTGTTATTATTGTGAGTTTGGTTAAAGTGGACACCTGACAGAAAAGTTTGAAAAATTAGAGACACAAGAGACTGCAGATGCTGGAATCTGGAGCAACACACAATCTGCTGGAGGAACTCAGCGGGATGAGCATCTGTAGGAGGAAAGGAATTGTTAAACCAGGGTTTTGACCTGAAACTTCGATAGTTCCTTTCCTCCCACAGATGTTGCTTGACCTGTTGAGTTCCTCCAGCAGATCGTTTGTTGTAAAGTTAGACTATGGGCTGGATCTTCATCTTCACCAAACCTGGAAGCAAGCTGTAAGAACTGATCTCACGCTTGCCACAGAACCCAGTTTCCATGCCATTAAAATGAGGGAAGTAACAATCTGGCAGCTTCTCCTCGCAGACAAATGTAAAACCCTCCATAGACAAGCAAAAAGAAAAAAAGGTTAGCTGAAGTGAATGTCTATCCCATACAGACTGAGACAGGGGCAACTGGAGAATACAGAATGGTACAGAAATTAAATAAATATTTTGTGTCCATCTTCACAAAAGAAGACACAGAAAACCTACCAGAAGTTGTGGAGAGCTGTGGTTCTAGAATAAATGAGAGGCTCAAAGAAATTAATATTAGTTAAAAAATTGTAATGGAAAAATTAGTAAGATTTGAAGGACATAACACAAGACTTGCTTGAGAGCCTGAGGGCCACAGGAACATGCCTTGATCAGTGCAGCATCAACTGCCTCATCTTGTCTAGGTTTAGATATTTGCATTCTGGTTTCCTGATCTATGAAAGGCATCTGTGTAGAATTGCACAGATTAAGTGATTACTTATCAGGAGGTTCCTTCTCTAATTCCCTCTGCTGCACTGAACTATTCCGCGTCTAGACATGACTTTTTTAGTCCACAACGATAAAATCCACATCATATCTCCATTAGTTCCCTAGGTTCATCACCTCCAGAGAGCCTACCCCCATAAGCTTCAGTGTAAAATTGTTGGACATCAACATTGTTTTCAAATGCACCACCTCAAGATTCTTTGTTTTGCTTCAGGCAGCCATAGCATGTTCCTCCCCACTCAAGTTAAGGTGTCACTGGTTGTTCTTACACCAACGTCTTGGCATAAGTGTATTTAGTGGGTGTTCTTTCCAGAGGATTGACCTAATTTGGCTCCAGTTATATTTTGGAGACACAAGAGAGCTGCAGATTCTGGAAATCTGGAGCAACACACAAAAAAAATTACTGGAGGAACTCAGCAGGTCAGGTGGCATCTATGGAGGGAAACGAACAGTTGGTGTTTCTGGCTGAACCCCTTCATCAGGACTGGCTGTGTGTCAGGATGCTGTGTGGCACCAGCTACATTGTGTTCAACTGGTTCTCCGAATCTGATCCTGGATGGCTCAACTTGTCCACTCCATGGACTTCCTCTGACCTCTTCACTGAACACTGGTTTTAGAAATGATTTCCAATGCATATTTCACATGCATGTCTTCATATTTGAAACATGTTTCTTCTTCAGCTGTTCATTTTGTCATTCACAGTCGTTGGACATCAAAGCAACCCTGTCTGTGCTTCCCCCTTCTTGCCTTTTGTCTTGCGTTTCACCACACGTACTTCCGGCTGTTGACCATTAAACATTTCCAGCCTGGCTTTGGACAGTTCTGCAGGTTTGCACTTTTCTTGGGTAAACCCTGTCTCATGCTCCATATTGATAGATCAAATAATCTGGTCTCTGAATGGAACTCGCACTTTGGACTCAGAGGCAAGTGGGCAACTTTTGAATCAAGGCTGCAATAAAAAGGTAATTTACACCAAAATTCAGGGAAAATACAGGATCAGGGAGAACTTCTGTTGGACATCTGGGCCAATGTTACCCTCTGTTGTCTTCAATGGAAAGTAAAATTGGGCAGACTGTAAAGATAGGATTGTGTTTGATGTAAGTCCTTCAAATTTGTGAAACTGCAAGTAGTCTCAGCTTAACAAAGGACTCCCCCTGCTCCTGGTATAATGGAAAGAATGGGTTATGGTCAGCTCTTCCATTTCTCAGTGGTACGCAATGTGCTTTTAATGCATCTAATGCATTCTCCTGGGTTTCAGTTGAAGGTTTTATGATCTAGTCCAATTATATCCCTTGAGACAAATATATGGTGCAAGATCTTTCTTCTACTCTTTCAACAAATTTTTTGCCTGCAAATCCAGAAGCTTGAGTGACATCATTTGTTTCATCATGCACTATCTCAATTGAATCATACAATCTGCTGTCTGTCAACACACATTCATGTGCTATACCTCAGTTGGGAGGGATCACACCAGGCACTTGATATTCAATTCATGCACTGCGTCGACATTGCTTATTTTGTCAACTCGCACTTCAGACACCATGTCTCAGTCTCTTTCTGGTATTGGTATTGGTAATTGGTTTATTATTGTCACATGTACTGAGATACAGAGAAAAGCTTTTGTTTGCATGCCATCCAGACAGATCATTCCATATGTAAGTACATCGAGGTAGTAAAAACATAATGCAGAATACAGAGAGTGCAGTGCACGTGGACAAATAAAGTGCAAGGGCCACAATGAGGTAAATTGGGAGATCCTCTTTCATTCTTGGTAATTCAAACTAACAACAGGCAGCTTTATTAAATAAAGTTTGCAGCATCAGGGAGCATTCTTCTGCGTACTCTAGAATGTTCCACACTGAACAATTTTGCAACACAGAGAGCAGTGATCAAATGATATAATTCTTAAAGTAGTTCCAATTCAACATGTTATATGTCCATATATGTCTCACAGGTAACTCTCACTGACAATAGAGCTTTGAACTTCAATCAGCCCAGAACGTTAGCACTTCTGCATCAGAGAAAAAGAGAGGTATAGGTATATCTGCTGGGGATGATAGGGTAGAGAAGGTTTCAGGATAATAAATAAACATTTCCCTCATCATCCGAGATATGCCCGCTTCTCGTTACTACCATCGGGGAGGAGGTACAGGAGCCTGAAGACCCACACAACGATTCAGGAACAGCTTCTTCCCCTTTGCCATCAGATTTCTGAACAGTCCATGAACCCATGAACACTACCTCACTATTCCTTTGTTTTTGCACAATTTATGTATTTTGTAATTTATAATAATTTTTATGTCTTTGCAGTGTAATACTGCTGCAAAATTTCACGTCATATAAGTCAGTGATAATAAATCTGATTCTGATTCTAATTCTGACATAGAGCTTTTTTAGAAAATAGACACATGTCATATTGGGCAGCACATTGGCACAGCTAACAGAGATACTTCTTCACAGTTCTGGTGACCTAGGTTCAAACCTGACCTCCGGTGCTATCTGTGTGGAGTTTGTATGTTTTCTTTGTAGAAGCAGAGGGATGGTTGACCCAAAATGTTGGTCATCCCTCTACCTTCATAGATGCTGCCTGACCCACTGTGTTCCTCCAGCAGTTTGTTTTTTGCTCCAGATTACAGCATCTTTGGTCTCTTGTTTCTCCAGAAGTCTTTAAAAGGTGGGAATCAGAAATAACTACAATATATAATAGTAACATTTGCTTTATTCCTGACAGACAGCTGTTCCTCCTTTTGTTTTGAAGTTTATGTTCCATACCACACAGTTGATAGACACATGGTTCAAGGTAACAAGCAATATTGTTGTTTCATTCATTCTGCAATGTAACAGAATAATTTAAATACTCTAAACAATTGTTTTCCACTTCTTTCTTAGGAGGATAGGAATACAAGTGATTGCAATGGGAATCAGAAAGTAAATTGCATATCAGCACCAGATTTAGAAAAGGTCTAAAAGATTTAATCAAATGCTAATTTTAATTATTCATAAGTTAACCATTAAAATGACTACACATGATTCATTTTGCACACAGAATATTGATAATATTTATCAATCAGTTTCACTTTTATACTCCCTTTTGTTATTTTTGATGTCTCACAGACTTTCACAGTCAATTTGAATCGTAGTCACTGTTACAATGTGGGAAAACATTGTCAGCCAACTTCTGCATGGAGTGCTCCCATAGTTATCACTGAGATGTTGATTGCGAGTTATTTGCCGGCTTCTACACTGGTAAAGCTCTCCTATCCCTCTTGAAATAGTACCATGGAATCTCATATTCACATCTAATTGGACAAATAGTTGAGCCCACCTTGGCATTGCTGACAGTGCAGCACTCCCTCAGCACTACCTTGAAGAGTCAGCCTAGATTAAGTGCTCAAGAGAGTGATTGGAACCCATATTTTGGACTCAGAGATGTGGGTAAATATTGATCCAAGGCTGTAATAAAAGATAATAAACTCATGATCGAGGTAAATCACTGGATCAAACAGAACTTTTACATCTGGTCCAACGTTACGCTCTGTTGTGTTCAATGGAGAGTAAAGTTGTGCAGGCTGTAAACATAGTATTGTGCTAAATATCTGCAGCTTTCCACCTGGCCAAGTTAAAATTGCCCCTTTAATGAGATTGGTATTGGTGATGTTTTATACTCCACTGATGCAGTCTTGTAAAGTAAGTAAGGTGCAGGGGGCCTCCCGATGAAGGCAATGTGGTGACCACACTGAATACTGGAATGTATTATGGGACTCTTTCCTTTGGCTGTCATACAATTCGGTTTACCCTGGCTCTGGGAACACATCAGCAGGAATGGATGTGAATGCACTTCTCCTGGCCTTACCCTGCCTGTGCTTCACGTTTTACATTCACCAGAGCATTGAGAATTGAGAGGGGATCTCACAGAAACCTGCAAAATTCTTAAGAGGGCTGGACAGATTAGAAGCAAGAAGGATGTTCAGGGAGTCCAGGACCAGGAGACACAGTCGAAAGAAAAGGAATGGGCCATTTAACATTGAGATGAGGAGAAATTTCTTCTCCCAGGGAGTAGTGAACCTGTGGAGTTTTCTACCATCGGGAATGGTTGAATCCAAATTGGTATTGGTATTGGTTTATTATTATCACTTGTACCGAGGTACAGTGAAAAGCTTGCCTTACAAACCGATCGTACAGGTCAATTCATTACACAGTGCAGTTACATTGAGTTAGTATGGAGTGCATTATATTCAGGGAGCTGTTTTTCTTAGGGAGAGAGAGAGATCAAGGGATATGGGAAAAAGGTGGAACAGGGTACTAAATTTGGATGACCAACTGTTGATCATGTTGACTGGTGGAGTAGACTCAATAGCCAACTATCACTCCTATTTTCAATGTTTCTTGGTCCTTACTCTGAATCTAGAATGATGGCGTTAGGCCAGTCCCTTGCAAGTCGTGATATCATAAGATGGATGAGAACGCAATGAAACTACAAGGCCTTTGCCCAAAACCAGCAGGGTGAAAGATCTCAGATTGTTCCCCTTCTGAATCTGAAAAGAGAGACACCTTTAAAAATATGGTCACTGGATGTGGACGTCATTGGCAAGGCTGGCATTTATCACCCATCTCTAATGGCCACAACTAAAGAGGCAGTTAGTAAGATGGGACAGACTGAAAGGAGATGTAGCAGGTCAAAACTGGGCATCCCTAAAGTGCTGTAGCGACAGAAATGTCCACCACCACAATCTGTATTCTTATGACTGGTGTCTCCTTGAATCTACCATTACAATCAAGCCAGGGCTCAATCCTGCTTCAATGAGGAGTGCAGGAGGGCATGTCCCAAGCATTGCAAAATACGATGAGGTGTCAGCTAGGTGAAGCTGCAGTACAGGATTACTTGCATGTTACTTACTTACTTGCAACAAAACAGTATGCAAGAGATAGAGCTGAGTAACTCACAACCACTGGATCAGATAGGTTCTGCATTCCTACCACACCTAGCCATGAATGGTAGTGGGCAATGAAACAGCTGATGAGAGGAGAGTGTTCAAAGAATATCCCTGTTGTCATTGATGACAGGCTCAGTATTACAAATTCTCAAAAGAATGAAGCACGAATAAGAATATTTTGCCAGAAGTGCCAAATGCCAATTTATTATTGCCATGCTTGCCTTTATTAGTCGAGGCACTGAGTTCAAGAGTCAGGAAGTTGTGTTGCAGCTTTATAAAACTCTGGTTAGGCCACATCTGGAGTATTGCATTCAATTCTGGTCACCCCATTATAGGAAGGACGTGGAGGTTTTGGGGAGGGTGCAGAAGAGGTTTACCAGAATGCTACCTGGATTAGAGGGCATGTGCTATGAGGAGAGGGTGGACAAACTTGGAGCAATACACAAAAAGTGCTGGAGGAACTCAGCAGGTCAGGCAGCATCCATGGCGGGAAATAAACAGTTGACGTTATCATCTCTCAGCTTATTACATCCTCTCCCCCTCTCCCACCTGCTACCTTCCCACTCTCACCTGGACTTGCCTATCACTTGATCTCACCTACCTCCTGCCTGAGTGTACTCCTCACCTTCCCCCCACCTTCTTATTCTGGCTTCTGCCCTCTCCCTTTCCAGTCCTGATGAAGGGTCTTGGCCCGAAACATCGACTGTTTATTTCCCTCCAATGGATGCTGCCTGACCTGCTGAGTTCTTCCAGCACTTCTTGTGTATTGCTCCAGATACATCCAGCATCTGCAGAATTTCTTGTGTCTCTGTCTTGGACAAACTTGGGTTGTTTTCTTTGGAGCAGCAGAGGCTGAGGGGAGAACTGATAGAGGTTTATAAGATGATGAGAGGCACAGATAGAGTGGACAGCCAGTATCTTTTTCCCAGGGTTGAAATGCCTAATACCAGAGGGCATGCATTTAAGGTGAGCAGGGGAAAGTTCAAAGGAAATGCACAGGCAAGTTTTTGAGACAGAGAGTAGTGGGTGCCTGGAATGCACTGCCGGGGTGGTAGTGGAGGCAAATATGATCGAGGTGTTCAAGCGGCTCTTAGGTAGGCACATGAATGTGCAGAGAATGGAGGGATATGGATATTGTGTAGGCAGAAGGGACTGGTTTAGATAGGCACTTAATGACTAGCCTAATTAGTTCGACACAACATGGTGGGCTGAAGGACCTGTTCCTGTGCTGTACTGTTCCATGTTCAAGATGATCCAACTTAGTTTGCTCCAGAGATTCCCATCATCACAGAAGCAGTCTCCAGCCAAATCAATTCCTTGAATATGATAATAAGAAACGTAAGAGAATTGGATACAGCAAAGGCTATGGGGTCAGAAAATATCTCAGCTGCAGTATTGAAGCTGTCTTCCAGAACTAGATGTCCCTCCAGTCAAGCTGTTGCATGGCTGTTGTAACACCGGCATCTACCAGTTATTTGGGGATTTGAGGGGCATGTTTTTCACACACAGGGTGGTGGGTCTATGGAACAAGCTGCCAAAGGAAGTGGTAGAGGTGTGTACAATTACACATTTAAAAGATATTTGGACAGGTACATGGATAAGAAAGGTTTTGAGGGATGTGGGCCAAATGCAAGCAAATGAAACTAGCCTAGGTAGGCATCTTGGTTGGCAAGGACGAGTTGTGCTGAAGGGCCTGTTTCTGTGCTGTGTAACTCTCTGACTCTAGCTGTCACTGAGGAAAATTGCCCAGGTATATCCTGTTTACAAAAAGCAGGACAAAGCCAATCCAGCTAATTGCCTCCCAGTCTACTCTCAATCATCATCAAAAGGATGGAAGGTGTCATTGGCAGTGCTGTCAAGCACTTACTCTTGAATAACCTGCTTGCCAGTGCCCATTCACAGGGATTACTCTGCTGTAGATTTCTTCAACACCTAGGCCCAACCCTGGAGTACAATGCTGAAAGCCAGAATTGAGGTGAAAGTGACTGTTCTTGACATCAAGGCAGCATTTGACATCAAAATCCCCTGGTAAAATTCAGGTCAAATGGCATCAAGGCCAAACACTACGACGGCTGGAGATATACCTCACACAAAGGAAGATGGTTGTGATGGTTGGAAAACCTCCCAGCCCCAGGACATTTCTGCAGGAGTTCCTCAGGGCAGTGTGCTGGGCCCAACAATATTGAACTACTTCATCCCATCAGAAGGAGGGATGTTCACTGATGATTGTATGATGCTTAATTCCATTTGCAAATCCTCAGTAAATGAAGCAGTCCATATTTGCAGGAGGCAAGACCTAAACAACGTTCAGGCATGGGCTGGCAGGTGTCAACTTACATTCCTTCCAGACAATGAGTCTCTCCAGCACAAAAGAGTCTAACCACCTACCCTTGCCATTCAATGGCATTACTACTGTTGAGCCCCCACGGTTAACAAACCGGGGGTCCCAACTCATCAGAAACTTAACTTCTTCACTCGCATAAATTGAGAAAGTATCAGACATTGAAAATTTGAAATAAAACAGAAACTGCTGGAAATACTCAGCAGGTCAGGCTGCATCTGTGTAGGGAGAAAGAGCATTCATGTTTCATGTCAACAATCCTTCATTAGAACTGAGCCAGGGAGGAATGTTAATAGTAGCCATATACCAAATGCGCTGGAGTTGCTTGCCCAGCCTGTTCTGACAGCACTCTCAACTTATTACCACCAAGGCAATGTACCAATTGCAGGTTCCCCTCCAATTCATACACTATCCTGATTTGGAAATGTATTGGTACTCCTTCGCTGTCATTAGGTCTAAATCCTGGAACTCCCCTCCCAACGGTGGGAGACCCTCAGCAGTTCATGGCAGCTCACCACCACTTTCTCAAGGTCAATTATTGATGGGCAATAAGTGCTTGCTTTCCCAGGCATGCCCAGATCCCAAAAATCATTGGGTCTGGATTGACATATAAACCAGACCAAGAAAGGATGATAGATTTCCTACTATGAAGAATATTAGTGAACGAGATAGGTTTTTAACAACGGTCTCGAGTTTTCATGGTCAGTTACCAATACCAACTTTTTAAGTTCATTTCTAAATTGCCTTGCAGTTGTGTTGGGATTCAAATTCAGAGTCCCTGAATCAGTCAATGGTCCAGACCTCTGTTTATTAAACGGCAACTTAACCATTGTGCTACTGCATTGTTGGGAAGGCAAAATGAAGCTTGATACATTTGAGTTGAAGGCTTAAGCATTTGTAGAACAAACCTTCAACAAGTATATAATGCCTTATTTTGTCTTCTCATCAATAGTTTGACATTCATTTTGAAGAAGATGAGTGTGGTCGAACAAAAGCGCAGAAAGGGGTGTGAGCTCAATCACTGTGTGCAGCCACTCCTTTTACTCTTTGGCTGATCCGAACTCCTTGGGATACAAATTAGATTTTGGTTCTTCTTCACACAGCAGCATGCTCTGTAATTGTTCTGCTCCATTTAGAACTGGCTTTCCACAATAAAAAAAATCAGACTCAACAATATTTTGCCAGTTGAACAATTTACTGTAATGATCCAGACTTCCCTGTAGAAAGATGAACTGTGAGCTTTTCCCCACTACGGTCACTCTCTTGGGGCCTGTCATTAACATTTACAATGATTGTATAATATCAATCATACCAGGAAAGTCAATTATGAAGGTCTTTTGGCTGAATGTTAGAACATCTGGGATTTACTGTTGCTGCTCGGATTCTCCGTCGGAACGATAAATAAGGAATAATCTCTGGTACAGTCAATGGTCTTTACATTCATTTAATTTTAATTTAAGTGCCAGTAACTGAGTATGTATTTACACATGTGTGACTTGACTTATTTCTGGAATAATGTAAAACATAATGTTCATTTTTCCAAAACGTTGCCTCTTCAGGAATTTCAATCCTGCTAGAGTCGTAATTTTTATGTTAAGTCACAGATGGAAATGCACCCTGATTTTCCCTAATGTTCACTCAGTGTAATAATAATGCGTTAAACTTTTGCATGCATGCAGTGGTGATATGGGGTAAAATTATTTTATGCAACGTGTGATTAAAATTTGGAGTTGCTGAAAGAACATTAAAAGGGCAGGAGTAGGCCACACTGCCTCGTGGGTCTTCTCCTCCATTCAACACGGCATGTCAGTCTGGTCTTGGCCTCATATTCCTGTCCGATCCCCATAACTCTTGGTTTCCCCTAAGCTCTGAAAATCTACCTCAGACTGGAATATATGTAATGGCTGAGTCTTTGGACATCTCTTGCAAAAATTAATGACATTCTGAGAGAATAATTAAACCTCATCTCTGGTTTAAATGAGCAATGCTTTATCCTGAAACTATATCCCCTGGTTCGAGACTACCCTACAGCTTCTCAGCATTCATTCTGTCAATTCCTCTTGGGATCTTATATTTCTCAATTGGACAACCTCTCATTTTTCTGAACTCTCTGGCCAGGAAGTGGACATGGATTCAACTACAGCGTGATAAATATTAGAAGGCAAAAAATTACAGGGGTACAGGGGATGAACCAAGGAATGGGGCTAATCCGTTCATCCTTCCAAAGGGCTAGGACAAGCTCATCGGGCCAAAGGTTCACCTTCTGTGCTGTACTATTCCATGATTTTATGAATAGGTAAAAAAACCCATCTGCTGTGAATCCTGACCATATATCAATCCAGCAAACATGCAAGGAAAGACTTAATGAAAGTCAGGAAAGATTAAAAACACTTGGCATTAATATATGTGTTGGAGGAATTGCTGCATGCTGTAAATTAGTTACTGATGCTCCCTTTCTTTTCCATCATTATCAATGAGATTTATCTCAAAATTGAAAACATAAGTGAGGTGTCACCTCGAGTGGAGTTTTCTACACACTGCCAGATGCGTAAAATGAATAGGGACAGCACTGCTGATCTCCAGAGACTAGCTGGGAAACCAGGCATCGCACCCTTTTGCTGGATCCCTCAAGAATCAGAATCATATCTCCCTCCTGCCAAATGTCAGGGGTTGCTGGTAGATGACCATTAATTACAGTAAAATAATGGATTTTAGAATTGATACTCTAGCATTTGAAAGCTCATTCACTCACTCAACTACAGGCACACTATGGTTACAGTGGGTACCACCTACAAAGTGCATTGCTCACCAAGGCTAATCCAACAGAACCTCTCATACCCACTCTCACTACCAGTAAGAAGGATGAGGATAACAAGCACATGGGAGTACCTCCACCCATAGGTTCTCCTCAAAATCCTGACTTGGAAATACATTGCTGATCTTTCATCATATGGAATCAATATCATGGAACTCCCAGGGAGCTAGGTAGGAGTATCTTCACCAGAAGGACTGCAGCAGTTCAAGGAGGCAGATGACCAGCCTCATTGGTCATCTGCCTTCTTGAGGGCACTAAGAGATGAGCAATAAATGTTGGCCTTGCTAATGACACCTTCATCCCTGTATATGAATAGAAAATAACAAAGTATGAAATTTCCCATAGTGCTGAGAGCCAGATTAACCTGAGCATTGTAAGTGTCCACTGAAACACTCTACAGGGAAGTTTAATATGAGTCTATTAAGTACTTATACACTCTTTCACAATGTCCTTTCCTGCTCCTACTCTTTTAATTTCCTTCAAGTTGTTTTCCACTCTCACTAGGCTATGAACAGAGAAACATTCGGCAGGAATCAGAAAACAGATTTGAACTAGACGAGCTGGTGAGACAACATTGGATTTACAGTTTAATTCTAATTAACCTTGACAGCATCATTAACATATCCGAGGCAGCAAGGTGGTGAAAGTCAGATGGGAGCTTTCATATCTCACATGCAGTCCGGGAGAAAATACACATTGTTTGAAAACATTGCTTCCTCAGACACAAGAATTTAGCCCTAGAGAAGGCAATGAGAGGTGGGACATTGCCGAAAGACAGTGTATGTTCTCAGGGATGTCGGGACAGAACTTCATTGGTCAGTGGCTGTGGTAGGGGAGGGAACGGGGATGGGAAGCGTGCGGTTTACAAACCTTCATCTGTAACGTTGGTGGAAAATCAGTTGAAAACCCATCTACACACCTACTGAGGTCCAGCAAAACATTCTCATTAATATTCCTGAAAGCCATAGTTGCAGTAATTGTGCTCCTTCTCGAAATTAAGTTGTAAACATATGCTGAGCCAGTGAATTCAATTATTGAAATAAACTCACTGAAACATTTTTTCATTAACTTCTATTTTATCTAATTTGTGCTATTTGTCTGGAAAATACTTGCACAAGAAATGCAAGGAGGAAAGGTCATGGATTAGTGTCACTACAAAAATGAGCAAGCAATCTTATCAAAGTACACTAATGCTTTAAAGTGCCTCAAAGAAAATGATAAAATGTCTATTCTCATTATAGTTAAATTGTTGTTCTAGTATTTGTTAGAGCATTGCACTTAGTACTTTTTAACAGAAACATGTTACAAGGCATTTCATAGATGAGAATTAGATGCTGAGCTTTGGAACAGAATCTAAGTGACCAAAGGGTTTCTCAAAGAAATGCTTACAGGAAGCTCTTCAGGGCAGAGTTGGAAGCGGGGAGGTGATGGTACACTCTGGAGGGTTGGGTGAAAATAGTTAAAGGGTCTACCTTCACTAGTGGAGTTGGGCTGACTTCCAAAGTCAGATGTCCAAAAGACATGGGAGGACACACCAGTGTGGAGAAGTTCTAAGTTTTAGCATGGAGTACCAGGCCACAGAGGCACTTGTGGGCAAAGATATACATCCTAACTTCAGTTCAATGTACTCAAAGATGGGGAAGCAATGTGGGTCAGGTGAAGTTGGATGGGATTAGTAAGTCAGTCTAGGTACCCGTCATCAAGTTGAGTTTGTGAAGGTCAAGAGGAATGTTATGTAAGTTATTGGGGGAATAAAGTCCAGTGATCATAGAATGGATAAGGGTTCATTTTAAATTACTATATTTTGGAGCCCAAGAGTGGGTTGTGAGTTTTACACCCCTCCTGATGTGCTCTGCATCAGAGAGAAGTTCACCATAGTGACCACATTTTCCATGGTGAAGTTCATTTTAATTGGTGTCATAAGTGGAGTACAATGCACTGTCTACAATACAGTAGATATCTATTGCAAGCAACTGAGCAGCAAAAAAAATTACCTCACAGTATGCTATTTTTAAAACTTATCCTACAATTTCTTTACAATCACCACACATCCAACCAGCCATAACATGTCTGCCCAGGTACTTGGTACAGCAATGATCATGGTAACTAGATCGGTTGATAGAAAGCACATTGGAGATAGGATGACCTGACTTGGATCAGATAATCTTCTTGTTGATATGAAGCACGTTAGTTCCCCACAGCAGACCAACTACCAAACTTGCCAACTTAAGGTGAGCAAATTGAGATTCAGGTAGTCAGATTGCCGTTAATTGTAATAATCACATTGGTGGGGATTGACCCAGTTGCTGTAATGTTGGCTGTTGATCAATAGAAAACCGTTAGAACATTGGTTGCCATGAAGTTTCTGCCATTCTTCTGCCGAAATTATAACAAAAAATAATCTGGCTAATTCCCATGAGTCCACAACATTTTTCCTCGTACTAGTTAGAAATTACTTTTGTTACAACCACCAATCCAACCATTATCGCCAGTGCTACATATGAATAAATTGGCAGCAGTTCATGGCACAAATTGTGAAATTATTTTACCTTTTGCACACATTCCAGTCAGTCCGTCATGGTTGACTGATATTGCTGCTTCAGGTAGTCTTGACTGACTGGCACTGGGTAGCTCATTAGTAATGGGCAGGTGGCGAAGAATCCTGGTCTGTTTACTTCCGCCTTACATGATTGAATGGGAACTTTTCCTAGAAAGAAATTCATTCATGCCCAATAAAGTTTCACTTCATTCCCAAAAGCTGATAGATGTGTGTTGTGCTTGAACCTCTGACTTGATGTCCTCCCCAGACCTGCCCCAATGTTATTTGAAATGCATTGCTGGGGAAATTAGGTTTATTGGTTACTCTCCGAACAATCATGCTTTCACTGCACTGCTTTGGATTAGGATCTCACTAACACAGGTCTCATTACTTTAATCCTTTGGCGATACCACCAACCCCTCGCTCCCCTGAGAAGTACCACTTCCCTCCCCCACCCTCCAAACTTATCCCCCAATCAACACACAGCCTGACCTCCCCAATCACCAGATTCCCCAAACTCCCCAAGCCTAGGACTGAATGGAGACACCAATATCTAAACCACATCTCTCTCAACAAGCCTCCAACCTCCAAGCAGACAAAATAGTTACCCCCCACCTCCCCAACCATAGATCCTTCTCACCCATGTCCCAGATCCTCCAGAACTCCCACCCAGCCTGGATCCAGGACACATAACACAATACAATATTTCCAAGAACATGGGTGCTAGTGACACTGGGCTCACCTCTGAACTAGTCTATGCAGAAACCATACATAGAAAATAGAACAGTACAGCACAGAACAGGCCCTTCAGCCCACTATGTTGTGCTGACATAGCTATTCCCTCCTACCTACAGAATGCTCTATTTTCCTCTCATTCATGTGCTCATCCAAGCCCCTCTTAAAAGCCCACAATGAATTTGCCTCCACCACCCTACTAGGCAATGCATTCCAGGCATTCACCACTCTCTCAGTAAAAAACGTACCCCTCACGTCTGTTCTGAACCTACTGCCTCTCACCTTAAATGCATGCCCTTTGGTATTGGATTGCTCAATAACGGGAAAAAGATATTGCTTGTCCACCCTATCCATGCCCCTCATAATTTTATACTCTTCCATCAGATCGCCCCTCAGCCTCCGCTGCTCCAGAGAAAAAAGCCCAAGTTTGTCCAGCCTCTCCTGATAGCACATGCCTTCTAACCCAGGCAGCATCCTGGTAAACCTCCTCTACACTCTCTCTAAAGCCTCAACATCCTTCCTCTAGTGAGGTGACCAGAATTGCACGTAATACTCTAAATACGGCCTAACTAGAGTTCTATAGAGATGCATCATAGCTTCTTGACTCCCATACTCAATACCCTAATTAATAAATGCAAGCATTCTATAAGCCTTCTTAACCACCCTATCTACCTGTGTAGCCACTTTCAATGAGTCATGAACTTGTATCCCAAGGTCTCTCTGCTCTTCAACACGGTTAAGGGTCTTGTCCTTAAGAGTGTACTGCTTCCTGACACTAGTCCTACCAAGGTGCAGCACCTCACATTTATCCTGGTTAAACTCCATCTGCCATTTCTCTGCCCACATCTGCAACCGATCTATATCACGCTGTATCCGTCGCCAGTCTTCTACACTATTCACAACTCCACCAATCTTGGTATTGTCTGCAAGTGCACCTTTCAGTTTTAAAGCCATTTTATGTAACCCGGCCTAAATCTTTTTGAACAGGAAGTGACAAATATTTTATCCTTGTCTCCTACACTTAGACCAAAAAGTTTCTGTGATGATACTACCAATATTATTTTCAAATTTTCATCTATACTTTTACATGCATATTGGTGGTTAGCAATGTGAACATTGGATAGAAACTCAAAACAGAACAGCGAAGGGAAATACATGGTCCCTCACAATTTTTACTATCTAACGGAAATTCTCTCTTTTCCCCCCTTCCAATTGGGCAGAAGATACAAAAGTCTGAAAGTACATTCCAACAGGCTTAAGGACAGCTTTTATCCTGCTGTTATAAGACTACTGACTGACCTCTTGTACGATAAGATAGACTCTTGGCCTCACAGTTTACCTTGTCGTGGCCTTGCACCTTATTGTCTGCCTGCACTGCACCTTCTCTGTAACTGTAACATTATATTCTGCATTCTGTTATTGCTTTTCCCTTGTACAACCTTGATGCACTGATATGATGGAATTATCTGCCTGGATGGCATACAAAACAAAATTTTCACTGTATCTCAGTACATGTGACAATAATAAATCAATTATCCAATTAATTAATTACCTAATTAATTATCAGCTAGAGTGTTAACCAACTCCTCTGATTACGTGAAACCAGTTGACCAAGCACAGTTTCTGGTCAGCATCCAAGCACCATTTATTTTATTGGTGTGTTAATGTCATCCTGTGCACAAGGTTGGACTGTGTCCCCGCACCAGTTGGAGTAGTCTCCAGCTTGAAGTTGCCACCTTAAACTGACATCTGATCTCTCAACCCAAAAAAATTAAACCATCTCAGCTCAAGCTAAGCATATCGTATTTAGCACAGCAGAACAACATGTCCTTACTCAGCAGCAAAGCACTTAAGTCAATTTGCAACACTGATCCAACAATTTCAGCAGAGAGGTTGAAACCAACTTACTAGACTGGAGTCAAGTTCTTGCACCCACTAGACCTTGTGTTACCTCTTCATAGTGTCCCCAACAACATTTTCTCCTACACATTTGGACACTAAACTTTATCTGACTTCTGGCCACACAGACCACCAGCCCATCTATGTCCTCCAATCTATTACCAACGTCTTCGCTGCTTATTATACTTCCAAGTTTCAGTTGCAGATTCGGAAATTGTCCCCTCTAGCTCCAGGGCCAAGTCGTAAATGCTTGTCAGAGAAAGCATTGGCCCAGTTACTGAACCCCATGAACATCAGTGTATGCCTCTATCCTGTTGGAGAAAGAGCCATTCAGACAACACTCCCTCATCCACTTTACCATACTCCACCCTGATATCCCTTTATACACTGGTGACTTTGTCACATTCAACAGAACGTAAGTGGCAACATCTACAAATGTCTAGAAGTTCATCAACTCCCAGAGAGATGTGTTAATTGGTCACAATGCAGCATGGCAGCAAACATTTCTATCAGCAGTTTGAAAATTCAGTAGTGACTAATGTCTTGGACCTGAGCCTTATTCAAGGGTAAGGTGTTTTCATTTCATGTTGAACTTGCACAGAGCACAAATGAGAACAGATAAATCCAAACTGGGGTGGGAGCCAGGTCTGGGTGGGTCATTGAGGAGGGATGTCGGGGGCTGAGGTGGGGTTGGGCTTGTGAATTGCAATGAGATGTCGCGCTGAGGGTTTGGTTCTAGCCGGTGGTGGGGTTGTTGTGTCTGGGATTGGCTACAAATGCAGAAGATGCTGGAAACACTCAGCAGGTCAAGCAGCATCTGTGGGGAGAGAAACAGATCAACGTTTCTCCTCAGTGACTTTTCATCAGAACTGGGATTGACTGTTGGCTGAGCATTGGGAAGTAGGTAATCCAGGGCAGGGCGGTCAGAAGGTCAATGCCTAGGGGCCAGGCACTGGAAGCCTGGTGCCTATGGGTCAGTTCGTTTTGTGGATATGAATGGCTGTCATGAACCTATTCAGGTTCGGGGAACTGAAAGGACAGCTGTAAGTAAATAAAATAAAAGAGACCTTCCTGAATCAGTGTCCAGTAACCGGAGTGTTTTGGATGCCCCTTTTACATTGTGATGTAGAACCAACAGCTCTAATAAACCTGAAAGGCCTGAACATACCCAATGACATTTGGGCTTCGAAACTACATAAACCAATCTTTCCTCGCAACACGCTACAGGAAATGGCAACACATGTTACATACGTCTCCATAGTGTCAAATGGCTGATCCACATAGACGCAACTTGCGACAGGAAGTGCACAGTTGAATTTCCGGATTGTCTTGATTTTGGCATGGAAACCATTTTCATCCCAGTCCATTCCTTTCTGGAATTTTTGACCAACCACCAGTAGAACCCAGTAAAAAAATAAACATGCATACAAACATGTGTGCATGCAAGTCTATGCATGTGCATATGTTTGTATGGATGTTTATTGTTTTATATTTCTTCACGGAATGTAGATTTTGCTGGCAGGACTGCCATTTATTGTCCAACCCCAACCGATCACGTACTTAGAGTCTCTTTTGGGCCATTTCAGAGAAAAGGTAAGAGTCAACTACACAGGTTGGCCTTGAGTTAGATATGGGTCAAACCAGAGTGGGAATGGAAGATTTCTTTCTGTGATGTATTGGTTTTTACAACAATCTGGTAGTTTCATTTTGACTAGTAACAATACCAGCTTTTCATTCCGGATTAATTTCATTACTGATGCCATGGAGGGGTTTGAACTCATGTATCCAGATCCAATTAGACAAGGACTTTGAATTAGAACCTGGGTACCTGACCCAAGTCTAAGGGAACTCGACCGTTTGAATGGAGTTAGAGCCTTTGTGGGTTAGGTTTGAGTCAGGTTTTAATTTTGTAGACAGATTAACTATTTTGCATAGAGTCCAGTAACTTAACCTGTATGCTGCCGTATCCAGCATTTTGTGTGTGAGCGTGGTGCATTATAATAGAAGTTCGTCCAGAAAAGGTGAAAATTTAGAGTTGCTTATCCAATCACATGCAGAAGGATTTTCAGTTTTCTAGCACCTTAACAGAACTGATCTGTATAAAGCAGTGTAGGTGGCCAAAAATAAAATTGAATTTACTTCATCTTCAGGATTCATGGAATTAAACTCCATTCTATTATGTTTTCAGCCTTAGAATTGCTGAAGTGACATTTCTTTCAACTTGCACAGCTTGTTCATTGTGGCGTGGAAATTCCACTTCTCCCTCCCTACCCTGTAACCAAACCCAGGACATTGTTACTGCTTGCAGTAATTTGCCCTGGAATTTGGGACCAAATTTCCAACCATTGGAGCCCACTTACAATCTCACTATTGGTTCCCTGGACAATAAACAGCAATGGAAAGAAAGCACATGACTGACAGAAAGATTGATCACCTAGAACTTCAGGGCAGAGAGCAGTAATCGACACGATTTCCTTTCATACAGCAACGTGGCTCATATTGTAAGAATGGTCATACATTAACAAACTCAAAGGTAGTGTTGGTGGGTCAGCTTGCCAGAGCTTGGCCCATGGGGTGTACTTTGAACATTTTTCTTTAAACACCATACACAGTGTCAAGAGTCTGTCTTGCATCAGTGACAAAGAATTTGATGTTGTACACACACTCCAGGGAGCTCATTTTGTGTTGAACAGAGACCGGGTTTATTGCAGAGGTGGCCAAGTATATTCAAGTCAGACACAGATAGGAGAGATTCCCAAGGAAAATCAAGGCCTAGTTATGACAGATGCCCTGAAGGCAAACGTCTGACTTGATCCAGGATTCCTAATGCTGTTCGACTGCTCAAAGGAGTTTGTTCGACAGTGGGACACACAAGAGATGCAGAACTGCTAGGGCACACTTGAAAAATATGTTCAACTTTCCTTCCAGAGCTTGCCTGCATGTTTCCATGACAGTCATGTTAAAGACTGAGGCTCAACATCAATGTATCTTATTAATATTTAAGCCATTTCTACAAAATAAAATTATTCTTTATGTTTTCAGACTGAGCAAACAGATGTTTCTCCAACTTGGTACCGGCAGGACTGAATGTCTTTGGTTGTCTGTGGAATCTACGTTCCCTAGTTGCCTTCTCCAATGCTGTCTTAGTTAATTACTTGAGGTTGTTTTTAAAGCTTGGAGTTGTAGCTGTATCTGAGATGAGCTTTGTCATGGTGTTACTAACTCTATTTCCACCTCTGTAACGTTACCTAACTCTATCCTCGCCTCAGAAGGCACATCAGGAGTGAGGTGGCATCTGTTCCATCAGTCGAGATGAGTATAGCCCCAGTGAATCCTAAGAAGGTCATCATCATCCAGGGAAAAGCAGCCTGCTTGACTGGCATCCCATCCACCGCGTTAATCATTTGATCCCTCCACCACCAGCTCATTCTGACTGCCATGAGGAACATCCACAAAATGCCAAGGCTACTCTGGCAACACCTCCCACATCTGCAACTCTACCACCAAAAAGGACAAGGGCAGTAGGTACATTGGAAGCTCCACCACCTACAGGTTCCCTTCCAAGTCGCACAGATATCTTGATTAGGAAATATGCCGTTCTTCACTGTTGATGGGTCTAAATGAAGGAACTCCCTACTCAACAGTGCAGAGAGTGTATCTTCACCAGAGTTGAAGCAGTTCAACAAGGCAGCTCACCACCACCTCTTCAAGGGCAATTGATGTTGGGCAATGAGTGTTGACCCTGCTGCAGATGCCCAGATCCTGATAAGCAAATCAATAAAAAAAATCTGCAGGTAAAGTGTGCTTTTGTCACCTCTCAATTTGCCTAAACCAGTGCAGTCCTGATCTCCCTGAGCTCATCATCTGTAAACCTGATAATATCCCAACCTTTGAGTTTCATCATGTTGTTTATGTTGGTTTAAATTACACAGCTCTTAGATTTTAAGATTTTTGCGCCTGTTTTCAAATCACTTCGCAACTCTTATCTTCTCTGTAATCTCCTGCCGGCTCTAACGTTCGCAGATACCTGCACTCAAAACAGTTCTGGCCTCTGGGATATTCCTCACAATAATCATCCACCATTGGTATCCATATCATCCCTCGCCAAAACCCCAAGTATTGTAATTCCCTCCCTACAAATCTCTGTCTTTGCACCTCTCTCTCCTCCTTTAAAACCCACTAATTTGATTAAGCGTTTCCTCATCTACATTTTGTGGATCCTTGTGCTGTTCTTTAACGCTGCAAAAAGGGTCACCTCCCACTGTTGTTCTCCTCATGTCGAGAGTCACTATACCGCCATTGAGAGGCATAGAGTATTGGTTTATATGGTGAATGTTGACAGCTGGACTGGTAAGCAGCATGTTCCAAAGCACTGTGCCATAGATACTCCTACAGAGGCCCCAACAATATAGAGGTACAATGTGATTATATATTGTAATTCACATTCAATGTATCTTGTTCATTAGTAATGCATAAACATGAAATATGTTTCTTTTCAAAGTTAATTGCATGTTTTCAATTGTCTAGCACGGAAAGTGAGATGTAGGAAGTGTCAAAATGAAGGACTTTATCACTAGTGGGATAGGAAACTGAACGAATATGTTAAAGGATACTGCTATCAAAGTCAAAGCTGAGCTTATTGTCATATGCACAAGTACATGTATACACAGATGCAATGAAAAACTTACTTGCAGCAGCATCACAGGCACATAGCGCCAGATACACAACATTCACGAGAAAAACATAAATTAAACATCAATTATACATAATTTTTTACAAGAAAGGACATAATTAGGACAGAAAAAAATACAGTCCATTGTAGTGCAAAGTGGTTATAGTGTTGCTGTACTGAGGTAGTGATTAGGGTGGTGCAGGTTGGTTCAAGAACCGAATGGTTGAAGGGAAGTAGCTGCGGTGTGGCGGGACTTCTGTACTTCCTGCCTGACAGTAGCTGCAAGAAGATGGTATGGCCCAGATGGTGGGGATCTTTGATGATAGATGTTGCCTTCTTGAGGCAGCGCCTCATGTAGATACTATTATTTTCATCTAAGTGAGATTTGAATTGATGTCAAACATTTGTAGCTAATGGCCTGGTTAAACCATGAAGGACAATGATCATACTCCACTGTGAAATGGAAATTTTCAATTGTAATACCTGATGAGAATATTTCTCCATGGCTGGGGCTTATTTTGTATGTGTAAATGTATCTTTTTAAGGGAACAGGGAAATTCATCTGACATTTCAACCTGTATTAAACTGAGAGGAAATTTACCATGGATTAAGATTTTTTAGGCCTGCAGAACTAATATGTTTGCTTTCACAAAATGTAAATATGAAGCACATGATGAGGGTGCTTACTGATTTTAAAACTTGCTTGAATAAATGTCGGTCCAAGGATAAAGTGAATAAAATATTGTCTGCAGTTATTAATGCTAGGTACTGATGTGAGAGATAGATAGAATTCATTATCAATATACAACCCTTAACTTTAGACATTAAACCCTGTTTCTGGTGATTTGAGTAATTAAGTGGACCAATAATCTATCTTCATAGATATTTGCATGCTTTATATTGGACATCCAATTTTATGTGTAACGGTAGTACTAATACTGCAAATATCTTTAATTATCCTCTCAGAACAGAACAGTCCTGATGCAGAGTTTCGACCTGAAATGTCGACAATTCCTTTCCTCCCACAAATGCTGCTCGACCCACTGAGTTCCTCCAGCAGATTGTTGCTCTAAGAATATTCTATTGAATTAATTCTCAATTGTCAGTTGTCTTCAAGAGCCATTAGAGACTAAATCAAAACCAGAACCACTTGTTTATTTTCTTTAGGCATCAAGTTAGTCATTTTATGACTGCTACCACTAACAACGGATGAAAGGCAAGGCCAGATCACACTGGAGTCATCCAGTTGCTTGCAGTCACCACCTGACTGCCTGCTCTAACATTAGAGCTGAACAAACAGACAATCTGCATCCAAGAGGCATTCCACAAGGCAGAGCCGGCTTTGAAAGACAACCATGTCTCAGGTGTGCAGCATTTTGGGCCCTGCCTCCAGTGCACTCTCTCGGACAGTTGCCACGGACAAAGGCCTTTGATCTATTTTTAAATGCCTGTGGTGGTCAGGAAACCATTTGAAAATATTTAAAAACTAGTTTTATTGAAAAAGTGATTCAAAATTTAAAAATTGAATTTAGTCCAAAACACTCACAGAAAAGGACAGATTTTTAGATATTAAAGGAATCAAGGGGGTAGTGCAAGGAAGTGGTACTGAGGTTCAAGTATGACTTTATTGAATGGCAGAATAGCATTGAATAGTCTGTTTCTGTCTCTATTTTTTTAAAAAAAATTAACATAGAGCAAAATAAAGTCATATAAATCAAAAACTTGGCTTCACATTTTTTTCCACAGGGCTAGATTCCATTCAAATGAAGGAGCTACGGTTCTTACACCAGCCTTCCACAGAGTAAAGCTGAAAGGTTAGTATCGAAGTGCATCTGGACCTTCTAACGTAAGTAAATAGGAGCAGGAGTAGGTCACTCTGTCCCTCCAGCCTGGGCTGCTATTCAATATGATCATGACTGCTCTGCCCCAGGTCTCACCTCCCTTGCTATATCAGTTCCTCACACCCCTCAATTCCCCGATCTTTCAAAAACTTATCCACCTTCTCTTTTAAACACCTCAAATGATCAACCCTCCAGGTTGGAGAAGTCCAGAGATCCACCACCTTCTTCAGGAAGAAACTCCTATGCATCTCAGTTTTAAATGACCCACCTCTTCATCTTCCATGTCCCCTCGTTCAAGACTCTCTCATGAGTGGAACCATTTCAACGCCGACCCTGTCATCGCCCTTAGGATCTTGTATGTTTTAATAAGATCACCCCTCATTCTTCTAAATTCCTAAGAATACAGATCTAATTACTTCAGCCACTTGTGAGAGAACAACCCTCTCATCCCAGGGATTGGCCTAGTAAATCTCTTGGACTGCCTCTAATGCTACGACATTCTGTTTAAATAAGGGAAGCTAAGCTGTGCACCACAGGAAACCATGACATAAGTGTTCTGTAAGTCCAGGGGTGGAGAGGGAACTCGGGTGTGTTGACATCTGTCCTGGACTCTTGTGTTTGACCATTGGAACCACCAGCAGTCAGTCAACTCCATTTGGTCCAAATCTACCGAACCATACAAGGGTGGGAGCATGCTAAAAAACTGTTAAGACTTAAGAGTTGTCAACTTCAAGGAAATTCATTGCTCTTCATTTGTCTGCAGTAACATTACATGATAAAGGGGTCAAATTCTCATAATAAGTGTATGCCACATATAGGATAGAAATTGATACCAGTTGTTCTAACACCTTGGTTGAAGGGTAGTGTAAAATAGCTTTTATATGTTAACACATTGGCTTAGCAGGAGAAGCCAGAGAGTGGTAGTAGATGGTTGTCTCTCTGACTGGAGGCCTGTGACTAGTGGTGTGCTGCAGGGATCGGTGCTGAGTCCGTTGTTGTTTATCATCTATATTAATGATTTAGATGATAATGTGGTAAACTGGATCAGCAAACTTGCGGATGACACCAAGATTGGGAGCGTAGTGGACAGTGAGGAAGGCTCAGTTCCACTTCCTTGCAGCGTGATCTTGACCAGCTTGGAAAATGGGCTGAAAAATGGCAGATGGAGTTTAATGCAGACAAGTGTGAGGTGTTGCACTTTGGGAGGACAAACAACGGTAAGGGCTCTGAGGTGTGTGGTAGAACAAAGGGACCTTGGAATACAGAACCATAGTTCCTTGAAAGTGGCGTCACAGGTAGATAGGGTCATAAAGAGAGCTTTTGGCACTTTGGCCTTCATAAATCAGGGCATTGAGTACAGGAGTTGGGATGTTATGTTGAAGTTGTACAGGACGTTGGTGAGGCCGAATTTGGAGTATTGTGTGCAGTTCTACCTACAGTCACTTACCTACAGGAAAGATATCAATAGCTTGAAAGACTGCAGAGAAAATTTACAAGGACGTTGCCGGGACTTGAAGATCTGAGTTATAGGGAAAGGTTGAATAGGTTAGGACTTTATTCCCTGGAGCGCAGGAGAATGAGGGGAGATCTTATAGAGGTATACAAAATTATGAGGGGTATAGATAGGGTGAATGCATTCAGGTTTTTTCCCCTAAGTTTGGGTGAGACTAGAACCAGAGGACATAGGTTTAGGGTGAAAGGTGAAATAACATAAGGGGAATCTGAGGGGCAACTACTTCACTCAGAGGGTGGTGCGGGTGTGAAATCAACTGCTAGCGGAAGTGGTGGATGCAGATTCAATTGTAACATTTAAGAGAGGTTTGGATAGGTGCATGGATGGGAGGGGCTTGGGGGGATATGGTCTGGGTGCAGGTAGATGGGACTCGGCAGAAGATCAGGTCAGCATAGTTTAGATGGGCCGAAGGGCCTGTTTCTGTGCTGTAGTGCTCTTTGACTCTATAACAATAATTATTGCCAAAACAACTCACTTAAGCAATACTCTACAACATTAGATTCCAAAAAGTGATGCAGTGATTGAACTCAGAACCTGACAGTGGCCACAGTGGCTGCTAAATCAAGATAAGAGCTTATGATGTGCTGATAAGAAGTGCCTTTCTCTGAAGCCAGGACATTTTGGGGAATCCTCTACTATTCCATGTCCACCATAACAATGGTTGACCACTTGTTACCCAATCCAATAGCCTTCTTCAAAATTAACCAGGGCTATTAGCAGTGAAGGTAACTTCTTTTTACTTGTGGGATGAGCTGCCTACAGAGGCCCAACAACTGTTGGCAGCTCACCCCAATTTCAAGAGGGTCTCAGATGTCTTGGTTCTGGATGATGGATCATGCTCTCCATTGAATGTGGAGTTGAGGTCCAGGCCCAGATGTGTTGCTTCCCCCATCACTCCAGCCATGAATTTAGTCTATGCAAGCTCTAGCCTGAGTTTGTTTGTACGTGAATACTACACAGAAAAACACAGGTATTCCTTTCTCTGCTTCTCAAAGAAATACAGATGAAGAGGTCTTCTTTTCAAAACCACAAAAACACACAGAAATAAGGATGTGCAAATACACATAAAACACAGATGATAACAGATGAAGAATTGTAAACCAGGAATAGTCTGAGGAAGGAACAACTTTTCTGAGAAGGTAGTGAATTTCCTTAAAAAGTAAACCTTCAAGCCCTAAGATAATCCTTTTCATTTCTAATAGTAAACTCTGCCTCCCCTGTGCAAAGGGTCATGTTGTCCTTGGGAGGACATAAGCAAATAACTAAAAACAGCAGGTCACAAGCAAAGAGGGAGTCTAAGTGGTAAAAGCGTTGCAGTGACTTCAAAAGGAAAGCCAACAAAAAAAAATCTACCAAGCAGTTCTTCAGGTCCTTCGGAGAGAAGAATAAAATTTTGGTAGTACCTCAGAAACCAATAGCCTTTATCACCAAGGAAAACATCAAAATGTAGAAGTGTTGCCACCTGGACATTTCTCTGCTAAGATAAGTACAATGCTAAATTGTAAAGATGTCATCATTGCTGGGAATAAAAACATTAGAACTCCCTTCCCAACAGCACCGTGGTGGTGCCTTCATAATACAGACACTGGGATTTAAGCAGATGTCTCACCACCATCTTTTCAAGGTGAAATTGGTTTATTATTATTGTCACATGTGCGAAGATACAGTGAAAAGCTTTTGTACGCGTGCCATCCAGACAGATCATTCCAGACGTATTTACATTGAGCTGGTTAAAAAGAAAACAGAATGTTTTCGAGAAGGGCTAAAACAAGGTACATTGGGAGTTCAAGAGTTCATCTTTTAGGGTATAAGAGATCCGTTTGAGAGTCTATTACAGTGGGAAAAAAGCTGTCCTTGAGCCTGGTGGTTGATTCTCTCAAGCTTTTGTATCTTCTGCCTGACGGGAGACGGGGAAAGAGAGAATGGCCAGGCTGGTACAGGTTCTTGATTACGTTGGCTACCTTCCCGAGGCAGCGGGAAGTGTAGACAGAGTCAATGGAAGGGAGGTTGCTTTGTGTGATGGACTGGGCTGCGTTCACAACTCTTGTGGTTTTGGGTAGAACAGTTGCATACCAAGCTGTGATGCATCCAGATAGGATGCTTTCTATGCTGCATCTATAAAAATCGGTAAAAGTCATCGGGGACATGCTGATTTTCCTTAACCTTCTGAGGAAGTGGAGTCGTTGGTGTGCTTTTTTGGCTGTAGCAACCATGTGGCTGGCTCAGGACAAATTGTTGGAAAATAGGGATGGGCAATAAATGTTTGCCTTGCCAGTGATGCCCACATCCTCCAAGTAAAGAACAAAAACAAATTGAAACGCAACTAATCCTGATGTGAATGAATGAACTACGATTCTTCCACACAAACAGGTAGTGTGTTGGCCAGGGCAAAGTTGGTGACTAAAGCAGAGGAGCACAATCTCTGGAACTAAGTCAAGGTAACATTAGAAAGGTTCATGGACTCTTTTATATTTGCTCCCAAATGTACCACTTTTTAACAAATTGGCCACATATGGCAATTCCATTGGGAATACTTACAAATGCATAATACTTCTTTTTATGCTAAAGTTTTTTGAAATGAGATTTATTAGACAGTCAAAAAGTATACTCAGGCAATACATAAGATCATATTCCCAAATGATTTACTTTCAACTCAGTTTAATTCAGATAACATTTTTTCCCAATCTACAGAATGAAGCCATCATGACTTGTGATAAATTAGATCACTGCATCTCGTTCCGTATAATGTAGAGCTAAGACTCAACAGAAAATGCAAGTTTGCAGAAATTGTGGATCCCACTATTTCAGCCCTCAACAGCAGGGTGTCAGATCATCCAAGCTGCTCCCACTTGTGAGCTCTCTGACGATCTCAGCTCCTTCTGGGTGTTCTGAACTCCTTCTCAACTGCTTCCTGGGTTCCTGATCTCCCTCTCAACCAATCCCAGAGTCTTCGACCTCCCTTTCAACAACTCACAAGCTTCGCTACCCAATCTTAAAGCCCAAACTAACCACCTTCTGCTGCAAATCCCCAAAACCAAACCAAGCTCTGGGTTGGAGCAACAAACAAGAGCACAGGGTAGTCATCAACTGTTAATCGTTAGTTATTACTAAATGGTCAAAGGGATGTGAATTGGGGGAAAGAAGTGATAGTTACTAACTGACAACGTTCCAAAGACATGATTAAAGTGTTTTATTTTGTTTTTAATATGCACAGAAAGTGTTGGAAACACTCAGCAAGTCCAGCAGCATCTCTGGAAAGAGAAACAGATTGAAAACACTTTGTATAACTGGGAGAGAAAGGTAAAAAAAAAGGTAATTTTAAGCAAAAGGTAGTGAGAGAGGTGGATAGAACAAAGAGATTATCTGTTATAGAGCAGGGTCAGGTCAAATGGATTAGTGACACAGTTAGTGGGTGATTATACTTCTTTGTGTTATGTGTTCCAACAGCAAGGCTGTGGGACATACTCATCAGGATAGGCTCTACTAACAGACAACTAAGCCAATATCACAGATGGCTAACCTGCACCAGAAATGGCCATCATTAGCTAACAGACAGCAAAAGTAAGTTATCTGAAGTTGGAGAATTTGATGCTGAGCATGGAAGACTGTTTTTCTCCATGGTCGCTACAGTATAAGAAGAATGTGATCATACTGGAGGGAGTGCAAAGTACATTCACCAAGATGTTGCCTGGATTGGAGGACATTAGTTATGGGGAGAGATTGGATTGGCTGGGCTAATTTTCTCTGGAGCAAAGGAGGCTGTGGGGTGATCTGACAGAGGTACGTAAGATTATGAGAGGCACAGGTAGGGTAGTTGGTGAAACTCTTTCTCCTATGGTAGGGGTATCAAAACCAAGAGGGCATAGGTTTAAGCTGAGAGGAAGGAGTTTTAAAGGGGATCTGAGGGGTAAGTATTTTTACACAGAGAGTGGTTGATATCTGGAACGTGCTGGTGGTGGAATCAGATATAATCACTACGTTTAACAGTCATTTAGACAGACACTTAAATAGGCAAGGTGTAGAAGGATATGGTCCATGAGCAAAAATGTTGGCATAAAATTGGTGAGCTAAAGCACCTGCTTCTGTGCTGTACAACTCCATGACGCTACGTGATCAAAGAGTAAAGGATCATCTGGGGAAGAGCGTTTTTAACATGATAGAATTTCACAGGGAGTTTAAGAGTGAGAAATGCAGTTAACTTAAATAAAGGCATTTAAAAAGGTGTAAAATTAGAGCTGGAAAATGTTAACTTGGAAAGTAGATTAAAAATAAGATGGCAGATAAATGGTATAGATATTTAAATGTATTTCATAATTCTCAACAAGAAGTCTAAGACAAATATTCCACAGAAGGATAATCCATCCGTGCTCTCTGAAGGTGAGGCTGTTTACAAATTCAACTTCACAGAGGCATAAAATATTAAGAAGTTTAATGAGCTAGAAATTTGGGAAAATTTTAGAAATCGGTAAAGGATGACTTGGAAAGTAACATAGTGGGAATGGATGGAACATGAGAGTAAACTAGCAGTAAGTATAGAAGTAGATGGTAAGAGTATCTTTAACACATAAGAAGGGAGCAGCTATCGTAACTGCTCAGATTGTAAGTGGTCCTATTGTTATTGAGTACCTTAGATCTAAATGGTATTGGTATTAGTTTATTATTGTCACTTGTACCGAGGTACAGTGAAAAGCTTATCTTACAAACCGATCATGCAGGTCAATTCATTACACAGTGCAGTTACATTGAGTTAGTACAGAGTGCATTGATGTAGGACAGGTAAAAACAATAACAGTACAGAGTAAAGTGTCACAGCTACAGAGAAAGTGCAGTGCAATAAGGTGCAAGGTCACAACAAGGTAGATCGTGAGGTCATAGTCCATCTCATTGTATAAGGGAACTGTTCAATAGTCTTATCACAGTGGGGTAGAAGCTGTCCTTAAGTCTGGTGGTATGTGCCCTCAGGCTCCTGTATCTTCTACCTGATAGAAGAGGAGAGAAGAGAGAAGAGAGAATGTTCTGAAGGACTCATTATTCTGGCCACATCTTCTTTCTCTTTTGCCTAACCATCCATCGCTCAGGCCTGTCTGAGTCAGATTACCAACTCACTCCTAAATTTGGACTCAGTTCTGGCATTAAGAACTGAAGTGAATCCTCTCAGCTACAGTTACCATGGGGAAGTGAGTTTTATTCAAATCAACGTCCAAGATTGAAATGATCTTTTGCTAATCCAATGTGGCACCCACTTCCCTGATTCACGTCACAGGATCAGGAATATTAATGAGTACAGGCAAGCAATCATATTGAACAGCTCTCCGTCAGAGAAAAGTAGAACGATTCCTCTTCTCCCTTGTTGGCCTTTGAGGCTTGGTGAAATTGCAGAGGTAAGATCAATTAGAAATTCTTTTCAAAAAGTGCTGGCTTTCAATTCCTTCCCAAGTCCTAAAGATTAAAAGGTTGGGTTCAGATAAGATTCACTTATTTTGGAGCCAGTGCACAACCAGGACTGCGAGATAATATTTCCCCAATGGAAAATTGATGATTCCCCTGCTACCGATGATGCAGTCATTTACCCAGAAAATCATAGCTTACATATTCCTCTTGGCTTGTAGTGTAAAATGGACCACAACGAAATCCATTGCGGACTCTGTCAATGGTAAAGGAAATCAGATGTAATAAAGGTACGCTGCCGATTTTCTGCAGGCATTTCGCAGAGGAAAATACTCTCAATTTTTGCTCGATGATTTGATCCTCATGAAGTTGCCTGAATCAGATGTCATTACAGATTCAGGCCTCACATTTGGAACTCTCCAGGGTGTAGTGGTGGTGTCACTGTTGGAGGCAGTCTGAACAGTTTAAATGTCTGACTGCAATTCCAGAATGCAAAGGTGAGTCCTCCCTCATGTGATCCAAACTAGATAATGCAATGAAATTAACATTTTCCATTGGCATGTAATGGGATCACAACAAATCACATGTTACATTTTGACATTGCCCATGGAAGAGAAGACCCAAGCACTGTGTAAACCTGTTCTAAAGGCCCAGATAAAGGAAGATAGGATTATGTGGAGTACGCACAAAAGCAGAGGCCATTCTGCCTGACGAGCTGTATTGTGTTCATGCTTCACTCAACCTTCCTCTGATTCTTCCTCATCTAATGCCGTCAGCATAACATTCATCCTTCATCCTCACAAATGCCCCTTGATGCATTTTATGCATCTCACCTCTGCTACTCCTTGTGGTAGTCCCTCTAGGAACAAATGTTCCCCCTGAGAACCCGTTGAATTTCTTGGTGATCCCATTGGATTGATGGCTTCCAGGAGAAAACTCCTACAGGGAAGACCAAACCTAGAGATCATCTTTATCTATCTTTCGTAACCTTTCATAACTTTTCAGACCTCAAAGTGATCACTCCCTAGTCTTCTCTCTCATTATTTCCCAACAGTTATAACCTCGCATTTCTCACACCACCTTTGTAAACCTTTTCTGAACCCTCAAAATATTGATCCACATTCCTTTCATAATATATAAAAACTGTTGTATAAAAGTCTACTTTCTGGGTATTTTGGCAAGAGGTTACCAAAGTGGAGTGATTTAAACATTGATATGTTCATCTAATAAAGTTAAGCCTGATAACCATTCAAGAATTGTTTTTCAAATATTCACCTATTAATGTCTGTATTTTCATGTATGCTTACATTCTACTTAACTTCACATGAAACAATGAAATTGTAAGACGTTATGTGGTGAATTATTAATGGAATAAATTGGGTTTTGAATCTTGAATTAATTTATCTCCCATTTCTGACCTAAAGCAGCAGTTCTTAAACAAAGGGTCAAAACCCAAGATGATTCCCAAGCAGTTTATTGGTGGGTGGCATATTTGGGAGTGGGCTCATCCTGTGGATACTGTTCACCTCATCTTTATTTCACCACATCTGCACCAAAGGATCCTCTCTGTATCCACCACATGTTCATAGGGCGTTGGGTAGCTGCACCCTGTCGATGCTGCCTGGCACAGGATGGGCAGCTGGAGCTTCCTGAGGTTTTTTCTTCAGGAAAGCTTGGAGAGGTGGGGTGGAGGAGAAGTCTGTGCTTAGACCACAGGACTGGGATTGCACTGCTGCTGGGACAGGGGAAGTGGGAGTGACCAGCAGTTGGAGCACAGCCTCACACCCTGGGAGCGACCAACTGACTGGTGGCCTGAGACTTGGGGGAGCACGAAGTGTGGCAAAGGGAGGAGAAGGAGAGCAGTGTGAAGGGGGAGTGTGAGAGCAAAGGATGGAGGGTAGTGCTGAAGAGAGAGCAAAGGGGACGAGGGACTAGGGAGGGAAGGTGTTGGAGGGAAGGGGACTTATAGAGAGGAGTCTGTGGAGGGAGAGGTAAGGAAGGGGCTGTGAGCAGAAGCATGGGTTTGTATGCCCATCTGTGTGTTTGTGGTCAGTATGCTTCAGTGTGTAGGATGACACACACTGCCAGCCTGATCCCAGAGTTTTCATGGTCTAAAATTTGTTTTTCCACATTTTTATTTTCGTAGTCTGGGTTTACCTCATTGTCTGCAGGTTTTCATTCAGACTGAGTTCTCACATACTAAACTGAATCCCAAATGCAATTAACTCTGACCGTCGTAAGTGCTGAAAGCAGCTAAACTGTCGACTAATCAATGAGATTATTAGTGCAATTATTGGTAATGACGTCACTGAAATTTTGAGAGGTGACCAGTAGTCATAGCAGACCACAGTAAGGTTAGAGTTAGGGGAGGGGGCAAAAGAGAGGATCTGAGGAAGAATGTTTTCACACAGGAGTAGTTGGAATCTGGAACCAAGTTTAGAATTATAAATGCACTTTATGGTTTCTGATTGGATGGTGGAGATGGAGCCTCTCACAACATTTAGGAAATATCTAGATGAGCTCTTGAATTTGCCAAGGCATAGAAGGCTAGAGATCAAGTGCTGGTAAATAGGATTAGTGTGGATGGGTACTTGATGGTCAGCATGGCCATGGTGGGCCGAAGAGCCTGTTCTTGTGCTGTAAGAATCTATGACTCCTCAATTCTAGTACCAGGAATCCCTGTCATCTTTAAAGACACAATGGGTCTTGAGAAGGCAGGGAGAACTCTTTGAGGTCCTGATGTGGAACAATTAAAGAGACCGTGATTTAAGTCCTTGTAGGGAAAGATAAATGAATTTTTAATCCAAAGGGAAGTGCTTTCCTAAAATTGCTGCTAAAATTGAAGTTCCTAAAAGTGGGGAGTGACTTATACACCAGATTTTACAGTGTGTGGAGTCTGTTGATCACAGTTAATGAATGACTTGCTAGTCATAGCCATGATAGTAACAGCTTTCCAACACTTTTCACCTCTGTATTTATTTTCTATCTTCCATTGAAATATATGTGAATACGTGTGATGTAACTTATGATGCATTTGATCACTTCTGTATCATTGTACGTGTGGGCACAGTGCAAGAAGATGCCGGAGTAAACTTTTAGAGCTCTTTGTGGTTCCACATATTAATCTGCATACTCTGCAAGCTGCTATCGAAGATCTCACAAAGTATGTATCTTAAAAAGATGTTGCTTTAAGGGGAAAAAAATTAATGTAACTTTCTCCCAAATCCATACAATAGAAAAATGGTTAAAAATCTCCAAATATGACCATACCCATTAAATATCTGAAGATATATTGGCTATTAAAACGCCAGTAATCCATTCATGCTTGTGATTGGTGGAGTAAAGGAATCTCAATTAATAATGCCCCCCCGCCCCCCCCCCCCCCCCATCCGGCCCCGGACCCACACCCCAACACACACTCAGTAGCTTGGATCTGTGTGTACTGCGAGGCTCCAAAAGAGACAAGATGTATATCTACGAACATCTCTCAACATCCAGGAACCTTGACAGGTCCAATGTCCACTGGCCATTGTGTCAAAGTACATAACCTTTTGTGAATATGTGTCACAACTTGTTTCAGCTAAATGCCTGGAAACCATAACGCGCATTTACAATTATAAACTTGTATACAAATGGTTACTTAAATTAATGTATGCTCGCAAAATATCCTTCTGAACACATGGATATAAATATAGACCTAAATAATAGGGAAATGTAGTGAGTTTTCTGCTTGGCACCGCTTAAGCAGATTAAAATACCAGCCGTGCTCAATACATGGAAATATTTACAGTTCTGCAGCTACAGTACAATGTGTGTTGACAAGTGCATGTCCTGGGAAACACGCTTTGGTTCTAATACACTCTCACTGCCTTTGATCAATGCATCCAGCAAAACACTGTCAAATTTTGACAATAAGGTTTTGCAATTAATTAAAGCTGCAGTGTTGTGATTTGCAACTGCACTGCCATTGCTTCCAATGTAGTTGAGGTGAAGAACTGCGCCACCCCACCGACATCACCAACCCCACCCCCACTGGTACACTGCGAGAATCTCCAAACCTCAATCTGCTACCTCCGGGTTTTGCTGCGCACTGTTGCTGCCACCTTCGCCTGACACCAAGTGTAGTTTGCCTGTTTGCTGAGCGTGTCGCTTCTCAAGGTGGCGGAGGAGGAGAAAATATGGTAGAGCTGATGTGGAGGCTGATTCCCTCTCAAGTCAGGCAACTGCACAAATCCCTGGCGACATTTCATTTCCCCAGCCGGCTTCTCTTTTCTCCTCACCTGTTTTCCCCACTCTAAGCCGTCCCATAGTCTTCTTCAGGCCAGTTACTATCCTCCAATAATTACAGTACCTCTGGACAACAATTTCCTTTTTTAAAGGTCTTTTTGTATTAGTTATTATAGTTTTTGTAGACACGAGATTCTGCAGATGCTGGAATCTGGAGCAACACACAAAATACTGGAGGAACTCAGCAGGTCAGGCAGCATCTGTAGAGGGAAATAAACGTTATTTCTCTCCATCGATGCTGCATTGTGTGTGTGTGTGTGTTATAGTTTTTGTAACTGTTTCAGTTGTAAAAGGGAGCTGCTTAAGTGCGCTCTCTTTATTTTACCATTTAATATTAAACGATATCCTCTGGATTAACACTGTCAAACGTAACGTAACTCAAAGTATAGAAACAGATATATTTCAAACACAGCCAGGATAACCGGACGGGATGCGGTCTTTTTTAGATCCCCAGCCACCTATTTTAACCTCATTCTAAATACTTACACATGGCTCTGCTAAACAGGGACTTCACAGATTGCGAAGGGTATTTTTGACTTTGAGCTGCAACCACATCGGTCTTGTGGGAGGCTCTTTGCAAGAGAGGGGGTTAGACAGGGTCATGGAAAAACCAAAAACAAAAGCCCGAAGATCTCGCTAAATTAAATATGCCCTGTAAATAATGTCACTTTGAAGCATTTGATCTGGATTACCAGCGGTTCTAATGTTTGGGGGTGGAAACTGTTGTTTTTGCACATAGAAATTACAACTATTCCTTTGTGTGTGTGCATCTATATATGTGTAATATATACAAACTTGTATCCCTGTATTTGACCGTGCGTGTTTTAATGCGTACGTGTGCGTGGAGATATAAATAAAAAATACCAGGGAGCTCCTTCTGGAAGTCCACTGTCCCTTAATGTTGTACACTGATTGGGTTGCTCGGAAACCTCCTACAAAGGGGCCCCTCTGTAATTCGATGCATACTGGTTAGGCTTAGGGTATATTGTCCTCTGTTGTTTATGAAGCCTCCACCCACTTGGCCCACCCTACATTAACCGGATCATGTGACTCCGGTAAGTCGTTTGCAAGTACAACAGTCTTCTGTGCGCCCCCATTCATTTCCTGCAGAGAGCAGCTGAGAGAGAAGAGACTGTTTTAGGGAAGGAAATATTTCTCCTCTACAGCCTTTTACCAGGTCAGCGCTTTATTATATTTTCTTCCCATGCTTTGTGTTGGACTGGTTCACCTCAGAAGGCAGTGATGGTGAGAACACGCTAGGTAGAATTCGACTTGTGTCTTTGCTTGTTTTCTTAACAGTTCTTGCAGAGGGCGATCAGAAATCTCAGTGGCTTGAATGCATTTTTTTTCCTCCTGCTGAGCCGAATTCAGGAACCAGGAGGGGTTACAGCTGAGGGATTGCTAGTAAAAGAGAGGCGAGCTAACATTACAGCCACATCCCGTAATCAGTAGCAATGATGTGCGTCTGTCAATAGACAGCGGTGCGTGGATCGAAAGCAGAGCAGGAGATTGAGGGAGGTGCTGTCTTGGATTTTGGGGAGGTGGGGGGGACTTGCCTGGAGTTGACAGTAGACACTTTCAGAGACTGGTGGACAGAGGGTAGCTTGTTCAGTCAGAGGAATCACCATTCCACAGCCGATGAATGCTGAAACCAAATTAGGAGTGTTGTACTCCAGTGGCAACAAACTGTGTTAAAGCAAGTGGCCACGTGAGCACCGTCAGAAACTCTGTAGCTTTCTTATTTACAGTTATAATTTTGCCTTGCATAATATCACCCTTTGCTCATGCATGACTCTGTAGCTGGGTTTTTAAAGCAACACTGTGCAAACCTTGACCTTCTCACCTTCTGACCGCTGCCTTGTTAATGTCTAGTTGGCTGCAGCAAAGATATACATAAGGGGGAGTGACCATATACGTACACATATCATCACATACTCCTCTAACTCAATGCACAAGGCAGAGGTTTAATGAAAATGAAAACGCATACTTCTCTTATCAATTACCTTTTATTTCAATATTTTACGTGGATATGTGCAGTTTTGTCAGTAGAAGAATGCAAAAAAATATGCATGCTTTTCAACTGTTATCCAAGAAGGCAGCATTAATTTTCTGTTAGTGAGGATTAGGTGCTGTAGAATGGTTGTCGATCTGCTTTGCAGGGAGGCAGCAGGAAGTGTATAAGGAGAGGTGTGTGTTTGTGTACATGACTGCTTGCCCACTGATTATAATAACCCACTGCTTGTAGACTTGTACAATTTAGTCTTAAAATCTATGACAGAGTTCCACACGTTATCAGCTGTCTAAACTTTTGTGTGCTGACTGTGGTCTAGTGTGTTTTTTAAAAAAGATTTAAAAGTAAAGCAGCCTTAGCTGTTCTATTCCTCTCTCCTACCATTGCTGACCAAAAGCAGTTCTAGTTGGAGTCTAAATTTTAGAAAATTGAAATTGTGAGACAGCTCTTTGGTCCTACCTACTGGAGTGAAAAATTGTCCAAATTAAAACCTACTGTATGCAATAGTTTGTTTTTTGCTATGGTAATCTTGCTTTGTTTGTGGATTTTGAAACAAGTTTGGTCAGAAAACTTAACAGTTGCTTTACAGATGTAAATTGCCATCTTGGGGGAGGGGAAGGGAAATGTCAGGTCAAATGTCAAACACACCCAGAGTTGACTAGTTAAGTTGAACTGGGGTTGGGTTTGGAACCCATGTGAAATAACAGACTCCTTTGTTCCATGAGGAATCCAGAGCAAAGCCAGGAAGCTGCAGTGCTGGAGTGTTAGATTTCCAGATAGGAGTTACGAATTTGACTCAATCTTGACTGATTTTCCGCAATTAGTAATTCCCTTGATAAGCTTTCCTTCCTTGGCTGCAGCTTCTGCAGAGTGAAGGCTAACTAGAAAGGGAATAACCAGCTTGCATTTACTCTGAAATAACATCTAACGAGGAAATTGCTGAAGAAACGCATGCAATTTTACCCTCATTTTGATGGGCAGGCAGAAGTTTTGTTTCTGGCAGGAGAGTATGTTACAGAGTTCTCTATTTGGATGCAAATGTCAACATGACTTAGAGTGAGTGAGTTCCCTCAACTCATTTTAAGGAGGTGGCAAAGCTCATGGGTTGGGTCAGAGTTGGTACACCACTAAACAGGGCCAGTTTGGGTGTAGTCAGTCTTAATGATCTAAAGGGATGCAGCACAGAAGCTGGGTGCAGCCAATGCAAGGGCTTGGTGGGGAAGGACTACAGTTTAGGGTTCTTCTGCCACTGGAGAGGGAGGGGCGGGGTCAGGTGAGGAAGCCCCTTAATTGTAAATATGGGATTGGGGTAGCACCCCAAGGAGCCATGTGAGTGGCATCAGTGCTGTGGTTTTTTTTAATATAAAAAAAGTAACACTAATGATTGATCCGTACACGAATATAAAGGTTTGCACTGTTTTATTGTATATAGTTTGTTTTTTTTATGATGTATAAAGTTTATTTTGGAATAAAAAAAACTCATTTCTGCCACCCAAGTTCTTTCAGCAGAGCTCTTGGTTGCAAGTTATTTTAATTCTCTGCCCCCTTCCCACACCAATGTGTCTGTCCTCAGCCTCATCCTGGAAGTAGAGGAGGCAAATCGCACCTCATATTCCACCTGGGTCGTTTACAATCCAACGGCACGAACACTGAACTTTCCATCTTCCAGTAAACTGCACTCCCCCCCCCCCCCCCCGTCCTTTTACCCTTTCCTCATGACCTACCCAGTTCTTCCTACGGCTCCTCATCACCCTATCTTCTTCCCCTCCTCCATCTGCCCACCCCCCACTACTCCCATCTGCTCTCTCCCTTGTTTCCATGCCCCACCTTCCTCTCTCATCAGATTCCATTATCTTCAGCCCTTTGTCGCTTCCACCTACCACCTCCAAAATCCTGTTGCTATTTCCACTCTCCCCTCTGCCTATCACACCCCTCACGCCCCATCACTCAGATCCACCTATCACCTGCCGGCTCTTGCTCCACCCCTTCCCCTCACCTCTTTTTACCAGCCATCTCCGCTCTATCTTTCAGTCCGGGTAAAGGGTCCTGACCTGAAATGTCGACTGTCCCATTTCCCTCCACAGATGCTGCCTAACACGCTCAGTTCCTCTGACTTTTTGTGTGTTGCTTCAGATTCCAGCATCTGCAGTCTCTTGTGTCTCCAAGTTCTTTCTCTGTTGTAGATATTTGTAAGGCCCCAATTTTTTTATTATTATTGCCAAGCCAAGTCCATCACCTGAGCATATTGGTATTGGTTTATTATTGTCACCTGTACCGAGGTACAGTGAAAAACTTGTCTTGCATACCAATCGTACAGGTCAATTCATTACACAGTGCAGTTACATTGAGGTAGTACAGAATAACAGTACAGAATAAAGTGTCACAGCTACAGAGAAAGTGCAGTGCAATAAGGTGCAAGGTCACAACAAGGTAGATCATGAGGTCATAGTCCATCTCATTGTATAAGGGAACCGTTCAATAGTCTTATCACAGTGGGGTAGAAGCTATCCTTAAGTCTGGTGGTACGTGCCTTCAGGCTCTTGTATCTTCTACCCGACGGAAGAGGAGAGAAGAGAGAATGTCCTGGGTGGGTGGGGTCTTTGATTATGCTGGCTGCTTCACCAAGACAATGAGAGGTAAAGACAGAGTCCAAGGAGGGGAGGCTGGTGTCCTTGATGCGCTGGGCTGTGTCCACAACTCTCTGCAGTTTCTTGAGGTCCTGGGCAGAGCAGTTGCCATACCAAGCCGTGATACATCCAGATAGGATGCTTCCTATGGTGCATCGGTACAAGTTGGTGAGTGTCAAAGGGAACAATCCAAATTTCTTTAGCCTCCTGAGGAAGTAGAGGCACGGGTGAGCTTTCTTGGCCGTGGCGTATCTTGTCTCACACAGGAGCTTTGTTTATTAACTCATAACCAAGGTGAGAAGTTGTGTTTTCCTAATGGAAGGTACACTTTTTACTTGGTGAAATGGCCTATGTGAGCCATTATACCTTGTGCCTACTTGGATACATACCTAGTATTTAATCAACTGGACAAATGATAGTTTTTGGTCATTTATTGCACTTTTTCCGGCAATTACTATGTTCATAGACTAGGTCCACTATTGATCAACATACAGTTCAACAATTCAACTGGATTGAGTTGATTGGTATTAATCCCAACTCTTCCGCCCCCATCCAAGAGACCCAAGAAAGCACATCACATCTGCCCTTTGTATTCCATCCAGTACCCCACCAAGAACTGGCATAAGCTTCGACCCAATTAAGAGGACCATGTACTGTGCTTTAACAGAAATTATCCTTGAGATGTAAGCTTTTAATTAAAATTATAACCTTTACCTCATCACTGAACCAAAATCTCTCTCGTGTCCAAAAATAATATGCAATTAGAAATGTTGTCCTAGTAATTAGGTTGTGCAGTCCTTCCTTTTTCAGAGCTGTGTGAATGAAAATTGAATTTTTTTCCAGAGTGGGATATGATTGCCATGGTTTTCAGGTCAGTCATGACACTGGGAATTGGACCGTGATCTGGTCATTCACAGATTATGCTTGCATAGATGGTGTGTTTTCTGTTTCAAGTTATGTGCATTAATGCTCTGTCCATAGAGGATGTTGCAAATGTTACTTTAAAGGAGAGGGGGGTAGAGAAATGATAGAGGATTTTGAAATAAATTGATGTTCATCAAATTCTTCAAAGGCTGGCTGAGCTCAAGTGGAAAAAGTCTCTGTATCCATATGGGATACTAAACTGGTGATTGGTTTATTATTGTCGCATGTACTGAGATACAGTGAAAAACATTGCTTTCAATGCCATCTACGTAATTTCAAAACATAAGTACATCGAGGTAGTACAAAGGGAAAAGCAGTAACAGAATGTAGTGTTACAGTTACTGACAAAGTGCAGGGTAGGTAGACAATAAGGTGCAAGGCCATGATGAGGTGAGGGAATATTGGGAATACAGGCACAATCCTTCAATTCTCTTTGGAATCCATGGAATTGGAAGGACAGTGGTAGTGAGTACACAGAATTGACTGAGGTAAAGAAAGCTGAGACGAGCAGTGAACGGTTGTCTTACATCCTGGATAGATGTACAGAGTGGCATTCCCCAGGGATCAGTGTTACACCACTGATCCTTTTGATATGAATTAAAGGACTGGAATTGAGTAGGTGGAGAACAGTTTCAAAACTTGCAGCTGGCACAGAACCTGTAGCTGCTTCATTCCTGGCCAAACTCGATAGTGGGATGGAAGAATTCCTGATTTATTGAGAGACCAGGAATGCCCAGAGGCAGTCCCAGAACAAAGCAGAGGTGCCAAGGATTGTTTGCAGCCAATGCAGGCAGGAAGAAGAACATCACTGGACTCAGCAGCAGTAATCTCCCAGTGAGATCTCTTGGGGCTGCTTTTACAATGTAAAGTATGCTTCAGCAATTTTGTTTGCTGTCCTGAGGAGCTAAACTCGAACGCAGTTGTGTACACACCAGACTAGGCTGTTGACTGCCCTGAGGAATTTCCTTTCTATCCCTAGTTTTCTTCCTTCCTCTCCTGCAGGTACCTACCTACCTATACTGGGAGTTCTACACGTGCACCAGTCACCCACCGTTATAGAGCACAAAAACGGGCCCTTCGGCCCACCAAGTCTATGCTGGTCATCACCACCCACTAACACTAATCCTACAATAATCCCATTTTTTATTCTTCTGCATTCTCATCAACTCATCCTCCCTTCTTTCCCCCAACTGAACCACTCACCCATACACTTGGGACAATTTATAGTGGCCACTGACCCAAGTGTCTTTGGGAAGTGGGAGGAGATGGAGCACCAGGAGGAAACCCACATGATCACAGGGAGAACGTGCAAACTCCACGCAGACAGCACCGGAGGTCAGGATTGAACCTGGGTCTCTGGCGATGTGAGGGAGTGACACTTCTAACTGTGCCACTGAGCTGCTCAACTATAAATCATTTCTTCGTCCAGGACTCCAAACAGCAATGAAGGACCTTTAGTGTAACCTGCCAGTTTAATAGTTGATGAGATTGCACCTTGTGTTCTGGTTCTTTCTGATGAACTCAGTGGAGGGGAGTGTTCAGCAAGATGTCTATCTGGAACACCACATGATCCGATGGGTTTACCATCCATCTGTTTAGGTTAAAATAACCCTCTAAGTGTCAGCAATGAGGATATTGGTATTGGTTTATTATTGTCACATGTATAGAGATGTAGTGAAAAGCTTTTTTTGCATGCCATCCAGGCAGATCATTCTATACATAAGTACATCGAGGTAGTACAAAAGGGGGAAAAAATGCAGAATATAGTGTTACAGTTACAGAAAAAGTGCAGTACAGGTGGACAAATAAAGTGTAAGGGCCACGACAAGGTAGATAGGGAGATCAAGAATTCATCTTTAGTGTATGAGAGGTCCATTCAAGAGTCTTATAACAGCGGGATAGAAGCTGTCCTTGAGTTTGGTGCTACTTACTTTCAAGTTTTTGTATCTTCTGCCTGGTGGGAGGGGTCTTTGATTATGTTGGCTTTCCAAGGCAACGGGAAGTGTAGACAGAGTCAATGAGGCTGGTTTGCATGGTGAACTGGACTGCGTTCACAACTGTCCGCAATTTCCTCCGGTCTTGGGCAGAGCAGTTGCTGTACCAAGCTGTGATGATAGGATAGGATGCATTCTATGGTGCATCTGTTTTTAAAAAAAATTAGTGAGAATCTCAGGGACATGCCATATTTCCTTAGCCTTCTGAGGAAGAAGAGGAATTGGTCATAGTATCCATCATATCCTCTTCTTGCTGGAGATCTTCAACAAGCAATTTCTAAGTGGTGTTTGGGAATGGGGGTGAGGTGGTGAACCACAAGTGTCGAGATCAGGGGCTGGAACCTAGATTATTTATTAGTCCAAGGATCCAAAGAACAATTGTAAAACCACTCTAAACTCACCCAGGTCTGCTAAACTAATGCAGAGGAGCAATTCCGTCCAGCTCTTTCTGTTTGCATGTTGTGTAGCATCGTACCAAGTGTTCCAATTTCCATCCAAGACATCAGAGGCAGCTTCAGCAGATGGCTGCATAAAGTGACAATGAACCAGCCAGCCAAAGTGATCAATTCCCTGTTAATCAAGCTTGGTGACCACACTGTTGTAAGTGATTGTGACTGATTATTTTACACACAGTTTATACTATTTATTCTCTACTACTGTAATTTTTTGGATAAAGACTCTGCTTCAACTGGGAGAAGTTGACATAGTTAGTTTCTCTGCTCTTTTAAACTATTTTTTGAGTAAATTGAGTTTGTTTGCTGCACAATTGATTCTTCAGTGTGAGTCACACACCTCTCCTCCTCCAGTGTTGACAGTAAATACCCTGTTAATAGATAATTGCAAAGCTACTTAATTTTAGGACTGGCAGAACTGTCCAAAAGATGAATATGTTTGTTCAGAAGTATTTGCATTGCTCTTGACTGTAACATGGGTGAATCTATAATTTTTCTGTTACATTGGAAAAGAAAGAGTCAAATCCATGGAACTCAGAATGATGAATCAGTCTGCAAAGAGTGATTATGTAAGTGAAAAAGTTAGGTAACCTGATGACCAGGTGGGAGAGAATAAGCCATTTGGGTTACAAAGTGAAGCAACACACAAAGGTGCTGCAGGAACTCAGTGGGTCAGGAGGGAAATGGACGGTGAATGTTTCGGATGAGACCCTTTATCTGGACTGGAAGGCTTTAAAAGATGGCTGTAGATAGTGACAATGAACCAGCCAGTCAAAGTGAGCAATTCCCTGTCAATCAAGCTGACCCAAAACGTCAACTGTCCATTTCCCTCCACAGATGCTGCCTGACCCGTTGAGTTCCTCCAGCAGATTGTGTGTTGCTCCAGATTTCCAGCATCTGCAGTCTCTTGTGTCTCCACTTGGAGTAACAAGGTGATTGGCCAAGGTTTGGAGGTGTGTAAGAGGGGATTTGGGGACACCTATACTGAGTGCAGATTCTTCTTGATCACAGGAGATTTGTTAGGATCAAGTATGATTTGCTCCCAGTCCAATTCTGTTGGTCCTTGGGTGACTGATGTCCGATGTGGTGAGTGTAGAATGATTTGTGGAGCAGGTGTTCCAAAAAAACGAGCATCATGGAAGCATAGCAATTCACAACACAGACTTTGTGCCTAAGCCTAAAATGTATTACATTTATTTAATGAATACGTATCATCGGCACTTTCTCATTTGCTGTGTTCATTGTTACGTCACCCTAAGTTTGCGTAGGGGACAATCCTCAGCAAACTGTCACATTTTCTGTACCTGGCTCCAACTGAAAAAGGGCTAACGCACAGATTCTAGCTCCATGGAGACACAAGAGACTGCAGGCACTGGAATCTGGAGCAACAGACAATCTGCTGGAGGAACTCAGTGGGTCGAGCAGCATCTGTGCGGGGAAAGGATTTGTCGACGTTTCGGGTCAAAACCCTGCATCAGGACCAGGAATTTGTTTTTCACTTCCATTGATTCGCATTCCTTGCTCCAATGGGTATAGGAGATGCATCCTGGTCAAGTAGACCTCTCTGATAGAGGGCAGTGTGTCGGGATGTGGCAGCAGGTAGATTAGGCAGGTTGGCCAAGTACAGAGTGGATGTTCTTTGTTGGTTTGCATGTTGCTAATGGCTGCCATGTTGAAATGAGCTGAAAATGGTGTTGCTTTCAATGACCAACCTTAATGTGGAGGTGTTAAACTCATTGGCAAGAGCAGGAAAGGCGCTATGTAAAGAAAAAAGCACATACTGATTGAAGCTGAATTTTCCATCCTAAGGTAAACAATTTTTTCACCCCCCCACCCCAAAAAGTTCTTGTAACAAGTGGTGGCAAGCTATCTGTAGTTTGAGCAGCACAAGGGTGCCGTTGATGCATAGAGTGCAACTCTATAGCTCTGTGTTGTCATTGTATATTGAGCAGCTGGGTTTCGAGGGAGTCTTGCATTTTAAGAACCCTTCTTTCCTGAGTATAAAAAGAAAGGCCAGTTTTAGAGCAGAATAGGTAATGGGGTTGCAGATATGACCCTTATGTGATGGGCTGAAGGGCCTGTTTATGTGCTGTATGACTATATGAAAGTACGTGCCATTGGAATCCCATGAAAAGAGAAGTTGGGGGGGGGGTTAAACAAACTTCTGGCATTATAAGCAAATGTGTCAATAAATAACTCGGGACAACCAGCAGTTTTTCTTTCCAGAACATTGAGCAAAGTGAGAAACAACAATTTATTGTCAATTTTAGAGCATTTCATGATGTCAGAGTGGGATATTCAAAATCCATATGTTTGTAGGAGAACCATGGGAAGGGTTTACTACTTTCTATTATCAAAAAAAGAAGTATAATGAAAGCTTTGACCCAGAGCAAGAACATTTTCACCATTGTCAAATTGGAAATTTGTGAAGGAAACAGATTTAGTAGGTTCATTCTCACCTTCTTGCACCTCATTTCCCATTGCAGAGGGACGAGCTATTGGTAAGAGAGCTTTTCAGTCTGAAAGTTACTGAAATGGAACCCAGTACTCTGATTGGTTGGAATGTATATAATGTCCTAATAACGGTGGTAAATGGTCTTAGCAGTGGGTGGGTCAAGGAGTGATGTGATTGTGGGCTTGCTGTTGCAAATTTCACCTGAGATCCCATGCCAAAATTGTGCTGCTCAGGTCAGGGGGTTTGATGGAAGATTGGTACTTGAGGGGTCAGGACTTGGAGTCAAGTGGGTGAGCGAGTTTGTGGTGGGTTGGGAGAAGGTTGCTCTCAGTTAAGTAGCTATAAGTGATGGGATTGTGGAGATCAGTTGGCTGGTGAAAGGGTTAGTGGGCGGTCTGGAGATCAGGGTCTTTATTGTGGGATTATTTCCCAGTCAAATTGTGTTGCTCCAGAAATTCTCCTGGGCTCTTCCAATCACAACTGATCATAGGGACAGTGGGACTTGTTTGACGGGAGGTGTGGGAGGTTTAGAGGGTCAACTAGGTCGTGTGTGAAGAGGTTGCTGGACTCTTTGGTGTGGTTGGAAAGGAAGGATCAGAGATAAGTATGGGATTTATCTTAGTTAGGTCCCAATCCATTACTGAGGAGTGAAGATCTAGTGACCCAACAATGGTCGCTCCTAGGGAATGACAATATTAGGGTGCACAACGTGTAAGTGATCCAAGGGCAAGTTTTGACTCGGACAGCTCAGCCAAATTTCTGGAGTGACATAACTTGACTGGGATATAGTCACAATCGCATTCCATGTTTTTCGGGGGGGGGGGGGGTGGGGTGTGTGTGTGTGTGTGTGTGTGTGTGTGTGTGTGGGGTGCTGAAAGAAACGACACTGCCTGTTTGCAATTCCAGGATCTGAGAGTTAAATAGATTGATATTCAAACTTTTCGTATTGCAGAGTGTTGCAGCATGGAGCCAGGCCCTTCCACCCACTGGGTTTCTGCTGGTGACCATGGCATGGTAGTGTAGTGGTTAGCATAACGCTTTACAGCATCAGCGACCCAGGTTCAATTCCCGCCGCTGTCTGCAAGGATTTTGTACGTTCTCCCGGTGTCTGCGTGGGTTTCCTCCGGGTGCTCCAGTTTCCTCCCACATTCCAAAGACGTACGGGTTAGGAAGTTGTGGGCATGCTACGTTGGCACCGGAAGCGTGGCGACACTTATGGGCTGTCCCCAGAACATTCTACGCAACCACCCATTGACACTAATCATACTTTAATCCCATTTTTTTTATTATTCCCACTTTCTCATCAACTCCCCCCAGATTCCACCACTCGTCTACACACGAGGGGTAATTTACACTGGCCAATTAACCTACCAACCCGCACTTCTTTGGGAATAGCACCTGGAAGAAAACCACGCGGTCACAGGGAAAACGTGCAAGCTTGACATAGACAGCACCGGAGGGCAGGATTGAACTCGGGTCTCTGGCGATGCGAGACAGCAAGTCTCCCAGCTGTGCCGCCCATCATGTGGAGTGTGATGACTCCTTGCTTTTGATCTTTTTATTTGGAAGGTGCAGAGGCAACCTCTTGGCTTTGCGTTGTGTCTTCAACGTGTTAAAATGTTCCAAGGACACTAAGTGATGCTAGTCCAAAGGAGGGGACAGCTGGACAGTGACTAAAATACCTTGGTCAAAGAGGTAGGTTCAGCAGATCACCTCAGAGGAAGGCGTTGAGGTTTACAGGCAGAAATCCAGAAGCAAGGATCCAGACATAACCCTCCACAATCCTGTCTGTCTGCCGCTCTCTCTCGCTCTCTGTAATTTCCTCTTAAATAGCTCTTTGGGAAAGCTGCACTCCTCCAATTCTGACCTCTTGCCCGTCTGAGTGAAATTGCTGTACTTTTGGTGGCTGTAACGTCAGCTGTGAAGACTTTACACTCTGAATTCCTTTCCTAAACCCGTCTGCCTCGCTTTCCTCCTCTCTCTTTAACCTCTACCACTATGACCAAGCTTTTAATCCCTGCCCTAATATCTCCTTATGTGGCTCAGTGTCCGATTTTCTTTGATGCTCCTGTGACGTGCCTTGGAATGAATTTGTTACATTAAGGTGCTGTATAAATGCACGTTGCTGTTGTTAATAGTCCTGACCAGCAGTTAAAGAGTGGAAACAGAAAGAAATCTAAACCAATTGGGTGTGCAGGAAAGTTGAAGATATAAACACAAGACTTTAGTTTTCTCTTGAGGGATTTAATATTCTTTCCTCTTTCTAATTACTCCCAGTACCTGTAAACTGCTAAATGTAATAAGTTGTGATAGTCCTTATTCTGGACAGTTGAGTCTTTAGTTTTGTTTGGTCGGTGGATTTTTCCAGAGAGCAACTGAAACCTAACACTAGACACTGTGCCAGGAGGCAGCCTGGTTCTTTGATGAGGCTGTTTTCTTTCTGTTGCAGATAGCTTTTATGTGTGTTTTGCTGACCATTGTCAAGCTGTTTGCAATGCTCTCAGCAGTCTGAACTGTCACCAAAGGTTCTGCCCTTGTGGCCAAGACATGCAGTGAGATAATAAGCATTTCACTCTTGGTTTTACACACAGCAGTAAAAGGTACTGAAGTCGGTTTACTGACGACCTGGTTCTTAATCTCTGCGTTGTAAATGAGGCAAGGCTAAGAATAGGATGTATGCTTTAAGGCAAATGCAAAGTTCAAAGACAACTGCTAAATATCAATCAAAATGATTAATACTGATTAATCACGTTTAATGTCTACAGGATGTTCTGCATTATTTCACAAGTGATGTGATTGTTATCACATAATGTCCCTATGCATATTACTGCAAAGCCAATATTTCAGAACTGTTGTTGAGAATTGGACATGGTGGCCTTGTTTTAGGCAAGAAGGCATTTCTTTGCCACAATAGCAGCCTCTGCTTTTAAAATTGCATCTCGGAAGGTTTATTATCAGTGCCACTGTGTTTTGCTCGGGCATAGTGTACAAAATGCCCACAGCGTAGCGAGAGCCAATTGCATTTTGAATTTTCCTCCATCTGCCTGCAGTCCAGATTGGGACATGTGCCTCCTGCTGCAGAATCCCCACAGCAACCATTGCCGTTACCTTTCTGCTTGGGTCTCCCAATTAGTGCTAATTAATGCTGAATTATGGACAGTTTTACTCTGTAAAGTCAGGGCTGCTGGGGTAGCGTTGGAAATGCTCAAATCTAGATTACTTAGCAACGGTAACAGCTGTCACAAATGTTCACCTCATCTATCAGATTTTGATTTAGTCCAGAGTCGAAAAGTGTAAGGGGACTGAATTAACCTACTGTGCCAAAACTTGTTATTGTGGCTTTAAATCCTGTGTCTCTGTAATTGTCACTTATATCTTTATTTCATGAATAAAAATGTCAAGCATGAATCTCGGGGAATCCTACAGTGCCATGTATGGTATTCCATCTTTGTTACACCACTGTGTTCAATGAAAAATTCTACGTAGCAAAGCAGGATCCCACATATTACGTGTTTAGCAAGTGTTACAAGTGGATTACGTCAGGAGCAGTGGGATTGGATCACGAAGTAGGTAGTAAACTCGTTAAGAGGTTGCCTTAAACCAGGGGTTGCAAAGCTTTTGACAAAAGGGAGTTTTCCAAAGCAAACTCCTACGGATGTTGTCTATAGCAACTGTGTCAAAGCAAACCAAGGTGTGGCTACTGTGTAACCAGCGTTACCTGCTGAAGAAATGGCTGGTCACTCAGGGTACCTACGTGACCACCGTGCACACTACCAGGTGAGAATCTGACGCAATAGGCCATGGGCGTACTGGAGCAGTGCATCCACTGCTTGCCTGCGTGAGAGATGCCCTACCCTACTTGGTGGCATCTCAAGGTAGACACTTATCTGCTCAATGTTTGAGGGCAGAGTGAAGCTTCTGAACGTGGCGAATGAGTCCTGATTGATTACTAGGGCATGTGGTACATTGAGCTAATGAGTAAGATGGGTTTAGAAGGATATGGGACTCACTTGGATGGGCATCTTGGCCGGCATGGACCAGTTGGGCTGAAGGGCCTGTTTCCGTACTCTACGACTCTGTTTACTTCATTACAGTTGCTTCCAGAATCATAACTGCTGTTGATGTTAGAAGTGTCTATTGTGGGAATTTGAGTATTGCAGAAATAATCAAAGCATGCGATAGTTACAAAACAAATGCATGCCACGTGCAGGCGCGCGTGCACACAGATGTGCGCACACAGATACACACACGTGTATGCACACAAAGCAATATATGCATACATTCTTGCACTTTCAGCAGTACACGCATTCTCTCACACAAAGCAGTACACACGCACACTTACAAGGCAGTACACATACACTTCCATGCACAAAGTGGTACACATACTCTTACACACACATAAAGAAGTGCACAAAGACCTACACACACACACTTGCAGGCAAACAAAGCAGTGCTTCACATTCACAGGCACAGGCCATTACACACATGCACACGCATACACTTGTGCAAACACTGACTTGCACATGCTGCTTGTAGGAACACTCACGCTTGCAGGCACATACACTTACAGACGCGCACACAAAACAGTACACTTGTGCGTGTGCACTTGCAGAAATACTCATTTGCAGAAATGCTTACACAATCGCAGGTACACACACAGTTGCAGATGCGCTTGCACACTTGCAGGCACACAAAGCAGTGCCTATGCACTTGGAGGCACGCGCACTTGTGCGCACACTTGCAGACACCCACAAGCACAGTTGCAGGCATGCTCACAATTGTACACATCTTCGCAGAAACAAACACATGCAGACACACTACCACACACTTGCAGAAACATGCAAACACACTCATGCAGACATACAATACCACAAGCTTGCATACTCTCACTCAGACATGCTTGCAGACATACACACGCACACTCACATCAGTAGGTACATTATGCTGCGTCTCTGTGTCTCTCTCTCTCTCTGTCTCTGTGTGTCTCTCTCTCTCTCTCTCTCTCTCTCTCTCTCTCTCTCTCTGTGTGTGTGTCTCTCTCTCTCCCCCCTCTGTGTGTGTGTGTGTGTGTGTGTATCTCTCTCACTGTCTGTCTGTCTCTGTCTCTCTCTCTCTCTGTGTCTCTCACCAGTGAAAGCAGCAATATTGACAATAATGTTTGTTTGCGGATGAAATGACTGAAGATTGCAAGAGTACAGGAAATGAGCAGAGTCCTGACTCGCAGCCAGGGCATCTTCCCTGGGCTCCTTTAGTAAATCTTCCTCAATGCCCATTTCCTTGCCTTCTCTGACGCACTGCAGAATTCGAGACCCTGCACCCCAGTTAAGGCTGCGCCTCTGCGTTTCTGTCTTGTTTCACTAGAGTGCCTGAGGTCATTTTGCCAGCTGTTCCAGGGACTGTGTAGATGTGGTTGGCTGAAGAAGCTGCAAAAGTCAGTGTTATATCATTGCTTTGCCTGTGTGGAAGATGACATCAGGATGCATCAGTTATGTGCGCAAGCTCAGGCTCCAATCTGCCAATGTATGCTCCTGTGCACAAGATGACCTTTTAACAGTCACAGTAAATTCTTCTCATCACCAAACTGACATACAGCATTGGTGTCTCAAGTCAGGTCCTAAAATGGCCATTTTTTGAAAAACATGTTACAGTGCCCTTACCATCGCTCCTGGTGCTGCTCTCTTCTGTTCATAAGCTCCATTTCAATGCCGTTCATTCCCTGCCATTGTGAATCACATTGAAGGTACCCACCCAAATTGCCAGTCACTTCAACTCCCCCTCCCACACTATCACTGATGTGTCAGTCCTCGGCCTCCTCCACTGCCAGGAGAATTCCAAGTGCAAATGAGGAACAGCACCTCGTTTTCTGTCTTGGAACCTTGCAGCCTAATGGCATGAACATTTAATTCTCCTACTTTAAGTAATCCTCACCCCCCTTCCCCACAATCCACCCACCCACAATGCTTCTTCTCATTTTCCCTTTCCTAGCCTATCTCTCTTTTTTTCTATACTTTTTTTTCCTCCTTACCTTTTGACGCATCCCCCTGGTGGATCTGCTCTCCCCTCCTCCCCCGCACCTGCCTATCACTATCTCTTAACTGCATCTACCTATCACCACCCTGTGCCCACCCCACCTCCCCTCTTTTGTCCACCTATCACTGCTCTGCTTTTCCCTCCGATATATTGGGCTTCCCCTTTTCCTATCTTCAGTCCTGAGGAAGAGTCCTGACCCGAAACATTGACCACCTGCTTTTCTCCACGGATGCTGCCTGGCCTGCTGAGTTCCTCCAGCACCATCGTGATTTTCATCTGGATTCCAGCATCTGCAGTCCTTTGTTTCTCTCCACCAAAATCCTACCTCACTGTTCTATATCACTGCCTGTTGCTTGTTCCCACTTGGACTCCTGTTCCCACTGAATATCCTGCATTTTGATCTCCCCCTGACCCTGTCTTATCATCACAATATGGTTTTTTCCAAGTGATTAGAGAGGTACAGCATGAAAATAGGCCCTTCGGCCCACTGACCATCAACCACCCTTTTACACTTAATAATCCCACTTCTTTATTCTCTGACGATTCTCTCCACCCTCCGCCCCACCTCAATTACTATCTTCTGACCAGTGTTGCAAGAGGTGCAAGTCCCAAATGGGAGTTGGGCAGCAGTTTCAATTGGCTTCTCAACCCCAGATGTTTCCAAAGAAATAAAGTGCACAATTTACAGAGTAAAATGGATCCAGGCCATAGAAGTAATACCTGCTGTTATTTTAGGACCTGACTTGAGACACCAATACTGTATGTCAGTTTGGTGATGAGAAGACTTTTCTCACAACTCCTCAATTTGTCCATGGTTTTATGTGTAAAGGGGCAACCTTTTAAGAATTGGACTTGCGTGGCAGAACTGCCTTTGTTGGGTGACATCTTCAAATCTGTCGTACTGGGTTCGTAGTAGTCTCTCGTGCTTGTGAGCTACAACACATGGAAACAAAAAGATTATGCTATTTTGGGGCTATCCAGAATTATTCTTTGTAGGACAGATTGTTGCTGAACAGGACAGATTCTTGCTGAATGGTCCACCTGAGCTGGTACCAAAGGCTAGCCATAAACTACCTTCTATTGTCTGCTGACACATTCCCTGAATGGTCAGATGAGATATTAGATGAGATATCTTTATTAGTCACATGTACATCGAAACACACAGTGAAATACATCTTTTGCGTAGAGTGTTCTGGGGGCAGCCCGCAACTGTCGCCACGCTTCCGGCACCAATATAGCATGTCCACAACTTCCTAACCCGTACGTCTTTGGAATGTGGGAGGAAACCGGAGCACCCGGAGGAAACCCACGCAGACATGGGGAGAACATACAAACTCCTTACAGACAGTGGCCGGAATTGAACCCAGGTTGCTGGTGCTGTAATAGCGTTACGTTAACCGCTGCACTACCGTGCCTGCCCAATCAGGCTTGCTTGCATTGTTCTACTCTGCCATAAAACTTGCTCTTGTGATTAAACCTTTTCAATGAGACTGCATGTATTGAAGTTGTAGCATAGTCCAGGCTTGTTGCAGCTTTAGATTTGAATGCACAAAATTGCAATCAACACAAATTGGTATATTGACTTCTTATTGTCACATGCACCTCGGTACATGAAAAACTTTTGTTTTGCATGCCATCCATACAGATCATTTCAGTACAACAGTGCCTCAAGGTAGTACAAGGGAAAGCAGTTACAGAATGCAGAATAAAGTATCACAGCTACAGAGAAAGTGCAGAGCAGGCAGACAATAAGGTGCAAGGCATAATGAGGTAGATCATTTAGTAGTCTTAGTGTAGTGGTTAGCGTAACGCTATTACAGCGCCAGCGGCCTGGGTTCAATTCCTGCCACTGTCTGTAAGGAGTTTGTACGTTCTCCCCTTATCTGCGTGGGTTGCCTCCGGGTGCTCCGGTTTCCCCTCAGTACATTCTCAGTAATGCAAAAAGACTCATTTCACTGTGTGCTTTGATGTACATGTGACTAATAAATAAATATCTTATCTTGAAGCTGTCCTTAAGCCTGGTGGTACGTGCTTTCAGGCTTTTGTATCTTCTGCCTTATGGGAGAGGGGAGAAGAGAGAATGACTGGGGTGGGTGGGGATCTTTGATTCTGCTGGCTTTTTACTGAGGCATTGAGAAGTGTAGACAGAGTCCATGAAGGGAAGGAAAGGAGTGTGTGACTGACTGTCCATGTGTAACCCGGAAAAAGACAGAAGTACATTTAGTGATTAGAAATGGATCTTGTTGTTCATCACCTAAAATGCTCTTTTATGAACATTTAGTACAAAGTTGATGTACAAAAGACTGTGTGTTGCACCAGATTCCACCATCTGCAAAGTGCTGGAGGAACTCGGTGGGTCAGGCAGTATCCATGGAGGGAAATGGAAAGTCGACTTTTCTGGTCAAGATCCTTCACCTGGACTCAAAGTTGTGCTTTTCTGAGGGGGTTTTAATATCCTTGGCGTGGCACATGAGGGCAGAGCACTGAAGATTGGACTCATAGGACGGTGTGACAGCACGCAGATGTACTGAGTCATGGAGAAGGAAGCAGTCAACTTGTATTTGTAGTTGCCCATCTGTTGAGCTCGTGACCTTGGCTGAAAGAGGATTGAGGCTCACACTGCAGAGTGAATCATCCTTGCAGCGTTCCTGCACCTCCTGCCTCTGAATCCGGAGATTCAGAAGTTAAATTCCTAAGACTTGAGTGTGCAAGATCTACGTTGGTACTCGTAGAGTTGTACAGCATGGTAACTTCGCCCAACTCATCCATGCTGACCAAGGTGCCCATCTAAGGTAGTCCCATTTGGCCCATGTCCCTCTAAACCCCTCCTATCCACGTATCTGTCCAAATGTCTTTTAAATGTTGTCACTGTACCTGCCTCAACAACTCCCTCTTACAGCTTATTCCATGTACATACAATGCTCTGTGCGAAGTGTGGCCTCACCGATGTGTTTTGTACAACTTCAACATAAAGTTCCAACTTCTATACTCATTGCCCTGACTGATGAAGGTCAGCGTGCCAAATGCCTTCTTCACCACCTTGTCTACCTGTGACGCCACTTTCAGGGAACTATGTGCTCATAGTCCTAGGTCTCTGTGTTCTACAATGCTCCCCGAGGCCCAACCGTTCACTGTGAAAGCCCTATCCTAGCTTGACTTCCCAAAATGCAACACCTTGCACTTATCTGAATTAAATTCCATTTGCCGTTCCTTGGCCCACTGACCCGGCTGATCAAGATCCCTCTGTAGTTCTCATAGCCACTTTCACTGTCTATGATATCACCTATTTTAGTGTCATCTGCAAATCTCAAGTGTGGTACTGAGTGGCTGCTGCAGTGTCAAAGGTGCTGTCTTTTAGATGGGATGATAAACTGAGATCTCATCAGGCCTCTCAGCTGATGTAAAACAAAATTCCATGGTAATATTTCGGAAGGGGACCTCGGAACTACCCCCAGTGTCTGGGCCAATACTTATCCTCTACCCACCATCAATAAAGTAAATAAAATATCTGATCATTACTGCAGTGTATTTGTGGGAACTTGCTGTGCACAAATTGGCTGTTGCCTTTCTTGCATCACACAGTAACGACACAAAAATGTTTTATTGGCTGAAAAGTGCCTTGAGTCATAATAGAATTGTGAAAGACGTGATCTAAATGTAAGATTTTAATGCTGATTTGTTCCAGGCATTTAAATCTATGCTGCATATCTAAGACTCCATCTTTTTGATCTTATCTTCTCTCAGTGCACCTTTGTTGTTTGAAGGGACTCTCGTTTTTTATCTCCCAGGCTCAGCCTTCTGAGCAAGGCAGTGCTGTGGGGCGTTCCTGCACTTTGCAGTCTGACCTTTTTTGTTCTCTCTTGGAGCATTTGGGTGGTGCCAACTTTAGTAAGCTCACCGATGTATGTAACACTCTCTCTGACCCCGGCCACAATTAACTGCAAGTGAGATGAAACCCGTAGCCCTAAATGCAATGAACAGGAAGTGGGGAAAGAGAAGTACATTTTTAATAGCACTTTGCTTTGACTTAAGCTGACTTTGTTTGTTACTCAGTCTCAGAAAGACAGGAAAAGATTCAGAGAAGCTTCCAATATATTTCTCTTATTACCTTGTGGGATCTGGGTATCACTTTACAGACCAACATGGGTGTCCATTCCTAATTGCTCCTTTGAATCATTGCAGTTCTTGTAGTCACTCCCTTACTGTTGTTACAAATACCTCTGATTGTAGCATTGTCCATGATATTTAAAGCCACTATTAAAGTGACTTTGATGGCTACATTAAGGAAATTCATAGATGCTCAAGCAAGCTCAAATCAGACGAAAATACACAGATTGTGAATGCTTCATTTTTTTTTCATATGGGTGGAGCCTGCAAGTTTTTTGTACTGGGGTCAACCAATTGAAAAAATTAGTGCTTCATAGTACTTCAAAGCCACATCCCACCATGGCAACCGGGTAGCTTGCTTACTTGGACATGGTAGGAAGCTATTTGGCTCATCTCTCCCAGCAGAGCAACCCCATCTGTCCTTTTTTGTTTCCCCCCCCCCTCATTGCCTGCAATTTATTCTCTTCATGCCCATCAGCTACCCCTTGGTTCTTTTGTCACTCATAGTTGTACAGCATGGAAACAGGCCATTCGGCCCAACAGGTCCACGCCAACCGAGATTCCCATCTAAGTTGGTCCCATTTGCTTGCATTTGGCACGTATCCCTCTAAACTTTTCCTATCCAGGTACCTGTCCAAGTGTCTTTTAAACTGGCCTGCACTAAGAGGTAAATAGTAGCCAATTAACCAAGCAGCACACATACAGCACAGAAACAGCCCAACTGAGTTTGTACTGTCTGTCAATCGCACATTTACACGAATGCCAGTTTATTCTCCCCCCAGATTCTACCATTCACCTACACACTAGGAACAATTTAAAGATGCCAATTAACCTACCAACCCATCTTTGGGATGTGGGAGGAAACCCGCACGGTCACAGGGAGAACGTGCAAACTTCACACGGACAGCACCAGAGGTCAGGATTGCATCTGGGTTCCTGAAGCTATGAGGATTTAAATTCAGTTTATCGAATCACCTGGAATAAAAATATCATTTTAGTAATAATCGCCAAAACAAAGAGTTTGTTCTGTAGGAAAGGAAGGCTGCCTCTCTTGTCTGTCTGGTCTTTGTGACTCCAGACCTATAACTATAAGCAGTTATCTCTTAAATGCTCTCCAAAATGGCCCAGCAAGACGGTTGGGGGCGTATGATAAAGTGCAGACCATAGCAGCAGTGCCAACACCCTGTGAAGGAACATAGAGAAACAGTTTTTGTTGCTGGCAGGCATCCCAAATTTACAGTGGAAGAGGATTATCTGGCTAGTCTAGGATTGGGATACCAATAAGGAGAGCTGGCAGGATGTGGAAATTCTCTTGCCCTCTGCAGTTGACTGTGAGGCACATTAACTATCAGGCCAGATTCAAACTAACACAGGAACTAGCTCAGAAGGTTAGGCAACGTGGAAAGAGAAGCAGAGTTAACATTGCAGGTCGAAGACCCTTCTCAGGACCTTGACATGAAACATTAACTCTGTGTCTCTGTGTTTCTTCCCATAGATGCTGCCTGACCTGCTAAGTGTTTCCAGCATTTTCTGTTTTTATTTTATAGTTTTTGATTTTAGCAGCAAGCTGAAAAGTTTCCTGTTGAAATTAATTCTACCCAGTTTGTTTGGCAGCATGTTGAATAGGGAGGGAAGATCTGATCATAGGCCATGTAGTAGTGCAGCTAGTAGACTCAGTGACTCGGGTTCAATCCCGACCTCTGGTGCTGACTCTGTGGAGTTTGCATGTTCTCCCTGTGACTGCTTGGGTTTTCTGCAGGTGCTCTTGTTTCCTCCTACATCCCAAAGAGGTGAGGATTGGTAAGTTAATTACCCACTGTAAATTACCTCTTGTTTGTCAGTGAGTGGTAGAATCTGGGGGGAGTTGATGGGAATGTGGGGAGAATAAAATGGGACTGGTGCAGGATTGGTGTGAATGGGTGCTAGATAGTTGGTGTGGGCTGAGGGGCCGGTTTCTGAGCTGTATGACTGTAATTCTATTGCTCTATCGAGGTCAAATGGAACCAGTAGATTTCTTTTTCCTCACTGTTGATTCTGGGCAAATGTTACACAATGCTGGGCTTTAACTCCCCCTGTTGGCAGATGCTAAATGGTTTATTAGGGCCTTTTGATTCTCAACTGGGTCCATTCACAGAAGGTGTTTGGCAATGGATCAGTTGGAAATCTTGTCAACTTCCATTTTCTCATTCCTTCCATGGTTGTCTTGAATGTTAGGGGAGAACTTATAGAATTCAGTATTGACAACTGGTCAGAATGAGTCAGCTGGGAGCTCGCTCTGAACTGAATCCAAAATGGCGGAGGCAGTGTGTACACTTTGAATCCTTTTTATCTTGTTCATTGATGATACTTTTTCTTTGGGTGCACTGCTGTTTTATGAAGCTGTATTATTATAGTATTAGCCTCGCTGTTAGAAGCCAGTGACCATAACTCCTTGACCTTTACCATAGCCTTGGAGAGCAGATGATATGGGAAAGTATTTAATTGAGGGAGGGGGAATTATGATGCTATTAGGCAGGAACTTGGGAGTGTAAATTGGGAACAGATGTTCTTGGGGAAGTGCACAACAGAAATGTGGAGGTTGTTTAGGGAGTACTTGCATGGGCTTCTGGATAGGTTTGTCCCATTGAGGCAGGGTAAGGATGGTAGAGTGAAGGAACCATGGTTGACGAGATGTAGAACATCTTGTCAAGAGGAAGAAAGAAGCTTACCCAAGGTTAAGAAAGCAAAGATCAGACGGGGCTCTGGAGAGTTGCAAGGTAGCCAGGAGGGAGCTTAAGAATGGACTTAGGAGAGCTAGAAGGAGGCATGAGAAGGCCTTGGTGAGTAGGATTAAGAAAAACCCCAACCCGTTCTACACATATGTGAAGAATAAGAGGATGATTAGAGTGATGGTAGGACCGATCAGGGATAAAAAAGGAAACATGTGCCTGGAGTCAGAAGAGGTAGGGGAGGTCCTTAATGAATACTTTGCTTCAGTATTCACCAGTGAGAGAGACCTTCACATTTGTGAGGATGGCGTACAACCGGCTGATATGCTAGGGCATGGGGATGTGCTGGAACTTCTGAAAAATATTAGGATAGATAAGTCACCAGGGCCAGACGGGATATATCCAAGGTTATTACGGGAAGCAAGGGAAGAGATTGCTGTGCCTTTGGCGATGATCTTTGTATCCTCACTGGCCACAGGAGTAGTGCCAGATGATTAGAGGGTGGCAAATGTTGTTCCTTTGTTCAAGAAAGGGAGTAGGGACAACCCTGGGAATTACAGACCAGTGAGTCTTACTTCAGTGGTGGGCAAATTACTGGAGAAGATTCTTAGAGACAGGATTTATGGGCATTTGGAGAAGCATAGGCTGATTAGGGACAGTCAGCATGGCTTTGTGAGGGACAGGTCGTGCCTCACGAGCCTGATTGAATTCTTTGAGGATGTGACAAAGCACATTGAAGGTAGAACAGTGGATGTGGTGCACATGGAATTTAGTAAGGCATTTGATAAGGTTCCTCATGGAAGGCTCATTCAGAAAGTCAGGAGGCATGGGATCCAGGGAAACTTGGCTGTGTGGATTCAGAATTGGTTCGCCCATAGAAGACAGAGGATGGTGGTATATGGAGCATATTCTGACCGGAGGTCGGTGACCAGTGGTGTTTCACAGGGATCTGTTCTGGGACCCCTGCTCTTTGTGATTTTTATAAATGACTTGGATGAGGATGTGGAAGGGTGGGTCAGAAAGTTTGCAGATGATGCGAAGGTTGGTGGTGTTGTGGATAGTGTAGAAGGTTGCTGTAGGTTACAAGAGGATATCGATAGGATGCAGAGCTGGCCTGAGAAATGGCAGGTGGAGTTCAACCCGGAAAAGTGAAGTGATACACTTTGGAAGATCGAATTTGAAAGCAGAATACAAGGTTAATGGCAGGACTCTTAGCAGTGTGGAGGAGCAGAAGGATCTTAGGGTCCACGTCCATAGATCCCTCAAGGTTGCCACGCAGGTTGATAGGGTTGTTAAGAAGGCGTATGCTGTGTTGGCCTTCATTAGTTGTGGTATTGAGTTCAGGAGCTGCAAGGTAATGTTGCAGCTCTATAGAACTCTGGTTAGACCACACATGGAGTATTGTGTTCAATTCTGGTCACCTCATTATAGAGATGTGGAAGCTTTAGAGAGGAGATTTACCAGGATGCTGCCTGGATTGGAGAGCACGTCTTATGAGGATAGGTTGAGTGAGCTAGGGCTTTTCTCTTGGGGAGAGAAGGAGGATGAGAGGTGACTTGATAGAGGTGTACAAGATGATAAGAGGCTTAGATCGAGTGGAGAGACTTTTTCCCAGGGCAAAAATGGCTCACACGAGGGGCTTAATTTTAAGGTGATTTAGAGGAAGGTATAAGGGGGATGTCAGGGGTAAGGTCTTTACACAGAGTGGTGGGTGCGTGGAATGCACTGCCGGCAGAGGTGGTGGAGGCAGATACATTAGGGACATTTAAGAGCCTCTTAGATGGCCATGTTGGCCACATGAATGATAGAAAAATGGAGGGCTATATGGGAGGGAAGGGTAACCTAGATATTTGAGCAGGATAAAATGTTGGCACAACATCATGGGCCAAAGGGTCTGTAGTGTGCTGTAATGTTTTCTCAGGTTTGACCCCTACACAGGTTTGAGCACTTAACCTGTGTTGAGCCTTTAGTGTTTGTACTGAGGGAGTGCTACACTGTGACAAGAACTATTCTGTGGACATGATTTAAATCCCTATCTGCTCCTTGTAACATCAGAATACTGAAAACAACATTATTTATGTAGAAAAGTCAAAAGTTTGTCTGATGTCTCAGCCAAAAGCAATCTCCTGAATCAGCATCACAAAAATTGATGATTTCTCTCATTGGTGGGTGTGGAGCTTTGCTGTATGCATGATTGGTTACTTTACTTTAACCATGATTGATTGGCCATAAAGTGCCATAAAGCATTCCAAGCATATGAAAGCTATATAAATGCAGGCTCTTATTGAAAACATGTTGAATGTTATTTACTTCAGAGAATAACCACCATTGCATTTGATAAAGAAAGCAATGGATATTAGTCTCGGTTTGTGTCTTTATGCATTCAAGTTCCATGCCTTTGCTACCGATATTTGGATGAAAATGTTCAGTGGCAAAACAAATAAGGATTAAATTTTCTCATAATAATTTGTCAACCACACTGTAGAAAAGCATCGCAGCTGGGCAGTTTTGATTACATGAATCACTGAGGTTTTTGGCATGTATGCACTATTGTTGGACAGTGTGTGTGACCTCTCCCCTCCCAATCGCCACCTCTTCCCTCCACCTCACACCCTTTATCAGCCATCACTCAGGTGCAGTTCTGTTGCTTGGTTACCCACACTGTGTGGTACTCCTGGCATATGCCAGCTGCTTTGTGGGCTTGAGATGGTCCTACTTGACAAACATTTATGCTTTGTGCAATTATTACCTAAAATATGCCAAGATGGCATATTCTAGGAGTTTCCATTGGAGTACACGTAAAGTGCAGACTCGTTGAACAGTTCTCCTGTCAGAATGCAATCGTACATGTCAATTGATTTGCTTTGAGAATGAGGATTAACCTTGTGATGTGCAGCAGAATGATTTGGCTTGGATTTTATCTGCTGCTGTTTCACTTTTTTTGTTCTCCAGCTCGACTGCAGATAGGGATCTAAATCAAAGTCGTCATTATTGTCAAGTTGACAGGGCATTTGATTGTGGGTGTAAATAAATAAATTCCTGGTAAAATTCCACTGTAGACACTGGGAGGAGGAATTGGTACTCAGTTGCTGATCTTGATGTAGCAGTGACTGTATATTGTTTCAAAATCCTGTTGTATACTCCTCAGTGGAATTAAATCTTAGAACAACGTGCATCCCCTGGTAGTTTGCATGGGGCCAAGAACAAATTGCTGCCTTTGTTTCATGGCCACTCATTTCTTGTTCTTGTTCTAATTAAGCAGAGTCAGAATTTTGTCATACAGGGAAATAATGTCTGATAGATTTACTGAGAGTTTTTGGAGGAAGCCTGGACTAGAGTTGATCGAGGGGAACCAGTTGGACTTGCAGTAGGGCTTCGATAAGGTGCCTCACAAAAGATTAAGTCACAAGGTAAGAGTCTATGATGTCCAGAGGATTGGCTAGTGGATAAGAAGCAGTGAGTAAGGATAAACGGCTCACTTTCAGGTTGGCAGCCTGTGACTAGTGGGGTGCAACAGGGAACAGTGTTGGGAGTGCAACTGATTGCAATTTACGTTAAGGACTTGGAAGAAAGAAGCATGTGTACAGTTGCTCACTTTGCAGATGACACCAAAGTAGGTGGGGAGACAAGTTTTGAGGAGGATACAGTTTACACAGATACTAGTAGGCTTAGTGAGTGGGCAAAAAGTTGGCAAATGGAGTATTATGTGAGAAAATGTGAAGTTGTTCATTTTGGAACAAACAAAAACAGTATTATTTAAATGTAGAAAACTGCAACATAAAAGGATTTGGGGATCCTTGTGCTTGAAACCCAGAAAGCGAGCATACCTGCATCAGGTAATGGAATGTTGGCACTTGCGTCAAGGGAAATGGAGCATAAAAGTAGGAAAGTCTTACCGCAACTGCGCGCAGCACTCGTATGAGCACATCTAGAGTACTGTGAGCCTTTTTTTGGTCCCATATTTAAGGATTGTTATTTACGTTTGTACATGTACATTAGAGGCAGTTGAGGAAAGGTTCACAAGGTGAACCTGGGAATGGAGGGATTGTCCCACAAGGAGAGGTGAAACAAGTTGTGACTTTAGCTCATTGGAGTTCAGAAGAATGAGAGGTGATCTTACTGAAACATATGATTCTAAGAGCACCATCCAGGGTAAAAGCAGAGAGGATGTTTCCAATCATGGGAGAGTCTAGGACCAGAGGCTATCGTGTCAGATTTATAGAGGGTGCACATTTAACACTGAAGGATTTCTTCTCTACGGATTGTGAGTCTTTGGATCTCCTTGCCACAGAGAATTGTGGCGGCAGAATCCCTTGGGTATTTTTAAGCTGTGATAGATGGAGTTTTAATCAATACGAGAATCGAGAGTTTCAGGGAAAGGACAGGAAAGTGGACTTGAGGAATGTTGGATCAGCCATAATCCTATTGAATGGCAGTGCAGTCTTGAGGGGCTGAATGCCCTCCTCCTGTTTCTAATACTTGTAGCCCTAATCTTACTGTTTAGAAAATCTGCTATAAAGGTACACGAGGTATATAAGGGTAACGTAATGTTTTCTGACGTTGTTGCAATGAATATTGACCAACAATATTGAACAAAAAATTATTTGAAATAATTCTTGTTAGAATTTGCTTTTTCAGGGATCCCAGAGTTGGAAATATGAATAAATCCTGGATTTTCTTTTACCAGGGACAAATGTGGGGAGGCCATCAGGCCTAGCCTTATTATCAATCATAATCATTCACTTAAGGAACTTCTGGCCAGATCTGTTGTCCAGTCAAGCACAGCCGCAGTGGGCTGAATGGTCCCCTTCAGTGTTACATCATTCCATAATTGCAATAACATTTATAGTATTTCTCATTGTCTGTGCCATGTCAAGTTTATAGAGAGGGATAGGCCCCAGAGAGTTGCACTGCATTTGATCACCAAGGAAAAATTATTTTATGGTTGATGCATTAATTAACCCTTTCAAGACTATTACAGAGTTTGACATCATTTTCTTCACATTTTTTAAAAAAAGTAAAGATCTGTACATTTTAATGCAATCTTTGTGCATAATCCATGTATAACTGTTGAACTGAACACAGAAGCCATTTTGTCTGCACTAGTTTTCTCACAGAACTAAGCCAACTGCACTGTTCTCTCCTCGAGTTGTCATCTGCTTCAGACTGTTTACATATTTTGGATAAACTTTGTGTTTTCAGAAGGAGAGGATTGATTCCCTAATCCAGCTGGCACCATCGCTCCCTACCCAAGCACTCGTACGCCTGGCTAAGCAGCAGTGACAGATGGGGCAGTCTGTCAGTGCTCTAGCACACTCAGGCTAAGGTGGACTCTGCAGCTGTTCTCTGCCCAGCTATTCCCTTCCAAAATGGTTTAAAATCTTACTCCGTTTTTAAAAGAAATCTGCTTGGCGGTTTGTATGTTGAAATATAATGTTATGAATTTAGCATCAATAGTTTTATTTAAATAATAGAGTAAGGGTGGCACATTTGGTAGAGCTTCTGCCTTGCAGTGCCAACAATCCGATTCAATCCTGACCTGTGGTGCTGTCTGTGTGGAGTTTGCATGTTCTCCCTGTGGCATGTGGGTTTCCTCCCACATCCCAAAGACGTGGGGGCTGGTAGGTTGACTGGCCTCTGCAAATTGCCCTTGGTGTGTAGATGAATAGCAGAATCTGGGGGGAAGTTGATGGGAATGGTGGGAGGGCACGGTGGGACTAATGTAAATGGGCACTTGATGGTCAGTGTGGACTTCCCGGGGGGAGGGAGGGGCCTGTTTTTGTTCTGTTGTCTGATCTGTGACTCTAGTCAATGACTAGGACCAACCTCAAAATATACTGGCATTAACTTCAAAACACCTGATGTTATCAAGAACGACCCTGATTTGAAAACTTAATTCTATGAGCTTGTTAAACTAACTGCAAGAGTGGGGAATATTCCCTCACTTGCAATAATAGGTGAAGGGGGAAGAATTGCATTTGCAGATGAGATCTTGATAGGGAATTGCAAATTTTGGGAGAGCAGATCTTCATGGCGCTCAGTTGGAAGGTTTAGAAATTCTTGCATTTTTATCCCCCCCATTTTTTTCAAAATAAAGTGGCATTTGGTTTTTAACAAACTAAGTAACTAACGAGAATGTCAGGTCTTCAGAAGTCACGTTCCACAGCTGGATCTCTCCTCCTCCCACTGTCTTCACTCACAAATCCCCAATTTGCACAACTCTCAACTTATCAATGAGGTCCCTTCTCTACCTCCAAACCTCACGGTCCCACATTGCAATAATTAACCAACATTACAAGGGAACTGTTAAGTGCTTGGGAATTTACTGATGCTGTAAAAGGCATGATATAAACTCAACAAAAGTTAAAACAGTGGAAACACTCAGCAGATCAGACCATATCCATTGGAAAGAACGTTCACGTCTTCTATTTGAAGCAATGCACTTTATGAAAGGGAAACAGAGTTAGTGTTTCAGTCTGAAGAACTCTTATTCAGTCTTTTGACCTGAAACGTTAACTCTGTGTTTCTCTTTCCACAGATGCTGCCTGACCTGCTGAGTGTTTCCAGCATTTTTTGTATTTATTTCAGAATTCCAACATCTGCAGTTTTTTTTTGCTTTTTGATACAAAAGCTAGGTATCATCTGTTTTTCCCATCTGCAGCCATCCTATATATCTATGATGTAGGGTAGATTTGATTTTATTAACAGTTGTGAGGATCAAAGAAGTATTTAATTTTAGAGGTAGATGCTGATTCAGTTAATTGAGTTTTAGACTTATGAGGGATGACCATAGCAGGACATCCCAGAGAGTGGAATCAATATTAAGGGAGGCTGCCTTTGTCAAGAAAGCAATGTTTTGGGAGCAGTTTTCCAGGTGAACTCCCAGCGTGGATCCTCGTCCAATTGGAGCAGGTACCAGGAAGTTGCAGTTGCACACGTTCACCATAGCTACTTGTTCAAAAGGTCAGATGAACACAAGGAATTGCCCGTAGTTTTCTGATATATATACACACACAGGTTGAGAGAGGAATTTGGAAAATCGGGCCCTGTGTGACATTGAATACACTATGGCACTGATTTATTCTGAATCTAGAAGGTTGCTCTTTGATTTGCTCTTGTAACTACTGGACATTAAAATGAATAACACATGCTTAGTGTATTATCCCAGAAAGACTGGAAAAAAAATTAGGCTTTTTCTCAGGCTCCATCATGAATGGCCAAGTATTGTGTAATCCTTGGGGACAATCACTTTTAGTGATGTAATCTCATCCCTAGGGCATGTTAACAGATCGAGTTTTTTTGATTCAATATCTTGACACTGCATCCTGTAGCAAAAGTCACAGCTTTAACAATTAATTGAAGCAGCCTGCTCATTCACAGCTCTCTTAGTATACTTCTTGTAACATCCTGCATACAGGCCAAATACAATGCTTCAGCCACCCATTCCCCACTTGATCATTCCAAGTCAGGCTTCTCTTAGCTTCTACCGACCCTCTTGCTTCAGACCAGCGGGCTATGCAAGGTCTAGAATTAATCTTTAAGCATTGGTGAACTGTGCACAGAAATTACATCCCCGTCTTGGGCTCTGAAGCATAACGTGGAAGAGAAGCTCCACAATTAAAATGTTTCCAGGCCTATTTTTAGATTTTATCTGGGTTTTGACAGTGCAGCGGATGTAGATTTAAAAAAGGAAAACTAGCCAAAACACAACCTAGAGTTGGAAACCTGCCTTGTGAGGTTAATTTTTGAAACTACCTTGTGCATTAGGAGAATTTGTTAAATTTTAATAATGAATTAAAATGGAACTGCAAACTATTTAACGGAACAATTTTATTTGTGAAGTTTTGCTCAAGGAAATTTTCCTGTCAAGATCCTTCAAAGTCATGATCTGCAAATCCATTTTAATTTTGACCCAGATTATGACATTAACTGTGTTATGGTGGCATCTGGGCTGTGGAAAGGGAGTATCCTCTGAGTCTCTCCTGTCTATTCACTTCCAGCTGATTTCAGAGAAATGCCCTGAACTGATTTTTCTTCTTAATTTTTTTGGGATCTGAGCATCACTGGCAAGCATTTACTGTTCATACTTTAGAAGATGCTGTTGAGGCACTGTCTTGAAACACTGCAGTCCTTTGGTCTGAAGCTAGGTAGTCCTTCAATGAGCTATGCAAGGTGTAGATTTAATCTTTGAGCATTAATGAACAGCAAATAGAAATTATATTCCTATTGCTTGCACTCCCTCAGTACTGTTGAGCAGGGAGATCCATGATTTAGGTCCAGCAACAATAACGAGGCAGTGACACATTTTCAAACCAGGATGACATATGATCTAGAGGGGAACCTGTAGGTGATGGTCGTCCTTTTTGGTGGGAGAAGTCGCAGGTTTAGAAGGTATTTTTGCATTAGCCTAGGCTAGTAACTGCAGTGCATCTTGTAGATGGTGCTCATGGTTGGATAGTGTTAGATTGTTGAGAGTTTGTAGACCTGCACTCAACCAGGCAAGTAGAGGATATTCTGTTATGCTCCTGACTTCCATTGTGAATGACAAAAAGGCTTTGTGTGATTATTCACTTGCTTTAGATACCGAACCTCAACCTGATCTTATAGCCACAGTTTTTATGTGACGGCTCCACTTCTGGTCAATGATGACCCTGGGATGTTAATGCCAGGGGTAGGTGGTTAGAATGCCTGTTAGACATGATCATTGCTTGGCACTCATCGGCTGCAAAACCCGTTGGTCACTTATCAGCCCATGCCCGAATGTTGTCTATATCCAGGCTTGGACTGTTTCATGCACTGAGGAGTTGTAAATGGAGGTGAATGTTGTGCAATCATCAGTGAATATCTCCACTTCTGTCATGATGGAAGGAAGGTCATTGAGGAAGTTGCTGAGGATGGTTAGGCCCAGGTCTGTGTTCTGAGGAACTCGGGCAGCGATGTACTGAGGCTGGGATAATTGGGATGTGGGAGGAAACCCATGTGGTCACAGGGAGAACATTCAAACGCCATACAGACTACCCAAGGTCAGGATTGAACCCGGGTCACTGGAGTTGAGAAACAGCCTCTCTACTAGCTGTGTCACTTCACCATCCATTTAGTGGTACAAATCATCTGTTATTCATCTGGCTATGCTGCAATATTGGCTCGGTCTAGCTGCATGCAGGCATGGGCTGCTTCATTTGCTAAGGAGTTGCAAACCAAACTGAACATTACACAGTCATCAGCAAACATCCAACTTCTCCTTTATCTTTGCAATTAATAAAACCATGCTTATGTTTCAGATGCAAATATCAATTAAGAATGTTCTCCATACTCATGGGTAATATAATATTTTAAGCCTGAGTGTTGCTTTTGCCAGGGATCATTTGTAATTGCAAAGGAATTTTCTTATCTTGCATTTCCAAGAGGCACTCCCAAGGCATCTGTGACAGGGGCTAATGTGAGTGCAGTTGGTTTAAAAACACTTGCAATGGGACATTTAATTTTTTTTTCCATTCATTGTAATCTTTTCTCATGGGTGGCTAAGCCTTTGGAAGCTGGATTGAAAAGGAAAAGAGCATTCAGTCATAACCAAAGGTTTGAGAGATTGTTGAGAGAACAGTAGCAACAAAACCTTGAACAAATAGGGAAACGTTCCACAAAGAAAAGGAAGGGTTAAATGGGAGAGTGAAAGGAAGTAATAGTTTTAGGGGAGAAGTACATCAGTTCAGCAGTGTTTTTCTAGATGTTGGCACACCTTCCTCTCACTCAATGTTAAGTTTTTAGTCATGCCACTCTTTTCGTCTTCCAACAGAAATAATCCTCAAAACGACTGATAAAACAAACTTCCACCCCACTTTCCTTCAGTTCAGTGAATTAGAATCTTATTTAGTGGGCTGCAACTTCCAAGAGATTGCACTCCCTTTTTATCCTCCAACAGTTCAGCCAAAATTGGCCATTACCAGTTTAAAGGATTGTGGAATTTCAGGCACAGGTAATGTTCAATGCTATCAGATTTCCACATTTTTCTGCACTACAGTGCAAGAGCTTTAGTTGGAATTCCGTGGGACTGAGCAGTATTTGAAGTACTGATTATTGAGATTATGAATACTGACCTTTGAGTTTTTATGGCCATGTTTTTATTTACTCAATATGATGATTCAGTGTTATTGACTGTAACTGGGGCAATTTTGGATGCAACTTGTACAATGACTGCCAGTTGCATGTAAACCAGCAGAAATTCCATTGCACGGTTGTACCTTTTTTGGTATTGGCTTAAGGCAGATCCACTTTTTTTTGTGTGGATAAAATAAATTTATCACGAGCAATTCTGAGGCAAGTAGAAGGTGATGTGAGAGGCTGAGATTGTTATGTGAGATGATGCCTTTCAAATCGTTCAGAAAATAATGCTAGAAGGATTTAATCTATGTGTGATGTGTCCCAAGTTCGGAAGTAGTTACAGTAAATGAGTTGATTATGTATAAGGGTCCAAATTTCGAAATATCACTTTTTATGGAGTCTGTATGGAATGTGGGGGTGTATTGAAGGTATCCCAAAACCAGCTATTTTCTGCTGATCCTGATGGATTTTAGAAATCGGTGTCTCTGTTGTATCACTGGGACTCACTGAAGATATGACTGGTCTTTCCACACACTGATGTTGTCCATGTGTTTGTGATCTGTCATCATTATGTTTCTGGTGTGTAGAATGGTGGACCAGAGGGGAGTGGACTCAAGTGGAGAAGAGAAATGCAAAAATGACGTGGGTGCTTTTCCAGTTGGTAAAGAAGCACAGAGCATTCACAATGGAGAAAGATAAAATGCAGACAATCAGGAAAAACTCAACACACAAGATTAATTTTGGGTGCAGGTGGAATGAAAAAAATCCTTCAAATAAGACATTTCTGCTCCCAGATAATCAACCTTGGAATGAGTTATCTCATTTGCTTCACTTATTTTTTGTTGTTCCTCTTCGGTGCTGTTATTTTCAAACTGAGACAATGAGCGCTAAAGTGCTTTGGATGCCCTGGAGTTGTGAATGGCACTACATTAGTTCTCTATTAATTTAAGCTTCCATGTAGTGTTCTGGTCCTAGAGGGTAATTTACTTAATTTCACTAGAATGGAATCTTATTAAGATAATCACCTTGCAGTTCTTATATAGTTCAATAGAAGCAAATTCATTCAGCACACTTTTCCATAGAAATGCAAAATCTGCCCATCAAATCATCCAACTGCCTCTGGAATGAATGGAATCTTTGGCTCCAATGCCTTATCTGAATATCATCCCTGTTATTAATCTCCTCTTTATGTGAGGATGTGCAACCTGACATCAGTCCTCGACTTGCCTTTTATCAATTTGTCCTTCCATTATCGTGTCTTCTGATTTTCTTGTAATGTGAAATTATACTTTACAATCACTTCTCATCTTCTATCTCTCAGCATCATCTCCTCCATCCATCTCTTTTGAAGGCTAAACAGGGAAAGCTGTCTTGATCAGTCCCACTAGTTAACGGAGGGTCTGCCTCATCACTTTCCTCTGCACTGTAATCAGACCCTATTGACCAGACTGAAACCAGCATTTCCAGTACATTCCCAGCAGACCACTTTAGCATCATGGGATCGAACCTAAATTCAGCAAATTTAGTATGGCTCAACATTTGAATGAATGAAGAGTTGGGTCACTCCTGGATCTCTCTTGTCCATAGTTGGATAAACTCAATCCATTATGTACCCTGCTTTTTATCAGTCATTATGTTTGATCTTGTTCTAAGCTGGAGCTGTGTGAATGGAGATAGGAGATCTACTAAAGTGAGTGACTTGTTAAAACGGTCCTGGGATTTCCTGAATCTGACATAATCATAGAGAGGAAATCATTTATAATTTAAACCAAAGAGGATCTGTATTCATTAAATATTCAGAGTAATTAATTAAATCTGAAGGGAGTTTATTATACAAAATATCATGAGAGTTCAGACCTGGATTAGCAGTGACACTGTCCCTTCCTGGGGTCTCACTGAGCCAGAAGACTTCCACTACCCAGCAGTTATCGGTGATGCCTGGACCACCCGTAGCAATGGCTGTCCACCAACGCAAGGGCTGGGAGATTCTGTTCAGACTCTGAGCTCTAGCCGTGCTGCAAGGAGCTTGCTGCAATGATGCCAAACTTGCTGTGTGCATTGGTGATATGTGCCAATGGTTATTAACATATATCAGATGATCTGGCCCAGCAGAGCTGATTCCTGACTCTTGCTCATCTGGTAAAGCCCAACTGATCTACTTCTTGATTTCGACACCCTTTGTAAATGAGGCTGCCATTGCCAGGACCTACCAAAAGAGACGCTATAGCAGGAAGACTGGAATCGGCCACCAACTGATTCCTTTTCATGGAACCCAGTGGTTTTAGATTCAACTCACCTTATTGTCAGTGGGGACCAACACACACAAAATGTGCTGGAGGAATTCAGCAGGTCGAAACGTCAACTGTTTATTTCTCTCCATAGATGCTGCCTGACCTGCTGAGTTCCTCCAGCACTTTCTATGTGTGTTGCTCCAGATTCCAGCATTTGCAGAATCTCTTGTCTCCATTATTGTCAGTGGGCTCTTCTTAATCTTTAAAGGACTTGGCAAGGTCTCTTCTACGGTAGATAATACCATTGGACTCTCTGAAACATCTCAGCCTCTCATTACACTGTAGCCTAAAGCATGAAACACTAGTGGCTAAACCTGGTCACCAAGGGTGCAACTGCTTGGCTCAGGATGCATGCATTGATATTGAGCTGTGGCAATGATCAATCCTCCAGAAATGTTCAATGTAAGTAACAAGACCCCTTTGGAAAGAGAAACAGGGTAACATTTCAGATTGAAGACCATTCATCAAAAGTCTTCAACCTGAAACTTTAAGTTTCTCTTTCCACAGATGCTGCCTGATCTATTGAGTGTTTCCAGCATTTTCTGGTTTTGCCTTTTGATTTTTCACTCTTCTGAATATGGAATGTTCTCTCTGATATATGCACCAAATCACCAAGAGTTGTTTTGAAGTTAGATTAACTCCAAACACCTGTTTGCAAACTCTCTAAATCTTCTATTAATTGAATAGAAATTTGAACTGAAGGATGTTCTGCAAACCCTTACAATTATATCCATAGGTATTAAAGGATTTGCAGTATATCCATGGCTTTTTAAGTGGTTGAAGTATTTATACAATATGATCCCTCTCCAGTCTTAAAGCAGGGTTCTACTGTTGCAAGCTCTATAGAATAGCTTTGTGCAATTTATGCTCCACACACATGGATCAGTTTCACAGGAGTGAACTAGGCTAGTGTCAATAATTTAACTTTGAGCAAGAGAATAAGGCATGCAGCAAAAAAAACCTGCTGTAAATTGACTGGATCTAATTCTCAAAATATAAAGTGGTATCCACCAAATAAAAGGTTAGGAGGCATATAGGGTCTAGCAGTTGGTCTTCTGTAACCTTTGATGGAGAGGAGAAGCCTGTGTCATTTGCCAGCATATTTTGAACTGCTGCCTATTTGTCTTTGCCCTAGTCTCCTGAAGAAGCCATTAACAAATTCCTTTAAAATATATTAAATGTGTCTGCTATATTTTATTTGCTTCCACCCAATATCTTATGAAGTGGGTCTCTTTCTTTCCACCTCCAAGACCCAAGTTACATGGATTGTCACCTTTCCATGTGACTGTTTGTAGATAATCTAGATATGTATGAGAAGATGTGACACAGCTTGAAGAGCTGCTGCCTCACGGTTCCAACAATCCTCACCGCCAGAGCTGTGTGTGTGTGGAGTTTACATGTTCTCCCTGTTACTGTGTGGGTTTCCTCCAGATGCTCCAGTTTCCTCCCACATCTGAAAGACATGAGGTCCATCGGTTAGTTAACCCTCTCTTCATATGTCGGTGAGTTGTAGAATCTGGCAGGAGTTGATGGGAATGTGGGGAGAATAATAAGTGGGATTGGTGTAAATGGACACTTTTGAGCATGAACTCATTGGGCTGAAGGGCCTGTTTTCACACTACGTGACTCTATGACACAAAGATGAACTTGCGTTTGAGTTTTAAATTTGGTCCTGCATGTTTAACACTAACTAATATCCAATTTTTTTTTAAACATTCCCACTCTAAGGAGCATAATAGAGTCAGAGTCATTTTAAAAAGTGACAGCCTTATTTTCTTCTTGTAGTCCCTGTGTCTAGGATCTCCTGTGGACCTGAAATCCTCAGACTCCTCTAAATCTGGCCCCTGCTCATTCCTGGATTTGGTTGCTCCACTGCTGGCAGCGGTGCCTTAAGCAGATGATATCCTAAGCAGTAGAATGCTATTGTAGAGTCATAGAACATGGAAACAGGCCCTTCGGCCCAATTGGTCCATGCCAACCAAGATTCCCATCTAAGCTAGTGCCATATGCCCATGTTTGGCCCATATCCCTCTAAACCTTTCCTATCCATGTGCCTGTCCAAATATCTTTTTAAATGTTGTTTGTGTACCAGCCTCAACTACTTCTTCTGGCAGCTCATTCCATATACTGAACACCCTCTGGGTGAAAAAGTTGCCTCTCAGGTTCCTATTAAATCTCTCCCCTCTCACCTTTTTAAACTTCCGCCCTCCAGTTCTTGATTTCCACAACCCTGGGAAAAGGACTGTGTGCATTGACTCTTTCTGTGCCCCTTATGATTTTATACACCTCCATAAGGTCACCCCTCCTTCTCCTACACTCCAATGCAAACGTCCCAACCTGCTTAACCTAAAGCAGAATGCAAGTCAGGCAACATCCATCATTGAACCTCTCTGGCTCTCGAACATTTTTTTTTCCACTTTTTAGAATCTCCTTAAGGCCTAACTCATTCACCAGACCTCTGAGCAGTGGTTATAACATGGCTCTACACCAATTTTTTTTTCCTGCAACTCAAAAAAAAAACTGCAGATGTTAGAAATCTGAAATAAAACCAGTAAAAACATTGGAAACTCTCAGCAGGCCTGGCAGCATCCGTGGAGAAAAGCAGGTGGTCAATGTTTGGGTCAGGACTCTTCCTCAGGACTGAAGATGGTAAAAGAGGAAGCCCAATATATAGGAGCATAGGTGGGAAGGGATTGGACCAGGGGGGACAAGATAGTGTCCAGGTAGGAGGATACGAGCTCCGTGGGCAAGAGCATGCGGAGACAATAGGTCTGTCGGGACCTATTTGTTTCAGGTTTCAGGTCTGAAACGTCCCTTGAGAACTGGGAAAGAGAAAACAAGTTAATTTTTGGCAGCAAGGAAGGCAAGGGGATGGATTGGTTGAACTAACCACTGGTGTGAGATGGTAAGGAGCATTTTGCTTTGTTAAAGGTGCTGTATTATAGAAACTCAATGTTGTTGTATTGGAGGTCAAAGGTAAGAATATGGAGGAGTTCAGTTCCAACTCCAGGATGGAGACGCAAGAGACTGCAGATGCTGGAACCTGGAGCAACAAACAATCTGCTGGAAGAACTCAGAGAGTCGAGCAGCATCTGTGGGGGGGGGGGGGGCAGGAATTGCTGATATTTTGGTTCAAATCCCAAGAAGCAGGGTTTCAACCTAAAACCTAAGACTATTCCTTTCTCCTCACAGATGCTGCTCGACCCCTTGAGTTCCTCCAGCAGACTGTTTGTTGCTCCAATTTCAGGATGCTCATGCAGTGTACAAGGGAGATTGTGGGTCTGTTGTATAGATATTGGAGGCACAGCCACTGGACCTTGTGCTTGCTAGGCTTGAAGGAAAGTGGAAGGGGTCTCCCTGATGCATCTGATCATTTCTGGACTCTGTTCCAATGCAGAGAGGAGTGCAGGGACAAAGCAACATGAAGGTGGCATTCCCTTATTAAGAAAGGGACACCAGTCCTTCTCAAAACTCTGTCTCCAGAGCAAATGAAGCAATAGGAAAATAACCACAATACTGCAGCTAGTTAATGGTAATGAAAACTGCGTTGAATGTGTCTGTTGTACCTTGCAGCCTAACTGGGAAGCATTTTGCAGATCACGGTTGGGCATTGGTGAATTATTTCTGCGAAATAATGGGCAAAAGACCCTTATTTCCATATTATAATTGAAGTAGATTTTACTGTGCAGCATAGCATTCCACAGGAGATCAGGTTTATTTGCCAGGGAATCCACTTAATCATTTTACATAAGATATGAGTTCTTCAGAATGCTGATCAGAGCACGATGCAACAAGATTTCACTGAAAGATATCTGACGGATCTTGGTGTTTTAGTGCATGATTTGTAAAAGGCTAGTACAGAGGTACAGCAAGTAATCAGGAAAGCCAACATAGTGTCGTCATTTATTGCAAGGGGAATTGAATGCAGAAGTAGGGAGGCTATGCTTCAGTTATATCGGGCATTGGTGAGACCAAATCTGGAGTACTGGATACAGTATCGGTCTTGTTTAAAGAAGGATGTCAATGCATTAGAAATAATTCAGTGAAGGTTTACTAAGCTGATACCTGGAATAGGCACGTTGCCTCATGAGGTAAGGTTAGGTAGGCTGGGCTTGTATCGAGTCCAATTTAGAAGAATGAAGGAGGACTTGATTGAAACATTCAAGAACATGAGGGGTCCTGACAGGGTGGGTGTGGAAGTAGAGGTCACTATTTAAAAAAAATAAGGAGTTGAACATATTTAACAGGTGGGGTGATTTTCTTTTGTTCTCTTTGTGGGTGGTGAGTTTTTGGAGGCACAAGAGACTGCAGATGCTGGAATCTGGAGCAACAAGCTATCTACTGGAGGAACTCAGTGGGTCGGGCAGCATCTGTGGGGTGGGTGGGGAAGGAATTATCGACATTTCGAGTGTGTTGAATTTGACTGTTTTAAATAGTTTTTAACATGTATAGTGTTTAATACACCTCAAGTGGCTGCACAAGGAATGGCTGCTTCCTAGCTTATTGGTTCGTCCATCAGGTGAATACATGTTTTCTCATTGGTTGGTTTTGCCACAGGTATCTAATAGGTTTCCCGATTGGACTATTGTTAGCTAAGGAGTACCTCTTATCTCAGATAAAAGGTGTTGTTGTTGTTGTTAATCACTTTCCTGCTTATCTCTCTCTCGCCTCTGTCTCTCTCTTGCTCACTTCCCCCCCACCCCCCAGCCCTAGCTCATCTTTAGTCCCTTTTGTCTCGGTTCATCCCCCAGTAGTAAAGCTGATGCCATGTGCTCTGTGACTGTTTCTTTGTTTTTAAACTTTTCCAATAAAACTTTGTGAAGCACCCAGTTTTTATCAACTCATTCTTGGACTCCTGAAAGAACCTGCGGATTTGAAAATAACCGGATCCAACAGGTGGAAACCTGGAATTCTCTTTAAGAGTAGCAGAAGCAGAATCTTTGAATGACTTTAAGGAAGAAGACGATAGATTCTTGATGATACAGAAGGTGAAAGGTTCCCATCTACAAATAAAGTATTGCTGAGGTCACAGTCAGATCAACCGTGATCCTATTGAATGGCAGATAGGCTTGAGGGACGATAGACAACATCTGCTTCTAATGGGTACATTTTCTACCACAAAGCAGTGCTATGAATGCATTAGTGAGAATTTGAAATCTTCTATCTCAGTGCAGCAAATACAGGTTATAGCAGCATTGTGGATAAGTTATTGGGTGAATATTCAGGAGCTTGTACCACAGATCTGGAGAAATGATTTCTAATCTCACCATGGTGAAATTAAATTGAGCATAAAAACTTTGAATAAAGTTACTGGATATCATAAAAGCCCATCTGGTTTACTAATGTTCTTCAAGGAACGAAACCTGCCTCTTTACCCAGTCTGACGAAAGCTCATCAACCTTCTCTCTCCATAGCTGCTAACTGACCTATTGAGTGCTTCCAGTATTCTGTATTTTATTTCATATTTTTAATGTCTGCATTATTTTGCAATATGTGATTCTTAAAGTTACTGGGGGGGGGGGGGCATTTTTGGGACGGCTTTACCACTGATGTCACCCATTCTGTGAATAACTACACATTAGGCAATGGTTCTGGGATAGGTACAAAGGAATTGTGGCCCATTCAGTCTCTTGAACCTGTTCCTACCATATTGCCATGTATGTCAAGTGACTCCATGTCTGTGACTGAAAAAAGTGCTTATTAGTAACTTCCTTAAATACCATCGCTCTAATTTTATGTTCATCTTTCTTTGTTCTGGATCTTCCCCCAAAGGAGAGTGGACTTTCAAGGGGGAGAAATATGTGCTGAAATGCCACATAGCAAAGGCCCCACACTCCATTCTGCCTCTGGTGTGGTTCCTTTGACTTCAATGGAACCCAATTTTGGAGACTGTTTTGTGGCGATATCTATATTGTATGTTAACCACCATCGGATAGGGATATATTCCTGAGTGGAGCTTTATCAAATCCCTTTACTCCTTTTAAAGACCTCAAGTAGCATTCTGCTAAAATTTCTAAAGATAACAGCACATCCATACTGTGATCAGTCTGTAGGAGATGGCAGTTCTGATTGGCTGACTAGCTTAAATAACTCATGGTTTTGTTTTAATCATGCAGAATGTTGAGGTCTGCTGGGATGAGGTGCAACACAAACAAAAATTTGATTAGATTGTGCCAGCCATTGGAAGATATGCCTCAGAGAAGAAAGTCCTCTGTGCATCGCTACATACCTGCCAATGTTCACCAGTTCTCTTTTCTCAAATGCCATTGCCGTTGTTAGCTCATCATGATCTATCAATTGCAAGGACTTCAACAGCCTCCCCACCCTCATAGCTGAACCTTTGACAGAGCTCCTCAGAAGCAAAAAAAAATTGCATTTATATAACGCCTTTCACATTCCTTTCTTTGTGTCCCAAAGAGCTTTGCATCCAGTGAGGAAGAGCTTTTGATATATAGTTATTGTTGAAATGTACAACATTTTTAGAAGTCTGTGAGGAGGATGTTTCCCCTGGCTGAAGAGTTTAGAACCAGGGGTCAGGGTCTCCAAATAAGGGGTAGATCATATGGGACCGGGATAAGGAGAAATCTCTTCACTCAGAGGATGCTGATGGGACTGGTCACCAAAAACTGAGGTACATAGAAATTTCTTCTTGCAGAGGATGGTGAATCTCTGGAATTCTGTGTCTCAGAAGATGTTGGAAGCTGGATCATTAGAAGTATTTAAAATGGAGTGTGAATAATTGATCAAGGAATAGAGGGGTGTGGAGAAATGGCACAGAAGAGGAGGTGAGGCCAGCATAGATCAGCCATGATCAACTTGAACATTGGGTCTGGCTTGATGGCCTGCTCCTGCTCTTATTTTCTTGTGTTCTTTGGGATTGTCTACGTGTGAGGGCTGTGGAGGCTCAGACGGTGATTGCAAGGGGAGGTAGATTTCTGGATATGAGAGAGAGAGAGAGAGAGAGAGCAGGAAAATAGCATTGAGATCAAAGATCAGTATTGATCTTGTTGAATAGTGCACAGACTTAAGGCTACACCTGCTCTAATTTCTTTAGTCCTCGTGGTTCAGGAAACAACCGCTAATTGCTCCATGAACAGCAATGTGATAATGACCGAGAACTATTTGAAGTTGTGTTGACCGATGGATAAATATTTTAAATAGTTGGCAATGGCATATTGCATGGAATCTTTTACATCTACCTTGGTTTAGTGTGTGGGTTGGCAACATTAGTGTCAGACATGGTCCATGTGCCTTGATCTCTAGAGTAGGCATGGAACTTGGAACCAATGAGTCAAAGGCAAGAATATTCCCAACTTAAAATGGGAGTGAAAATTAGGGGAAGGGAACAGTGAACAATAGTCAAGAGTTTGACAAGGGAAAATAACCCTTTGAATAGATAAGGAAATTTTTGATAATCCAGCACCCTTAGAAGTTTGGTGCCACACTTGAAGATTTTCCAAACTATTGGATGTTGCCAATTCAATTAGTTTCACTTTTTTTTTCAAATGTTGCACAGTGATATAATAAATTTTCCAGTGAAGACAGCAAGTTTAATGGGGGTGGGAAAATGAGCCATGGTGAGTTCCAGCTTGCCTGTTGCAGCTTGTCAAACAGTTAAAACCTTTGACCAGCACTTGCTCAGTGTCTCCTGGTGTTCGTGACCCTGCCTCCAGACGCCCATCTGACATGTACTCCCAGTAATATCTGGCTGACCTTGTGAGTAGGCTGATCCACAGATAATGAGGGCATAGTGTACCAGTGAGTGAGCCAGATGCCAAACCTTAGTGATTTCTGAACAATTGGATACCAGATTATCAGTGTTGTACTGTTGAAGGCAACCAATTATTGGTGGCATTGAAAGCCCTATGGAAAAGACATCTTCGAATCATGTGGTTTAGAATAATTCATAGTATTTTCTTCAGAAGACTGTCTGACCAGTTCGAAAGTAGCCCTGTTGAAAGCACTGCCTATTGCAGTGGGGGGGTATCAATGTGCAGTCTCACATTTTAAAAAATGCATGAGAACAGTGTCTTTGGCTTGCGAATGGAATAAGCCATAGGGTATAAGCTGTGTTGCCAACCTGTGATGAAACCTCAAGATGATTCTGGCTCACCACAGTGTCTGACACCATTTTCTGCGGTTATCTGGTGTTAGTCTTCATGTCTTCAAAAAGAACTAGTTCAATGTCAGTGTGCAGGGGAGAAACTATGGCAAAGATCAATGCAGTTGAAGTGCAGTGTGTTACCAGTCTACACAGTTAGAACCCCTCTCTGGCAGACCACATGTAACCCACTCCATCCATTCCAACTGGTATCAAAACTGCTTAAGCATTGCAATGTTCAGCAAGTTAGCTGAGGTGATAATTTGTTGAAAATTAATTAAGAAAAAAGCTGTGGAAGCTGGAAATCTGAAATGAACACTAAAACACGTAGCAGGTCAGGCAGCATCTGTGGAGAGAGAAACAGAGTTCTGAACGGCTTTCAACCTGAAGCATTAACTCTGCTTGTCTTTTCCACAGATGCTGCCTGAACTGTTGAGTGTTACCAGCGTTTCCTGATGTTTAGTGGAGTTGAATAATTTTGTGTAATTTATGTTGTTAATTTATGTTTTTCTTGTGAATGTTGTGTATCTGATGCTATGTGTCTGTGATGCTGCTGCAAGTAAGTTTTTCATTGCACCTGTGCATACATGTACTTGTGCATGTGACAATAAACTCGACTTGGATTTTCTTTTTAGTTGGTTGAGAAGGCTCACATCTGTAAGCTTGCAGCGTTGCTGAATAATGGTATTTTGCACAATCCAAGAAGCCAGATAAAGTAATGAAGCCAAAATATTAACAGCCTTTAGCTTCCCCTTCGTACTCTAAATATAGTGCTCTTTGGATTAGGAGAGAGATACACCACTTGATTTAAATTCTCACAGTAATAGTTATTAAATCCTTCGTGTTTGAAAGGATGTAAGCATAATGGGTGAGGTCAGTGTCTGATGAATGTGTGTATTTAACTGGTTTCCACATTCAGTAACAGTTTGCTTCAATTTTCTCTGAGCAACACCTTCATCACTGAAAATAATTGTTCGCAGTTCTAAAGCCTGTTAATATTAAGATAGTGACCCGCTGTGTTTTTCAGCATTGCAGAGCTCCAGTTGTAGCTTCTGCATAATTATTTTCTATCTTTTTACTTTGTAGCTCTTGAGCAACATTTATCTTTTGATTTCCACTATGATGTCCTGTTCTAACTCTTTCCACCACTCCCCACTCCACACCTGGATTTTTTTTTATTATGTGCTGCTAATCAATGTGTTACAGGCAAGTCAGAACTTCCTCCAGCTGAACGTTGCCATGGTCATAATTGTCCTGTTTGGCTTCATGCACTCCCTTTACTCCATTTTATCTTTCCCTGTGAATCTGTTCGCATAATTCATCCAGATGTTGGCGGACTGAGAATGTGCTGTTTGACCCTCCAAACCCTAGACCACATTAATCACCAAGACCCTGTACTTCCAGCCGCACCCACTCCATAAGCACAGAGCTGCTGAAAACCTCATCTTTGTACCTCTTTGCTCAACTGCACTGTTTCCAGATCGCCACACTACACCAGATGCTCTTGAACACTGCTGTCCAATCACAGCCAGGTGTAAATCCTGGATGCTTGACTAGTTTTATTCTCATTGAATTCCCTCTACCAAAGTATTGAAATACTTTTTGGAAACTCATTCCCAGATCTCCTCTACCCTTCTCTAAAATCAATTCTGTCATCTTTTCTAGCTCTTCTGATGCTTATGTTTATTTATTTATCTGCAATGATCACAATTTTGAAGTAGATATTTGTATGCAAGTTATCAGAGTCTTTCTTGTTTTTTCCCAAATTTTCTCTCAATCCCTTTTTTGCCATTGACATTTATTTCCTGTCCCTACTAAGCATCATAAACCAACTTCATATCCTGCACTGTTTGCCAGTTAGAAGATTCTGTTCCATTAATTCCCTCTTTCTAAGAATTTTCCCACTTTCCCATCTATGTTTAATAAACGTATTCTCTTAGAGATTCTTCTAACAAGGTTAAAAGTGGATTCTGTAAACTTGCCCTGTTGGTAGCACAAAAGTTATGTTACTGGGCTCAAATTTCAAAACTCTGGAATAATTCAAATCCCACCACCGCAATTGAGGAACTTAAATTCAAGTAATTAAATGCATTTGGAAGCTAGTATTAGTAACGGTGTCCTTGAAATTGCAGGATTGGTATAAAATTGAATTGGTTCGTGAAGGACATTTTCACAAATCTGTTTGTCTTACTGAGTCTAGCCTATATGTGACTCCAGACCCACACCAATGTAGTTGAAGCTTGACCACCTTCTGAAATGTTCAGCAAGGCACTCAGGACAAGGGTATTTTCAGATGGACAATTACTGCTGGCTTTGCTATCAGTGTCCACATACAATAAAATAATAGATTAGTAAGAAGAATGCATTTTAACAGTGCAGTGCTCTTGGGAATTGTGACTGGAAGGGCAATTTTTATTACAAGTGAAGGGTTGATTGATAGATGTATTTGAGTCTGATGAAGATTTCTCCAAGTCAATTTAATGACAGGGCACAATAATGATTTTAAGTATCCCCAGAAGGATTTCCCAGGATCAATGTGTTAAGTTTAGAATTTCATCGGCTTAACATTGGAGGAATAAATAAAAGTCTGCAAAATGGTTTTAACCATGTCGCATTATTTGGCAAATGCTGTCATCACTGATGCCAAGAACCTTCATCGAATAAATTGTCCAGTGGTGTCTGAAATGGTCATTCACAGGAGACTTTATTCTCTGGTGATGTTGTCTGGACAGAAGCCTGGAGAGATCCCACCAGAGCTCTGCACACCACCAACAATCTACTGCTGGGCTTGAGCCAATGTCCATGTGGAACACAATCGACGCGGACGTTGATGGCTGAAGCTAATCTCGAGCATCTTTGCCGAGATTGCTCAGTGTGGCTTAACTCAAGGTGCAGTTGCATTTTAAAGTTATGAAAGTAGTTATCAAAAGCTTGGACTTTTGATCCTGAGACGTGAGTTTTAATCCTACCACAGCTATTTAAAATCAAAGAAATAAGTTTAGAAAACTCATTAACGCTAGCCATGGACCCATGAACACAACCTCGTTACTCCTCTTTTACACTATTTATTTATTTTCGTAACTTTTATGTCTTGCACAGTACTGCTTGTGCAAAACAACAAATTTCATGACATATGTCAGTGATAATAAACCTGATTCTGATTCGTGTAAATACTAACCATAACGGTGATCGGGTTGTTGTAAAATATCCATACGGTTCACGACCTTTACAAAGGAAATCAGCTGTCTTTGCCTGCTCTAGACCTGTTGACTCTGAAATGGATGAAGCGCGGCTAAGGATGAACAGTGAATGACAGCCTTTCCAGTAACATCGACATCCCGTGAACAATTAATTAATTACAGATTATTGTGGTAAGGTAGAAGCCAATTGGTGGTCAACTGCTGTACTCAGATGTGGCAGGTGATTGGATTTTGGGAGGTCAAATGTAAGAGGAAAGGATACAGTAAATGGCAGGGCTCTTAAGAGCATTGATGCACAGAGAAATCTTGGGTCCATAGCTCGCTGAAAATGGCAACACAAGGAACAGGGTGGTAAGGGAAGGTGTACAACATACTTGCCTTTATTGGTTAGGGTATTGAGTTGGGAAGTCATGTTGCAGCTGTATAAAATTTTGGTTAGGCATTTGGAATGTCGTGTGCAGTTCTGGTCATCACAGTATAGGAAGGATGTGGAGGCTTTGGAGAGAGTGCAAAAAAGGTTCACCAGGATTTTGCCTGGATTAGGGGGTATAAATTGAGGTCGTACAAACTTGATTGTTTTCTCTGGAGCATCAGAGGCTGAGGGGATGACCCGAGGGAAGTGAAGAAAACTTTGAGAGGCATAGATAGGTAGATGGTCAGTGTCTTTTTTTCCCAGGGCGGAAATGTCAAATACTGGAGGCTGTAGCTTTAAGGTGAGAGGGGGAAAGTTTTAAAGGAGATTTGCGAGGCAAGTTTTTTTTTAATGCGAAGTATGGTACGTGCCTGGAATATGCTGCTGTGGGAGGTGGTGGAAGCAGATGCAATAACGTTTAAGAGGCATTTAGGTAGACACGTGAATAGGCAGGGGAAGGAGGGATACAGACTGTGTGCAAGCTGAGGGGATTAGTTTAAATTGGTTTCATTGTCAACACAGACACCGAGCTGAAGAGCCTGTTCCTGTGCTCTACTGTTCCATGTGAGATATGACCAGATAGTTTAGTTCCATGCTGGTCCACACGTGTTGTGGAATATATTACATCCAATCTGACAGAATGAAAGTGGCTGTAGTTTAACACAATGTTCCAGGCCCTCAGTGCCTGGGTCTCTGGTGTGAAACTTGAAGGCACACACTGCTGACAGCGATGGAGGGCTGGCATTAGCCCATGGCCATCATGTCATTGGCTGCCCTATTTCCTGTAGAGCAGACGGGTTCATTCTTGGCAAAATTAAACAATTGACATTTAGGGCCATCATGAAGGGAGGAGAAAGTATTATATCAGTGCCTTTTCCCATTTTTTTTCTTGTACTGTAGAGGATGGAAACGACCCTTGTGTTCCATGTTGGAAGCTGAGTGAGGAGAGGAGTGTTACATAGAACAGTACAGCACAGAACAGGCCCTGCGGCCCACCATGTTGTGCCAACATAGCTATTCCCTCCTACCTTTAGAATGCTCCTGTCCCTCTACTTCCCCCTCATTCATGTGGGACTCCATTGGGAAGAGGTAGATTTTGTAGGCCTGGCTGCATCACTTGATACTTGTCCTCCTTCACATCCGTAAGGTGATTCAGGAATGTTGGGATTTGTATCTTTTCAATCAATCTTCATATTTTCTTAGGATGTAGAAAGTCAGGTGGGAAGATGTGCCTGGAAGCTGTGGAAGTGGGTGAGGTCCTCAATGAATACTTCCCTTCAGTATTCACCAAGGAGAGGGGCCTTGATGACGCTGAGGACAGTGTTGGTGAGGTTAATGTTCTAGAGCATGTTGATATCAAGAGAGAGGATGTGTTGGAGCTGTCAGAAAATATTAGGACAGATAAGTCCCAGGGTCCTGACGGAATATTCCCTAGGCTGCTCCGTGAGGCGAGGGAGGAGATTGCTGAGCCTTTGGCTAGGATCTTTGAGTCCTCGTTGTCCACTGGAATGGTACCGGAGGATTGGAGGGTGGCAAATGTTGTCCCCTTATTCAAAAAAGGTAGTCGGGATAATCCAGGGAATTATAGATCAGTGAGCCTTACGTCTGTGGTGGGCAAGCTGCTGGATAGGGTTCTTAGAGAAGGATCTATGGGCATTTAGAGAACCATGGTCTGATCAGGGATAGAAGGGCAGATCATGTCTCACAAGTCTGATAGGGTTCTTTGAGGAGGTGACCAGGAAGATTGATGAGGGTAGTGCAGTAGATGTGATCTACATGGATTTTAGTAAGGCATTTGACAAAGTTCCACATGGTGGACTTCTTCAGAAGGTCAGAGGGCATAGGATCCAGGGAAGCTTGGCCATGAGGATTCAGAATTGGCTTGCCTGTAGAAAGCAGAGGGTTGTGGTGGAGGGAGTGCATTCAGATTGGAGGTCTGTGACCAGTGGTGTCCCACAGGGATCGGTTCTGGGACCTCTACTTTTCGTGATTTTTATTAATGACTTGGATGAGGGGGATAGAAGGGTGGGTTAGCAAGTTTGCAGACGACACAAAGGTTGGTGGTGTTGTGGATAGTGCAGAGTATTGTCAAAGATTGCAGAGGGATATTGATAGGATGCAGAGCTGGGCTGAGAAGTGGCAGATGGAGTTCAATCCGGAGAAGCGTGATGTGATACACTTTGGAAGGACAAACTCCAAGGCAGAATACGAAGTTAATGGCAGGATTCTGGGCAGTGTGGAGGAGTATAGGGATCTGGGGGTCCATATCCACAGATCCCTGAAAGTTGCCTCACAGGTGGATAGGGTAGTTAATAAAGCTTATGGGATGTTAGCATTCATAAATCGAGGGATCGACTTTAAGAGCCGTGAGGTAATGATGCAGCTCTATAAAACTCTGGTTAGACCACACTTGGAGTACTGTGTCCAATTCTGGTCGCCTCATTATAGGAAGGATGTGGAAGTGTTGGAAAGGGTGCAGAAGAGATTTACCAGGATGCTGCCTGCTTTAGAGAGTATGGATTATGAGGAGAGACTAAGGGAGCTAGGGCTTTACTCTGGAGAGAAGGAGGATGAGAGGAGACATGATAGAGGTGTACAAAATATTAAGAGGAATAGGTAGAGTAGACAGCCAGCGCCTCTTTTCCAGGGCACCAGTGCTCAATACAAGAGGGCATGGCTTTAAAGTAACGGGTGGGAAGTTCAAGGGAGATATCAGAGGAAGGTTTTTTACCCAGAGAGTGGTTGGGGCATGGAATGCGCTGCGGGGGCAGTGGTGGAGGCAGGTACATTGGTCAAATTCAAGAGATTGCTAGATAAGCATATGGAGGAATTTAAAATAGAGGGATATGTGGGAGGAAGGGGTTAGATAGTCTTAGGCGAGGTTTAAGGGTCGGCACAAGTTGGTGGGCCGAAGGGCCTGTATTGTGCTGTACTGTTCTATGTTCTATACTCAGTCCATGTCATTCTCAAAGCAATCCCATCGACCCCATTTTTCCCCACTTAATTCCCAGTAACTCATTCTCTCACTCTTTTGCACATCAATACCACCTTTGGTCTCCTATGCACACCTACAAGAGGGCTAATTTACATTAACCAATTAATCTACCATCCAGCGTACTTCGGGATGTTCGAAGACATCGGAACACCCAAGGGAAACCCACGCAGTCACAGGGAGAATGTACAAACGCGAGCACACGCACACAGTGCCGGAGGTCAGTATCGAACCCAAGTCACTGGAATTATGAGGCAGCAGCACTATCTGCTGCACTGTTGTGCTGCTGCATCTGATAATGTCTTAGCTGAGATTAACTGCTTGAATTTTGGTATAAAATCTGATGTAACACCACAATCTGCCGTTGATTTGCAACTTTGTAACTCATTCTGCTGTTCTGAATTTTAATTTAACACTACATTATATGAGATTTGGCATCAAACATCATAAAAGCAAAAGGAAGCTAAGCAACTGAACACTCAATATGATTTGCAAATAGGTTAGTTTCAAATCTAATCCTCCAGTGACCATTCAGAGCGGTGTACTGTAGTGTAATACACAGATCCAGGTAGCATTGAGTGAGACTGGAATTTCACCTCAGTATACTTTGACATTAATATCACAAGTGCAATGTTGCAGTATTTTCCTCCCGAGATCTTGGTTCCAAGAAACTCCACTAATTTATTGACCCTTCAGATGTTGTCCTAATTTCTTTCTCTCGGATATTGCAATAAGCAGTTGTACAGCTAAGTTTAAAAGAGGGTTAAAATGGATGTAAAGTGTGTCATAACATTTAGCCTTAACCCCACAACAATGGGACCCCTCTGGCAGAAAGTCTGGTGTTGATTTTAGTGCCAGTTGAAAACCACAACTACATTTAAAGCTGTGCCTCTTCCTTAATGTTAAATTTTAACACCAATTATGGACACGACATGCAGATTTCAGTTTGATTGTTGAGCAATTCTCCAGGAGTCTCCTGGAAGAAGAATTGAACTTACACCTGGTCAAGCAAACCCTGAGAAAACTCACTGATGCAGTGACAAACATGATGCAAGATTTTGGTTGTATATAGCAACAACACTATTCTAGGGCAGACGGGAAATTGCTAGGTAATTCCCCTTTCAAACAAGCCTGGTGGCTGCAGTACTGTGTGACTAAGATCGAGTTTACACACACTTTTATGCAACGATTCTTCATTCACTGCAGTTTTTCTGAGATGAATTGTTCCGTTTTTATAGCGAGAAATTGTTGCTTTGTCTGATTCCTTTGTTCTTTAATCTGTTTACTGAGTAAATTGAGCTTAATGTACTGTGAGTCCCCACTTGCCCTGCCGCACTCTGCTTCCATATCATTGTGACGTTTTATTATTCAGCTTGGGTTATCTAAATACTGGAGGTAGGATGAAAAAATGATTTTGACTAGTTGGAATGGTTGAAGAAGGTGATGTGATTTTAAAAACCTGCACAGAAAATGTCCCACCAGAGTTCACAACACTAATTTATGCAGGACCTTTTCCTGACATTGGGTCCATGTCACTGTAAGCAGCTGCCTGCCTCAAGCTGCTTACAGTGGTCCTAACTACTCCATTTCTATTCCACTTAATTATGAGTATTCAACATGTTTCCTGTATTTAATTACTCTTGTGAGAGCTCTTTCTGTAGTAGATCACTTCTTGTTAAAAAGGGCACTGTTCTTGATTCTTCTTGACTGCAATAAAGTTCCAGGTGGGAGATGTTACCTGAAATCTTCAGCTGGCAGATTCTAATACAAGTTTGGTCACAATTTTGAGTTGATAACATCCCCTATCTGCTAACTTTTGTTTAATTAAACACATGGAGGGAGAGTGTGGAGAGAGGGATTTAACCCACTATAAAGTTTTTCTTTTCAAAGGCCATGTGAAATGTAGCAAGAAAATCTGAATCAATCAGTGGAAACAAAGAGTTAAGTTTTTGATACCCTGGAAGCCAAAATTCCTCATTCAGAGACAGTTAAAACGTTCAGATCAATGCCAGTAATTTAATTTGACTTTTATTAATTTAATGAATTAATTTTCTTTTAATAAGAGAGTCAGATTCACAAAGGTATCTGGAACCTCGAAGGAAGGAGATTTAATTTTTGGTTGAAATGTTTCAAGCATTGATGCGTTTTGGATTAGAAACAGAATCTTTACTGATACAAATCTTACTCCTCCACATCACTGTTTTAAAGGTCGTTTCTGGTTACTCCCCACCCACGGTGTCTCTTCCCCCCACCCCCCACCCCCCCCCACCCCCCCACCACTTGACAATTTTTGACACAGGAAAATTTTAGTAAATATTGCAGTCTGGTGACAAATGACTAAACCTGTTACATTTATTATAGTTTGCTCATAATCTCCACCCCCATCCTCTCTTATCTGTCATCATAAGTTCTGTCGAAAGTTGCTTGGTAAATTAGACTTCCTGCAGCAATGAAAACATGATGCTTTAATTAAAATGCACTGAAGGTTACAGCAGTGATATCCAGAGAAGTAATGCTATAATCTGAGTTTCTCGGCAACACAGATGTCTGTAGGTTTCAACATGTGGCATATTGTAGGAATTTAGCATTGTTCGTAGCTTGGAGTCTCCTTTTTAATTATGCAGTTGTTCTAAATTTGCAAAACTTAATAAAATTTAAAGACTTAATGCAGCTTATATCAGACGTTGAATATTAAGAAAGGCCATTCAGGCCAAAGGGTCCATACTTGTAGTCGGTTCAACGTGAGCCACCTATGAAGGTTCTGTCTCATCCAAAGTGTATCAATACTTGTAACATTTCAGTCATTTAATAGAAATTATGATCATCTGACAGAATAAAGACTGACTTTGTAATTCATTCCTTACAAAAGATGAATATTGTTATTCCTTTAAAAGTACCACCATCATATTAGATTGACACAGCTCTTAGAGCCACAGCCCCACAGCGCCAGAAAACCAGGTTCAATACTGATCTTGGGCGCTGTCTGTGTGGAGTTTGCACGTCTCTCCCTGTGACTGAATGGGTGTTAACTGGGTGCTCTGGTTTCCTCCCACATCCCAAAGATGTGCAGGTTGGTAGGTTAATTGGCCACTTAAATTGCCCTTCATCTGTACGTGAGTGGTAGAATCTGGGGGAGCTGATGAGAATGTGGAGAGAATAGGATATGTGATTAATGCAGGATGAACGTAAATTGGCATTTAATGGTCAGCGTAGACTCAGTGGGCTGGAGGCCTGCTTCCATTCTGTATCTCTCTAATATTGTGCAGAGGATGCAGAGAGATATATATATAGGTTAAGTGAGTGGGCAAGGGTCTGGCAGATGGAGTACAATGTTGGTAAATGCGAGATCATCCACTTTGGAAGGAAAAATGGATCAGATTATTATTTAAATGGTGAAAGATTGCAGCATGCTGTTGTGCAGAGGGACTTGGGAGTGCTTGTGCATGAATCGCAAAAGGTTGGGTTGCAGGTGCAACAAGTTATCAATAAGGCAAATGGAATGTTGGCCTTCATTGCTAGGGGGATTGAATTTAAGAGCAGGGAGGTTATGCTGCAACTCTCCAGGGTACTGGTGAGGCCACACCTGAGTACTGTGTGCAGTTCTGGTCTCCTTACTTGAGAGAAGATGTACTGGCTTTGGAGGTGGTGCAGAGGAGGTTCATTGGGTCAGTTCTGGAGATGAGGGGGTTAGCCTATGAGCAGAGATTATACTCGCTGGAATTCAGAAGACTGGGAGGGGATCTTATAGAAACACAAAATTATTAAAAGGATAGATAAAATAGAGGCAGGAAAGTTAGTTGTTTCCACCGGTAGGCAAGACTAGAACTCGGGGAGTTAGCCTCAAGATTTGGGGGAGAAGGTTGAGGACAGAGATGAGGAGGAACTGCTTTTCCCAGAGAGTGGTGAATCTGTGGAATTCTCTGCCCAGGGAAGCAGTAGAGGCTACCTCATTAAATATATTTAAGGCACAGTTAGATTTTTGCATTGTAGGAGAATTGAGGGTTTTGGGGAAAAGGCAGGTAGGTGGATCTGAGTCCACGGCCAGATCAGCCATGATCTTATCGAATGGTGGAGGAGGCTCAATGGTCTACTCCTGATCATGTTCTTGTGTAATACTGGGACATTCAACACTGGTGCTTTTGGATTTGGATGTGATTTATTTTAAATGCTGGGAATAATATCAGTCACGAATCCTTTAATGCAGGGCCAGGATCAGATCTTTTTGTAGGTCGTAGTTGCAATTAAATAAATATGGGTGTGTACCCTACTAACCCTTGTAAAACATGCTGAAGCAGTGAGCTGGACCACTGCAGCTGATGTGCAATCAATACTTAAGCAATCACTGCAAACGATTGTCCAGCCAAGTATCCGTGTCACAGGCGGTGATCCAAGTCATTACTTAGTACTGAATCCATAAGAGTGGCAGGAATGATAGGGGGAGTTCCAACTATCCGGATGTTACATGCTGTTGTACTGCAAATATAGAATAGAAACTTCATCAGGGTGGATTAGTGACAGAATATATCTCCTTTTGGATTAGCTGCGACTGGCTGTTGTGATATTTATATAAGTGGCTTTCCTTTTGACGCACTTTTAGATATGTTGTAATTTGCACTGTGGTGGGAAAGGTCAAGTGCTTCAGCTTGGGACTTAGGTGGGGAGAAACTTCTCCTCGCACTTACCTCACAGGCAACTTTATAAAGCTGCTTTGGTGTTCTCCACAGGATAAACATAGAGAAGAAAAAAATGATTCCCCAATCTCAATTATTATTTTGTTTTGTTCAACTTCAGTGAATTATTTTATTCAATGTAGTGCTATCACAGTAGAAGTTCTGAGCTCTCTCCTAAGAAGCCATGGTTTGTTATTCCAAAATATATGGACAGTCCACTGTTATTGCCTACAAATAGCTGTTCCTCACATTAGCCAGATGCACTATTTTGTCGGGAGATAGCATCCTAGTAGTAGAGGTCACTAGATAGCAAGCAAGAGGCCCACTTAAAATGCTAGCCATTGTGTCTTGCTGCTTCTCATTGGCACTGAAGTCAATAGTAACACCTTTGAGTCTCTTTTTGCCAAGATTGATTAACTCAGGATCTAGATATTCCTGGGTCAATGTTGTAATGCCTCAATAACATTAATAATTTATGCCTTTAACATAGTTGCCATCTTCAAGTGCTTTGCAGGAGCGTTATCAAACATTGTTGACAAAATCCTTTGGGAGATATTGGAGCAGATGACTAGATGTTTGGCCAAGGAAGTAGGTTTTAAGGACTGTCATAAAGGAAGGAAGAAAGGTTTAAAGAGGAAATTCCAGAGCATGGAGCCTTGGGAGTTGGAAGGCACAGAGCAATTTAATTTGGGAAGAAACTGGATGCCAGAATTAGAGGAGCACAATATCTCATCAGATCATTAGGATGGAGGAGATTCCAGAGTTTGGGAGGGTTCAGTCCATAGAAGCACTTGAAAAACATGAATGAGAATCTTCAAGGGAGCCCTTCACTGGGAGCCAGTGTTGCTCAGTAAAGTGTGAACTGGTGTTTGGTATTACAGTACTCAGTGAAGTTACCCATTGAGGCAGCAGGGATGCTTTTCTATTATCGGTGTTTTGCATTAACAACCTCTAAAACCTGTGTCGCACATTCTCAAGAAAAACTCTAGGAAGATCCACTCTTCTAATAACAGCTATGCTGAGAATTCTTATCACGGCCAAAAGAACAGTCCTGGGTATGTCATTAGCCATGACAGCATTGACGTAACTTGAAGCACATCTGGCACCAGATAACAGTTCAAAGCCACTGAAAATCAGATTCACAGGAAGGATGGTAAATTTTCTTGATGTGGAAGAAAGAATTAAATTAAACTTCCACTCCTCTCAGGTATGTAATGTTAGAACAAAGTGGATCACTGCAAAAAGAAATGGAGCTACTTTCTGATTGGGTTTTTAAAAAAAAATAATATAATAGGTATTCTGTACTCTGTCACAAATCTTATTTAAAAATGTTTGTGTCTGGTGAAGTGAAGAACATTTAATGCTTGGAAATAGCTCTCTGTCTGAGGGACCCAGTGTGCAGGTCAACCTCTCACAGGTCAGGTATAGCAGAAGTAAAGCTGGATAAGGTTCTCTGTACACGATCAACAAAGATGAACAAAAGATTCAGTCTCACAGCAACACCTATTCCTGTGTGCCACTCCATATCCCCTCTCACTGAGATTGCCAAGACTCCATTCAGGTACCACATAGAACATAGAACAGTACAGCACAGGAATAGGCCCTTCAGCCCACGATGTTGTGCCAAACTAATTAAGCTAATGACACCTAATCCCTTTTGCCTGCACATGATCCACATCCCTCCATTCTCTGCATTTTCATGTGCCTATCTAAGAACCTCTTAAGTGCCCCTATCATATCTGCGTCCATCACCACCCCTGGCAGCACATTCCAGGCACCCACCACTCTCTGGGTAAATAAAAAAAAACTTGCCCTGCACACCTCCTTTGAACTTCCCCCTCTCACCTTAAGTTCATGCCCTCTAGTATTAGACATTTCAACCCTGGGAAAAAGATACCAGCTGTCTACTCTGTCTATGCCTCTCAAATTTATAAACTTCCATTTCCGCTGCTCCAGAGAAAACAAACCTAGTTTGTCCAACCTCTCCTTATAATGTGTGCCCTCTAATCCAGGCAGCATCCTGTTAAACCTGGGGTGGCAAGGTAGCGTAGTGGTTAGCGTAATGTTATTACAGCGCCAGCGATCGGGGTTCAATTCCCACCGCTGTCTGTAAGGAGTTTGTACGTTCTCCCCGTGTCTGCGTGGGTTTCCTCCCACATTCCAGAGACGTACAGGTTAGTAGGTTAACATGGGTGTAATTGGGTAGCACAGGCTCTTTGGGCTGGAAGGGCCTGTTACTGTGCTGTACAGATAAAGTAAAAAGAAAACCTCTTCTCTACCCTTTCCATAGCCTCCACATCCTTCCTATAATGGGGCGACCAGAAATGAATGCAAAACTCCAGATGTGGCCTAACCAGAGCTTTATAAAGCTGTAACACAACTTCCTGACTCTTGAACTCAATGCCTCAACTAATAAAGGCAAGCGTGCCATACACCTTCTTTACCACAATGTCAACTTAAAAGATATGAATTCATTATCCTAGGTTATATTTAAACTCAATTTCAGAGTGGAAAGGTCAATTTGCCATCCGTTACTTCACTTAGTTCCTTGAAGCAAGGCATCAAAGGCCTTCCTGCTGAACGTCAATAAGCACAGAAGATGGTTTAAGGTAGTGATCTGACTGCAAGAGCATAGTGGTTAAGTGATTGGAGTAACAATCCAGAGACCTGGATTGTTGAATCAGAATCTCAAGTTCAGATCCCAGCAGAGCAACAAGAGAGTTTAAATTCAGTTCATTAAATATATCTTGAATCAAAGAGTAATGTTGACCATGAAGCCTCTGGATTGTCCTGCTTTTGGAAAAAGAAATGTGCTGTTCGTAACTGAAATAAATGAAACCGGTTGTGCTGGAGATACACTAGTAATCTGCTTAGTGTGACCCCACAGAATACTGATTCATTATAGCACTCTTGGTCTTCTAGTCTGAACACTCACACATACGTATCTCGCTGTCTATCTGCTTGGTCTGTGTGTTCTCACAGCAGTGAATCGGCCCAGGGCTCAGTGTGGAGATGCTTCCTGTGAGAACTGGAGTTGGGAAGATCAGACCAAACAATGCAGCCACACAACCATTGCTGGAGACCATATGCTGACAGACCCCCCGCTTCCCCCCCACCACCCCCCCCCCCCCCCGCCCCCCCCAACCCCAGATCCTATTCATGTGATGGAACCTGCTGTCACCTTCTCTCTTGGGTTGGATGCAGAAGGTGAAAGGCCAGACACAACCACTGAGCTGGTATCACAGAGTAATCTGAAGTGAACCCTTGCCCGCTGGTGCTATAATCTCCAGGCTGGGAAGAGTGGTTCAGCCAAACAAAGAGACGGTTAGATGGCTGCTTTCATCACATCCAACAGGAGATGATGAGGCAGAGCGTAGGATCCTCGTGGTCTGTCAGTACTAGGAGCAGGTGCTACCACTTCATAGCAATGACCCACTTCTCAGATCTGAGGGGGCCGCACTGTGAAGTGGATTACTGCTATGAGCTTGCATTTCTTAGCGATAGCCCCAGCTTGCCCACCACCAAGAAGCTTCCCCACACCGAGCTATGGGCAATTCATTGCAGGTCCCTGGTGCAGGAGTGAGGCGAGCAGGGGTTTGCTCCAGATTCCTTGCACAATAGCCTCATAATGTACCTCTGTGTATATAATGATTCTGTTTAGCACCGATTCCATTCACCCTCTCATTCCTGGAAACACATCATGAGCGCCAAGCAAGGTACCAGTACACTCAGCAGGCCAGGGAGTATCTTTGGAAGGGGAAACAGAGTTAATGTTTCCGATCACTGACCTTTCATTCTGGAAATGGGGCTTCGAGTCAGGAGTCAGAGTAAGATGTACTTTTTGGGGGTGGGGGTTGTATCTTCATTGGAGTCAGGGCTGATCAGATGTTGAAGTGTAATATCATTGGGTTATGCGTGCGGACTGGTTGGCCGGTGTCCTCTATTGTATGCCTGGGCCCATTCCTGCTTGTAGTTTATGTTCATTTCCAACAAGGTGCTCCCATTCAGTTGTGCCAGAGGTTCTTGTGCTCTGGATGCTCCTGATATTTAACAGTCACAGAACTGAAATGACTTGCAAACCAGCAGTGAAGTCACCTACCATCCTTGGATGTCCGAGGCCTTCCAATGGAACATCCTGAAGACATGCTGGTTGGTAGGTTAATTGGTCACTTTCAATTACCTCGAGGTGGGTAGCAGCGGAAATGGGATTGAGTTGGTGGGCATGTGAGAGAGATGAGGTTTATAGGGAAGCGGGTGAGGAAATGGAGATTGTTCTGAGAGCCAGCATTGACTTGACAGGCCAAATGGCTTCCTTCTGTTTCATAAGGAAATAGGATATACAAAGGTAGCTTCTGTTATAATCACAGAAATAGGGATTGAGAATACAGAAGATTGCCAGTAAGTACTACAGTTCTCTGGGGGTGGGTGCACTGTTTATTTCCCTTTGGAACTCACCAGGAAAACCCCCCCCCCTCCCCATTTCCCCCACACTCTGAGAAGTGATATGAATGGCTGTGAACTGGCCCATGTTCCTCGTTTGTGTCAGTGTCCCCCAGGAGGCCAGGAAATCCCCTTTTAATTTCCAATCAAGATTGTATAAGTAAGGGGAAGAAACTTCATCTATCTACTTGAAGCAAGAAAGCAAAGTTATGTATTTAACTGCAAATTAAATAAAATGAAAATAATACTTGAGTATCTTCATGCACGCCAATCACAAATTCTTCTCAAATCATTTAGGTAGCCATCTATTTGGTCTTGTGCATAAGGACAATTTTGCAAATAACATGGTCTAGGCAGGCACAGATTGGTAAACCTACTACTCGTAGAGTCATACGGCATGGAAGCAGGCCCTTCAGCCCAACTTGTCCATGCTGACCGTGTTGCCCACCGAGTTAGTCCCATCTGCCTGTGTTTGGCCCATAGCCCTCTAAGCCTCTCCTATCCATGTACTTAACTAGATGGCTTTTAAATGTTGCTAATGTGCCCGCCTCAACCACTATTTCTGGCAGCTCATTCCAAATACGCACCACCCTTTGCATGAAACTGCCCCGATGTCCCTTTTAAACCTCTCACCATCTGATCTTAAACCTATGCTCTCTTGTTTTTAGCACCCCCTCCCTGGGGAAAAAGACTGTGTGCTTTCACCCTGTCAGTGCCCCTCTTGATATTATATACCTCCTTTCAGGTCACCCCTCAATCTCCTGTTCTAGGGAATAAAGTCCTAGTCTATACAACCTCTCCTTGTGCGTCAGGCCCCTGAGTCCAGGCAGCATCCTGTTAAATCTTTTCTGCACTCTTTCTAGTTTAATAACATCTTCCCTATAACAGGTAAGCTTGGTACTCGTGTAAGCTTGGTTACCTGAGAGCTTAAACCAAGAATAAGCCATTTAAATGGGGCATAGGTTTCACATGGTGAGTATTCCAAGCCTTTTTTCTGACCACATTAATGTGAGAAGAAATTCAGTGCTGTACTGTTGAGCACAGCATTTAGGGGTATAATGTGACGCTATAACAGAGGCAGGGATTTTGGGTGACCTCATGAACTGCAAGAGCCATTGTTGCCGCTGAGGTTTGCTGAGTGATGGTGCATCATCTGACAAGAATAGAGGGAGTCATGACGCTAGCCCAGCATTATACTGGGGTCAGTTGACACAAAGAGAAGGACTTTCCTTGGAAATAAGTCTTGAAGTTTAATTATCCTGTTTTTGTATTAATTCTATATTGAAACAAAAACAAAGTGACCTTTATAAAGAAGTGTACAAATCATTTGTGATAATACTACATCAGATATCAAAGGACAGTAAATTACTGGATTAACAAGAAAGGCATTAAACATACAGGCAATAACATCTGCTAATGCGATCCTCCCCATTTTGCTAATGTGACAGCATTATTGATGCCAGTTAAGATTTGCCAGGAGGAAAACTCATTCATAATACACTTTTTTAGGTTTTCTTGCATTACATAGCACACAAATTCATCCTTGTATTTCAGTCTGTGCTATTTTTAAAATAAAAGCTTTTTTTTTTAGCAGACCCGTTTTGAGAATGGCCTTCAGTTTGGAGTGTTATTCTTGTAGTGGATTTATATCTGAAGGCACTAATTGAATACCGAAGGCCTGGCTTCCTGTGACTGTGCCACATCAAGACCAACATGTTACTTGGGTTCTGCTAGATAAGAGATTCCATAATTGTACCACCCAACGGAGCTCTTCAACATTAATAGCCAAATCGTGTTACAGCTGATGAAATTTCATCAGTGGATTGATGGGAAGATTCTCCACGGATGCCAAATAGCTGCAGATGAATAGACATGACATAAAGACACACACACACACACACACACACACACACACACACACACACACACACACACACACACACACACACACACACACACACACACCACCCTTCTGTCAGCATAGGTAATATTAGGAAGGGAGCACTCTCCTGTGTGTCCTTGCCTCTTGCTCAACGCAAAGCTCTTTGTGTTCTGGACCTTGTGCTAAAAATAAAAACTTGGAAAGGATGTTCATGCCCAAGTCTAAAAACATTAATTACATTGAACCAACATGATTCTAAAAAAAATCATAACCCTCAGATATATCTCAGCCCTTCTTATAGGTTCAAGGACAGCTTCTATCCCACTGTTATAAGATTCTTGAACAGACCTCCTATATGATAAAGATGAACTCTTGATCTCTCAGTCTACCTCGTCATGACCCTTGTGTATTATTTGTCTACCTGTGTTGCACTTACTCTTAACTGTAACACTATATTTTGCATTCTGTTCTTTTTTTCCCTATTTGTACTACCTCAGTGTACTTGTGTATGGAATGATCTGCCTGGATGGCAATGCAAACAAAAGCTTTTCTCTGTATCTGTGACAATAATAAACCAATTGCTGATTGGGGAAATGCTCATTTTAACAGCAATAAGATTGTGTTTGAAGTTTTGCAGTGCTGTGATTTTTTTTAAAGCATGATTTTCACTACAGCAGGGCTTTAAGTAGAATTATGTTGAAAGCTATTGTATCTTGAGTACTGGACCATTTGTTGCTTGGAGTTTGTTAATACATTTTATGTTCAGTAAACCAGATGGGAAGAATGACTTGCACTCACTCCTGATTATTGCAAGGAATTGGCGATGAATACATTTGCTCAGGACCAGTGCAGGGTGGTTACTCAAACTGCCTCTGAGAAGATTTGGTGCTCGGTGCAGAAATTTACATCTGATCCCCTTGTGATCTATGTCATGCAGCTTGCTTATGTTAATTTCATGATTATTACATTTGGGACAGTTTTTCCTTGGCATCATTTGGATCATGTTGTAATGTGAGATCAAAATGCTTTGCAACTTTAGTTATCTTTATCTGGATAACAATTCCATTCTACTGTGAAACAGCGCTGAACTTGCGGGGGCTTCCTCTATTGTTCAGGGGCGCAGAACAATTTTCTGTTGTGGAGTTGTTAAGCAAAGATTGGTGGCCTCTAGGTGTGATCTGTGATTGTGTCTTGATATTGTCACAACTGAAATCACATTATGCTTCAGTCCCGAGGCAGGGTCTTGACCCGAAACATTGATTCACACCTTTTGCCTCCACGGATACTGCTTGACCCATTTGAGTTCTTTCAGCGTTCTGTTCTTTGTTCCAGATTCCATCATCTGTATTCTCTTTTGTCTTCACTTTACTGATCACTTGTCTCCGTTGTTGGGTTAGGGGAGGGAAAATAATCTCTCAGTGTCCTTCAGGATCCACATACTCCATTTCCAGGGAGGCAATTTCAGCCCTAATGAAGCTTGGAAGACTCAATGAAGTCGAAGTGGAGGTTATTGTCATGTGCACAAGTGTATGTATTGCAGAAGTACAATTTAAAAACTTGCAGCAGCAGCATCACAGGCACATGGCATTAGGTACACAACATTCACAAGAAAAACAAATTAACAACATAAATTATACAAAGCTATATAAGAAAGAACACAATCAGAACAAAAAAGCCAAAGTCCATTGTAGTCCAAAGTGGTCATGAATGCCCACGAGGTCACAAAGAAGGACTTTGGGACAGACCCAACACTGTTTGCTTTGATCTCCCAAGTACATTGTGAATATTTTAAATTGCATCCATTCAGGCCAAAGTCTCTGTGTGTTATCTCTTGGCATAATCCTGTAGTGGAGCCCAGGAGATGCATTTGTAATCTTTGGACACTGCAGGATAATCCTGGGGAGTTGGCAGTCCTGATATAACCGAGAGGAAATTGAGGCCCTGACTTCTGATTCCTTTCCTTTCCTCAACCAAACAAACTTTGTTGAACAACCCAAGGAACACAATGCTGTGAGCAACACATTTCCAAGAAACTTGAACAAACAAGCTACTTGCGGATTTGGTACACCAACTTAAAACCAGTGCGAGTGTCACCCTTTAACAAAATTCTAGCACTAAAACCATATCGTGCCAATAGCTAGGCAAGGGCAGGATGTTTGGTAAACAACACTCAACGGGCTCTCCTCTCAGCAAGCCGTTGATATGGTAATATTCTGAGACAGAGTAATGCAGACTTCTTGTGAACTAGCTAAAGTTGTTTGGGTAACTAAATCAGAATGATAGCAAGTGTAGGCATGGTAGAGTCTAAAGAGACATTCGCTAACGTCAAGCCGTGTAAGCTGGTATTACATTCTTGACACCAGCTGCTTCCAAGACCTTTTTTTTAAACGATCAAAAAGTGCGGTGTTTCTTGTTGCTGGGAAGTGACTGAAAATATCAGGGATTAACAAGTCTACCATTGCCTTTATAGAAATATTACTTTTTGTTTTGACTGTCTGTTGGGAGAACAGCTGATTAATTAGGTCACCAGGTTGTTGTGAAAAAGCACATTGGCTCTGAATGGACAATTCTACCCTTGTAATTGTTGGTGGAAGGACTGAGGCCTAATGAGAGTCGGGGGGCGGGGGGGGGGGGCGGGTGGCTGGAAGAGGAGTAATGCTCTTTTGTGAACAGGTAGAATTAAATGTTGTTCATTATTTTCTTGTCTCAAGCACTGTTGCAATTGAGTAAAGGTCAGAGAGAGTGGCTGAAGCTTAGCTCATCAGGGAGCCAAGAATACCATCATATCCATGAGCTGGAGTCATTCAAGGGTCAGCCAGCTTCAATCTCAGTTGCTCTAGTAATCGAAGCCAAGGATTCTGGGATTAATGTATGTTAGATGTCACATCCTGAAAGCATTTATAGACTTCTTGTTTTTTTTAAAAAAAACAAAGTTGGCCCTCAGACATCAGTGATAGTTGTCCTCATATGATGCCTCGTGTTCTGTCGACCTAGCCAGTTGTGCCAACAGCAGTGGAGATGTCCCATTCTGAAACTGGCTTTTATCAGTTCATTGCCCTTTTTGTTATGAACCTTTTTTGCTACAGACCTCTTTTGTCAATGGAAATCTGCAAAATGCTTGTGCAGTTGCTCTATAGAATCAGTAAGTGGAGAAAATACGAAATTTAAAGAAGGACTTTTGGTCTCTCCAGATCTCGTTACTGAACTGCACTATTGTAATTTTCCCATTTTAAATTGCAGTCTTCAAGAGGATTAATCTGCTTCCTTCATTTTGTGCTTAGTTTCTGAATCATTTCTCTTCCATGGTTCCAATGTTTACTAGGCTGACTGGTACAAATCCCAGTAGAGCCTGTGGGCTAGATGGGTTCTAAACCACATCATCTTTGAGGGAGAGTGTCTGGGGAAAGAAATCATAATAAAGGCCCAGTGACAAACTAAACCATGAGCTTTTGCCAATTTTGATTAAACAACACAACGTTAACAGTGGCAATATCTGCAATCATTTAATCTGATGAATTACTGTTATCCATAGATTTAGGCTGCATCTATTCAAAAATAACACAAAGTTTCATTAGAGACATGAGACAGCAGGTGAGGGAAATCTGGAGCAACACACAAAATGCTGGAGGAACTCAGCGGGTAAGGCAGCATCTGTGGAGGGAAATGGACAGTTGACATTTCGGGTCGAGACCCTTCACCTGGACTGGAGGGAAAGAGGGCAGGCCACCTATCAGCTACCAGCTCTTGCTCCACCGCATCCCTCGACCTTTTTATTATAGCCATCTCCCCTCTTTCCAGTCCAGATGAAGGGTCTCGGCCTGAAACATTGACTGTGCACTTCCCTCCATAGATGCTGCCCGACCCGCCGAGTTCCTCCAGTGCCTTTGTGTTGCACAAAGTTTCATTTACCTAGCATATTTAACATGGAAACACATCCCAGGTGCTGCATAAGAGGGCACTCGGGAAAAAAAATTGATGGTGAACCACATAAAGGGATGTTATTGGAGATGAAGAAACATTATTCAGGGGTGGTTTTTAAGGAGTGTATTAAAGGTCAGTGGCAAAATTTTTTAAAATTTATTTGTCCGTGGATGTGGACGTTTCCTGGCAATGCTGGCAATAATGGGTTTACAGAAGAGTTCCAGAGTTTGTCTTGGCAGCTGAAGGCATGACCATCAATTCTGGCATGGATTAAATTCAGAGATGAGTAAGAGGCCAGAATCAGGGGAGTTCAGATAGCTTCTAAGATTATAAGGCTGGAGGATACTTCAGGAAGGAACATTTGACGGGAAGGGATTTAAAATCAAAGTTGTATAACTGGCAGTCGTTCTGTCAGCAAGTACAGGAGAGTTGGGTGAATGGGCCATGGTGTGAGTTAGGAAATGACTGTATAAAGTTTTGGATAACTTTGAGTATTATTCAACTGATTTTCTTAACTGTAGTTCTTAGCTGAGAAGGACAGATCAATAATGAAGATTTCGAAGGGTCTTCGCAGGGTTGATGTGGAGAAGATGTTTCCACTTGTGGGAGAAACATTGAAGAAATGAAGGAAAGCAGAGTGGAAGGAAGGACCTCTAAAGCACTTTATTGTAGCATTGGATTAATGTAAAGTGGTTTGCAAGCAGTGGATTAGCTTTATGTGTAGCTTCACACAGTACGTGTCTGCATACAGAACAGCTGGCAGGTGATAGGTTACTGCACAGTGAGGTTCAACAAAGAGCAAAAGAGGAACTATGTTGTTTTTTATAATGTATTTTTAACAGCAAAATACTGACTGGGATACCAAGGTTTCCTTGTTTTTGAATCAAGCCACTTTACAGTCTGTCTTGGATGGCGCATTCAGCATCTCAGCTGATAATTGATAGCTCCAGTAATGCAGCCCTCCTGCACCACTGCATGGAATGAGCAGAGCAATTCATGTGACCTCCCTATCACATGGGAAAGTGACAGACAATTAGAAAGTCAAAGGCATTCCAAGAACATTACCAGAAGTAGGAAGGGAGATGGCAGGGGGAGCTACTTTAAAATGTGGAGAAAATGAAGGAAATTCAAAGTGGAAAGTCAAATTATGGTAGGACTTTCACAGTGAATGGCTGGGCCCTGGTGAGTGTTGTAGAACAGAGGGATCTTGGAGTTCAAATGCATTGTTCCCTGAAAGTGGAGTCACAGGTAGACAGGGTGGTGAAGAAGTCTTTTGGCACACTGGCCTTCATCAGTCAGGGCATTGAGTATAAAAGTTGGGAGGTCGTGGTGCAGTTATACAAGACACTGGTGAGACCACACTTGGAGTATTGTGTTCAGTTTTGGTCACCCTCCTATATGAAAGATGTTAGAAAGAGTGCAGAAAAAAATATTACAAGGATTGAAAATGCACAAGGAGAGGTTGTATAGACTAGGACTTTATTCCCTAGAATAAATTGGTTAATTATTGTCACATATACCGAGGTACAGTGAAAGACTTGTCTTGCATACGGTTCATGCAGATCAATTCATTACACAGTGCATTGAGGTAGTACAAGGTAAAACAATACAGAATGTAGAGTGAAATGTAACAGCTACAGAGAAAGTGCAGGGCAGGTAGACAATAAAGTGCAAGGTCACAACAAGGTAGATTTTGAAGTCAAGAGTCCAGCTTATCGTAGTAGGGAACCGTTCAATACTCTTATAACAGCGGGATAGAAGCTGTCCTTGAGCCTGGTGGTACGTGCTTTCAGGCTTTTGTATCTTCTTCCCAATGGGAGGGGGCAGAAGAGAGAACGGTTGAGGTGGGTGGGGTCTTTAATTATGCTGGCTGCTTTACTGAGGCAGCGAGAAGTGTAGGCTGAGTCCATGGAGGGGAGGCTGGTTTCCGTGATGTGCTGAGCTGTGTCCACAACTCTCTGCAGTTTCTTGCAGTCCTGGGCAGAGCAGTTGCCGTACCAAGCCGTGATGCATCCAGATAGGATGCTTTCTGTGGTGCATTGATAAAAGTTGGTAAGGGTCGACAGGGACATGCCATATTTCTTTAGCCTCCTGAGGAAGTGGAGGCACTAGTGAGCTTTCTTTGCTGTGGCGTCTACGTGGTTGGATCAGGACAGGCTTATTGGTGATGTTCACTCCGACGAACTTGAATCTTTTAATCCTCTTGACCTCAGCACCATTGATGTAGACAGGAGCATGTGTACCACCCCCTTCCTGAAGTCAATGACCAGCTCTTTTGTTTTGTTGACATTGAGGGAAAGGTTGTTATCATGACATTATGTTGCTAAGCTCTCTATCTCCTTCATGTACTCCGACTCATTGTTACTTGAGATATGGCCCACTACGGTGGTGTCATCTGCAAACTTGTAGATGGAGTTAAGCAGAATTCAGCCATGCAGTAACGAGTGTATAGGGAGGAGAATAGGGGGCTGAGGACGCAGCCTTGTGGGACACTAGTGTTGAGAATAATTGTGGTGGAGGCATTGCTGCTTGTCCTTACTGATTGCGGTCTGTTGGTCAGGAAGTCAAAGATCCAGTTGCAAAAGGAGGTGTTGATCCCAAGTCTCTGGTCTTGATGTTGTGAGCCTTGAGGGACTGAGTTATAGGGAAAGGCTGGACATGCTTGGACTTTATTCCTTGGAGCATAGGAGATTGAGAGGTGATCTTATCGAGGTGTATAAAATCATGAGGGGCATAGAGAGGGTGAATGCACTGTCTTTTTCCCAGGGTTGGGGAATCAAGAAGTAGAGGGCACAGGTTTAAGGTGAGAGGGGAAAGATTTACTAGGAACTTGAGGGGCAACTTCTTTACACAAAGGGTGGTATATATGGAATGAGCTGCCAGAAGAAGTAGTTGAGGTGGGTACATTAACAACTTTTAAAAGACAGTTGGACAGGTACGTGAATAGGAAAGGTCTGGAAGGAAATGGGCCAAACGCTGGCAAGTGGGACAAGCTTGGATGGGACATCTTGGTTGTCATGGACCTGTTGGGCCGAAGGGCCTGTTTCCATGCTATATGACTCTGAATAACCCAATAGGTCAGTCAGAGTCCGTGGAGAGAAAAACATAGTTAATGCTTTGGGTCAGTGACCTTGCATCAGAACTGGGAAAAGTTGAACAGGTTTGAGGGTGCACATAAAAGGGGGGAGGGGAGGAGAAATCCAAAAAAAAGCAAGGTCTGTGACGGGGTGGGAGATTGGAGAGGTTAAATGGTGAAAGGGAAGATGATGTATGACCAAACCCTTTCACTTTGCATCATCATTCCCTTTTAACATTTAAACATTTAATCTTTCTGCATTCTGCCCATCACAGATTCCTTTCTCTCCTCCCCTTCCTCTGCATCTCAAAACATGCTTACCTCTAACTTTTTCCTGGTCTGACTTGAAATGTTAATTTAGTTTCTTTTTCCACAGATGCTGTCTGATCTGCTGAGCTTTGACAGTGAGAACTATTGCAGATTCAGTCTGATTCTGAGTAAGTTCCTTTTAAATATCACTGCAGAAATGTATTATTTTTGCCAACCAATTTGAAACAGAAAGAATGACTCTTGCTGAATGAGCATATGAGGTGCTTTAGATTACAGAGCTAGGCCTGTGTTCAAAACTGCTCTTGATGGTGTTTATATGACAAAGTGCATCCACAGCAGTTGGGCAGGGGGTGGGGCATTGTAGATTTGTTGTTCTGCTTTCCCAAGGTAGAGCATCTGAACTCTGTGCTTGGCAAACAACAGAAGCGTTTTCTCTCAACTCTAGCAGCTGGGATTTAGTGACGGAAACCCTGTGGATAAAACTTATGATCATGTGTTTCTAAAGGGCAGGCTACCAAGCGTGTTGATAGATATGTGATCTTCAAGCTATAAAGCTCCCACATACTGATGGAGAATATTGATCCATTCAACATTGTGCTCTGGTGTGCTTCTGAGAAACCTTGAAACTGGAAGCAGAAATTCATACTGCGATGTTGGTGAGTCTGTGATTGTTGTGAAATTGCTTAAATAGCAGTTTCTTTTATTGTTGGCTGTGTGTTTCAGTCAGCTGTGGCGCCTTTGGTGACAGTCTGAGATGGAAGAATTTGAGAAGTCTTTGCAGGGTGGATGTGGAGACGATGTTTCCCCTTGTGGGAGAATCTAGAACCAGGGCTCAGTTTAAAAAAAATAGGAAGTCATCCATTGAAAGACAGAGATGAGGTGATTTTTATTTTCTCTTGGAGGATCATGAGTTTTTGCAACTCTTTCTCAATTGGTGATGGAAGCAGTGTTTTAAAAAAAAAATGTTTTTAAGGCGGGATAGGTAGATGCTTGATGTGCTAGGGTGTAATAGATCATCAGGGAAAGATGGGAATGCAGAGTTGAGTCTTGAAAGGTTGAGTAGGCTCAAGCAGCAGAGTGACCTGCTCCTGCTCCTGACTCGTGCTTATACATTCGCAGATCAAAATCCCATTTCAGAAGCTTGAGTATAAAAAGTTAGTGCAGTACTAAGGGAGTGTTGTGCTGTCAGTGATCCTGTCCTTTGAGTGATACGTTAAATTGTTTTCCCCAGCAGTTGCAAAAGATAGACGTCTTGGTCAGCATGGACGAGTTGGGCTGAAGGGCCTGTTTTGGTGCTGTATAACTCTGACTCTATATCGTAGCAATATTTTGAAGAATGGCAGGGTGTCCTGGCTAATATTTATCTATTGCTCAATATTGCATCAAGAAAGACAGATAACTTGATCATTTCCACGTTGTGGGAGCTTGCTATGTACAAACTGGCTGTTTCATTTCCCACATTTTGACAATGACGACACTTCAGAAACACTTCTTTGGATATAAAGTATTTTGGGGCATGTGCTTTATAAATGCAAATCTGTCTTTATTTTATGTTTAGTGACACTCTGGAGTGATTGCTTCACTGAATTATGGTTACTTGGATCGAGCACTGGGAGCGTGTAAATCATGTCCCGAGATGGTGCTAGGGATGAAAATTCCCACCACATTTAAAGAAAATTGTCCAGATGAGCACTTAAGAATTAAAAACCTGCAGGGCTGTGGCCCAAGCGGGACTAACCTAAACTCCATTTATGTCTAGCTGAATAGATGCCTCCTGTGCTGTAAACAGATACAATTCTATGATTTAACATTAGGAATATTGCTTACCCCCCTAGAGAAGAACTAGGACTGGTAACAATATACAAAGGGTGAGTTTATCTGTACAGTAGCTTTAAGCACGATATTATTACTTTAAAGATTGTGTGGCCTGATTGATCTAACAATAAAGCAAATTAAGGGTCCTGCTATAATGTTTCAGTCAAACCCAATTATCCCAATGAGCAATAAATCTCTTGATTCAGTTCATGTTCAAGTTTTATTTCCTGTCCCTTGTGTGAACCTTTTACTGGTTGAAATTGCAGACAGTGGCTCCTGCTGATACCTTCCTGTTCTCCTGAAACCAGTAAGAGTATCAGATTGAGGAAGTCATCCAGCCAAGCGTGCTGCAAATTCTCTGCCCCCTCACACTCTGGTTATTAGTCAGAATCGTGGTTGAGAAAAGATCCCAACCACCACTGCAGGTTTTTAAAAGTAAAGTGCTCTGCATATAAAGGGCACCGTTCTTCACAGTGTACTCGGCCCCAGGTAAACTGGAACAAGAACCAGGCTGTGCTGAGGTGACACATGAAATCAGTTCTTCAAACAAAGGCAAATGGAAATCCTTCCAGTCCCCAGCAAAAAACCTTGAGGCTATGGAGAGGAGGAGGATGAGAGGTGACTTGATAGAGGTGTATAAGATGATAAGAGGCATAGATCGAGTGGACAGTCAGGAACTTTTTCCCAGGGCGACAATGACTAACATGAGGGGCCATGATTTTAAGGTGATTGGAGGAAGGTATAAGGGGGATGTCAGGGGTAAGTTTTTTTACACAGAGAGTGGTGGGTGTGTAGAATGCACTGCCGGCAGAGGTTGTGGGGGCAGATACTTTAGGGACATTTAAGAGACTCTTAGATAGCCACGTGAATGATAGAGAAATAAGGGGCTATGTGGGAGGGAAGGGTTAGATAGATCTTAGAGCAGGATAAAATGTCAGCACAACATTGTGGGCCGAAGGGCCTGTACTGTGCTGTAGTGTTCTATGTTCTATTCAAAATTTTAATTGTGAGAATGCAAAATTCATTTTGTATTAATGAACCAGCAGATAAAGTTGCAATGAGGAGGTGCCATGATATAATTAAATGGCAAAATAGATTCGAGGGGCGGTAGAGCATATTCCTCTTTCGAAATGAAATGTTACTTGAGTTTCTTTACTCTTTTATTACTTCTTGTTCCTTTTCTGTCTTTTAAAACCTGGGGTCACCCAGGGCATATCAAAAGCTATGGACAGGGATGCTGGAAGCACCCAGCAGATCAGAATTCATGTTCCATGTCGGAAACTTTGTCTTTGACTAAAATGTTCACCGTGTTCCTCTTTTCACAGGCATTGTTTGACCTATCAAGATTTTCTAGTATTTACTGTTTTTATTTCGGATTTTCAGCATCTGCAGTTGTTTTGACTTTTGAAGTGGGGTTACTTCTGTAATGTGGGAAGTATCTCAGCAAATTTTCACACAGCTAGCTCCCATAAACTGGCACCACGATACACAGTCTGTTTCTATTGCTGTTAATTGAAAGATAACATTCAGCAAAGGTAGCAGGCATAACATCCCACTTCTCTTCATGGGACATTTTACATCTGCTGAGGAACAGATGGGACCACAGTTTGAAGCTTCAGTTGAAAGATGGATCACAGCATTCCCATAACACAATAGAGTCAGATGAAAATTTGATGCTCAGGTCTCTCAAGAAGCCCACAACCTTCACTCCAAGGCAAGCGTGCTGCCAACTGAACCACAGCTGACACTTGTGGTTCAGGAAGGATTTTCACTTGCCCTGATATCTAGGTCAATACACTGCTCTCCCACTGAGCTAACAAAGACCCATCTCCAGTTTATTCCCTCAGGAACCTTCAGAAGAAGAAATATTACTCTAGACATCAAGGCAGGCTTTAATCAGCAAAAACACCATTAAAGTGTAACTGAAAAAGTTGCAACTATAATGTAATGTCCAAATTTGCAAAGGTTCATCAACTTTGCTTTGTAACAGCATGCAATAAGTAGAACTTGGGAAATGAATCAAGATTGCATCAGTTAAGTCATTAAGAAAATTAGCTGTTTTTTAATTTTCTTGTTTTTAAAATTTTGGAGGATTAAAAGTGTTTAGCACGCTGGCCTAGTTAGGGCATTGAGTATAGGAGTTGGGACATTATGTTGCAGTTGTATAAGTTGTTGGTGAGGCCACACTTGTGTATGGTTTTGGTCACCCTGTTGTAGAAAGGTATGGTTAATCTGGAAAGAGTGCAGAAATGATTTACGAGGATGTTGCCAGGGCCTGAGATATAGGGAGAGGTTGTCCAGGCTGGGTCTTTATTTCTTGGAATGTCAGAGAATGAGACAGAGGTGTTTAAAATTATGAGAGGCATAGATAAGGTGGATGGTAACAGTCTTTTCCCCAGGGTAGGAGGCATAGATTTAGGGTGAGAGGGAAAAGATTTAAAAGGGACCTGAGGGGTGACTTTTTCACACAGAGGGTGGTGAATATATGGAATGAGCTGCCAGAGGAAGTGGTTGAGGCAGGTTCAATAGTATGATATAAAAAGCACTTGGATAGGTACATGGAAGGGCGGGGCTTGGAGGGATATGGGCCGAATGCAGGAAATTGGGACTAGCTGGGTGGGTACGGTGGTAGGCCTGGACTGGTTGGGCTGAAGGGCCTGTATCCATGCTGTTAATGCCCTATGACTCTATGATTAGTGTTGGTAAATGAAAACGTGAGTGGTGAATTCACAGCTCGCATCCTAGCAAGTGACCCGTTTTGTGTTAGACTTCATGGGCAGCAGAACAATTGTGTTTCATCTTTTCGTCACCCGAGTTTGGGTTAGGGATAGGATTTTAGGAGAACTGGGAGAAATTCCCCAGACTCCTTTTTGCTGCAGAACTTGATACCTTGCTTTAAATTTTGATTTAAAAAAAACATATTCAGCAACTAAAGCTGCCCTGTCTCCCTCCGTGTTATAAAAGTAACTCTCAGCTCTTGCACTCTGATTTTCTTTCATTTCAGGCGGCAGTCAATTTATAATTCATTGGGGAGAGAGGGCAGGCAGTAAAATGTCAAAGTTTAACATAAAAATGACTTTGTCCTGCTAACTCACCTTTTGAGGTTTCACCAAGTAAAAGAGAAGTTGTGTTCATTCAACATAGAGGGTTTGGGGCTGTACAATGGTCGAATGGTTAGTGCTATTTCCTTACTGTTCCTAACCTCTGGTAACCCCTTCCCTCTTCTCCCCCCCTTCTATTTCTCCCCCCCTCCTCCTTCCCCCCCCGTCTTCCCTCATTCCTGTGGCCCCCTCGATCCTTTTCTTTCCCCTTCCCCAGCCCTCATGACCAGCCTATCTATTCCCCACCTATTTCACATGCATAGCTATTCCACCATCACTTTATTCCATGGTCCACTGCCCTCTCCTACCGGATTCCTCCCTCTTCAGCCCTTTGCCTCTTCTACCTATCACCTCTCAGCTTCTTGCATCTCCCACCCACCTACCTTCCCCCTCTCACCTGGACTCACCTATCACCTGCCAGCCACTGCTCCTACCCCTCCCCCGACCCTCTGCTCACAGTAACTAAAGTATTTTTAAAAAAATGCATTTGCAAAGTTATTGTCTAAAATGCTGTAAACAAAATCCCATGCAACATTTTAGAGGGAGACTCTCGGGTCTGCAGGCAGACTGTGTCATTTCTATTTCTATTTAGAGCGTAATTTGTTCCCCTCTGCTCTCCAAATTGTGGTCCCAGCTGTTCTTTAATTCAACATGCTCTGATGCGTTTTGTTTTGATAGCTGAACTGATCCTAAACTCCACCTCCCTCTTCCATCCATGCCAGCCACTCGGTTGTTTATCCTGCGGAGCACTGAAAAGACATGCTCAGTTCTGCAGCACAATGAGAGAGAGAGAGAGAGAGTGAGAGAGAGAGATGTCTTACCAAGGGAAATGGAAGAGATAATCTTCTATAACTAGAAAATTGCAACCTCCAGAGATCTGCTATGGCTGAGGGTTGATATGTCATAGAGAAGAGAAACAAGCCCTTTGGTCAACTGAGTCTGTGCTCACCATCAACCACACCCTACATGAATCCTAGCTCAATTCCATTTTATTCCCATCAACTTCTCCCCTCCCAGATTTTACCACTCACCTACGCACTAGGAGCAATTTACAGAGGCCAATTAATCTATCAACCCATATATTCTCTGGGGGTGGGGGGAAGAAACCGGAGCACCCAAGGGAAACCAATGCAACTACAGGAAGAACGTGCAAACTCCACCCAGATAGCGTCCAAAGTCAGGATTGAATCTGGGCCACTGTAGCTGTGAGAATGGTTTTACTGTCTGCACCACTGTGCTGCTCCCTTGTTTTCTTGAAAACAGCTTACTTCCTATGTCTTACTATTTCTGATGACTTCTCCGCACCAGAACAAATTTAACCTTGAACAGAAGAATCTTTGGACTTGTTCGGTCTCCTGCCTACAGTGCCCAGACCTGAAAGAGAATTGGAATATAAGTGACAATGTTCTTGGCCCTCATTTTCCAACAATGGCATTGGTGCAGGTGCTGCTTAATGTCTCTGGGTGTCACTGGGATACTTGCAGGAATGTGTTGGATACTGCCATCCGTGTTTATATTTTGTAGGGGAAATGGTGACCATTGGCGGGATTAGAGGGCATGTGTAATAAGGAGAGGTTGAACAAATTAGGACCGTTTTCTCTGGTGCAGCAGAGGCTGAGGGGAGACCTGATAGAAGTTTATAAATTGAGAGAGGCATAGATCGAGTAGACAGCTGGTACCTTCCCCAGAGTCAAAATGTCTAATACTAGAGGGCATGCATTTAAGGTGAGAGGGGGAAAGTTCAAAGGAGATGTGTGGGGCAAGTTTTTTTTACACAGAGAGTGGTGGATACCTGGAATGCGCTGCCAGGTTTGGTGTTGGAGGCAGATACGATAGAGGTGTTTAAGAGGCTCTTAGGTACATGAATATGCAGAGAATGGAGGGAAATGGACCATGTGCAGGCAGAAGGAATTAGGTGTCATTAGCTTAATTAGTTCAGCACAATATCGTGGGCCGAGGGCCTGTTCCTCTGCTGTACTGTTCCCTGTTCTATGTATTCCGAGCAGTCTGGCTAACTGCCAGGGTCACAGCTATTCACAGGAGGGAACTCGAGTGAGCACCTTGCAGACGCTGAGAGAGACAGACAGCTCTCACACACTTGGAGTTGCATCAAAGTGCTAAACATTTTAAAGCTACAGTGATTGTGGCGTTCATAATGGAGGCTCTGTGGTTATGCACATGACCAGAGTTGAGAAATTCTTGTACAGTGTTAATGCATGTCATGCAACAGAGTTTCTGGGCAAAGGGGATCATAAATCATGATTGAAGATTTCCTGCTAGGACTACAGAGTCTCCGATTTTTCTTTCCTGGTTCCACGTGTATGTGAGGAGCTAAGGCGCTGAGCTGTTTTGACACATTATCATGGTATCTGATCACACCCAACTTGTACCTGAGTGCCATTTTCCATTGATTTCCACTGGTGCGTTCAAGACTCGCAAATGGTGTGAGCATCTCATGCAGACACCAGCCTTTGCAAAGCCTGAAGAGTAGATGGAGTCTGGCACCGGGGAGCACCTCCAGGCCAGTCCATTACAGTCCACTCGCCCAGTCACGGTTACAATTACCATGTTTAAAAGACATATGGATAGGAAAGGTTTAGAGGGACTTGGGCCAAATGCAGGCAAATGGGACTAGCTCAGTTAGGCAAATTGGTCGGCATGGATGAGTTGGGCCGAAGGGCCTGTTTCCTGCTGTGTAGCTCCGTGACTCTGACTCCATTTAAGTGAACAGCAGTGGTGAGAAAGTTCATACGTCCTTTGCTCCAAGTAGTATTAGCAATTCACCTGGAAATGATAAGGATGATAAGTAGCGTAGCAGTTAGCGCGACGCTATTACAGCGCCAGCGATTGGGGTCCGATTCCGGTCGCTGTCTGTAAGGAGTTTGTACGTTCTCCCGTGTCTGCGTGGGTTTCCTCTGGGTGCTCCGGTTTCCTCCCACATTGCAAAGATGTACGGGTAGGTTAATTTGGGTTTAAAATGGGTGGCGCGGACTCGTTGGGCCGGAAGGGCCTGTTACCACGCTGTAAATAAAAAAATTAAAGATAAGATTTCTTTATTAGTCACATGTACATTAAAACCACAGTGAAATGCATCTGGGGGCAGCCCGCAAGTGTCGCTGTGCTTCCGGCGCCAACCTAGCGTGCCCACAACTTCCTAACCCGTACGTCTTTGGAACGTGGGAGGAAACCGGAGCACCTGGAGGAAACCCACGCAGACACGGGGAGAACGTACAAACTTCTTACAGACAGCGGACGGAATTGAACCCGGGTCACTGGTGCTGTAATAGCGTTACGCTAGCAGCTACACTACCGTGCCTGCCCTAAGGTGCTAGCAATCATAATTAAAATGACAAGAGCTGTCAGCATTTGATATTTCCAGTTGCTGGGCTATAGCTGTTCTTGCTTCATAGCAGTTCTGTGTGAAGGTTTGCATGGGACATTGAACAGGACATGGATACAACCAAGGCACAAGAGATTCTGCAGATGCTGGAATCTGGAGCAATACACGCAAAATGCTGGAGGAACTCAGCAGGTTAGGCAGCATCTATGGAGGGAAATACCCTCTTTCCAGCCCTGATGAAGGGTCTCGACCCGAGACGTCAGCTGTTTATTTCCCTCCATAGATGCTGCCTGACCTGCTGAGTTCCTCCAGCATTTTGTGTACAACTACTACCAACTTACTCTGTCTGAATTCCACATGCAAATGGAAAAAGGGGCATGTTTGCAGTAGGTAATGTGAAAGTAGTTGGCACTAGGTTGAATGTGATCATTTGATTAGGTTAGACAGAGAGGGGCAGGCCGAGGCTTGTGTGGAGCACAAACACTGGCATGGATCTTATGGGCTGAATGGCCTTGTTCTGTGCTGCAAATATTTTGATATCACAAAAAATTGTAAAGCCAGCAAGAATCAGAACTTTGCCCTGACATTGGTTCTGCCTCGGGAATCTGAAGTGACTAAGGATTCCCAGAAGTGTTGGGGGTTTCATCGTCCTAACGCTGGCCTGAAGCTTGAACAGATTTATAATTTTTTTTTCTCTATTAAATTAATTTTCCCCTCATCTTGGCGGTGGTAGTAGAGCCATTTTATAATCTCAATATCAAACATCTAAGCTACATTTCAGGCTCAGTACAGTACCTCCATATATTTATATTTTATCAAAATTTGTATGTTGAAGGAAAAAAAACTGGATTTTTTGAAAATAATGACAAGAAATCCTGTAATGGAAATCTTTAGGCTAAATGAAAGCACACATCTTCAGTGCAAGCTGCTTTTAGCCAGACTATTTAACGTTGACTTAATGGCAAACATCAGGATTCTGTAAGAAGCAGACACTCATCAATACATGTGGATGTCACTGTGAACCCTTTTGAATCGAGCTCCCTGGAGAAATCTATTCCGTGTCTTGCTTTTCAAGTATGGTCCCGCAAATTTATTTGTATGAAATGTGGAAGTCCATCATTGAGAACCAATGTTATTTTAGCAATGCAAAAGTACCGTGAAGAACTAGTTGGCATCCCCCCGCCTCTTTGCCATGACAGATGTGCAGCTTTCAGACTTTTGGTTGAGGCCATATCTTGCTCTGTATTTCCGTTGATGACTAAATATGCCTGTTCTGGAAAGATGCTGTTTGCCACAACAGAAAGTATTATTGCCTAATGATGCTTGTTGATCTATAGTTTTCTGATTTTACTTATGGTTCTGGCATCTGCAATGGAGCTGTTGAATATACCAATAGAATTCTAAGTTACACAGCACAGAAACAGGCCCTTCCACCCATCTAGTCCATGCCAACCAAGATGCCCCATCCTAGCTAATCCCATTTGCCAGTGTTTGGCCCATTATCTTCTGAACCTTTCTAATCTATGTACCTGTCCAACAAGTTGTTATTGTACCTGCCTCAACCACCTCCTCTGGCAGCTCATTTCACTTGCATACCACCCTTTGTGTAAAAAAAAGTTGCCTCTCAAGTTCCTCTTTGAACCTTTCCCCTCTCGTCTTAAACCTATGCCCTTTTTGTTCTTGATTCACCATCCCAGGGAAAAAGACTGAGTGCATTCTCCCTATCTATGCCCCTTGTGATTTTATACATGTCTATAAGATCACCCCCTAGGCTCCTACACTCCAAGGAATAAAGTCCTAGCCTGTCCAACCTCTCCCTATAACTCAGTCCCTCAAGTCCTGGCAACATTGTTGTAACTCTTATGGTCTTGGGGGCACATCGCTACCCACAGCCAGTGTTGCAACCTGCTTCTATCATCAGCTACCATTTCCCACTTGCCATAAATATAAGGACTCAAAAACAGAAATGTTGGAAAGAGTCAACAATCGGCAGCATCTGTGGAAAGAGAAAAAGAGTTAACTGTTCAAGTCGAAGAAAGGTTTAATTTTTTTTTACAGATGTCTTACTGGTCATAGATATTTCATTTTCATTTTGTGAATTTCAAAAGTTTTTCTCAGGGAAGAAAGTCCCTTCAGAAAACAAGCAGTCATTTCTTGAACTGCAGCCCTGAGTCACCACCCTTGCTCTTAAAGTGAGTGGGCATGTTGTACTGAATTGTCAACTGCTCCAGGGATTAATGGATTTAGAAAATGCTATTTTGCTTTAAAATTTCCAAAGAAAATGGGTAAAGAGGCAAAACTGAAAGCTCTTTGTCTGAATTCTGCATTCAGAGCAAGTAGGTGAATTAAGAGCACAAGTAGAAATATATTCATAGAGTTACACAGCATGGAAACAGGCCCTTCGGCCCAACTCGTCCATACTGACCGAGACGCCTATCTAAACTAATGTCTAAGACCTAATTGCTGTCACAAAGATACAGTTAGAAAATGATCAATATTGGGTATTCCAGGATTCTTAACTGAAGAGAGACAGAATAGAAAAGGAAACAGAGGAGCCTTGATATTAAACACTGGGATAAAGCCAGGAGATTGAGGGGTCAGAAAATCAAGAAGTAAAACAATTGAACTAAGAAAGAGTAAGGGGCAGAAGCTATTGTTGTGTGCTGTAGGTAGGCCCAGAGGCAATGTGCATAGTATAAGTCAGATGCATGTAACAAGAGCAATACAGTAACCATGGGAGACTTTAATCCACATATGGACTGGACAAATTACATCAGCAGAAATAGGGTGGAAGGTGAATTCATGGAGCGTGTATGACAGGTAGTTTTCCAGATTAATTTAGATCCAGCTTTGTGTAATAAGAGAGGGTTAATTGATGAACTTTTGTTAATTGACATTTAGAGAGCTGTGAACAGAACATGTTAGAGTTTTATATAAGAATTGAAAGTGATTTAGTTCATTCTGAAACCAGAGAGTTAAATCTGAATAAAGCGAATTACAAAGACAAGATTTCCTTCAGTAGATTAGAGTACATTAAAAGACATGAAAGAGAACAAACATTGTGTTAACATTTTACTCAGTTCTCAAGAAAAGTTAAAGGTGGTGTTAGATCAGGGGAAAAGATTCTTTGGAAATGTTGCCAAAAAAGAATAGCAATAAGCCAGAGGATTGAGACCATTTCAGAGTTTTACATTGGAGGCTCAAGTGGTAAGGAAGGGAGAATGTAAAAGCAGGATAACAAGAAGCAAAACAAAACAAACTGAAAAAGCTTCCACTGATGTGTAGTATGGAAAAGACCAGCAAAAGTTAATGTGTGTCTCTTACTGACTAGGATCAGAGATATTATATTGAGGAATAAAGAAATGGAAGATGATGAAATATTTTGTATCTGACCTCACAGGAGAGGACACAGAAAATATTGGAGACCAATGAACTCAAAGAACATAGAACAGAGAACATAGAACAGTACAGCACAATACAGGCCCTTCGGCCCACCATGTTGTGCCGACCTTTAAACCTCGCCTAAGACTATCTAACCCCTTCCTCCCACATACCCCTCTATTTTAAATTCCTCCATATGCTTAGCTAGCAATCTCTTGAACTTGACCAATGTACCTGCCTCCACCACTGCCCCAGGCAGCACATTCCATGCCCCAACCACTCTCTGGGTAAAAATCCTTCCTCTGATATTTCCCTTGAACTTCCCACCCATTCCTTTAAAGCCACGCCCTCTTGTATTGAGCATTGGTGCCCTGGGAAAGAGGCACTGGCTGTTCACTCTACCTATCCCTCTTAATATTTTGTACACCTCTATCATGTCTCCTCTCATCCTCCTTCTCTCCAAAGAGTAAAGAAATTAGCATTTGTTGAAAAAACTGTATTGGAGAAATGAATGGAACAGAGGGGTGATAAATCTCCAGGATCTCATGACCTGTGTCCCAGACCTTTGCTGGAGATGGAGCTGAACCCATTGTCAGGTGGCTCAGGGACCAGGGGCGCAGAATAGGAATGATGGTAACATTGAAAGGGGATGATGCAAGAAAGAAGATGCTAGAAGAAACACTTTCACTCAGAGGGTGATGTAGATCTGTAATTCACACTCTGCAAGTGTGATGGATTAGAATCAATTGGTGCCTTCCAAAGGGAATCGGTAGGACCATGGGTAAAGAACAGAAAAATGGAACCAATGGGATTGCTTTACGAGAAACAGACACATTCGATAGGCTGTGTTAGCTGACTTCAGGGAGCATTAAGTGTCAACCACATAGTGTTGTCCTCACGTCAGATCTAACCAGAAATAGGTGGCAGTTTGCTGTCGTTGAGAGCTTGTTGTGAGAAAAGGTTCTTTCAGGTCTCAAAGGTAGAGGATTCTGAACACAGTCTTTGGATTTTGAAAAAGGATTTATTCACAAAGACAAATGCGGGAACAGAATGAATGGGAACGGATGCACACTCGCACACACGTACACAGGTGATCGCGGAACGTGAGAGGAGTCGCAACAGGGGTGAAGTGCACACATACACAGTGAAACTAGTTACAAACGATCAGGAAAAACGCAATACGGTGCCCGAACCCCCTGACTCTGGACAAGCATCGGCTCTACGCTACGGGGAATCTACTTAGGACGTTCCTAAACCCTTGTGGAAATGCACACTCTTACCAATGGTCCCTCGGCGTGGCTTCAACCCCTGCAGCAATCAAGAAAGAGAGAGGGCCACACACATGTGGCATCCTTTACAGTGCTGGAGAGCTGGGTGGAGCTAGCTCAGGTAATTCAACAGGTCCAGTAGGTTGTGGCCAGGTACAAAAGGTGTGTACAGGAACCAATGGCCAAGAGTGTGCACTAATGAGTGGGTGGAGCCAGACCTTGATTGACAGTGGTGTCGCTTTCGACCGGTAATGGATAGTGTCACATGACAGCCATGACCTTTCATACTACAGAGCTATTGGTGAATCTGTTGAACAGTTAGGACAGCCTTTCGGGTTTTGTACCAAGGGCAATGCATGTTGTTAAGGTTTAGACCATGATCTAATTGAACAGTGGGATGGTAACAAGCCAGTGTAACATTCAATGTGGTATTGAGTCCCACAGGCAGGGAAGAGGGTGGTAGAGGACTGAAACTGCCTGCAGGGTTGGCAAGGGAAGAAACCCTTTGTGGATTTAAAATGTACTTGGATGATGACTGGATTGTACAACCTATTTAGATGCAGAGCTGGGGAGTAGGATTAGGCTTGGGGGCTGTATTGACCAATGTGGACAAGATGGGACAAATAACCAACGCCATGAATTTATATGGTTTCATGATGTAATGCCCAAGATATTTTGTTGACTAGCTATTCCATCATGCAAGGTCATTTGACAGGATAATTCATGAATTTGTACTCCTGATGTAAAGTTTAATCAATAGACCATTCTTGGGACCAATTAACCTCTACCCTCTGAATTCCCATATGGGTGACGTTCTGACATGGGAAGGCAAATTCAGAAATTACTCCCTTTTAATGTGGATCCAAAGTGCAACAACAACCTTATGAAACTCAGCAATCACCTTGTGATGTCAACTCATGGCTGCCAGATCTTGAGGGTGGGGTAACTTCAGAATTTATTGTTGGTACTCAGGGTGTGGATGCAATTGTGTGGAGAGAAAAAGCTAAGAGTGGACTTCAGCGGATGGGCTAATGGTCAAAGGAAATAAACTGCTCACGTAGGCTCTGTCCAAGTGGGAGGAAGAGAGGTTGTGCAGAACTGGGAAACTTAACATTCAGATAACTGTGAGCCTGTTAGGCCAGCTTCCAATTAAGTCCCAGCATGGGAAGTACACAACATCAAGTATGCCCATGCAGCTCTTGTGGTTTGGCCTTTTCTTCCTTGTCGTGACTCTGGTCTCGGTCAAGTCTCTGGAATTTTCATCAATCCCTAAAAGCTCTGGGAGAAATATGGAGCTTCCCAGTTTATGCTTGGAGAGAAGGGAAAATTCAAAGGTGGTGGTTAAAGAGGGTGAGGACATTAATAAAAGTAATTCTTCACAATAATAACCTTGGAGACAAACAAAATGGAGGCAGGGAGAGTGGATAGGGTCAGGAAGGGACCAGTCCACAAGCTCTCAATGCTATGAATTTCTGCTACTGTATTTTCATGTAAGACTCAATAATACCATAGAACCAAAGAAAAATACAGCACAATACAGACCCTTCAGCCCACCGTGTTGTGCCGACCTTTAAACCTCGCCTAAGACTAACTAACCCCTTCCTCCCACATATCCCCCTATTTTAAATTCCTCCATATGCTTATCTAACAATCTCTTGAACTTGACCAACATATCAGCCTCCACCAGCACCCCAGGCAGCGCATTCCATGCACCAACCACTCTCTGGGTGAAAAACCTCCCTCTGATATCTCCCTTGAACTTCCCACCCATTACCTTCAAGCCATGCCCTCTTGTATTGAGCATTGGTGCCCTGGGAAAGAGGTGCTGGATGTCCACTCTATCTATTCCTCTTAATATTTTGTATACCTCTATCATGTCTCCCCTCATCCTCCTCCTCTCCAATGAGTAAAGCCCTAGCTCCCTTAGTCGCTCCTCGTAATCTATACTCTCCAATCCAGGCAGCATCCTGGTAAATCTCCTCTGCACCCTTTCCAACGCTTCCACATCCTTCCTATAATGAGGCGACCAGAATTGGACACAGTACTCTAAGTGTGGTCTAACCAGAGTTTTGTAGAGCTGCATCATTACCTCGTGTCTCTTAAACTCGATCCCACGACTTATGAATGCTAACATCCCATAAGCTCTCTTAACTACCCTTTCTACCTGTGAGGCAACTTTCAATGATCTGTGGATATGAATCCCCAGATCCCTCTGCTCCTCCACACTCCCCAGAATCCTGCCATTAACCTTGTACTCCACCTTGGAGTTAGTCCTTCCAAAGTGTACCACCTCACACTTCTCCAGATTGAACTCCATCTGCCACTTGTCAGCCCAGCTCTGCATCCTACCAATATCCCTCTGTAAGCTTCGACAGCCCTCCACACTATCCACAACACCACCGACCTTTGTGTCATCTGCAAACTTGCTAACCCACCCTTCTACCCCCTCATCCAAGTCATTAATAAATATCATGAAAAGTAGAGGTCCCAGAACCGATCCTTGTGGGACACCACTAGTCACAACCCTCCAATCTGAATGCAATCCCTCCACCACAACCCTCTGCTTCCTACAGGCAAGCCAATTCTGAATCCACACTGCCAAGCCTCCCTGGATCCCTTGGCCTCTGACCTTCTGAAGAAGCCTACCATGTGGAACCTTGTCAAATGCCTTACTAAAATCCATGTAGACCACATCTACTGCACTACCCTCATCAATCTTCCTGGTCACCACCTCAAAGAACCCTATCAGGCTAGTGAGGCAAGATCTTCCCTTCACAAATCCATGCTGACTCTCCCTAATCAGTCCATGATTCTCTAAATGCTCATAGATCCTATCTCTTAGAATCCTTTCCAACAGCTTGCCCACCACAGACGTAAAGCTCACTGGTCTGTAATTCCCTGGACTATCCCTACTACCTTTTTTGAATAAGGGGACAACATTTACCACCCTCCAATCCTCCGGTACCATTCCCGTGGCCAACGAGGACTCAAAGATCCTAGCCAACGGTTCAGCAATCTCCTCCCTCGCCTCGCAAAGCAGCTTGGGAAATATTCCGTCAGGCCCAGGGGACTTACCTGTCCTAATATTTTCCAACAGCTCCAACATATCCTCTCTCTTGATATCAACATGCTCTAGAACATTAACCTTACCAACACTGTCCTCAGCGTCATCAAGACCCCTCTCCTTGGTGAATACTGAAGAGAAGTATTCATTGAGAACGTCACCCACTTCCACAGCTTCCAGGCACACCTTCCCACCTTTGCCTCTAATCGGACCTACCTTTACTCTCGTCATCCGTTCCTCTTCACGTACGAGGAAAAAGCCTTGGGATTCTTCTTAACCCTACTCACCAAAGCCTTTTCATGTCCCCTTCTTGCTCTCAGTCCCTTCTTAAGTTCCTTCCTTGCTACTCCATATCCCTCATGAACCCTATCTGATCCTTGCTGCTTACACCTTATGTATGCTGCCTCCTTCTTCCTAATTAGTTGTTCCACCTCTCTTGTCGCGCATGGTTCCTTCATTCCTTCAATCCTTTATGCATCAGAAATTATTCACACTTGCTTCATGAGAGATTAAATCCTGCAGCAACATTGTTTTTCTCGATGTGTTCCTAAACCTTCTGCAAAGTTGACTGTCGTTCATTTTATAGAACAGGCATTTTTTTTAAATGGGGGGGGGAGGGGGGAGAGTGAGTGCAAGTTCATTAAATTATCTGTACTTTTGAGGTCAGCAGTGGATCATTGAAGGGCAGGTCTTTGTGCACTGGCTTGTCGCCTTGTATTGATCTGCCAGCCATTCATTTCGGCTTGACTTGACGTTTTCCTGCAGCAGTTATGATTGCATCAGTCAGCTCTGATTGCCATCTGGGGCTTGCCAATTTTAGTTGGCAGCAGACACAGCCTGTGCACACAAAAGACAAGAAAGCAGTACATTCTTGTGTGCAACCAGAGAGCTTCTGAGAGGGTAGGGGTGGAGGGAGGGGCAGGGACAGGGCGGAGGTGGGGACAGATGTATCTGGCATTGCAAAGGGAGTGTATTTTTGTTTTGTGTACGAGAGATCAGGAGAGGTGGGAGGGTGTAATGCAGTGTGGCATTATAATCCCCAGTACCCAGAGCTCCTTGACTGACAGGTGCAGCCATGAGTGGGTTGTTTGCAAATCCGTCTGAAAGAGGAATGAACTAAATGAAGCAGAAATTCTACTGCCATTTGTCTATCAGTGGTGCCTGTATTTTAAATCTAGTCACAATAATAACCTCACAATCTACCATTTCTCCCACATAGAAACAATCATTATTTAAACATTTTTTTCCTCCAACATCTGCGGTCTCTCGTGTCTCCTCTTTATTTAAACATTGTCACACTGAGCATCAGTTACTATTGATTGACTACCTTTTTTTTAAAGGCTTCAGTTTGCCTCCACTTTTATTTATTTTTCTCTCCAATGTTGGTGACAGTACAGGAAACGCCTCAGAATATTATTGAACTGCAGACATTTCTATGCCATAAGAAGTCATTCCAGGTGAAAGTTTTTAGAAGGAAAGCAAGTCTGAGCTCACATCAAGCCTTTTTTAAAAAAAAAATCTGTTTTTAAAATGCACATCGTATCAAAAGTAGTGTTTTGAGCAGCAGCCTCTGTGGCTTTGTTGTATTGTTGGTTATTTTTTCTAGTGAAGAGGTGGCGGCATGGATCTGAGTGCACTGCTGAATGTGTGAGAGAGAGAGAGAAGTCAGAGGGAGATTGCAGATGCTGGAATCTGGAGCAACACAAAAAGCGTTGGAGGAACTCAGCGAGTCAGCCAGCATCTGTGGAGGGAAATGGACGGTCGACATTTTGAGCCAAGACCCAGTACAAATGAAGCTGAGGCCCTCTTTATTCTGGGTATCTCCCCTCTATTTCAGTCCAGATGAAGGGATTTGACCTGAAAGTGCTTTTTGTGTTGCTTGAGAGCAAAGCCTGTATTTTCTTCCCCACCAAGCCTGCCCAGAGGCCTGGTGCTGGACTCCCCTTTAACCTTAACCCCAGGCTCAGGGGCCCACCTTTAACCTTACCCCCAGAGACCAGAGGCCCAGCTTCTCATTGGCTTCACTCCCTCGGCCAGAGGCCCACCTCCCCATCACAGCCCCAGGATCAGAGGCCCAGCTCTGTATCAGCCTCACTCCCAGGGTAGGGGCCCAACTCCCCATCAATCTCACTCCCTGGGTCAGAGACCAGGCTTGTTATCGGCCTTGCACCTATGGTCAGAGGTTATCGGCTTTACTCCCAGGCTGGATGCTGGGTGACTTAACTCCTGAGGCCAAAGTCAAGGTCAATTTCAAGTTTATTGTCATATGCACAAGTACATATATGCACAGGTGCAATGGAAAACTTACTTGCAGCAACATCACAGGCACATAGCATCAGATAAGCAGCATTCACAAGAAAAACATAAATTGTACACAATTTTTACAAGAAAGAACACAATTAGAACAAAAAAAAATCAAGTCCATTGAAGGGCAAAGTGGTCATAGTGTCACAAACTGTAGTGTTTAGGGTTGTGCCTGTTGATTTAACAACCGAAAGGTTGAAGGGAAGTAGCTGTTCTTGAACCTGGTGGTGTGGGACTTCAGGCTTCTGTACCTGCTGCCCGATGGTAGCTGCGAGAAGATAGCATGGCCTGGATGGTGGGGATCTTTGATGATAGATGTTGCCTTCTTGAGGAGGTGCCTCATGTAGATACTCCCAATGGTGGGGAGGAATGTTCCCCTGATGTATTGGGCAGAATCCACTACTCTCTCCAGTGGCCAGTCTCCATGTCAGCTCTACACAGGGGCCAGAGTAACGTCTCTGTGTCAACCTCACTCCCAGGGCCAGAGATGGGGACTGATGCACCGTAAACCCATTTGGACTGTGAAGGTTTGGATGGTGGTATAAGGGGGAATACCCCTCCCTCGTCTTTAGCAGTGTCTCTTTTACAAACATGCAAGTTATTATATAGAGTTCCATCAAATTTCCTGCAGATGTAACAAAGAATTCTGCTAATTGTGACCCTGGAAAGTACTTTAAATTTCTAGAAGTTTTACAAAGAAAGCAAGTCTGAGTTCTCACTAAGCCTTGAATTGAAGCTGAGAAAAATCGATATTTTTTAGAGTTGTTTTCAAAAATCCATTCACTGACTGTTAAAACATTGTTTTAGTTATAGTTATGCCACTGTCTGTTGCAAGGTTTTTCATGTTTCTGCCAACCTCTTCATAAAAAAAATCTTACTCCTAATTCCAAATATAATTTGGCTCCCTCACATGGCTGCACAAAGCCCAGCATACCGTTTGTTTGCCTTCTTAATTGCTTGCTAAACCTGTGCATTAACTTTTCGTGATTCACACGAAAGGACTCCCAGGTCCCTCTGAATACCAACACTTTGCATTCCCTCACAATTTCCAAAATAGTTCACCTTTCTAACTTTTTTCCAAGGTAGATGACTCACATTTTTTTCCCCAGACTATATTCCACCCACAATGTATTTGCCCTTTCATTTAGTCTGTCTAGAACCCTTTGAAGATCCTCTGTATCTTCCCCACAGCCCACATTGTCACCCAGTTTTGTAGCATCAACAGGCCTTGGATAGCTTACGCTTGTTCACCTCATCCTAATCATTGCTATAGTTGTGCACAGCACCAAGATGTGTGTAAAGAGCCACTGGGAGCAGTGGGTGTGACACATGATTGACGGCCATGACCTTGACCATTTTCATTGAGGCTAGTGGACAGGTACCCATCTCTTATAAACAATAATCAGCAATTGAAATGACCACGACCTGTGTCAGCAGAGGTAGCTAAGAATGGCAGCTCTGTGATGTTTGCACAGACTTGACATAATTGCTTCTCAAAAAGTTTTTATACAGAGTTCAATTGAAGTTGCAGCAGGACAAATCCCGATCTTCAATTTGTATGTAGCTATGTATTTGTTTATTTGGACAAGGAACAAACGTACATGGCTGTGTGGCATTCTGGGAGACTTGGCTGAATTTACAGGAACCATTTGTAATTAACCCAGTGCCCAACATTATGTCATCACCTTCCAGCCTGAAATGATCTGTATATTCTTTGTTTTCTCTGCATTAACCAACCTTTGATCCAAATCAACATATTACCCCCAATACCATGTGCTCTAATTTAGTTTACTAACCTCTTGTTTGGCACATAATTGAAGGCCTGCTGCAGAGAGACCAAATCAGCTGGTTTGCCCTCATCCATTCTGCCTGTTACAGTCCCAAACAATTCCAAAGGATTTTCCTTCCCTCAACCCTTGTTAATTCTGCCCAAACCTGTCATTATTGCCACTTCCTGTATAATAGATTCCAGCATTTTCCCCTTGACCGATGTCAGGCTAATTACTCGAAAGTCCTGTATTATCTCACTCTTAAGCAGTAAGATTATGATTGCCACCTTCCAGTCTGTAGAAACTGTTCTAGCATCTGACATTTATTTCAGATTTCCAGCATCTGCAGATTTTTAGCTTTTATCTGCTATAGAATCTGCTCTGCTAAAGATGAACTCTTGATCTCTCAGTCTACCTCATCATGGCCCTTTTGCAATTCATTTGTCTACCTGCAGTGAACTCTCTCTGTATCTGTAACACTGCATCCTGCATTCCTTTTTTTTCCTTTTGTACTACCTCGATGTACTTGCGTACAGAATGATCTGTCTGGATGGCATGCAAACAAAAGCTTTTCAGTGTATCTCGGTACATGCAACAATAATAAACTAATTAACAATAATGGAAGATAATGACTTGTGCACCATTATCTCCAAACCCACCTCTTTCAAGGTTCTGGGCTCATTATTTTCCTAATGCTGGTTTATTACTAATGCTAATTTCTTGGAGCTTTTCATTCACTCAGAATGTGTAGTCTTACATTTTCCAGGAGGCATTTTGTGTTTTCCACGAAGACAAAGATAAAATATCTCTTTAATTTCTCTGCCATTTGTTTATTCCCTATTTTAATATCTGCTGAATCAATCTGTGAGAGACCCATAATAACTTTTGCTAACCTTTTCCTTTTCACATACCGATGGAAGCTCTTACAATCTATTTTGATGTTTCCTGCTAGCTTACTCTCGCATTACACTTCCCCTGTCCTCACCAATACCCAGATCTCCTTTGCAGAATTCAGAAATTCTCCCAACCCTCAGGCTCACTGGTCTTGGTAGTATTATAAGCCCTTTCCTTTGATCTTGTACTTCATAACTGTGGCTGGGCTACTTTTTTCTGTTAAGTATTTGTGCCTAAGGGGGATTTTTTTTGTGCTAAGCCATGTCTTATACACTCCATGAATTTGCCCTCCACATTATTACTGCTAATTTAGTTTGCCCTGTCAATATGTAGATTTAACTCTCCCACGATTATTCCATTCCCCTTGTTACAGACAGCCCTTTCTCATTACTCACTAGCCTGTTCCTCATTGTACCGATCCAGAAAACCACCTCTTTCACCACTCCAGGAATTTACTCTTCGCCTAAATCTGCTGATGTAATTTGCTCAATCCAAATGCAGATTTAAATCCTCCATGAGTTACGCTATTCTCCTTGTTACATGCACCTCGAATTTCCTGATTTATTCCGTGCTACTAAAACAGGGGAAAACGGTATATTACCACTACTATTACCGTTATTGCTTGGGGGAACGATATACAACTTCCACCAATAGCTGAGACACAAGAGACTGCAGATGCTGGAGTCTGGAGCAAAAAAAAAACAGCTGGAGGAACTCAGCGGGTTAAGGAGCATCGGTGCAGGTCACGGGATGATCCACATTTCAGGTGGTAACCCTGCATCAGGATTAATAGACCAGATTCGGGGTCACGACCTGAAATGTTGACTATTCCTTTGCCTCCACAGATGCTGCTTAATCCACTCAGTTCCTCCAGCAGTTTGTTGTTTACTCACCGATTAGTTTCTGCCCTTGCTGATTCTTGACTCCACCCAAACCAATCCTACATGATTTTCTGAGTTAAGATACCTTCCTCTTTACTGCTTATATCCTATTTTTAATAACAGGGCTCCTGCTCCCCTTTGCTATTTTGCCTATCTGTTCTACAAATACCATGGAATTTTTATCTCCCAACATGCATCACTATGCAACCCCTTCTCTTAATGGCTATTAGACCGTCTCCCTATTTATTTCTCCTCTTGTGCCATTAATTCACTGATCTTATTATGAATCTTTCATGCCTTCAGGTAAAGATCCTTCAGTTTTGTGCTTGTACTGTTTTCCCCTGTCTTAACTCGCTGTACAAACACACACGTTTGGAAGCACTGCTCATTCCTTACGGTTAACGTTGCCCATTTTCCTGTCCTTTACAACTGCTTTCTCCTTCCTCATTAAATTTCTGAATCTACCCTCACCACAGCCCAGGCCCCGACTATTTTGTTTTAACACTTTATCTCCAACCTTATTTATTGAACTTGCCAGAACACTGGTCCAAGTCAGGATCAGCTGTAGACTGTCCTGACAGAATAGCTCCCTCTTTCTCCAGTGCTACTGTCAGGGGCCCATGATCTCCCACACCAGACGTCCATTCAGTTTTGTGATCTTCTCTACCTGATGCCAATTTGAACGCGTCTCAGATGGAAATCCAGAGATTATCACATGTTGCGGCCCTGCTTTTTAATTTGGTCCCCAGCTGGACAGCAGAGCTTCCGCCTTTGCCCTGTCTATGTCTTTGGATCCTACATGGACCATGGTGATGGTTAGTTTGCCTCCCACTGTTCCTCTCCAGCATGAAGGAGATGTCCTTGACCTCAGCACTGGAAGGGTGCACATCCCTCAGTACTTGCATCTGTCAATGCAGAAAAGAGCATTGATCTCCCTAACTATACTCTCCCTATTAACATCGTGTTCCTGTTAATTCCCCCAACTTGGATGGTTCCCTGGACCACAACAAAATAGGAGCAGGAGCAGGCCACTTGGCCCCTCGTCCCTACTCCATTATTTGTTTGATTATGACTGATCTGTCCCAGGCCGATCCTCTCCTGTACCAGTTCCCCACAGCCCTCGATTCCCCAATCTTTCAAAAACTTGGCTACCTCCCCTTTAAATACTTCCAGTGATCTAGTCTCCACAAACTCAGGAAGAGAATTCTGGCCTCCGCAAGAAATTCCTGCGCACTTCAGTTTTCGATGACTGCTCCCTTACCTCCAATGGTGCAGTGTTCAGTCACTCATCCACCCTGCAGTCTCTGCTCTCATCCTCACTGTCTGCAAGTTATCGTGGAACGGCAGGTAGTGCTGCTGCCTCACAGCTCTAGCGACCCAGTATGACTCTGACCTGCTGTGCTGTCTGTCTGGAGTTTGCACGTTCTTCCTTTGACCTCCTGGGTTTCTTCCAAGTGCTCTGGTTTTCTCCCACATCCCAAATACATGCGGGTTGGTAGGTATATTGGCCACTAAATTTCCTGTAGTATGTTGGTGGGTGGTAGAATCTGGGGAGAGTTGATGGGAATGTGGGGAGAAAAGGTTACAGGGAAAATTACTGGGGTATTGGGATTGCACTATGAACCAGCATAGACCTGATAGGCTGAATGGTCTCCTTCAATGTCAAAAGATAATATAAGAATGAGAACCCCATATACCTGTTTGAACAAGTGTCTTCGGGATCCCGATACTGCCTCATTTGTAATCAGTCTTTCTTGACTGATTGACCATTTCTGCAGTATTTAATTCAGGAATGTGACAGCCTCCTGGAACAAAGATTCAGATACCTCTCCCCCCTTCCCACTCTCCCCATTGCATCTTCCTGACAGCATAGAGGTGCACCAGAAACCCTCAGTGATGTATCCAACACTCACAGCTAACGAAGATATGTTTATGAATAAATGTTTCATATAACGAAAGTGATGTTTAACTGTGCAATACGTTGTGTGATGTATGGTGCGTAGTGAACCAGTTCCCACATGTTGATAGTACTGAAGGTTGTCAATTGACCCAAACTCTTGTCATTTAAAACATTAAATCTTCCGGGGCTCCGCCTTGGATGAGTTTCTTGCATCGGGAGCAGCTGCTTAAAATAGGTCTTTGACTACCATGCTAATGGTTTTACTTGCTCCGGTCGGGACTCGCTGGGAAATTGGGCTGATCCGCTCACGAGGGTTGGATGTTGTCTTGCAAACGACAGCTGTCAGATGGGATGGTTAAAGTTATTTTTAACTTCCTGCAGAGCAGGGAGTCTCTTCCTGGTACCACAGTTGCTCCCTCTGCCCTCCTCCCATTGACCTGCTGGTATCTCTTGCCCAAGTTATGACATATAAAATAAGGGAGCTCCTTGTCTACACCCCCTGTGCACACACAGGAAGCAAAGCGGCACTTACAGTATCCAAACAATGGGCATCTGTCACGGAGCCAGGTTTTACAGGCCAGTGCTCCACAATGTATCTGGACCAGAACCTCAACAACTTCTTCTGTGATCGTTGCCCTCATGAGCTTTTGTTTTAACCGCAGGATGTTTAGTTGCTAAGCTCCTCCGTGCTGTTGTTCCCTGGCTTCCACACACGTGTACTTGCAGTCATTGGCACTCCTGATGCAGGGTTTGGACCCAAGAAATCGACAATTCTTCCCCCCCACCGCCCCCCCCACCCCCCCACCACAGATGCTGCTTGACCCGCTGAGTTCTTCCAGCAGTCTTTTTCAACTTGCAACACAGCTTAGGAGGAGGCTGAAGCACAATTGATTCAGGTTCGTTCTCCAGTTACTGCTGAATAAGCTGCTCTCGACTTGGACTTGGCGAAGAATATTAAAGAGGAGCACAAAGTCAGGCTTTACTGCTCGAGATTAGTGGGTGTGCGAGAGCTCAGACCCCGGAATATTTTCCGCTGTGCAAAGGTTCACCCTGCTGCTCTCCCCTTTATAACATCGATCTTCATTCCCATTTCCCAGAGGAAGTAGCAAAATAGTAATTGGTTTGACTTCCCTCTTTTCTTGACCAAAGTCACAAATAAAAAGAGAAAATTATCAAAATGTATTCCTTGCTGTCGAACACTATACCGTTTCCTTAATCATTTCATCTATGAAAATTGAATAGTTAATTAATATTATAGCTAATGTGTCTTAATGCCAGAGGTGCTAAATTAATGTCCTGCTTCTTGAGAGATCTACAGCTGTTTAATGAAGATGGAAGAAAGGCAAATGCAGGCCACCTACATAGTCGATCTTCTCAATTTGGAGTCATTTAATTTGAATTATCCATTAATTCAATTCATTGCTACTTCCACTACTGTCGTCAGTGCACTAAATGGCCACTATAATGCTGAAGAATTCTTATTTTAAACACAATATTTCTGCTCGGGTCAGAACAACGCTAATGTTTGATGTGTGATGTGGAACATCTTTAATAGAAAATCTTTGCTAAGTGTACAGTTCCTGTATTACCATGGCACAAAAACCCTGATTCACTTATTAGATTTCCCTGATGACTGACAGGCAAGGCTGACTGTTACTCACATCAATGAAAACGATCAGTTCATTACTGTAGACTCCCGTTCCGCAGCAGTGGTCTAATGTGGAGGAGCATTGAGCTTATTTTCAATTTAGCTTCACACGATGAAGTTCAAGGAGTTGTGAAAGTGAAGCTGTCGATTATGTTATAATTCAACTCCCTCCCAACCCCTGGGCAGTTTAGAATTAAAAGCTGTACATGGAGGGAAATAGCATTCTCCCTCTGTGACATTTATGGCTCAGTTGTTATTGCTCCTAACTTCAGGTTGGGTTAGAAGAGTCACACTGTTTAGGGAGGTAGAGGGGGCTGTTGCACTGGATTGTGGAGGGCTAGTTGGGGTCCAGAGGAAGGTCCAGGTAAGGGAACCTACTTGAGATATATTCCCAACAAGCTCTGGGTCCTGCTCAGGGAGGACTTCTTTAGGTCAGAGTCATAGAGCAATACAGCATGGATGCAGACCCTTCGGCCCAATGAGTCCATGCCGACCACGGTGCCCACCCAGCTAGTCCCAATGTCCTGTGTTCAGCCCATATCCCTCTAAGCCCCGCTCTTCTATGTACTTAAATGTTTTAACCATATCTTTCCTATAACAGGGTGACCAAAACTGTACACAGTGCTCCAAGTGCGGCCTCACCAATGACTTGTACAACTGCAGCATAATGTCCCAACTCCTATGCTCAATGCACTGGCTGATGAATACCAGTGTGCTAAATGCCTTTATCATCACCCTGTCTATCTGTGATGCAGCTTTCAATGAACTATGCACTTGAACTTCTAGGTTCCTCTGTTCCATTACACTCAGTGCTTTACCATTTAAAGTATAAGTTCTACGCTGGTTTGACTTTCCAAAATGCATCACCTCACACTTATCTGTATTGAAATCCATTTGCCACTGCTCAGCCCACTTCCCTCACTGATCAAGATCCCCCTGTAATCTATGATAACCTTCTTCACGATTGACAACACCTCCTAATCCAGCTAAAGCAGTTGTCACAGGCACTGTGGAAGTTTGCTTTTGGATGAAGGAAGAACAGAGAATGCAGTCTACACAAGTGTGTTTAAAAAAATCCCAGAAGTAGCCTCCAGACTTGCATTACGCTCTTTTGGATATCACACAGAGACATACTGCTTGCACAGAAACAGGCCCTTCGTCCCATTAAGTCTGTACCAACCATCCACCTATTTTCGTTAATCCTACACTAAACCCGTTTTGTTCTCCCCACACTCCCGTCAACTCCCCGCAGATTCTGCCACTCACCTACATACAAGGGACAATTTACAATTAGCCTATCAACCCACACGTCTTTGGGTTGTAGGAAGGAAACTGGAGCTCCTGAAGAAAATCCACAAAGTCACAGGGAGAACATGCAAGCTCCCCACAGGCAGAGCCAGAGGTCAGGATTGTGGGAGCTGTGGGATGGCAGCTCTACAAACTGTTCTCTTTTCCTCCCAAGCCCCAATCTGTGCCCAACCAAGCCCGGGATTCCTCCTGTAATCAGGAGCTTGGGGTGATCAGCCTAGCATTCCATGTCTATACACACAGAAGACCTGGAATAAAACGTGCAGACTTTCCAATCTCTGCACCAAGCCCCCAGTTTTTAATTAAGTTTTATTTTGCGAAAGAATTGAATCACAAAGTCTAACACGTGCCTGGAAATTGATCGTTTGGCCTGGCAATCCACCTTCTGGAGATTTGTCTGCAGGTTTTCTGTGAATATTTATCAAGTCACTGGAGTGGTATTGTGATTACTGAAGGTTGCAAGATAATGGAATGACTGGAATCCTGAAGTGAATGATTAAATCCTGGAAATTCGTCCTCTGCTGATCACCCTGAAGACGTGATTTAGTAACTCATGTACATTAAACTCCGCACCTGAAATTCTGTTCCATTGACCCCCTTGGAGCTGAATTTCAGAAGCAGGGTGCGACATGCGTACGTTACTTTGTGCAGCACACAAAGCAGAGGACTAATTTCTGCTCCCAGGAAACCAGCTAATGATGGACAGACAGAATCAATTGGAACCACAAACAGAAAGCCAATTTGGAAAAAACTGCCTGGCTAGCTGTAATCGAGGAAAAACTTTTCCTCCAGAGGCTGTTTGTTCCTGACTCAAGCAGAACATAACACCGATCGTGCAGCATCCTTGATGGTTTCTAAGGATTGGAAAAATCAGGCTTACATCATGGCAAGGATTGTACTATACATGAGTTTCTTTCCTGGTAACTGGCACCGTGGCACTGCGGAGGGTGAAGCTGTTTCACAACTCCAGCGTCCTGGGTTCAGTTCTAACCTCAGGTGCTGTCTATTGTGGTGTTTGCAACTTCTCTCTATGACCCACTTTCCCCCCGCATCCCTAAAATGTTCTGGCTGTCAGGTTAATTGACTGCTGCGAATTACCCAATGTGTTGGTGGGTGGTGAGAGAATCAGGCAGGTATTCGTGGGCATGGAGGTAGAATGAGTTACAAGGAAATAAGTGGGTGTAAACTGGCATAGATCCAGTGGGCTAAATGGTCTCTGTATGTCATAAAGAAATATAAAATATGAAACGTATCTGGAGCAGGTTAAGGGAATTTTAATTCATTTGATTTTGGTTTAGAAATTGATGTGTGAATTGTTTTTTAAGTTTGAAAGTGCGGGTAAATAGAAGGTTTTTCAGTTTGTTGTCCAGAGTGAGCATCAGTCTCTGGAAGGTTAAATACAGCAAAGGTAAACTTTTCCTCAGTCCCAGCACAGAGGAACACCCCTAAATAACCAGAGCAGTGCTATTTATTTCCCAGAACAGTCATACTGTGGCATTTCCCACATAATGTTAATTTGAGCCATATCCTAGATAATGTTTTTTCAGATTGGAAGAAACTCACTAAAAACGGCAGATGATGCAAACCTGAAATAAAGCAGAAAATGGATACTCAGCAGGTCAGGCAGCATCTGTATAGAGAGAAACAGTGTTAATGTTTGAACTGACTGCACATATTCTCCCTGACCTGCTGAGTACTTCCAGCATATTCTATCTCCCACCAACAGTCCCTGGCTCAGAAGGTAGGATGTATTTCTAGGAGCAAGAGCACTAAAGGTAGCAGTTCCAGAAGAGGTTGGTGTAGCATTACCTGTGGAGGGGTGCATTGCTGCTGTGCTGGGAATTTGGTGCAAACCCCCCCACTGGCCCCAGCCTGGCCTCAACTTGCCTTGATGGTCGACTGCACGCCGGGATAAAATCACTGTTTCATTGCTGTGGGAGTGCAGGTTCCAGGTGGCATATGGAGCAACCCAAGGAGTCATTTTTTTTTAAAATACAGAGGGGTACATACATGTGAGAGATCGCACTCCACGATCAAGAGCACTGGAACAAAGCTAAACGCTAGGAATGCAGCAGTATGGATGGAAACAGCTAATCCATGTGGGCGGCCTGAGTGAGTATTCAATGGTATGGCTAGAACCCAAATGTGAAAGGTCAGAGCATTAACCACCATTGCCCCTACCCTGTTTCATTCAGGACAATCTCATTGTTTGGAATCGTTACTGAGGTGCTCTCTTCATTGTCCAATCCTCGGAGCTGACTCAATTGCTTGCAAGGCTGTTATGTAATCCCTGAGTGCCCTGGAGTTGAATGCCTTGCTGGGCCATTTCAGGGGGAGATTAAACATTAACCACAAGGGATGGGTCTGGAGTCGCATCGAAGCCAGACCAGGGAACTCAGCAGGTCAGGCAGCATCTACAGAGGAAGATGGACAGCTGATGTTTTGGGTCAAGACCCTTCATCTGGACTGAACCGTGCCTCTGTAGACTTTTGTGTCTCCATTTTGCTATTCCACTGTGAAATCTCTTCGAGGTATGCCGACTTTGAAGAGGTTTTCCTTCTCTCGGCCCAAATGAAGGGTCTTGACTTGAAATGTTGACTGTCCATTTCCCTCCACAGATGCTGCCTGACCCACTGAGTTCCTCCAGCATCTTGTGTGTTGCTCCAGATTACGGTATTTGCAGTCTCTTGTGTCTCCAAGCTGTTAGAACAATCAAGAGGTTTCACAGTCACCCATACCAATAGGCATTGAGTCATAGAGTTGTACAGCATGCAAACAAACCCTTTGGCCCAACTGGTCCCTGCTGACTAAGATGCCCCATCCTATTTCCATTGAAGTCCTATTTGCTAGCATTTGGTCCATTACCTTATAAACCTTTCCTATCCATGTACCTGTTCAACTGCTTTTTAAAAGTTGTTATTGTACCTGCCTCAACCACTTCCTCTGGCAGCTCATTCCACATACCCACCACTCTTTGTGCAACAATAAAAAGTTGCCCCTCAAGTTCCTATTAAATCTCTCCCCTCTCACCTTAAACCTATGCCCTCTGGTTCTTGATTCCCCAACGCTGGGAAAAAGACTGAGTGCATTCACCCTATCTATGCCCCTCATGATCATTTACACCTCTATAAGATCACCTCACGGTCTCCCATGATCCAAGGAATAAAGTCCAAGCCTTTCCAACCTCTCCCTATAACTTAGTCCTTCAAATCCTGGCAACATCCTTGTAGTTCTTTTCTGCACTCTTTCCAGTTTAATAACATCTTTCCTATAGCAGGGCGACCAATATTGGCTTATTATTCCACACTCGCTTCTTTGTCTTGTGACGGTTTTGATCTTGTGCATCTGGATCTTTTTTTCTGGCATCTGAATTACTGGACCGATACGTAACCATGATGATATTATAATATCCTTGGCTGGGATAAATTCAGGAGATGTAGAACTGGATGGTGTAGGCATTGGCTGCTTTAAGCTATCACACAATGTCAAGAATGGTCCTTGTTTAACTGGATGCTGCACAGTAATGTGGGTCTCAGTTGGAATGGTTCCTCACTGATGACACATTCTTCACCTCAGATGCGTATCAAATGACATCATTCCCCCTGCAACGTGTGTTGCCGGATCTTTGGCGATGTGGTTCTGAGGTGCACCTGTTGTTGAGCGCTCTCAGAACGAGCATCTTTTAATAGCACTGCTCTCTGTGCAGCAGTGTGATTTAAAAGGAGACTCCGTGAGCAGGTGCCAGCTCGGCCCAGCTTCCCCTTGATTGAATTACATTTGTGCACTTGCTGGGCACCCCCACCTCACCACTACCCAAGACACTGACCACCTTGCCCGCCAGAACACAACTCTCCACCGATCCACTCCCACCTCCTCCGTCTATGACCAACCCCACCCCCATCCATCCTCCTCTGGACACACGACGACCAAAACCTTGGCCACCTCTGGGCTCTGTTGCCTGGCCTGACCCACTGGTATTTTCTTTCCCACCATCTTCCTGCCAACTCTCCAATTTACCTGCTCATTTCCTTTATGCAGAGGGGCAGTACAGACTGCATGATGGGATGTGCATGAGGCCAGTCAGTCAGACCCATGCCTTAGCCCTCGAGCACCACGTAATCTTTAAGCAGGAGCTGTATGATCAAAATGGGTGTTAGCACATTGTATAAAGGTGGATAAATGTACCCCTCTGCGCACTGAGTTATTTCCAGCCTGATTTGTTTTATCCAGACACTGTCAGACCACATCTGCTGATTAAGCCCACGGAGAAATAAACTTCTCATGCAGTGATTCACCAGGGACTGGATGATGTATTGCTTTACCCCTTGGGATAGAATCCAATCAAATCCAGCCAATGATTAAAGGCTAATCTCTCGGTTTACTGCACACACAGAGGAAGCATGTGGTCTCCTGGCCTCTTGCATTTCTGGACAGATGTTATGTTTTTTGGAAGTGTATTCCGGAGCAATAGTTGAGGAAAAAGTCAGTTTAAAAACTGAATTCAGAAACAAAACTGGGGAATGAAATGTTGACCGCAAAGCTGTTTGGATTGTCATTTAGAAAAGAAATGAATACACTAATATCTCCAAAGGAAGAATCCCTGCTATCATGACTTGGTCTGTGACACCAGTTCGACACCAGATGTGCCAAGTATGAGGTGTGCACTTTGGGAGATCAAATGTAAAGGGACAGTCCACAGTTAATGGCAGGACTCTTAACGGCATTGATGTACAGAGGGATCTTGGGGTCCAAGTCCATAGCTCCCTGAAAGTGGCTGCACGGGTTGATAGGGTGGTAAAGAAAGGCATATGGCATGCTTGCTTTTGTTTGTCGAGGCACTGAGTTCAAGAGTCAGGAAGTTATGTTGCAGCTTTATAAAACTCTGGTTAGGCCAGAGAAAGTATTGCATTCAATTCTGGTCACCCCATTATAGGAAGGACGTGGAGGCTTTGGAGAGGGTGCAGAAGAGGTTTACCAGGGTGCTGCCTGGATTAGGGGGCACGGTCTGTAAGGAGAGGTTGTATAAACTTGGGTTGTTTTCTCTGGAGTGGCAGAGGCTGAGGGGAGACCTGAGAGAATCTTATAAAATTATAAGAGGCATAGATAGAGTAGACAGCCGGTATTTTTTCCCCAGGGTTGAATTGTCTAATACTGGAGGGCATGCATTTAACGTGAGAGGGGGTAAGTTCAAAGGAGATGTGCAGACAAGTTTTTTAACACAGAGAGCGGTGGGTGCCTGGAATGCGCTGCCAGGGGTGGTAGTGGAGGCAAATACGATAGAGGTACTTTAAAAGGCTTTTAGATAGGCACACGAATGTGCAGAGAATGGAGGGATATGGACATTGTGAAGGCAGAAGGGACTAGTTTAGTTAGGCGTTTAATTACTTTGGCACAACCTTGTGGGCCGAAGGGCCTGTTCCTTTGCTGTGCTGTTCTATATTCCATGTTGTTCTGTGTTCTAGATGTTGATGCTTAACTATCTGCTGAGTAGCCCAGCAAGTTTTCACGTATACCCAACTCAAGGCAACATTGGTGCTGATAAATACCAGCAGTTCCTGTCATGTCCACATCCTGAGAGTTGGCATTGAGAAACGGAACCAACCCTTCAGAGAAGAGGAAACTAATGAGTTAGATCATGTCCCAAATTTGTCCACCCTGCTGTACGTTTGAATCTCCCTTCCCTCCTTAACAATGGTGTATTTTTGGAAGTGGTCATTGCTGCTTGGGTCACTTTTTTTTCTCATTCCTAATTACCTTTTAAGGTGGCTGCGTTGCCACTCTGAACTTCTGCTACCCATTGGAATGAAGGTGCTTCCGTGGTGCTGTTGGATGGGCAAGTCCAGCACCAATGAAGGAATAGCAATGCCTTTCCTGGCTAGGGCGGTGCCCAACTTGGAGGGACAATGGCAGTCAGTGGCATTTGTGTATGCGTGCTGGTTTTGTCCTTCAGCTGGTAGAACTCATGGGTTTGGAAGGCAGTCCTGACAGATTCCGTCAGTGCATTTTGTTGATGATGCACTCTGCAACCATGGAGTGCTGGGGGCAAGAAATGTTTAAGACAATGAACGTGGTGCCAATCAAGTGGACTGACCTGAAGCTTCTTGGACGTAGTTGGAGCTACACTCATCCAGAGAAGTGGAAAGCATTCAATTACACCTGAAATTTGCCCTGCAGTCAGCGGAACGGCTTTGAGCAATCAGAATATGAGTCACTTTGCCGCAGGGGTCCCAGCCTCTGCTCTGCTCTGGTAGCCACAGCGTTTGTGAAATTATTGCAGCTTGGTCAATGTGATGCTCAGGGAAATGAGGATAAAGGTTTAATAATGACGTTGCTATTGAATATCAAAGAGAAGCAGTTAGAAGTGGAGATGGTCATTGCCTGGCACTTGTGAGGTGGAAACGTTATGTACATTTACCAGCACACCCTGTATGTGTTATACTGGGTGCACGGTGAGTGGGCCCACTTGTTTCTTAAGTGGGTAATGGGGCACTCTGGGTGACTACACATGAACTGTGCTTGCCATTGGTTTACAATGATGCTAAAGTTTTGACGGATGTGTGGTGCATTCACAGGCTCAGCAACACAAGCTCTCCAGTAGTGTGAGGTAAAACGAGCAGGGGCTATTCACTGGTGAATGCACATCAGACCGGCAATGTGTGGGAAGGGCCAGATGCGTGTTTTGTGTATTTGTGCACTAGGATAAAGGCACAACAGAATTGGTCTTGCAGACTTCACATGAGCTAAGACCTTTCCCCTGATCACTCTTAGGAATTCCCTTCCCCAGAGGAGTCTTGAGGCCATGAAGTGTATTCAAGACCGAAATAGATTTTTACATGGCAGGGGAGTGGAGGGAGGAAGTTGGATGTAAGGTGAAAAGGAGATTCACCGGGATGTTACTTGGGATGGGGCGTCCCACGGACTACAGGGGCATATTTCAGCTGTAACTGAATGCTTCCCACTTCTCTGCATGAGTGCAGTTCCAACAACATTAAGAAGCTAGGTCAGTTCTCCCTGGACAGAGAGGACATGACTGAAGTGTATAAAACCGTGGGGTAGACCGCAGGAAACTTTTCCACATCTCGGCGGTCGACCACACCAGAGGACATAGATTTAGGATAAGGGGAAAGAGATTCAGAAGGGTTGTGTGGGGGATCTTCTTCACCAGAGGATGGTGAGCATATGTCCTTCCTCGGTTACGGCAGGGTCCTGTCCTTGTGAACTGTTCGTAACCCCGACAGTTTGCAGATCCATAGTGCAGCCACAAACCGAGTTCCACGTGGCAGGAGATACCTGCAGCCCCGCAGCAGCCACCAAATCCATCCCACCGGTTTCTCAAATGCTCATTCGTAAATACAGTGTGTCCATAAATTGGGCGTTTGTAACCTGGGGAGGACCTGTACTTGGAATGAGAGAGTGGTTGGATCGGGGTCACTGACTGTATTTAAGAAGCCTCCAGGTAAGCACTTGAATTGCCTAGGCATAGAAGGGTAGGGACCGAGCTGGAGATGGGACTGGTGTGGATGGGTACCCACTGGTCAGCATGGGTACCCGAATGGCCTGTTTCCATGACTCGATGACTCTTAAGACCTGATCAGCCGTAGTCTTATTGAGTGGTGTTGCGGTCTTGTTGAACCCCATGACCTCCTGCTGCTCTGAAGATGTCTTCTCCATCAGTGCAGAGCTGGTGGAGGAACCCGAGTAGGATTTGGATCCTGAGGCGCGCTGGAGAGATTGGAGTTGGAAGGGCGTGGAGGGAAGGATCAGAGCTTCAGTTGGGTGGATGGACCTTGCGTGTTGGGTTGGTGTGTTTGAATGGGATGGTGATGGGGGGGTGGGTTATGTGGGTATTGGGAACCCCAAAGCAGACTCCCAGAGTTTAAGGGTGGCTGAAAATGACGGAAATATAGATATTGAGTTCCTGACTGTGGTTGGATCCAAGCGTCTGATTCCATGGCCTGAGATGGATGTAATGGATTGGACGTTGTGTAATGGAGAAAATTATTAGTTCTTTGAGGATGCAAGGAGCAGGGTGAATGAAGGAGAGCTGGTAGAAGCAATGTATCTTGATATCCAAGGGAGAGCAGGAAGTGGAGTTGAGGCCAAGATCAGATCAGTGGTTTTATTGATTTGTGGAACAAGCTTGAGAGGCCAAATGTTCTACTCCTCCTCCAATTCTCTTATGCCCTGAATAACATAATTAGGGAAGCATTTATCACTTGTCCAGAGTTTGCTCACCTATTGAACTATGCAGAGCGTCATACATCCCAAGATTGCTCACACATTGAGCCATGTGGAGCATCATACATTGAGAAGTAGCTCACCCACTGAAACACGCTGCTCCCTCAGTTCTGAGACTTGCCAAGCAGCAGAAGCCCTGTGGAAAGACGAAGAAATAGAAAGAACAAGGGAAACGGAGGAAAGGGGGCAGAAGGGAGAGGGAGAAGGTTACGAAGATTGATACATGAGAAATACAGGAGGGAGCGTAGAGAGAGGGAAGGACAATGGGGGAAAGGGGAGGCGAGGAAGAAGAGGGATAAGACACAAAGGAAGAGAATGAGAGACGAGAGATGGGGAGACAGGGTTGGGGGGAAGCGAGAGAGAGAGAGGGAGACACCGAGAAAGAGGGAGAAGGGAGATCTAATGGAGGACTCGCCTCCCCTAGCACTGAGTCTCTGGAACTGAAAGCCAGACTCGCTTCTTACTTTTAAATTCGGGGCTCAGATTGAGTCACTGAACACCCTTGAATCACTGTCTTGAGGCAGCATGTGCATGTACTCATGCACATATGTGTACACACATGTGCACATGCACACACACCTACCAATGCACACAAATCAGTGAGCACACACAGACACATATGCCCACAAATGCACACACATGATGACCACTCACACCATACTGGGAAATGAACACACACACACACACACACACACACACACACACACACACACACACACACACACACACACACACACACACACACACACACACACACACACACACACAGATTTGGGAAAATGAATGAAACACTGTCATGCATAAGTGAACATTTTACAAGGAGAAACTCAACAAAGAAAGGTGGAGAACCAGGGAAGGGGGAGAAACATTTAGTTAAAAGCAAAGATCACTTAACTCAGGAAATAGAAGGGAATTTAATTGTTTAAAACGGGCACAGAAATAATCAAAACCACAACTTGGATGGAGTCAAAAAAAAAACTGTGGGGTTAGAGATGGGGGAGGCATCAGAAGACCGCAAGTTGACTTTGACAAGATAATCCCTTAAATCGTTTATCTCAATCAATAAACAAATACAAGCTCCCAAATCATTGGCTGACTTTTCTAGGGACAGTTTTAATGCAAAATTTAGTGAACGTAGTTGGTTGTGAAATGTTGTGAAATCAATTGCATTTGGGTGGTGAGAAAAGAAGTCACCATGGGCATATAATGTTTTTATTCCAGCAGTTCATTAATCATACATTTCTCAAATCTCTTGCTGGTTCTTTACTATTCCAATTCTGCGTGAACTGGCCATTTTTATGTGAGGCAGCTGCTTTCCCCTGGAGCAGTGCTTCCTAAGGGGGATCAGTTCCATCTTTTAATGTCTCTCTGCAATCTAGCCCAAGGCACTTGCAGTTTTCCTGGCTGAATTCCGAAAGGGTGTTTGCTTTCAAACAAAGCACGAGCAGGGCAAGTCCTCTTGGGCCAACAAGCAAGGGGCACACTGAGTCATTGCCCCAAGTTAGACAACTGAGTAATGGCTCATCAAGAAGGGAAAAACTGCTGGGTGTCTGAAGTAAAAATAGAAAATGGTGGAAGTATTCAGCAGGTCAGGTAGCATCTGCCCAAATGGCTGATATGGTGAGAATCTTTTAGCAGTGAATTGTCAGGGTCTGGAATGCACTCCCAAGAGGGGTGATGAAGGCAGATCCAGCTGTGGTGCTCAAAAAAAAGGAACTGGTTAAGGATCCGAAAGGAAAGAATTTGTGGGACCCCAGGGAGGGGACAAAGACATGGGACTGGCTCAATCTCTTGTGCGTAAAGCTGACACAGACTTGGTGGGCTGAATGGCCTCCTTCCATGCTTCAGCCCTGGTGTGCAACACAAGTGTGTGAGCTGTACAAGTTGGATGATTGCAGAGGTGGGGATTTCTTTACGCTTTTCTGCTGGGAGGGTGGGGGGTGGAGGGGCGCACAAATGGATGTCTGACTCATGACTCTTGCTACTTCCTTTGCAGTGGTCGGACGCCTTTGAAAACATAATGTTAATGCTCGACGGGATGCCGGCAGGAAGAGTCAAACCTGAGCTCCTAGACTCCGAGAGGGGGGTAAGCCAAAGCGTGCAGATAAGTCCCTTTCCCCCAGCAGCAGTAATTATTTCCAGACCGCTCCGTCTCCTCACAGCCTAAACCACAAAGTGTGCTCATCCATCTCCAGCCCTCCTCTGCTTCTGATGATGTGTAGTCTGACACCTAGGAAACCTTCTGAGGCTGACGTGATATCACCATACTCGAAAGCCAACAAAAAACTGTATTAGTGAAGGGTAGTTCAAATGATTTTTTACAACAGATTGCTGTTTTTTGTAAGATGTTCATGTTTTATGCACCTCTGTCTATCTAACACATATAATAGCCTTTCTTTCAGCTCAGCGAAAGTACTGCTCTTGCAAACTCCTTTACCCAAACAGCATCTGATTTATGACCACAGCATCTGTGCTGGTAAAACAAAAAAAAGTCAAAGATAAATAAATTGGAAATCTGCAATAAAAGTAATATATTTTGGACAAGAAAATAAAATCTATTAATCTAATTTCCCCCAGCATGAGCTGGCAATTTATAAGCAGCAGCCAATCTGTAAACTTCCTTCAAGTGCAATAGTTGGAATTTTGTTTGTTTGAAAATTAGCAGCATGCCTTCAGTACCAAGGGACTCTCTGGAATTTCCTCCCTACCCCCCTTTACAATGCAGCTCTAAGCCAGTCATAAAGGAATTGAGAGTGACTGAGGGACAAAATTCCTTATTTTAGGAAAATAAACTGGTGTTGATAATCAAGGATGTGTCGCTTGGAGTGTTGTTGGACTGCTGACCGCAGAGCTGGGGCATGGGGCTTGTGAATGAAAAAGATAATGTCTTATTTTTGTACAGTTGCTGAAATCCCTTATATCAATGGAACCAGCGCAAGAGTGATTAGGAATAAACAATAATGTCGGTCTTGTAATTAAAAAATCCAGAAATTGTGGGAAAAGGAATTCCACACAAAAGGGATATCACTTGCTGAAATTTTAAGTGCAACATTTTCTGTGATTTAATGTCATTTGGGGCAGAGTGGGGCAAAAATTCCTTGAAAATATTCCTTGATCCAACATGGCTAGACATTTCTAAAGTCGTTCTAAGAAATTGCTGGAAATTAAAGAGCTGGGCTGTCTATAGGCATGTAAAGGTATTCGTAAACTGCATAAAGTGGAGATAAACGTCGCTAATGATGGTATATTAAAATGGAATACCATTGAATGAAAACCGTGAGCCATTATATTGGCAAGGATTTCCATTTCATTCAAAATTTCTTCCCATGTGATATATCAAAGGCAATTTATTTCTCGTGCAGGAATTTTTAAAAAAATTTTGCAGTAGAGCATTCATTTTGCCTTTCATTTTATTAATTAATAAATTAATGCAGTATCTCTTTGTAATGCAACCTAATTTGCAGTGGTGCTTAGTAACATAACCCTTGATCAAAAAAGTTATATTTTGCAGAACTAAAAACATTTGCAAAATCATGAATCTTGTGCAGAATTCTACATTAATTCATGAAATTAAACAAAAATACAATTGGATTTAACTGTGGAACTACTCATGTTCTGCAGTTAATAAATCCTGCACTGATCCCTTAATGCAGATACTTCAAAATCCTACATTCAAAATTGACTTGAGAGCAATTGATAACTGTCAAATTTTATATCCACTAAATTGTTAATATCACCATTGACTTAAAAATAACTCTGAATAAAGTGGAACCAATCATAGATTTATTCATTAAATAAATATTACATAGTAGGTTCAAGAATCTGCAGCACAGAAACAGCCATCTGGACCAACACAACTACTATGCCATACAATTTTCCTGTCAGGTTATTTCATCCAAACGCATCATCCTATTCTGCTCTCCCCTCATGTACTTACTGAGTTTCCTTTTATATTCGGCATTACTGTTCACCTCAACCGCACCAGGTCGTGAGTTCCATGCTTTCACCACAAGGTTTCTCTTGAATTCCTTATTGGATTTATCGGTGATGATTATAGCTGTGGCCCCAGTTTAGGGTCCTCTGGCAAGGGGAACCATGAGCAGTGCAATTGGGCTCTGCAGCACCCATTTTGTTTTGGACACTCTGAAAGCTTTTAAGAGGATGAAAATGGAATTCACTGCACATGTGCAGTCTTGTAGTGTGAGTCGTGCAAGATGTCCTCTTCTTGGGGGCATACAGAATGCCTGTTGTAAAGATGCAAGTGATGGCATAAATTAGCATGGAATGCAGTGCAGATTTGACATTAGCCTTGCCTTTTTAGAGCATAACACTAAATAGACTATAGTTGCTGGTTAACTTCCTCTGGCTGTTGCTGACTTGCTAAAATTGATTGCAGAAGCCTCTATGGAGTGTGTGCCTGGTGCAGAAGGATATTTACTGACTAGTGTTCTGCAGTTGCTTCCAGATATACATGACTGGGAAATGAGCTGAGGCAATGCAGAACAGAAAAGATGCTGGAAGAGGGAGGGGGTGGACAGGGGGGTAGAGAAAGAATCTCGGCAGGAGAATTTGACTGCTCGGTGCAATTTCTTTGGTGAGGAACAGCTGTGAGACATTTATATTTTTACAAGGAAGGATTCACTTAAATCAGCCACCAGCTATAGCCACAATGGCAATCTCGGAGCAGGGCAAGGATTGCATTGACAGTGAGTGTCAACGTGACTGTGGCAATGAACTATTATCATCCAATTCCTCCCAGCCTTGAATTAGAGCTATTTGCAACATCCCACAGTTTCTCATCTACTGCTGCTTAAGGGAGTGCACTGAATTTTCTAAGTAGGTCTTTTGAAACCACAACCCAGTGGGGACAAAGCCAGCAATCTGAGCATTCCTTGGACTAGTGTGTTTTTCATTGTTCATGCTAGCCACGAGAGAAATCCTCCATGTACTTCATGCTTCATGTAGACAGAATAAATCATCTTTTTTACCATATCTTTACAGATGAACATGGGCAACTGGCTTCAAGATATTTTACCGAGACATCAATAGCCCACTAAAGCCTAATCGCGCAGATAACCTGCAGATAATCATGCAAGTTAAACCTTTGAAGCCACAGCATGAATACCCAAGGGTTTTAATAAGTGATGGTTTTGCAGAATTTTTTGGGTAGAGAGAAATCATTCTTACTATTACTTAATGGGAATAGCAATAACCCCAAAAGAAGCTAAAGTTTGCTCTTTTTGCTATATTTGGTTTGCAGCTCATGCATTCGTGCATGTTTAACCCCATAACTGGGATATGTATATTTAAATAAGTCATTATACTTCAGTTCTGTTGTCACAAATATTTCAATTACACATCAAATCGCACATGAAACAGCTTGGGTCAGAATTAAGAGAATTTGCTGTTTTATCCTTGTAAAATCAAAGCAATAATTAATGGTAGAACACATTCAGTACCCAGGAATAAATAGCTAAACATGGAAACATGTCTTGTGATTATTTTTATATCAGCAGTATCTACCTGTTCCTCACAGTCCAGATACTAATTTGAATGTTGAGCAATGGTAAATTTGAGATCCAACCACTAGATTAGTTGAGCTAATAATATTGTAAAAATCAAAAAAAACTGCAGTGATAGAGTCATACAGCATGGAAATGGGTCCTTCGACCCCACTGGTTCATGCTGACCAAGATTCCCATTTGCCTGAGTTTGGCCCGTATCCCTAAGCCTTTCCTATCCATTCAGTTGTGGAAAGGCGAAACAAAAACAGAAAACGTTGACTGTTTCTCTTTCCACGGATGCTGCCTGACCTGCTGAGTTTTTCCAGTGTTTATTTTTGTTAATAATATCATGTTTGATTTAAGCTTCTAAGCATAAGGGAGCAACTTAAGAAATGGTTAAACGTGGATACTTGGAGGTTTTGCCAGTAGACATTTAAATGGTGAACCTTATTTTGTGCAGGTGCCTTGTTCTCACACAATGTCATATTCGCGTTTCCTTATGAAGATATTTGTGTATTCTTAGCTTCAACTTCTGTCTATTGATTGGCATTAGAATCTTGCATCATTGAAGGACGGTTTGGGTGTGAGTGCAGCAGTGTTGATTTCTCTGTTTTTAATTAGCGTGAATTATTATCATCTATAAATTGTACCAATGGTCAGGATTAAAGCAGTTTGCGTGTTTAAGAGTTCAGATCACTGAAGTTACCTCAATTCTTTTCCCATATTAGGTATTTATGAAAAACATATGCATGTTTGCTCAAGGTTTCATACTTTATTACTTTATTGCTGTTATTTTTCCAACAATGCAGTGACATTTAAAGAAAACACTTAAATCTAGATATATAATTTTTACTGGAAGTTTCTTTGGAGGCAAGTTTCATGTCGGGAGACCATCATAAACGGTGTAATATCAAACTATCCAACCGCGAAATACCCTGGTCAATGCTTATAGTTGATTCAATGAAAAAAAACAGTTGAGTTGTACAACAGGCAGCTAAACAGATAAATCTCATTTTTATAGCAGTTGTATCCTTGAGCCTCAATTTTGGCTATTTCTTGGATTGGCCTTATTCAATATAGCATTCATTTTCTAAATAAATGCCTCCTTTTAGAATTGTTTTTAAGACAGGTTTGTATGTGGATGTTGCTCTCAGGCAATGTGATGGATGAAGTAGTTCAATTTTAAGCTCTTATTGAAGATTCTGGCTGTGTTTCAGAGCTAGTTGAAGAAAGTGAAGACCTAGACTGAGATCAGTGTCTGGCTCCAGTGTTGGGTAACACTGTTATGTCTAAGAATGTAGTATTTAACATGAACACATTTTCTTAACACGCGAAAAAAAAATTAACAGTTCAGTCTAACTGTTGGCTATCCCATGAACTTATCCCCCTTAAGAAATGATGGTAAAAATATGGAAAGATTTTGTATCTAAGACAACTTAATGACAGATGGAAAATAGTTGAGGTTTTACTCCTAATCAATTGTCGTTAATTACTTTTTGAACATTAGTCCTTTAAAATCTGTTTCAAAACAAATCCCTCTCTTAAAGCTGCATCTCCAGATAAATCAAAAGCTCAATGAGCAGTTTAATTATACTTGCTATGGTAAATTGATCCTTTAAAAATCAAATGAAAACCTAAAATGTTTCTGTTGTGTTACAAATATTTATGACCTTCAATGTGGCCAGTGTATCCCTTGCAATTAGATCCATCTGATTGGAGTGGGAGGTGGAGGGAATAGCTGATCGCAGAGGGAGGAGGGAAGGGCTAGCATAGTGGACCTTAACGATAAACTGCCCCTCCTGATCAATAAAAGCACTGGGAGACTTTTGCACACAGAAGTTCTAACCTGCTAGGTTTCCCCTGGGTCGAGGAAGCCTGGCCAACCAAGGTTAACCCTGAAATAAACATAAAAGCTGAGAGACACAGTCACATTAAAGCATTTGAATAAGTGACCCATGCCTGAGAACATATTGACTGCCCACCCCCATCCCATATTTATAGTCATAAGTGGATGGTTTTGAGGTGGTTTGGTTTTGGCTTTGAGATTTTTTGCAAAAGTTTACATCCCATCTGGTGATCATTAAAATCATTTAAAAGGCTTAAAATTCTCATTTATGACTGACACTATGTCTCTTCCTTAAGTTCAAAGGACATTTATCTCAATGATTCAATCATTTTGTTTTTACTCCTGCAGTGCAGTTTTATTGTTAAATTTACATTATTATGTGGTGTACTTTAATGAAAAAAATGTCAAAAATATAGGAGATTGTATTCAGAACATAGAACAGTGCAGCACAGGAACAGGGCCTTTGACCCACGAAGTTGTGCTGAACCAATTAAGATAATGACACCTAATCCCTTCTGCCTTCACATGATCCATATGCCTCCATTCTCTGCATATCCATGTGCCTACCTAAGACCCTCTTAAATGCCTCTATTATATCTTCCTCCACCACCACCCCTGGCGGCACATGACACCCACCACTCTCCGTGTTTTTAAAAAAAATACTTGCCTCACACATCTCCTTTGAACTTGCCCTCTGTCACCTTAAATGCGTACCCTCTCATACTGAACATTTCAACGCTGGGAAAAAGATACCAGTTGTCTGCTCCATCTATGCCTGTCATCATTATATAAACTTCTATCAGGTCTCCCCTCAGTCTCCACCGCTCCAGAGAAAACAACCCAAGTTTGTCCAACCTCTCCTCGTCGTCCATGCCCTCTAATCCAGGCAGCATCCAGGTAAACCTCTTCTGCCCCCTCTCCACAGCTTCCACATCCTTCCTATAATGAAGTGACCAGAATTCAATGCAGTACTCCAGATGTGGCCGAACCAGAATTTTATGAAGCTTCAACGTAACTTCCTGACTCTTGAACTCCGTGCCTTGACTAATAAAGGCAAGTATGCCATACACCTTCTTTACCACCCAATCAACTTGTGTGGCCAGAAATTGGTGAAGGTTGGTCCGATGTAAATAAGGTGCTTCACCTTTAAAATAGAATGGCTTGGAAATATGAACTTCTCAGCACTTTGGAAAATGTGTAGTGTGACTCAGAAGGTTTCTGGATAGAATTGCCCCAGACTGGAAGTTAGATCAGGAGTATCCTGCACAAATCCTTTGTGCGTGGATCAGCTGTTTACTGCATTTGGACGTACGGGTAATAACATCATGGCCTATGCAACATTCCAACATGCATTAAGTTTTGGGCACTCTCTGCCCAATTATCTTTCAATTGTGTTACTTGCTCTGTAGAGATGCAGTTTAAAATTGGTCTCAATGAGCATTTTCCAGCTCTGCACCAGAAACCCAGCTGGGTTAGGTTATCATTAATCTACTTTCTCTCCTTCAGGACCACGGTTCCAATACCCACCCTGACTCCCCTCCCAGTTCATGGCCCTGGTCCATCATCTTCTTCCAGGCCTTGATCGCCCAAGCCAAAGGCCCCAATTCACCCAAACCAAACCCAATCACTGACAGCTACATGACTTCCACTCTAACCCTTGCCCTGCTCACCCCCTTCAATCAATGGCCTGCAGCCCCCCCCCCTTCCCCCACCCAAGCTTCGGATTCACCCGTTTTGCATCTCCTGCTTTCTGTTGGCATTGGTCTTTCCCCCCAACATAAGGCTGCCTCTGTAGAGCTTGGCACCATTTTGTTCTCACACTGTGACCAATTAACATACCTCTCCAGGCACCACTGAATTTTAAGGCCATTATGTTTTTTTTTAACTGTTAAGGGTGTAGAATACAGTTACAGTTCACAATTGTATGTGTATTTGTTAGAAAAAATCTAGAGTGTACACCTCTAAGCCTAATGACATCATACAGTCAATGCAAGTACAAACTAGGGGCTAGGTTTCAGTGCCCTGTGTGACCCAGTGGTACATGATGTTTGAAGTGGCACAACAGAAGCAAGGTCACGACAGTGCTTTGAACTGCAGTGTCATAGCAACAAGTTGTAGAGGTTAGATGCAGGGGAGAGAAAAATCTGCCTAACTCAATTCTTAGCAAAAACACAGAGCATGATTGTCAGAGATTCTGAGCATGTAAGCCTATGATCTCACCGGGGGCAATGACAAATGATGTGATTATATAAATCAATATGACGATACAAGTCTCCATCATTCATCAATCTTGGTGCTCACTGAGAGGTATTGAGTTCCGTGCTGTGACAGCATAAATTCAAAAATTTCGCCCTTCTATCCAAATCCTCCCATGACCTTGGCCTTCCACATCCAGCGAACACCTTCAACTGTGTCATAGAATCAGTCAGCACAGAAACAAGCCCTTCAATCCACCATGTCCATTCTGATGATCAAGTATCCACCCTCAGTACTCCCACTTACCAGCAATTAGTCCCTGGTCTTCTATGCCTGTCCAAGCTCGTCTCAATACTTCTCAAATGCTGTGAGATTCTCTGCCTCCGTCACCTCCCCAGGGAGCGTGTTCCCAATCTTAACCATCATCTGGGTGAAAACATTCTTCCTCAGATCTCCTCTAAACCTTGTACCCCTCAACTTATGCCCCCTAGTTTTAGATAGGCAAAAGTTTCCAACTCGCCACCTTAACCATGCCCCTCATAATTTTGTATCCTTCTGGTATATTGTACATCCTCAATTTCACTAACCTCACAGTGGATTCTCTGCCACCAGTTGCCAAGGTCCCAAAATTTGAAGTTTCCCACTTCTTTGCTCACTCTTTAAACTTGGTTAAATGGGTAGTGTTTTTAGAAAGCTCTCCTATGTTCTGATAGCGGTCCTGTAAGGTGCCAGGATTGTTTAAACACTAAATAAATAATTGAAGAACTTTCAAGAGTTCAGAGGGGTTAGATAAGCAAAGATGGGAGGTAAATTGGTTTAATGATTAAAAATTATCACAAGCCTGCAATTGTTTAATACCTGTATCACCCCTTCATTATGCAATATGGATTATTTTTATGTTATTTTCTGCCAAATAGGGGAAAAATAATTTATTTTTATGTAACTCCTCAAGGCATGCCTTGGAACTCTATAAAGGTGCTTTAGATTGTTAATTCTATTTTGAAGTCCACACCTATCACATTTATTTCGATAGGATCTTAGAGAAATCTACTGCAGCATTCCAGAGAAGGGCAGTGGTTGCTATCCCAAATAAAGGATTAAGCAGTATGACCAAGAAGTTGTTGCTATCTGGCAAGGCAACATGTCATAAGTAGTAGTGAGCTGAATAACCAGTTAATTTTTTTCTTGATTGAGTTGTTTGAGGACAGAATGTTGGTCACCAGACCTTCCTCTAATTGGTGCCCTGATGTGTTTGAGGCTCACTCAGATTTGCAGTTTATTACTTCACCTGAAGGTCATCAATCTTTGATGTTCCTGCTGTACTGCAGTTTAGTACCAAAGTAGATTATATGTGTTAAACTCCTGGAGTTGAAGTTGATGGTATAATCCTTTCATTCAGAGGAAGGAGATCTCCAACTGAGCTGCAAGTCAAACAACAATGGTTAGGAGGTTGCCGTACTCTGACTTCCAACTGTTGCACTGGTACCTCAAAGCCATTGAGGGAGCAACAAATCTCTTCCAACATCCTGAGCTGGTTCAGCTTCATACCTTCCTATTCCAAACCTTGGTCAGATTTCCAACGATTCTATCATCTGTAAAGGTTCTTCTGTTGTGAGGAATGGGCATGATGTCTGATTAAAATATATTTTAAGATTGACATAATTAAATACAAACTAATAGATGACAAAGACTGTTGGTTCTAGGCTAAGAATTTGGGAATAAACAGGAAGATCATTAAAGATGGAGAGGCAATATTGTTGTTCAACACCAATAAGCAAATTCTTCCACAATTGAAAGCATCGTCCTCTAATCCTCCACAAAGTGAATCTATAGTTCCTGTTATATTTTTTGGAATTATGTTGCAGCAGAAAAAGTTATTGGAAACAGTTTATATCCAGATATTCTGTGGGATGGGTTAACACCTACACTGTCACTGTGCATGTTAACAGACTGGACAGCAGAAGATTTGCTGTCTTGTGATATCCACTTGTTTCATAGGCACGAAGACTGGTGTACCCAAACATACTTGAACATCAATTTCTCAGCATTATATCCCTCCCTCAACCATCAATATTGGATAAAAAGACACTTTTGAAATAAGGTGCAATTATTGCAAAATGCCGGAGGTCCATATTAAAACTCTCTATTGTGTTTATTGCAATAGTTATGTAAATTGGGAATTTTTGATTTTGTCCAGAGCGATACTTAAAATATTTATGATCGTGTCATCCACAAACTCCTATCAAAATGCACAATAAAGATTCTTTGCCTTTATCCCTTGCATACTGGACAACCTTAAAGCAACCTCTCCATTGCTCTCCTCTGAATGTGTTTTATACCCATCTTTGTGATCTCTCTAAATGAGATTCTCAATTTGTTACCAGTTTGCAGTGAACTTCCTCCTGACTTTTACTTTGTCAGTCGGTTAAGATTGTTTAGACTCATTTCACATAAATCAGCAGTGAGAAGATTTCAGCTTATTAAGTTCAGCTGCATTAAGGCCCATGTGCCAGAAATGGGCAAATATTAATTCAGTCAGCCATCTAAACTTGCACATCACTTTACATTGGTTTGGAAAGATGTCAGGCATTGGTTGGAAATGGTTTCCAGGCTTATTTGAGTAGCTCAGAATTACATATTTTGATTTTTGTACATTTTCATGCTAACAAAAATATATTTGTATTTCAATACAAAGCACTAATTTTATTGCGATCAGCTAGCATTTCTTACAATAAGTGTAACTTGCAAACACCCAAAGACATGGAGCTTAACCTAGTGGAACTTAACCTAATGCACCCGCAGTGATGAATGTGTTCATTCAACTTTCATTACTATATTTTCATCCATTGTATCATTGCAGCATGTTTTGCATTAAATTTTTGAATTTACTATTATCTCGGGTATTAGTAATTTTTTTTATTATTTAAAATAGAAATGTTTCAGTATTGTGAAGAATGTTTGTACATCTGAGCTAAACTTTGCAGACTGTTTCCCAAATGATGCTTGACTGATATCAATCCAAATCAATGTTAAAAAAAATCTATTAAGAATTGGAATCTTTATCTGCCAGTGATATATAAATCCTGAATGAAATGGTTTATTCAGTATCTGATAATGTTATGTCAGTGCCAACATATATTTGGTTTATTGGCATAATTGAGGAATGCCTTATGCACAAATTATGTCGCAATCATCATAACATTTTGGCCCAGATGTTTCTGAGAAGTGTTTCATGTGGAACTACCAGCTTTTCCCTCTGCACCATTAGGAAGCTCCACACCTGCACAAGCCATCTCCCAGGCAATGAAGAGCCTAATCTTAGTTTTGGTTTCCCAGTTGACAGATGAGATTTCTCTATGTTGAGCAAGTGTTGGGCCACCTCCTCCTAGCTCTGCAAGTTCTGGCTGTCACCTAACAAAGGCTGAAACACCACTCTAATTTTTTTTCCAAAATCCATGTAGCTTCAGGGAACTTGAGTTGCATCTCCCAGTTCTGCTGCTGATGACCCCACCCTATCTACCTTTGACATATACTGAAGTCTAGGATCCAATTCTGTGCGGTTTCCTGAGGTTGTGCCTGTGCAGTACGTACACTGGACCCAGATAACCCTTGGACCTGGGATATTAGATTGCTGGGAGAAGAGAACTCATAGAGAGCAACTTGAGGAGGGACTATGACCTTGAAAACATGAAGAACAAAATCTGAATGAGTCATCCACATTAGTTGCGGAAGTTAGAGCCAGCAAGGTAACTTATATAGTCATCTGTGCAGAACAAATAGAATGCAAGTCTCAAGGTGAAGGTGGGGAGGGAAAAGGATGTGCATCTCCTGGTGAGGATGCTTCTGGAGAGGGCATTAGAGAAGCTGGAGAATGGTGTGGGCTCAGGACTAGGGTCTGGGGAGCAAACAGAAATTCTGCAAGTACACCCAGGTGTACAATCCTAACTCAAGCAGTGGAAGTATTTCTTCAGCCTCCATTTCTATGTGACTTTTAAGTTACGTTTGTCCTACCAAACATTAGAAACAAAAGTATAGTGATGTTATTGCCTTAAATTTGTCTGGGGTTGTGGCAGAGACATTTGCAGACTGCATTTGCTGACTAATGATGACAATTAGGATTTAAGGTGAGGTTGAAATTCCCTGAATTACCACCTCTTTCCATCATTTTTAGTGAAAAATATTGTGCAGATAATAATAACAATAAAGCACAAACCATTATTTGGATTGTGTGCAAGCCACAACTACAGAAAGAGCTTATTTCTTCATACACACTGCAGACCCATTGAGTACTGGGAGAGGTGCCAAATAACCTCTGGGTTTCTTCTGCTTTTGGCACCAACATAGCTGTATAAACTATCCAGCATTTAGGGAGCTTTGCTTTCGACTTCCAGGCATCCCCCTTTGGGTGTTGTATCAGCCCAGCCTGTTGCCACTTTGCCCTTTAGCTGGAAGGATTGGTGATCTCGTTCCTTATTGTCAGTAATGTTATGTGGTCAAGTGACAAAGCTTTTGGAGAGCATCCTGTTGGCTTTTCCTTCTACCTGAGATAAAACTGCCAAGGGTGCACAGGAATGATTGCCACAGCATCAAAATTCAGACAAGGTGGGTGCAGGAGGAACCCTAGACTCAGATCATAGGAGCATGGAGGAACAGGGTAGGGGGTCAGAATAGGATATCCTTTTCGTTGGGAGGGTAGGTATGTGGCACATTGTGGAGACTTGGAGCAAAGATTTTGTTGGGGGCAAGGTGATGGTAAATCTGTACATCAGGGAAGATTAGAGGCAATCAGGGGGTTGATGTAATAAGGGTCGAAAGGTTCTTCCCTGCCAGCCTCCTTCTTGATGTTGCAGGACTAAGACCATGTTGTCCCAGGAGTGCCTAACGATGGGCGCCACAGGACAATAGGGCCCACCTTCTCCAGGTAGGCCATGTCGTCCACATTTGGAACAATTTACAGTGGTCAATTACCCTACAACATGCACGTCTTTGGGATGTAGGAGGAAACCAGAGCACCCAGAGGAAACCCACGTGGTCACAGGAAGAATGTGCAAACTCCAAGTTGGCAGTACCTAAGGTCAGGCTTGAACCCAAGTCTATGGCACTGTGAGGCGGTGGTTCTACTGTCTGTGGCATTGTGCCACCAGTTTTGCCAGAGCCACTTTGATCCTGTGAGTAATAGGCTCAGTTCTCCCAAATTTACACTAATTTTAACATAGAACATAGGACACTACAGCAAATACAGGCCCTTCGGCTCTCAATGTTGTGCCGACATTTTATCCTGCTCTAAGATCTATCTAACCCTTCCCTCCCCACATAGCTCCCCATTTCTCTATCATTCATGTGTCTCATCTAAGAGTCTCTTAAATATCCCTAATGTATCTGCCCCCACAACCTCTGCCAGCAGTGCGTTCCATGCACCCACCACTCTCTGTGTAAAAAAAAAACTTAGCCTTGACATCCCCCTTATACCTTCCTCCAATCACCTTAAAATTATGTCCCCCCGTGTTAGCCATTGTCGACCTGGGAAAAAGTCTGTTATTTTGTATTAAAAAGGCCTGGTGTCCTGGGTTAATAGGTATAGTTAAGCAAATACTTTGTGAATTTGTGACACTTCCATAGTTATTAAAAGATATCTCCCTGAAACTGCCTTCTAAACTTGGTGAAATTAGCTGGAGTGAACATTACACCAGCATAAATTAGCTCACCACCATTCACCTCACCTCTGTTTGTCCATATGAGGCTGGCCATTGCAGTAAATAGTCCTTAAGTCTCAGAATTCAGGGCTTTTGGTTGTATTGTGGCCAATTTTCTGCTACCCTCTTTTAAAATGAGGGAAGGTTTTGCCCAAAGACTGAATATGGCAGCATAGTCTCTGTCAATCATGATGATATGGTTTAGTTGCCGTGGAGAGTTTGACTCGGTCAGTCAGTCAATAACAGTGTCCTGTTTGCAAGTCAAAAACAGCATTGGATTTAAGATAAAACTACAAACAAGCACTTTCCTGAACTCCTGAAGATATCCTTATCACTAACCCCAGACACTGGGACAATCAGAAATTGTCAAATAAACAAACAGTTCTTAGTAGCATTTCTCTGCACCTGTACGTGCAGTAGAAAATATAAAATGGCTTGAAATACTACTGAGATGTCCGTCATCCACTCCCTCCACTCTTTCCGTTTGTATTCACAATCCCTTGTATCTTTTGAGGAACAAACTTCTGGGGGAACTAAGTGGGTCAGGCAGCATCCGTGGAGGGAAATGAGCAGTCTGCATTTCAGATCGAAACCCTTCATCTGGTCTGAAAGAGCAGAGGGGAGATAGCCAGGATAAAGAGGTGAGGGGACTCAACTTTCACCTTTTTATCCTGGCTATCACTCCTCTACTCTTTCAGTCCAGGTGAAGGGTCTAAACCCAAAATATCGACTGTCCATTTCCCTCCACAGTTGCTGCCTGATTTTCTGGGTTCCTCCAGCAGTTTTTGCTCCAGGTTGCAGCATCTGCAGCCTCTTGAGTCTCCTTTGTATCTTATTTCAGGTTTTGTAATCTCTTGGTGTTCCTTTGGTAAATGGTTTATTATTGACACTTGCACCGAGATACAGTGAAAAACTTTGCTTAGCATGCCGTCCTATACAGATCATTTCAAACATAAGTATGTCGAGCTAGTACAAAAGGAAAAGCAGTAACAGAATGCAGAATAAAGTGTTACAGTTAGAAAATGCAGTGCAGGTATACAAATAAGATGCAAGGGCCACAGCGAGATCAACTGAGAGATCAAGAGTTCATCTTTATCACACAACAGGTCCGTTCAAGAGTCTTGGCTCTCTCCATCACAAGCCCACCACTACCTATGCCATAATACGCCTATGTACTACTCAATCCTGTCCTCCCATCCCAGTCCTATTCTGATCCCCTAAGACACACCCCACAACCACACCCCTGCTGACTTGTGCCTGGTGCCCACCTCGTGAGATGAAGACCAGCTGGTAGATATTTGAGCACAAAAATATGCAGCGTCTCCTTTTCTAATTCTCAGCCTCTGTTTTCATGTGGGATTGCCCAGCTTGTTGGCTTGTTTCTTTTGCTTGAGTCCCACTGCGGAATTTACCAATTCCTGGAAAATTCTAATCTGGACATCTGGATCTTTTGCAGATTCTCTTCTCCTGCAAGCATTTCCTCCTGACTGTCCCCAGAGTGGGATGGGCCAGATTACATGTAGTGTGCTCTGAATGTGCCGTTTATCCAAAAATCTTTAATTGTCATTCCTTGCTGTATGATGTCCCATCTGTTGCCTCTTGCTGCCAGTGGCAACTGTGAGCTAGAAGTTTGGCAATCCAAGCCAGTGCTTGCTTTGATTGTTAACCCTCAGCTTAATGTAGGAGATGTATGCCTCATTATTTGTCCTAGATGTACAATCAGGCTGTTACAGCTTTGTCTCCCTTATCTCCAACCCCCATTGTCACACTTGGTTTCCAGGAGTAGCTCACTTCTACCTAAAGGAAGAGCGCTGGAATCTGTGAAATCAGTTGACTGCAATACAATAAAGGATAATGTCAAACAAAAGGCAAGAGAAATTACCTGTTTAATACACATGCTTGCACAGTAGTTAATATTCTGGACGAGCATGCAAAGGCTTGGACTATTGATCTGGAGAGTTGAGTCCAAATCCCATCACAGAAGCTAGGGAATTTAAGTTCAAGTAGTTAAATCAATCTGGAATTAAAAATCTAGTCTAATAAAGATGACCCATGAAACAATTGGGATGTCTTAAAAGCCCATCTAGCTCCAGGGCAAGAAATCTGCCATCCCTCCCACGCGCCTGGCTTAAAAGTGACCCCAGATCCACAGCAATGAATTATTCATGGAAATCAATGGGTTCAAGGGTAATGCAAGGTGGGCAATAAATCTTGGTATAAGTAGCAAGGTTCACACCCTGTGAACAAATTTAAAAGAAACTCCATCATCCCAACCAAAGTAAACTTAGTGTTAATGTGTCGGGTGATGACATTGTGTAGTGTTTCACTCTCCTGACTCTTGGCATCCATTGTCTGCTTTTTACTTATGAAACCCTACTGATATGTTCCTTGTGCAACGTGACTTTCCTTTGAGCCAAGAGGCTCATCAGTCATTGATAATATTAAATTATTGCCTGGACTTCACAGCTAATCTTTGCACTGTTTGTAACATTGTTTGAAAAGATACAGCATTTGTACAGAAAAATCAAAAAAAAAATCTGCAGGTTCTGGGAATCTAAAACAAAAAACAGAAAATGCTGGAAATACTCAGCAGGTCAGGCTGCATCTGTAGGAAGAAAAACAGAATCTTTCAGGTTGGAGACCCTTCATCAGAGCTAAAAAGGAGACAACAGAAGCTTGGAACAAACAATTTACTGGGAGGAACTCAGTAGGTTGAGCAGCATTTGTTGGAGGGTGGGGGGGGGGGGAAGAATTGTCGACACTTTGGGTCAAGACCCTGCTTCAGATCTTCTGGGTTCATCCAGCAGGTTGTGTCTTCTACAAAAGAAGCTTGTAAAGATGCAGGGAGGGAGAGGGAGGGTAAAACCAGGGTAAGCTGTAGACAAGGTTATCTGGTCAATGAGTGAATGGGAGCAGTTAGAGGGTGAGAACATAGACAACAGAACCTCAACAGAAGAGTGTGAGAGTTGCAAAATGCAGAGCAGGAGGATGTGCCTGGCAGGTTGGGCTGGGTATTTCCATCACTCCCAGAGAGGGAAAACAAGAGAATAAATGAGCTGAGCTAATATTACAGAGGGATATCTGGTACAGACTGAGAAATCAAGTTACCTGAAGTCATAGGATTCAGTATTAAGTCCAGAAGGCTGCACAATGCCCAGGCAGGTCTGTTCATCAAGCTTGTGTTGGGCCTCAGTGAAGGAGACCACAGACCTACAGTATATCCTTCCTTTTGTGGGAAAATGAGAGGTCATCCCCTTTGGGAAAATTTAGAAAATGGTATTTATGAAATGGTGAAAGATTAAAGGGTGTAGATCTTCCAAGGGGAATTAGGTGTTCTTGTATGCAAATCACTGAAAGTTAATATGTAGGTACAGCAAGCACTTTGGAAGGTATATGGAACATTGACCTTTATTGCAAGAAGGTTTGAGTACAAGAGCAGATTTGTCTTGCGCATATAATCTGGTGCGACAACATTGGGAATATTATGTGCAGGTCTGGTCTCCCTAAGGTTGTAAGGATGCATTTGCAAAAGATTCACAATATTGATATCTGAGGTGGCAGGATTGTTGTATGAGGAGAGGTTATATACAGGCTGGGGCCTGTGTTCTCTTGAAGAATGAGAGATCTCATTGAAACATAAAATTTGTACAGGGTGTGGAAGGGTAGATGTAGGAATGATGGTTCCCCTGGCTGGATTGTCCAGAACCAGGCTCACAGTCGCAAAATAAAGACTTGGACATTCAGAACAGAGATTAGAAGACATTCTTCACCCAGAAGTTCTCTACTCGAGCGCTGTGGAAGTTCAGTCACTGAGTTTATTCAAGACAGATTAGTACATTTTAAGGTATCTGTGGAATTGAGTGGTGGAGTTAACACTGCAATCTGGTGCTGAGGTAAAAGATCAGCCATGATCTTTTTGAGTGATGGAGTGATCTTTTTGAGTGATCAGCCATGATCTTTTTGAGTGATGGAGCAGACTTAATGAGCCGAATGACTCACTTCTGCTTTTATTTCTTATGTTCTTATGTAGTGAGTTAGAAGTTTGTCCTTGGTTGCCTGTGCAAGATATAGCAGCATGTGCAGTTTATACTCTTGTTTCCAAAATTCAGGTCCATTAACTACAACAGAATCAGGACACCATGCACACTTGCTATTGCATCGCACATTTAGCACAGGCGGCCGAAGGAGAAATTTCTACTTCATTATATTGTTCTTTCTGACATACCAGAGCAGCCTCATTAGTAGTCTCATTCCTTGTACTGAATGACTTTGTTGTCTGCCTGCAGGGTAATTGGAATGACTGAACGAAACGTGAGTCAGTCTCTGTTGGAAAATGGAAACGTATAATGCTGCGTGCTTTCTGAGAATGAGATATAGGGCCTCAGTTTAGAGTGTTACCAGACTCATCAATATTGCCTCTCTGATAAGAAACTAGTTTTACTCAGGATAGCGGGTGTTCTCTTGTAATCTCCTAAACTGGGGTGTTGCAGTGGCCTTAAAGTGACAGCATTCCTTAATTTGGTCTTGCTGGTGCAAGAATCTTTAATGTTATGCCTGCCAAACATTTATTATAAGATACTATCAAAAAGCAGTTTGGAATAGAGTGGTGCTTTAATTACCTTGTCTGGGCCCAGGGTGAATTGGAAGCTGTTGGACATTGCTAACCAAGTGTAGCCTGCCAAATTCCTTATAATGCTGGCAGTGCAATGTCTATCATTGCTGCAGGCTAAGGTAGGGAAGGGAAAAAAAACAGTGAATTTGATTTGAAGAAGAACCTTCTACCTCCCTTCTAGATCATTAAGGGGGGATTTGTTTATCACTTAAAGCAGTGTATCATTGTTATTGTCTCATAAGTGTGAAAATTGCTGAGAAATGCCGTCCTTCTGATTTTATTCCTTCCTGCATTGTGGCCATTTCTAGCAAACCCAATATTTTATGCTCATCGCAATTCTTTTTGACAAAGCAATGGTCAGCTGCCTTCTTAAACTTCACAGTATGTGGTGAAGGTTGAAGCAGAACGCTGTTGGTATAGCGTACCAGAATTTTTACCTTGCAATAAGGGGAAGATATAAGGGGGATGTCAGGGGTAAGTTTTTTACACAGAGAGTGGTGGGTGCGTGGAACGCACTGCTGGCAGAGGTTGTGGGGGCAGATACATTAGGGGCATTTAAGAGACTCTTAGATAGACACATGAATGATAGAGAAATGGAGGGCTATGTGGGAGGGAAGGGTTAGATAGATATTAGAGCAGGATAAAATGTCGGCACAACATTGTGGGCCGAGGGGCCTGTACTGTGCTGTAATGTTCTATGTTCAAATTTGTGATGCATTGGTTGTGCTCCAGTGTTTTTAAACTCCGTTCATGAGGATATTTTGTTAGCATTGCTCAGGCGACACTTTTAGTGAATGAAATACAGTCAGGCCATGCATCCTCTGCTTAGTATTATCTCACTAAAGTTGATTTAGTAACAAGAGTCTTTGTATGAGTGAACAATTCAGTCCACTTTTCACTTTGATCAAGATCCACATGTAGGCTGCTCTGGAAGGGTAGATCACATGGAATCCCAGGAGAGCTGGCTAATTGGATACACAGTTGGCTTGATGGTAGAAAGGGTGATGGTGGAAGGTTGTTTCTCCGACTAGAGGTCAGTGACTAGTGGTGCGCCTCAGGGGTCGGTGCTGGGCCCATTGATGTTTGTCATCTACACCAACGATTTTGATTATAATGTACAAGGCATGGTTAGTAAGTTTGTAAATGACACTAAACTAGGTGGTATCATGGACAATGAAGAAGATTATCAAGAATTACATGGGTATCTTGATCAGCTGAGTACATGGGCCAAGGAATGGCAAATGGAGTTTAATTCGGATAAGTGTGAGGTGTTGCATTTTGCAAAGTCAAATCCAGGTAGGATTTTCACAGTGAATGGCAGGGCCCTGGGGAGCATTGTAGAACAGAGGGACCTTGGAATACAGGTACATGGTTCACTGAAAGTGGGGTCACAGGTAGGCAGGTTGGTGAAGAAGGCTTTTGGCACGCTGGCCTTCGTAAGTCAGGGCATTGAGAATAAAAGTTGGGAGGTCATGGTGCGGTTGTACAGGAAGCTGGTCGTAGAGCAATACAGCATGGATACAGGCCCTTCAGCCCAACAGGTCCATGCTGACCACAGTGCCCACCCAGCTCATCCCAGTTTCCTGCGTTTGGCCCATATCCCTCTAAGCCCTGCCCCTCCATGTACCTATCCTAGTGCTTCTTAAATGATGCTATTGTATCTGCCTTAACCACTTCCTCTGGTAGTTCATTCCATCTACTCAACATCCTCTGTGTGGAAAAAGTTGCCCCTCTGGTCCCTTTTAAATTTCCCCTCTCAGCCTACATCTCTGCCCCCTAGTTTTGGACTCCCCTGCTGCGGTGAGGCTGCACTTGGAGTATTGTGTTCAGTTTTGATTGCCCTGCTATAGGAAAAATTTTATTAAACTGGAAAGAGTATAGAAAAGATTTACAAGGATGTTGCCAGGACTTGAGGGACTGAATTATAGGGTGACATTGGACAAGCTAGGACTTTATTCCTTAGGACGTAGGAGACTGAGAGGTGATCTTACAAAGGTGTATAAAATCATGAGGGGCATAGATAGGGTGAATGGACTCAGTCTTTTTCCCAGGGTTGGGGAATCAAGAACTAGAGAACACAGGTTTAAGGTGAGAGGGGAAAGATTTAACAGGCACCTGAGAGGCAACTTTTTTTACACAAAGGGTGTTATGTATGTGGAACAAGCTGCCAGAGGAAGTGGTTGAGGCAGGTACAATAACAACTTTTAAAAAACAGTTGGGTAGGTACATGGAATGGAAAGGTTTAGAAGCTTATGGCCCGAACGCTGGCTAATGGGACTAGCTTGGATGGGCATCTTGGTCAGCATGGACCAGTTGTGCCAAAGAGCCTGTTTCCATAGAAACCATAGAAAAACTACAGCACAGAAAACAGGCCATTCAGCCCTTCTAGTCTGTGCCGAAACATTATTCAGCTAGTCCCATTTACCTGCCCCCAGCCCATACCCCTCCAGACCTCTCTCGTCCATGTATCTATCCAATTTACTCTTAAAAGTTAAGAGCAAGCCCTCATTTACCACATCAGATGGCAGCCCATTCCACACTCCCACCACTCTTTGAGTGAAGAAGTTCCCTCTAATGTTCCCCCTAAATCTTTCCCCTTTCACCCTAAAGCCATGTCCTCTCGTACTTATCTCTCCTAATCTAGGTGGAAAGAGCCGACTTGCATTAACCCTGTCTATGCCCCTCATCATTTTATAAACCTCTATCATATCTCCCCTCATTCTTCTCCGCTCCAAGGAATAAAGTCCTAACATGCTCAATCTTTCCTTATAACTCAAATCCTGAAGACCCGGCAACATTCTTGTAGATCTCTTCTGCACTCTTTCAATCTTACTGACATCCTTCCTGTAGTTCGGCGACCAGAACTGCGCACAATATTCTAAATTTGGTCTCACCAATGACTTATACAACCTCACCAAAACAATCCAACTCCTATACTCAATACTTTGATTTATAAATGCCAGGATTCCAAAAGCCTTTTTTACAACCCTGCTTACCTGTGACTCTACTTTCAAGGAATTATGTATCTGAACTCCCAGATCCCTTTGTTCCTCCGCACTCCTCAGTGCCCTACTATTTACTGTGTATGTCCTCCCTTGATTTGTCCTTCCAAAATGCAACACCTCACACTTGTCTGCATTAAATTCCATTTGCCATTTTCTGGACCATTTTTCCCTTTGGTCCAGATCCCTCTGCAAGCTTTGAAAGCCTTCCTCGCTGTCCACTACACCTCCAATCTTAGTGTCATCCGCAAACTTACTAATCCAATTTACCACATTATCGTCTAGATCATTGATATATACAACAAACAACAATGGCCCCAGCACAGATCCCTGAGGCACACCAGTAGTCACAGGCCTCCAATCTGAGAAACAACCATCCACAACCACTCTCTGTCTTCTCCCACTCAGCCAATTTCGAATCCAGTTTACAACCTCTCCATGGATACCCATTGACTGAACCTTCTGAACTAATCTCCCATTTGGGACCTTGTCAAAGGCCTTACTAAAGTCCATGTAGACAACATCCACAGCCTTACCTTCATCTACTTTGTGACCTCCTCAAAAAACTCCACAAGATTCATTAAACACGATCTACCACGCACAAAGCCATGCTGATATCCTTAATCAACCCTTGGCTGTCCAAATACTTATGTCCTATCTCTCAGAACACCTTCCAATAATTTACCCACTACTGATGTCAGGCTCACTGGCCTGTAATTACCCGGTTTACTCTTCGAGCCTTTCTTAAACAATGGAACACCATGAGCTACCCTCCAGTCCTCTGGCACTGCACCCGTGGCTAAGGACATTTTAAATATATCTACCAGGGCCCCCGCAATTTCTACACTAGTCTCTCTCAAGGTCCGAGGAAATATCTTGTCAGGCCCTGGGGATTTATCTACCTTTATTCGCTGTAAAGCATCAATTACCTCCTCCTTTTTAATCTCTATATGTTCCATGACACTAGTGCTTGTTTCCCTTCCTTCCATATCCACGATGCCAGTTTCCTGAGTAAATACTGGTGCAAAAAAACTGTCTAAGACCTCCCCCATCTCCTGAGGCTCCACGCATATACGACCACTCTGATCTTCTAGGGGACCAATTCTGTCTCTTACTATCCTTTTGCTCTTAATATACCTGTAGAAACCCTTTGGGTTTACCTTCGCATTATCTGCCAAAGCAGCCTCATGTCTTCTTTTTGCCTTCCTGATTTCCTTTTTTAGTATTTTCTTACATTTCCTATACTCTTCAAGTGTCTCATCCGTTCCTAGTTGCCTATACCTGCTATACACCTCTCTCTTTTTCTTAACCAGCTCACTAATATCCCTTGAAAACCAAGATTCCCTATGCTTGTTACCCTTGCCTTGCCTTCCGTGCTGTATAACTTTATGACTCTATGACAGAACAAAATTATATTTTTTTGCAAAAGTATCTTGTTATCTTAAATCTCTAAAGAGATATTATTGCTGTGTTGATGTGTACACTCACCTTGGTTGAGACCAGACTTTATCATTTCCGCCCTGTATTTGAACCATTGGGATAAAGCAATCAAGTTTTTGGTTCAGAACAATTTTATGAATGACAATCTATTCTTTAAAAGCCTTTATTGAAAAGGAAATTGCTGTTATTTCCAGCCTCTATTTTATGTAAGTAATGGATCTTTATAGAGTTTAATACACCTTTTCAATGAAATGAAAATGTACATACATCAGCTGATCTTTCATTAACCAGCACTGGTATTAGTACAGTTGTTTTGCTCATGTTCTGTTCCATCCTGTGGCTCCTTCTGAAATTTCAGAATGATTGACAACCTTCTTGAGTTCAAGTTCATTGTTGTCATGGGTATACATACATACACAGGGTATAAATGCCATGAAAATGAGCTTTTTGCAGCAGCAACACAGTACATTACAAAGAAAACATAAACTTGAATTAATATAAATTATACGTAACTAACACGTGCAAAATAAACAATTAACTGAACATAATGACACTTGTGCAGGATTGAGAGCGAGAGAGTAAAATATTGTCGGAGGTATTGGCAAGGCTTTTCAGGTTGGTTCAAGAACCTGGTGGCAGTGGGGAAGAAGTCGTGGTTCAGGTGAAGAAATTTCTTCTGGAATATCAGGAGTTTGTGCTGGTAAATGGTTTGAGTATGGGCTCCCCTTTATTCTCAAATCCCTTGATGACCTTGCCCATCCCATTCTCCTGCAGCCCCACAATGCCAGCGTACCTGTGCTCCTCCACTTCTGGCCTCATGATCATCCCCACTGGGCTGGTGCCTTCAGTTACCAACTTCCCAAGCTTTAGCGATTCCTTTGTATACCTACAGCCCTCTTTCTTCCTTTCAAGTGTCCATAAGACCCAGCTTTGGTCATTTCTCCCAATATTTCCTTTTGTGATTTGTTGCCAACTTTTGATGATTCCTTTATGAAGGACCTTGAAGTGCTTTGCTTTATCAAAGGTACTCGGCAGATCAATACTGTTGCTGTTGGAAGTGGAGCTGATTAGTAGATGACTGAGTGTGGGTCTTGGTTTCAACTTCAGACCAGCAGTGTCCTGCTTCCTCCGTGAAGGAAGATAGCTGGCACCTTGGAAATCCTTAATGACTTCATATACGTATGTATGGCTATCACTTTGCCATTAAAGACATTAAAAACAGAGCACTGTGACTATATTCATAAGTCATGTTGTGCAAATCACAGAACTTGAAGTATATAACATGTTTTCTGGGATTAACACGTGAACATGCAAGGAATGGAAGGATATGGGTCATGTGTAGGCAGATAGGTTTATTTAATTTGGCATCATGCTTGGCACAACATAGTGGACTGAAGGGCCTGTTCCTGTGCTGTATTTTCCTTTGTTAATACCAAACTTTCCAAGCTTTCCTTTGCTAACAAACAGAACATTTACCTCCTGATGGGAGGTCAAGTAAGTGGACGGTTTCAGGCTCACCATCTGAAGACACTTGAATGTTGTTGCTCGAAGTAAAATTCCCTTCCGAGGTAGCAAGAACAGCGTGTGTGTAGTACTTCCACAATCTTAGAACATCCCAGAGTGAGTTACAATAACTTAAGTACATTTGAAATGTAGTTGCAGGCGAAATGTCAGAAGCAGCAAAGCCTCACAAACAGTAAAAGTGAAAGTGGGTAGCAATCTGTTTTCCTGATACCAATTGACTACTAAAAGAGTATTGGCTACAGTGTCATAGAGAACTCATTGTGGAAGAGCGGTATCCAACTCCGAAGACATTGGAGGCCTCTGCTTAATTTCTAACTGGAATGCCTGCATGGTGTAACACTGCACAGAATAATCAACTTCAATTTTGGTATTGAAGACTCTGAATTGAGACTTGAACCCACAATCTTCATCTTAGAGAGATGAGAGAGTGCTGCCACTGAGATGCCACTTCATCAGAGATGAGGGAGTGTTGCCACCGAGATGCACCTGGCACCCTATGACATTTATAATGTGATTAACACAATCCTGCCGCTTTCACAGTACATTCTACTTCTTGCCAATATTTTGGTGTCAGTACAGCATTTTTGCCCCTGTCTCGTCTATTACTTTCCTGTGTTGCTACTTGCTACTTCTAGTGTTCATGCCTTTGCATTCTCGCTTGAACTACATAGTGCTTTTCTCCCTTTCCTTCACGTCTTAGGTTCCTGGCTCAATACATCCAGCCGGTAGGATATATTGTCCCCAGGTCAAGCATTTTTGGGGGTATGGTGCCCTAATAAAAACATCCTTGTGATTTTTCTATTCACTGCTTCATAGTGACTTACAGTATCTCAGTGATGGACTGGCAGCTTTGTCATTTGGCACTCACACAGTCTCAGGATAACGTAAGGGTTCTGTTCCGGAGCACTGTCTGTAAGCCGATTTCTCTGTAAGTCAGAAACATCCATTTTCTATAGTAACCCACATTGTATCGCCCTAAGTACACTTCTTTCGTTTCATTGAATATTCACTCCAACACTACCCATAATTAAACTAATGAAATATATACTACATACAGTCACTAATGAATAATGAAAAACTATCTTGAAAAGTGCTTTAAAAATATATGGGAGAATTTTCATAAAGTTGGATTTCCCTAAGTAAGGTCATTAGTAAGTCGCGAAACCCCTGCATATCCCCCACAATTGGATGAACACATTTTGTTTGTATGGCTTTATTAGCATAAGTAACTCATTGGTGGAGGGTGATTGAAGAGGCCTTGTTGGCTACTGTTCATTTTGTTGATTCCATACTTGGAGGAAATGAATTTCTAATACTTTGTTGATGTTTCATTCATTTTAACAAACCACGCATTTTTTTTTCCAATTTAAAAAAAAAAGTTGGACTTTTGACCTTGCATGTGTGGTGTTAGATTACACAAGTCACAAGTGTATAACTCCACCATGACACATTTTTGAACCTTTCTGCATTTAATAGTTTATAAAATGTTTGTGCAAATTATTAGTTGTGCAAGGAATTTCACTGCGCCCTGGTGTATATGACAATAAATTAAATTGATCTGATCTTATAGTTTTGTCATGTCATGTCACTGGTATGAATACAGCGTAATGTCTGGTTATAGAAAAAAACACAGTTAAGTATAAAGTTGCCCTTTAGGTCCAAGTATTCAATGATGAACATAATAAAAATCAATAACGTTTCACCAATAGAATGCTGAAATGTTGGGAAATATGTTGGAAACAGGTTTAACTTCGAAATTCATACGGACTTTTTACTCAGCACAAGCACCAGTGAGCATTGCAAAATTACTGCTGCTTTTAACAGCAGTGGGATGTTTGTCATCTAGTTTATGCTTTGGAGGTTGAGTTTGACAGTCAATTTATTCAATCCTAAGCACTCAGTCCAAGGCTGGTATCTACTTATTCTTGGTCACAACTCAATAGTGACTACGATATATCATTTGTTTTCAGTCAGAGAGACCCAAAACTTTGTGTTGTAGATAAGAATGATGAGTGGGTGAATGTGAGCCATGCTGTAGTGTGAGATGAGACATGTGAGTAACTTTCAGCCTTCCAGCCACGTATGGAAAAGTACATTTGTTTTCTCCAAATCATGCAAGTTGTTTGCAAGCACAGCACTGCCAGATACGGAAAATAGTTACTTCTATTCACTGGTAAAATATCTATTTAAAATGTGCAGCATAATGAATTCACTGAGGGACATAATTGCATTGAAGAGGGTGCAGAAGATATTCACCAGGATTTTGCCTGGGAGGGAGCATTTCAGTTATGAGGAGAGACTAGGTTGGATGGGTTTGAATTCCTTTGAGTAGAAGAGGCTGAAGGAAGACCCAATAGAAGTATAGAAAATTATCAGGGGTGTAGATAGTAACTAACTTTTCCCCAGAGCAGAGGTATCTGATACTAGAGGGTATAGGTCTTGGGTAAGAGGTAAGATGTTTAGAGGGGATCTGAGGAAGAACTTTTTCACCCCGAGGATGGTTGAAGTCTGGAGGGCATAGCTTTAAGGTGTGAGGGGGGGAAAATTTAAAGGAGATATGCGGGGCAAGTTTTTTTTACACAGAGAGTGGCGGGTGCCTGGAACGCGCTGCCAGGGGTGGTGGTGGAGGCAGATACAATCGTGGCGTTCAAGAGGCTTTAAGATAGGCACATGAATATGCGCGAAATGGCAGAATGGATCAGTTAAATTTGGTACCCAGCTCGGCACAGACATAGTGGACTGAGGGGCCTGTTCCTGTGCTGTACTGTTCTATGTTCTAGATCATCCTGCCTGAGGGAGTGGTGGAGGGAGAAACTCCCACAACAATTAAGAAACATCCATATGGTCACTTGGATTGCCAAGGCAAAGAAAGCTATGGACCAAGTGTTGATAAGTGGGGTTTACCAGCACTTGGTCTGTGGCTATTGATAGCACTTACTGGTCGGCATGGACACAATGAGCCTGTTTCTGTGCTGCACATCTCTGGCTCTCTTAGAATGATGAAGCAGTGGTGCACCGATCGCCATTCCGGTGTTGGCCCTCTGTTTAGAAACTGGAAGCTTTCAGAAGCAAAACCCTGCATCCAGCATTCCTTGCGAGACTCAGGGGTCAGATGGCAGGAGCCCGAGCGATCCAGTGGAGTGGCTGCAGGGCATCGGAATCCTGCAGGTCAGAGGTTGGGCAGATGGGACAGGCAGCTGTGGGATGTGACCAAGATGAGTTGTCACAGGTAGGATGGGACAGGGGTTGAGGAGGTTTGATGGGACGGGCGGCTGGGAGGTAGATCAAGGGGGGAATTGGGATTTGGAGCAGGATGAACAGGGATAGAGTGGGAAGGACAGTTGAGAGGGCTTATTTCGGAACGTTTGGGGGTTTGATCTGAATGGGTAGTTGGGGGCGAATAGATCAGGACCATCATGTGTCAAGAAGACCAGCTCAAAATCAGTCGGTGATGATGCATTGGCAGGGCCCAAAGGCAGACTACTTACCCCTCATCCATCCAAGTCCAGCACTGTACCGTGATGCCATGGGAATGTTCAGAATTGGGTGCTGTCTGGACTGTCTGGTCCTGGTTCCCTGGCATTGCTCCAAAAGGAGCATTGCATGGGGAACAATGTCATTTGGTACATTCCTGCCATGGAAATCACTTCAGGAATGCAAGGAATACTTGTGCGTGGAAGTGCCCAGTCTAATTTCTGGAATGACCGACTAATTGTTGGAATAAAGCAGAAGTCAAAGTCGAGTTTATTGTCACATGCACAAGTACATGTGTGCACAGGTGCGGTGAAAAGCTCACTTGCAGTAACATCATAGGCACAGAGCATCAGATAAGCAGCATACACAAGAAAATCATAAATTATACACATTGTTTACAAGGAGAACTGTAAGTCTGTGTTCATTCTATAGAGAGCCTAACCTGGAAAGATTGAACAGGGTGTCCGGAATAGGGGAGTATTCCAGCAACTAACGCTGCTATTATTTTGCAATTAAATGTTTCAATACCTTAGTGTAATATTAATGTCTTAGTGGCTGTATGATTGCTTTATTTGACCTGCTTCATTCTTTTTCTTAGCATGTGATATGGGTTTACCCTTTATCTGTGTTCCTTTCCATGTGTTTCTTTGCCATTCAGCTACTACATAATTTCCACAAATTCTCCCCTAATTGTCTGTGTCCCATGCTCTCTTTCAAACAATAATCAAACGTTAGCAAATTTGTCAATGTTTTCCGCTTACTCCTGTTCATTTAGATTCGTTCCTCGTGATCCAGAGATACGAGTTTCAATCCCAGCCTGACAATTGGGAAACTGAAAGTAATTAAACAAATCTGGAAAGAAAGCTGATCTCATTAACAGTGATCATAGGCTGAGACTCACTAGTCCGGCAATTCCCGTGGTCCAGCAGGTTTTGAATCCATAGTACAGATCTATACTAATCAACTAATTTTAACTAAAATCTGAAATTAACAAAGATCTGTCCTAATCTGCAGCTAATTAACCTACCAGTACATCTTCTGCAATCTCAGCCAGCAGCGTTTCTGACTTAACGGAAACTTTGGGTCACAGACAGTTCTCAGAACCCTTCAATGACCCGGGGAGTGTCTATGCTTAAAAAGGGCAGTTCTCCTGCTCGGAGGAAGATGATTGGGGGCAGTTTCTATGGTCAAGTTCAAGTTTATTGTCATGGGCATGTATACCCAGGTTATAAATGCCATGGAAATTAGCTTTTTGCAGCAGCACAAATAGACATCACGTTAACTTAAAGTAACATTTGGATTTTCTGTCGTCTGGCACCAAGGGTGTCAGACTAGCGAGTTTCAACCTGTACTAGATTCTTATAAAAACCCATTTGATTCATGAATGTCCTGCAGTGAAGGAAATCTTGCCCGTCTGGTCGATATGTGACTACAGATCAACCTTTGTGGTCGTCTAAGCTATCTCTTCAGTTTGTGGGTAATAACGGATGGACAATCAATACTGATGCAAGTGAATAAATTGGAGATTATAACCTTAGTGGGTGAATCCACCAACCCTGATCTCCCAGAGAGTACCAAGCTCAAGAAGATTGGCGTCTCTAATGGAGCTACAACGCTGGTGTAATTTCCCTACCTTGCATAATGGAGGCAAATATGCTGGAAACACTCAGCAGGTCAGGCAACATCTGTGGAAAGGGAAACCATTAACATTTCAAATCTAGGACCCTTCAGATCTAGGGGCAGGCACGGTAGTGAAGCGGTTAGCGTAACGCTTTACAGCACCAGCGACCCGGATTCAATTCCAGCCACAGTCTGTAAGGAGTTTGTACGTTCTCCTTGTGTCTGCGTGGGTTTCCTCCGGGTGCTCCGGTTTCCTCCCACATTCCAAAGACGTACAGGTTAGGAAGTTGTGGGCATGCGCTGGAAACGTGGCGATGATTGTGGGCTGCCCCCCAGAATACTCTACGCAAAAAGATGTATTTCACTGTGTGTTTTGATGTACATGTGACTAATAAAGATATCAGAACTGCGAAAGAAAGAAAACAGGTTAGTTTTCAATAGCAGAGAAGGATGGGTAGAACGGGGAAGATCTCTGATAGGGTGAGACCAAATGAATTAATATGGCAGTTAAGTAGCTGTTAAGATTAGATTAAGCCTCTATCTGTGCAACATGTTGCTAATGGTAAGACTGTGGGACATGCCCAGCACGCCAGATTATACACAAAATAAAACTGAGCCAAAATGATGACAAGCAGAAAAGACCTGTTCTGATACAGACAGACTTGCGTTCTCCTTTAGTGCAGTGTGGGATTCATAAATTTGCTGAATTGAATGGTCGACTCATGCTTCAATTCAATCAGATACTGCAAGGCCTGGACAGAGTGGATGTGGAGAGGGTGTTTCCATTAGTAGGAGAGTCTAGCCTCAGAATAAAGGGGTGTCCTTGTAACACTGAGATGAAGAGGAATTTCTTCAGCCAGAAGGTGGTGACTCTGTGGAATATGTTACCAGAGGGCTATGGAGGCCAAGTCATTGGGTGTATTTAGGGTAGAGGTTAATAGGTTCTTGATTGGTAAGGGGGTTAAGGGTTACGGGGAAAATGGGGTTGTAATAAAATCAGCCATGATTGAATGGCAGAGCAGACTAGATGGGCTGAATGGCCTATTATGCTGCTATATCTTATGGTCTAATTTCTTATATGCCTATGTCCTTAAATCTTTGGCGTTCTCTACCCCAGGGAACTGTGGATGATCACTGAGTATTTTCAAGGCTGTTGCCAGTGAGATATTGGACTCTGAAGGAATCAGGAGATGTGGGAACGACTTGGGGAATGGAGTTGAGGAGCAGGATCAGCCATGATCTTATTGATGGCAGCAACAGCCTCGAGAGCTTATGCTCCTTTTTTATGTTTCGTTCCCCTCAGTCCTATGTTCAAGATTTCTTCAGCTGAATTCTTCCAAATGTCCACACTGCCTCTGACTTGAAGAGTCACAGTTAAAGAGCGCCCATTGCATAACAAAGCTTTTTGAAGAGCATACTATTTGCCACCTTGTAAATTAAAGTGCCATAACTCGTGCGACTACATGCCCAAGTAGCTTGAAGCTACAAGGAGTAAATAGAAAGCTATAAAAGACAGAAGACACGAGAAGTTAAAGAGTAAATGGCGACATTGTGAAGAAAAAGATAAGTGCTTCCTGGCATGAGGAATAAGGAGGTCAGGTCCTCCTGGTAAGCCAGCAATGTAAATGGAGAAGACCAACAGAGTGGTCCAGGAGTTCACATCTACAAACCTTCAAAAGCAGCATAGCCACTGAAGGTGCAGACAAAGCACTGGGTTTATTTCAAGAGAAATAGAATTGAAGTGCAAAGAGGTCATGTGGTTGGATGACACTTGCAGTACATACTCAACACTTATCTGCTCATTAATGTGTATTTTTTTCCCCTCATTTATGGAATGTGTAGCGGTTAGCGTAATGCTATTACAGCACCAGCAACCCAGGTTCAATTCTGGCCGCTGTCTGTGAGGAGTTTGTACATTCTTCCCGTGTCTGCGTCAGTTTCCTCCGGGTGCTCCGGTTTCCTCCCATGTTCCAAAGTCGCATGGGTTAGGAAGTTGTGGGCATGCTGTGTTGGCGCTGGAAGCGTGGCGACACTTGCGGGCTGCCCCCAGAACACTCTACGCAAAAAGATGCATTTCACTGTGTGTTTCGATGTACATGTGACGAATAAAGATATCTTAACTTACTGATAAGTCCAGTTTTTAAAGATCTCCAGTTGGTTATGAGCAGGCATAGTTTTAAGAGGGGGCATAATTTTAAGGTGATTGGGGGAAGATACAAGGGGGATGTCAGAGGTAAGTTTTTTACACAGAAGGTGGTGGGTGCGTGGAACGTACTGCTGGCAGAGGTTGTGGGGGCAGATACATTAGGGACATTTAAGAGACTCTTAGACACATGAATGATAGAGAAATGGAGGGCTATGTGGGAGGGGAGGGTTTGATAGATATTAGAGCAGGATAAAATGTCGGCACAACATTGTGGGCCAAAGGGCCTGTACTGTGCTGTAATGTTCTATGTTCTAGATGGTGAAAACTACCACCTTAAATGTTCTATTCTGTGCTGTTAAGGGGGGAGTCATAAGATTTCAACCCAGTGACGATGAAGGAATAGCGGTGTTATTCTAGATGGCCGGTGATCTGAAAGGAAACTGGCATGTGCCCATCTCCTTGCTGTCCTTGCCCTTCCGGATGGAAGAGCTCATGGATTTCGGCAGCTTCTGTCCTAGGAACTCTGTTAAATTGCTGCAATGGAACTTGTAGCTATGCACACTGCTGCCACGGTGCACGGGTGTTGGAAGAAGGGAATGAGTTAAAAGATTTGTCTTCTATCATGTGCAGTAAACAGCGCATTGGATGGAGCTTGTGTATCACACTTAGCTTCCAAAATTCAGTTCCACTGCTGCTGTCGTCTGTGTACCTTTGACCAAGGATGAATCTCACTGTTGGATAAGGGGGCCAATCAACTGTCAAGAAGACATTGCTGCAGAGTGTCCAGGAGTTTCAGTGGATGATGATCTCCTTAGTCTGGAACAATGCTATCCATTCTAACACACTGCTACTATCTGCCTCAGAGTAACCAACTGAGTACAGACCCAGGAAACTCAGCCTGTTGCCTCTTTGAATTCTGTGGCTGAGCTCTTGGCTATATTTCCTTTTCTGAGGGAAATACTTCCAACACTTTTCTGAGGGTGAAGGGGAGTATGTAGAGCAGGCAGGCTGTAGCTTTTAAATTTTCAAGCTTTTCAATACATTTCTGGAGCTAATAAAATCTAACAATTAACTGACCATTGTCCTGGGAAAATGTCTTGTTGCTGGGAAAATGTCTCATGTTGAAGAACATGTGCTGGAGATTGTTGAATTGGAGAGAAATGCTATTAAAGGGTAGAATTCTAATCAATAATCTGTGAATCAACAAATATTTAAGCAGACAGGAATCACACACACTTATAGCTCTTAAAAACTCAATGGGAGTCTCTCCATGAGATTACTTTAAAAATCAGCTCCCAAGAGCAACAACGAATCTTAATCATTCGATTTATTCTGTCTGTGTAGAAATTGAGGAATGTTTTAATTAAATTAAGTAGTTTATATTTGAACAGTGACATCATTTGCTGGGTTGCCTTGAAGGAATTACTGAGGCTGACTCTCACAGAATTGAATTATGAATGACACTCAGTTAATAGATTCAAGGACAATTTGATTTCATCTGTACACATTCCCACCATCTGTGTTAGAAGTGATCACCATTTTGCAAAATTGGCAGTTCGGTTGAACACTTGTTGGATTTCACTTCCCCATAAAGTCAAATGGGAAAAACCCCAAAGGAAGATCATGGACACAACTCTGTCAATTATTAATTTAAATTTTAAAACTTTAAGGCAGATGGCAGGGAATGGCATCAGGTTAGATATCAAATTGTTATATATAGACTAGAAGAAAAATATACTCTGTATGATCTTTGCATTATTTTCATCATCTCATTTTATACTATAATTCTTCATGCACATCAATGTCTGTGTTTTAATTAAAGCAAGATAAAACAAAATGCATACAGTTCATATCTCCACTACTTCACAAAGATATCTGCCTAAGTTGTCCATGAAAAAAGAAGAGAAAATGGTTTCAGAGGAATATCTTGCAGTGGCAAATGATTTCACCCATAACCTACAAACAAGCAAGGGATGCTCTAGGATACTTCTAACTGAATATTTTTCCTTTAATGTTTGTCCTAATTTAACAGCAGAAACAAACATAATAAATAGCAAAAGCATAAGCATACAATCTAATAAAAGGCATTGTGCATATTTGCACATGAACGAATTTTTTCCTTTTAGAATTCTATAGCAGAATGCCACAAACTTTCCCAACTTACCAGTTACTAAGATAAGTAACAGGTTATGCTGTAGTTACTGGCTTGGTACTTTTTTGTTAGTGCAGGTTAGATGATGCACCCCCTGGTGATGGGAACGTTTGATTAAATGGGAGAAATATTCAGCCATGGATTAATTCCTAATCACCTAGTGAACCCTTGTTGTTAATGATGAGTTTACTGACTTTAGTTCCTGTGTCTAGATCGGAGGTAAGCATTCAGCATTTTTTTTTGTTCGTGTTTTGGCATTTGGATATCCCAAAAGCATGGGTATTCATTGACCAGAAGTCTGGCCAGTGCATTATTGTTCTTCAACCATAAAAGAGCAAACAGCATAGCCCAAGATTTTTTTGATTCAGTTTTTATTTTCTTTGTTAGTTAAAAGGATCAGATTCTTCCTGTAATCACCTGGACCAGGCTTTGTGGGAGAGGACAGGATGAATTAAAAAACTAAATTAACATGTTTTAATAATTTATTGGCTCATTTTAAAAGAACTGAAAACCTTAGTCTAACTTGTTGAAATGTTGGAGTTTGTTAGCGTTGTGTCCTTGATTAAAATGGTTTGAACTGAAAAGCAAAGGTTATTTTCATAGCTGTTGAATATTTTAATCATTTTAGCTTCAGTCAAACTGTTTCACAAATTGCTTCCAATGTGTGCGATCTTTCATACATGTACCAAGCAATTTTTATTTCTGTACTTCCTCTGTATAAAATGCTCAGTGATTTTTATTTGTGTTTTATTTTAACAGTCTCCACAAGCCCCTAACTTTTCTGATATGGAAGCTGTACCTACTTTGCTAAACAATGTGAAAGCTGGACCTCCAGAGGTCTTGCTATCCACTGATCACTATCAAACACAAACTGAGCCAGTGGACTTATCTATTAACAAAGCCCGGACATCACCAACAGCTGTATCATCAACACGTTCCTCACCCAGCTCAGTGACAACAACCTCAATCCCTTCAATGTCCTCTTGCTCTCCTCGATTGACTTCATCCCCAACTGTGATAACCTCAGTGACTTCATCAACAGGAATGTCTACAGTATTGGCACCGGGCTCCGTTGTGGCATCTTCCCCAGGTGTCGGGGGCCAACAGTACTTGCACATAATCCACCCGATGCCACCTTCAAATGCAATGAACTTTCCGTCCAATAAACTGCATCGCATTCCAGTGGTTGTACAATCCGTTCCTGTGGTATACACAGCCATGAGGTCACAGAGGAACTCCACCATCGTACTCCCGATGCTGGAAGATGGGCGAAGTCAAATGAAAGGTAAGTGGGTAAAAATAATGCATTTGCTGGGGCACAAATACAGTGCTGATGACATGGGAAATTGTGGCAAAGTCCAATGCAATTTTCAGCCCAGCTTCTAGTTGAAGGCATATTTGAATATTGAATCTTTGTTTTACCATGCATTTGTGCATACAATTTATCTTCATCCAAAATCTTTTCAATTTATTTATATCGTCTTTCCCTCTGTAGATTGCCTGCAGGTATGCATCACTCCATGGTTAAGACAATTTGACTGCACACAATTTAAGAAGGGGGATATAATATTTTCAGCTTATTTCCAACCCAGCATGCTCACATTCCCACCTCTCCTACCACCAACAGATCAACATCTCACTAAGGCCCTATTTAAATCGCAGCATTGTGGTAGAGCCTTGATATTGTGGAATGCTTAATTATTTTGATTGTTCAACCGGCTCCTAGGGTTTCTAGCCTCCCTCTCGGTCTCTCCCAGGATCTCTGACTATCCATTGGAACACTCCTGGGGATTCCGGCATCCATCTCGGCTGATCCTAATGTTCCCAACCTCCCCCTTGCCCACCCCTGGGGCTTTGCAGTTGCCCAACCAATCCCAGACTCCAGACACACCTTTTATTACAGCAGATCCAACCAACCAAATCATTCACGTCCCTGGATAGAAGCAATGAGCTGCAGTTCATTGAAATTAAAAATAGGTTCTGAGGTAAAACACTTCATGGATATGATGGAATAGCATAATTTAAGTGCTTTATAAAAAGTAAACAAAATATTTGTTAGTTTATGATGTTTCTCCCTCGAGAAGCTAATCCTTATTGCCACAATTAATAGAATTAAATATTACTTCTCACACTTTCGTCTGCCCTCGCTGCAATTAAGCCACAGTTTTTTTGATGTTATTCCAACAGTTTTGTTAGGGCCTGAATAATTGTACTTCATGACCCAGGGAACGAGGACCAAATTTTTTCACAACGTGTGCCTACTTTCTTCAAGTCGTTCCCTGGGGTATCAGCGGGGTGAATGCATAACTAGGCAGTCTTTACAAACCACCCCATTCACCATTTTATTTTGCTGCTTTGAATTGATGATGTGCTACAACGGTTGAGGTTGGATCTCCCTTGATGCTGGTTAATGTGACTTTGTTCTTGCATTGTTGAGGGGGGTTGAGGAGGCAGTAAGAGCTGCATACTTGCAAGCGATATGCTCCAACAAGAGACTGCTTTAACGGTGCTCCTGTTGTTCAATGTTTAGTCCAAAATATTAGTGAAATGGACATTTTATTTATAGTTATGGATTGACCCATTTGACATATTTGACTAGAAATTGGATCCGTCCTTGTTTGGTTATGTTGCTGTGATTAGCCCCAAACTGAAATGGGGTAACACCCCAAATGTCTGTGAACTTGAAGAAATATATCTTTAAAACATTGTTTGGGTGTTTGAGTGTTGGGAACTGAACAGAGCTCAATGGCAGTTGTCTGCAAAGGTCACCGCTGCCATGTGTTCGTTGCTAGGAAACATGAGAAGTGTGGCAGACTCTTGTAAAAGACTCTCTCTCTCTGACAGCCAGCGCAGCTTAGAAAAGGTGACGCAAGGACTACGGACTATGTGTGTTGAGTGTGTGAGGCCACAACCCTTCCATTTTACCATCCCCAGCCGCAGTGATCGTCTTCACTGAGCAACAAAGCACAGGCTCATAAGTCCACAGAGATCGCAATACATATTAGTACTGTGAATGGCCATCATAATCATTGTGAGACCCAGCAATGAGTTCTAACGTTAAAGATATATGCATACAGACAGCAAGACATCAAGTACCCTCCATTCACATTGCAACTTGCTGCGATGTTTGCTACTTTTTTCGCTAAGGGTTGCAGATGAAGGCCGTAGGCTGCATGTTATTGCTCCAGTTTCATTTGTTGAGAGCATCCCATGTGTCAATGGTGACATCTTCTGAGTGATTGATACAGGAAAAAAGCAGACCGAGCCCGGAAGTGACTGGTCCAATTTCCCAACAGCTGGGATTTTCACCAGAGATGGATGTATAATATCGACATAACAACTTCCACACACAGTCTAATTTCTGTCTGACCATTTTCCGACCGCACACAAAAACAAATGTTGGGATTTTTCAGGAGAGAAGTTGTACCAATCGTTGGATTCAGCAACAGGCAAACCACAATTTGTATTAATAGTTTGTGCTTTTGAGTAGAGAAATCAAATAATTAATGCACACAACTAGTATCAAGAATTGAAGTAGCAATGATTAGTTCGTAGTTATTTGACCATAAAGTAGGTAAAATGATGCTCATTTGTCACCTTTATGCTGCGATAAGAAGCATTTCACTTTTGGCTGAGCCTTCTGCTGTGTTAAACCTTCAACATGGCAAGTGGAAATAAACTTCTTCGGAAACCAAATTTAATGTTTGTAAAAAGGACCGAGAGAAATGTAGAGCTTGCCACAGAAGATCCTCTAATGTATAGACTTAGAGCTATCAAGGTTGAAGTAGCCTAGACGGTCAACAAATTAATTCCAGTGAGACAGAAGAGTGTAAAAGAAGTGGCAGAACCTAAATGAGGGTAGTTAAATACATTCTAAGGGAAGCCAATCAACAAATGCTTTTGATGTTGAGTAACCATATATACTTGATATCATCCACTACACATAGCAGTACATTTAACATAGCATAAGTTGTTAAAAGCATAACTTAATGTAGAAATCCCAAGTTTTTGTGTCCTCACATATCCACACATTTTTTTTTAAAAATAGCAAAAGTTATTTCAAATCTAATGCAGTGTTTTATTATGATGTGGATTCACAGCTCACTTACAATTACTGAAATATTCATACTTATATTTCACAGTTGTAACTGGCAGCAGTGAAGTGTTAGCCATTCTGGGAATGAAGCCACCCTGATTTCTGAAGAAGCAGTTTCCAAAGGCTCAAATATTCCTTGGACCTAGCATCATCTCCAGACAAATGGAAAGCTGACAGGCACAGTCAGGGCAGTGAGCAGTGGAACTGCTGCTGTAACAACAGTGATTTGTAGTAAGGGGAAGGGGAGCAAAGAATGGGAGGGAAGGGGGCAGCCAGTAAGATTGCCTACCTCTCATCCACAGCAGTAGACACAGTGTATAATCAGGGAATTTAGAGCATTGTGGCCATGCGCTAAGTCATTGGTCCACCCATGAGTGGGTGCGACAGTATTGGATTACTTGGTGGGTGATGATTACAGGGTCAGCAAACAGAAAAGATGCCCAAGGCCGCAATGTGAATGCTCCAACACAGTAAACTTAAAGAAAAACAACAAAGCTGTACATTGCAATCAGTATGAATCATGCATGCATCATAATTGACTCAAACAGTCAGAAGTATAACTATAGAACCAAGCTGTTGATTCTACTGGTCCATAAGCAGATACGGCTCTATGCAGTTTGTGGATAATGCCAATTAGAGCTACTCTGTGGCTTCCTATTTACTTTGACAGAACAAAACCATTGATCCCCATAGCACCATGGCTGATAGTTACCTCAGAGCCTGACTGTACAGAGCTTCTTCCCACAGATTCTGTTTTCAACATTAACTCCTCTGTTTACACTGCACCTCTGAGCATCATTCACTTGTAACTTGGATTGTACATTTCTGCTTTCCTCTTGTCATGTTTATGTGTTCTTCATCCCTTCAGACAGCCAGATCCCATTCAAATCAGAGAATCAACGTGCTCCAAAATGGGCCCTAGAAGGCAAATTAGCCAAGTCTCCCACTTGCAGCTTTGGAGTGTAGTCACAATGAGAGGGGGTGGATTTTCCATCAGCAGGCCAAGAGCTTCCTGCAAAAGAGAAGCATGAGATCTGAACATTTGGATGGAAACGATTTCACTCGACCATGATTCCGCTCCCACTGAATGCTATCCTTCAGCTAGTTATAAGTGGCTTTGTTAAAATATGTTGAGGATTGGAAGTCATACTCTGTGATTTCTGATTAAGGATAGAATTACCGTTGATCGCCCTACTCTTGTGTTATGCTGTTATCAGTAGGTTGTGCCAGCTTTTAATGAAGTATTCATTGTCATATTCTGTGGGTTCTTGGGGAGCCACTGTTTTATGTGTCTATTCATTACTTACAAGCTTGCTATGTGCTCATCTCCTGAACACACTGTGCACACATTCTGAACTCAGTTGTCGTATTATCATGAGGTTGTATTTTATCTCTCTAATGTAGCAGGTTTCATAGTCATAGAGCTATACAGCATAGAAACAGGCCCTTTGACCCATCATGTCTATGCCGGCCATCATGCCTAGCTACACTAATTCACTTGCTCATTCAAGTATCTGTCCAGATGCCCCTTAAATGTTGTTACTGTTCTTCCTCCACCACCTTCTCTGGCAGCTCATTCCAGATACCACTCACTCTTTGTGTGAAAGTTTTACCCCTCAGATCTCCTTTAAACCTCCTCCCTCTTACCTTAAACCTCCTCCCTCTTACCTTAAACCTATGCCCTCTAGTTTTAGACACCCCTACCATGGGAAGCAGATACTGGCTATCTACCCGATCTATGCCTTTCAATAATTTTGTACACCTCTATCACATCACCTCGCGGTCTCCTTCACTTCAGGAAAACAGACCTAGTCCATCCAATTTCTCCTGATAACTCAAGCCCTCCAATCCAGGTAACATCCTTGACAATCTTTTCTGCATCCTCTAGCTTAATCACATCCTTCCTATAGTGTGATGACCAGAACTGTACATAGTAGTCCAAGTGTAGCCTAACCAATGTTTTGTACAACTGCAAGGTGACGTTCCAACTCTTAAACTCAATGTACAACTGTGACATGATGTCCCAACCCTTACACTCAATTATCTATTGAAGCTTTGCTTCATGTCATAATGCAGTATGACCGTGAATATCAAATAGGGAAAGGGCTGCAGTAAAAATGTAACAAGGTGACAAGCACGTGTGGGTCAAGCATCTGGTAAGTGTTCAGACGAAGAGTTGGACCCCAGCATCTTTCTTTGGCAACTGTTTGCAAGTACAAGAGGCACTGTAGCCAATGGTGGCCTTGCCTGTCTTTCTCTGCACTTCTATCTTCTCATCTACCTGACGTAGTCACTTTGTTGTGATCCTCCATCACTTTCCCATGGACTCCACATTTGTGAATCCACGGTTTTTGCCATCCACTGGTTTTTTTTGCAAATTTTCTCTTTGCTGATTAAGTGGAAATAAATTTTTCCCCTACAAGCAGCTTCTGAACATTTATGTCATCTTGTCTTTAAGTGCCTTAAAATGAGTCCTTAAACAACTGACCACGTTTTCACACAAAGTGTAGAAATTTGGATCAGTTGGCCCTCTGAAAGTTGTGGAAGCCACGTGAAGGGAAAATGTTGCAACTAAAACTGAGCAAGTTTTAATAGGGAAGGATAGTGAGAGGGAGAGATGGAGGGATAGAGTGAGCAAGAGAGGGATATGGAGTGAGAGGAGAGGGAGTGAGAGGGATACAGAGGGAGAGGGAGTGAGAGGGATACAGGGAGAGGGAGAGAGGGGATATGGAGTGAAAGGGGAGAGGGAGGGATACAGAGGGAGAGGGGATACGGGGTGAGAAGGGAGAGGGAGTGAAGGATACAGAGGGAGTGAGGGGATATGGAGTGAGATGGATACAGAGGGAGAGGGGATACGGAGTGAGAGGGATACAGAAGGAGAGGGGATACAGAGTGAGATGGATATAGAGGGAGTGAGGGGATATGGAGTGAGATGGATACAGAGGGAGAGGGGATACGGAGTAAGAGGGATACAGAGAGAGGGGATACGGAGTGAGAGGGATACAGAGGGAGAGGGGATATGGAGTGAGAGGGAGAGGGGATATGGAGTGAGAGGGACTCAGAGGGAGAGGGGATACGGAGTGAGAGGGGATACAGAACTTATGGAATCACAACGGGTATTTGAGATCAAAGAACAATACAGCACTAGAACAGGCACTTCAGCCCACGATGTCGATGCTGACATGACATCAATTTAAACACCACATCTGCCTGCATGTGATCAATATCCCTCCATTCCCTGCCTGTTTGTCACTGTCCGAATGCCTCTTTCACATTACTGTAGCAAAAGGGCTTATGTACCTTATGAAGACCTTGTGACGTAGGGCAGCAGGAGGCTTGAGTGGCAAAATGTCCTCTTCCTGCTCCTGCGAGACACGGACACCAGGATCTCGATGTGCAAATGAATACAGAATAAACATAGAAGGGTTGCGTGTGCACTGTTCATGGTGAGGACTGGAAAATCTATTTCAAAATTTGATTTCCTTACCTTGATTTTTTAATCTGCTGATTGTATTTTTTTTAATTAAAACATTGTACGATACGGAAAGCAAGATGTTAATAGTTAATGTCCCATTAGCCGTATTGAATTACATACTGGATTTTTCAACCACTATCTAAAACAATTAAACTCTAGCGCACATTGAGTGTACTGAGACAGAGCTCGAAAGTTCATACCACATTCAGATTTTGGAAAGAGGAGGCCAGATTTCAATGTGACTTTTGTCATTTCTGCAGTTTATTGAAAAAGTATCCTCTTAGTTGTTTAGTTATGACCTTGGAGATAATGCAGAAACAGTCATGTTGCATGCGCATGATCATTAACGGGCTAAGTAGGATGATAAAGGATTCAGGCTGACAGCAACATTGTTAAAAAAAAATCATTGCAAAGTATATTTTCAAATATTTTGTTGCTGGATTTTTTTACTACTTGTAAAGAAGGGTCAAGGATCATGTGGATTATGAATGTTTACCTTGGATAATATCAGCTGTCTGGAGCAGATACGTATGAGAGAAAAGCAACATAGAGAGAAGGGTGAGGAGAAACATACAGACAGAGAGATTGAGAGGCGAGTTAAATAGGGAGGGGGGGAGATTTGGAATAGAGGAAAAGATGATGAAGAATGAGGGAGTGAAATTAATAGTGGGAGGGAGAGGGATAAAACGTGTGAGAGATGGATGGGGAACGGTACAGAGTGGGAGAGATATAGAGTCATGGAAGGAAAGAGATGCAGAGTGAGAGGGATACGGAGAGAGGGAGGGAGAGAGTGATGGAGGGAGGGGGCAGAAAATGGAGTGGCAAGGTGGAGAGTGTGTAAAATGTCAATAAGAGGAGATGGGGTGAGCAAAGGGGAAGTGTGAGAGTGTGATAGAGAAAGGAAGGAGAGAGGCTTAATGTGAGGCATAAAGGGTGAGAGGGAAATGGGGAGAGAGTTAATTAGGGAGAAGGAGATGGTGAGCTTGTTAAGTAGAGAGAGGGTGCAGATTATATTTAAATAGAAAGAAAGGAAGAGATTGGATGGAAAACAGTTTTTGTCTGTACGCTTTCATCATGCTTTCCCTTGTAACATTAGCTGTGATGCATCCTGAAATGGAGATTGGCTTCCTGTGCCCACAGCTACAGGAATCCAAATTGCTTCAAGAAATATGTGTGCCTTGAGAGCTAGAAACTTGAAACTACACTATTCCATTAAGGGGGCAAAGAGGAGAATGGTCGAACCGCTTTCCAACTTTGAATCAACAGCAAGCACATCTCCTACATTAGCTGCCATCTCCTAAATTAGATATTCCTTCTTGCCTCTCCCTGGTTGTTGGCGAATATCAATAGCAAAATGTTATGCTTCCAATGACAAGAAACATAACCCCAAATACATTCCTGTGTTGAATCTCAACTGGAGGCAAACCAGAACCTGAAAGGACTAATAGGACATGATCTCATTTTAAATCAAAGATTTTCCAGTTTACCATTTTTAATGATAGGGATACCGTCCTCAATGTATTGATTATCACTTATAAAAAAAATGTAATTCAAACTTCCTAGTAGCCCAAGAATTTCACTGCCCCTCCCAGTATCAGTATTTACTTTTATCTTCCTCACTTTACAAAAGGTTGTTCTCACTAAGAATTCATTCCAATGAGAAGGCAGATAAGTGTGGTTTTGAGAATTATGGTTGCTTAGTTAAATACCCACTGTCTTCACCCAAGTATAAAGAATAGTAACATGTGCAATGTACCAGAGAGTCTGGTTTGTCAGTGGAACAAAAGCTGAATATATGTTAACAACATTAGGAGAGGAGGAGATGGTAAGAGCAAACAAATTATATTTTAAAAATAACTGGTTCAAACATCAACATTATGAAAGGAAACTTTTTTTCAAGTACAAAATATTAATGAAAGGAATGTAGGCATTAATAATCTGTCACCATCTCAGACTATCATAAAGCATTTTATCACCAGCACTGTGCTTTTGAAGTATGGTTGCTGTTGTTGTGTAGGAAGTGGTATTTGTCTCAAATTTAACATGCACATGTCAGTTTCCAATTCAAAACCTCTGTAAAGTCATCTGATGATTAAACCTTCTTTAGATTGAGAATAGATGATCACAGTGGTTGAAAGAATAATCCAGTACCAGATTCTTACAGACTTTAATAAATATTTTGGGCCAGATCTTGGTGCATAATTCTAGCATGTTGACAAGACACTCCAGTTTTAATGTGCGAATCTGTCAATAAAATGGAGAAGTTAAGAAATACAGTATGACTTGTGAATCTTCAGAATTTGTTGTTATTTTCTTTCAATGCATGTTTGGTTTGCAGAAAGAATTTACTGGATTTGTACATTAGTTGTCAGTTTATCACAGACGGTAAAGACATAATTAACAAAAGTGGCCCCATTTTAAATACATGATAGTTGTTAATTCAGCCGCGGAAGCTAAATGTAGTCTCCTTTCTACAGCTGGCAGTTTCCAAGTGCATGTTGGTGACACCCACCATCTCACCAGCTCTCACTGTTTCTGAATTATTGGAATGCTTGAATCAGATCTGGTCCTGATTTTTTTTCCAGCTAAATATGGACACTGTTTTGGATTTCATTGCAAACTTTGTTTCCTAGCCATTAACTCCACCAGACTTCCAAACTGCCAAAAACCAAACCACTGTTTGCAACCTTAATGTACATCTGACCTTGAGAGAATTATGAGAGCATGCATATAGCATGACCAAGACTATTCATTTTCACCTCTGCAGCATCACCCAACTCTTTGCTTATCTGTGCCTTCATTACCTACAGCTTTACCTATTCGAACCTATCCTGGCCAGCTCTCTTATTCTACCCTTCCTAAATCTTGAGGTGATCCAGAACTCTCTTTGAAGTGTTCAAAATGACATCCACACATTTCTATGATGGTTGATGCCCTACATTGGGTCCCAGTTAAGCAACACCTCATTTTTCAAATTCTCACTCCAAGTTTTCAAATACTTCCAAGACCCCGCCCATCCCTAAGGTCGGCATGGCAACGCAGCTGGTAGAGCTCCTGCCTCGCGACGCTGGAGACCTGGGTTCGATCCTGACCTCGGATGCTATCTGTGTGGTGTTTTTGCATTCTGTCTATGATCATGTGGGTTTCCGCCGGGTGCTCCGCTTTCCTTCCACATCCCAAAGACGTACGAGTTATTAGCTTAATTGGCCACTGTAAATTGCCCCTAGTGTATAGGTGAGTGGTAGAGTATGGAGGGAGTTGATCAGAATATGGGAAGAATAAAAAATAGGATTAATATAGGATTAGTGTAAATGGGTGGTTGATAGACTTGGTTGGCCCAAGGACCTGCTTCTGTGCTGTCTCTCTCAATGACTCTATTCCCATCTCTGCAGTAGAGTTTCTGCCAACCCTGTATCTCTCTGAGGCAACACCCTTTCTCATTTCTGACCACCTTTTCATTCCCGAGTTTAATCGATACCCATGCTTTCAGCTGGCAAGGCCCAAAGCTCTGAATTTCCCTCTGTAAACTGCTTGATTCTCCTATCTCTCCCTCTTCATGCTGTTCCTTGAAGCTGATCTTTTAGACCAAGCTTTTGATTATCTGCTTTGATGTCCATGTAGCTCAGTTAATAAAAGATCCATGAAGGAAATTGATATATTTTAATCGTGTTATAGGAATACAAGTTTTAGTTGGTATTGGGAAATTATCTTTAAAATCTTCCTGAAATAATACTTCTCTTGTCTGTTTTAAGATAATCTTTCTCTTTTTGTACCTGAAGTGTCTCCTCAATGGCACAGCTAAGTGGAGCAGCTGCCTCACAGCACTCAAGACCTGGGTTCGATCCTCGGATGCTGTCTGTGTGGAGTTTGCATGTTTACCCTGTGACTGCTTGTGTTTCCTCCAGTTTCTGCCCACATTCAAAGCCACGTAGGGTGGTAGGTTACTTGGCCGATGCAAATCGCCCCAAATGTGTAGGTGAGCGGCAGAATCCAGAGATGCTTGATGGGAATGTGGGGAGAATGAAAAATAATGGGATTACTATAGAGGGGTGCTTGATGGGCTGCAACTACCTAGTGGGCTGAAGGGTCTGTTTCTGAGCAGTATGACTCTGACTCGATAGCAATATGACTCAAAAGCTTTATGATTAATAACTTATACCAATGGTCCCTTTCATTGTATTATGAGATCCCAGTTGTTCTGCTGTTAGACCACCTTCCCAGCAAATAACATCACAATATTTCTCGGTGAAGAAAGCATTTGGCGTGCTTGCCTTCATTGATCAGGATATTGAGTATAGGAACAGGGATGTCATGTTACAGATGTACTGTGAACAGTTCTGGTCGCCCTGCTATAGGAAGGATGTCATTAAACTGAAAAGGGTACAAAAAAGATTTATGAGGATGTTGCTGGGACTGGAAGGCTCAAGTTATAAGGAGAGGCTGGATAGGCGAGGAATGTTTCCCCTGGAGTGTAGGGGGCTGAGGGGTGACCATATATAGTGGTTTATAAAATCACATGGGGCATAGATAAGGTGAAGAGCCGCAGTATAGATAAGGTGAAGAGCCGCAGTCTTTTCCCCATGGTAGGTAGGGGAGTCAAAACTAGAGGGCGTAGGTTTTAAAGTGAGAGGGGAAAGATATAAAAAGGGGCCTGAGGGGCAACTTTTTCACCCAGAGGTTGGTGCATGTATGGAATGAGCTACTAGAGGAAGTGGTAGAGGCGGGTACAATTATGACATTTGGACAGGCATATGGATAGGAAAGGTTTAGAGGGATGTGGGCCAAATGCAGGCAAATGGGACTAGCTCAGTTAGGCAACTTGCTCGACATTGATGAGTTGGGCAGAAGGGCCTGATTTCTGTGCTGTATAACTCTATGACCTCAAGGCTGCAGAAGGAGGTTGATTTGACATAAGGTGGCCCATTCCTGCAAGGTCCATCATATAAATCACAAATTTATTGCTCTTGATGGACTCATTGTAACAAAAAAAGGAAATAATTTGGTAAATAGTTTTATTATTGTGCAGTGCGGGCAGACAATATGGTGCAAGGCCCCATGACAAGGTAGATTGTGAGGTCAAGAGTCCATTTTATTGTTCAAGAGGTCCATTCAGTAGTCTTGTAACAGTGGGATAGAAGCTGTCCTTGAGTCTGATGATACGTGCTTTCAGGCTTTTATATCTTCTGCCCGATGGGAGGGGTGAGAAGAGAGAATGTCCAGGGTGGGAGGGGTCCTTCATTATGTTGGCAGCTTTACCGAGGCAGTGAGGAGTGTAGACAGAGTCCATAGAGGGTTGGCTGGGTTTCGTGATGTCCCCATAGACCATGTACAAAGTTATCTTTCTGCCAGCCTTACCTTTCGACCTTGCAACAGCTAATTCCAATGTAAACCCAACAGAATCAATGTGGTTCCACTTTAAACATTGGCAACGGTAACAATAAGAGGGCAAGACTAACATCACTTTGCACAAGAATGCCGCATTCTTAGTTTAGCAGAACATCATGGTTACATTTTATGCCTTTGAAATACAGTTAATTTTGGCCAACATGAAGTAAGACAGCAATTGTAATTGGAAGCAGGTCACCAGCCTGCTTTCTATTACACATGCGTTTGAACTCCCTGTGCTTACGAAATGAATTAGCTTTCGAGAACTGGTCTCCAATAAGGCGTGTGTTTGACTTACAGCTGCTTGGATTGTTTTCTTTTGGAAGGGAAGGAAAATGACGAGGCTTTATAAATATGATTTATAATATATATCTATATAAATAAAAAATATCTGCTGCTCAGTGGTTTACTTTTGATCTGAAATGCCTGCAGTGTCTTGGAAGTATCAAAGCAGAAGGCAGTGCTGAGGAAGCAATTATTCTTGCCAGCCGCATGGAGCAGAGGTTTGGTTAATTAGGTGGAACCACCATTACAAATTGGTGTTATCGCAACCATTGAAAGTACACACAGGAACTGAGCAGCTCACCCCTCTGACTTGGTAAATGTGGTGAGCAGAAAGAGTCCTTTTCTTTCCAGTCTACTGAGGTCACAGCCCCATAATGTCTCAAGTGCTTCAAAGTGATTGGAGGTGACTGCAGTTGTTAATTCTGTTTGTAGAAAGATTGCTTTGCAAAGGCAAAAAAGTGTGGGTTCAGTTCCATCACTTGTTGGTGTGCTGGTTGGTATTTTTTTCTGGAAACTGATCTCTCTCTCTCTCTCTCTCTCTCTCTCTCTCTTTCTCTCTCCTTCTCTCCTTCTCCCTCTCTCCTTCTTCCTCTCTCCTCTCTCACATATATGTATACATACACACACACACACACACACACTTTCTTCTGTGCATTTTACAAGGATGGGCTATTGAGCAGCAGTGTGAGTGTGCACTGACATATGGATCTCACCGAGTGTGCAGCAGCGTGAGTGTGCACTGACACACGATCCCACTGAGTGTGCAGCAGCGTGAGTGTGCACTGACACACGGATCCCAGCGAGTGTGCAGCAGCGTGAGTGTGCACTGACACACAGATCCCAGCGAGTGTGCAGCAGCGTGAGTGTGCACTGACACACGGATCCCACCGAATGTGCAGCAGCGTGAGTGTGCACTGACACACAGTTGCCACCTAGTGTGCAGCAGCGTGAGTGTGCACTGACACACAGATCCCCTGAGTGTGCAGCAGCGTGAGTGTGCACTGACACACAGTTGCCACCGAGTGTGCAGCAGCGTGAATGTGCACTGACGCACGGATTCTACTGAGTGTGCAGCAGTGTGAGTGTGCACTGACGCACAGATCCCACCGAGTGTGCAGCAGCATGGGTGTGCAAGAATGTTCATCTCCCGGGTAAGTCCTTCCTGTTTACCACTGAGGAGCCCCAGCAAAGATGCCCGGCGCTGATCTCAGTGAAACAACAGCCATTAGAAGCGCATGTTGCTCCTCGCCGTTACTCAGCTGACAATGGAAGTCAAATCTGCCAAAGAGATCCTACTAATTGCACTCAGCGCTCCTGGCAAGGCAACAAAACTTGTCATCCCTCGTGTGATATCACGCAGAAGGCTTACGATTTACAGTTCTAACCTGCCCAATGCATTATGCGTGGTTCATGTTGGGAATGTTTGCCACTTCCACCCTCACACAAAACTGACGTGTTCAACCTTAATGTGTTTTTAATGTTTAAACCTCAAGTCTTGTGGTACTCTGAATATCCAGCTAGCAATGTGATAGCTGCTAATGACTGCCAATCAGCCAGAAACCAAACAATTAATATTGCAGGTGAAGAACTTCTTTTGTGCAGTGTGGCACTTTGACAAGAGGTCTCTGTGCACAGTTGCAGGTGTGAGGGTTGTCATCCCACACGTGACTCCTTGAACGTCGTGTGGTAAATCACCAAGCCGTCAAATTCTCTGAACAATGAGGACACGTTGTAGCCATGTAATCTCATTTCTGTGGATTGTTGTTGGAAATATGATATACATGACAAGTATTCTTAGTTTTCATTTGTCTCTTTCTTTCATTCTGTTGTTTTCGTTTCCTCTTTTGAAATTGATTTGACATTGAAATCACCATCTCTTTGGCCATCCCTTTCTACTCCCAGATACCCTGTTTGCTTCTGCTTATCAATAACTCTGGTTCAGAGATGTGGATGCTGAGAGTGCAGGGTGACTATGAGGTGTCATTTACTTCAGCAGATCTGAACCGTGGGAATAAACTCTGTGGTGGCTTTTCATGGCAGGCACTTTTAACAAATCTCACTTCAAGTACAAGCAACCATCAGAGGAGTGTTTAACTTGCCTTCTTTTCAGTACCTCCCTCCCTGCTAAAGCAGTCTTAAATCATTCGGCAACAGCTGCCTTGGTTATGCTGGGTCTGAATTATAGGACATAGAATTATAGAACAGGCCCTTCGGCCCACGATGTTGTGCTGAACTAATGAAACTAGTAATTAAACACCTAACTGAACTATTCCCTTCTGCTTACAGAATGTCCATATCCCTCCATTCTCTGCATATTCATGTGCCTATCTAAGAGCCTCTTAAACGCCTCTATCATATTTGCCTCCTCTACTACCCCTGGCAGTGCATTCCATGCACCCACCACTCGCTGTGTAAAAGAAATACTTGCCCCACTCATCTCTTTTGAACTTACCCCCTCTCACCTTAAATGCATGCCCTCTAGTATGAGACATTTCCATCCTGGGAAAAAGATACCAGCTGTCTACTCTATCTATGCCTCTCGTAATCTTATAAACTTCCGTCAGGTCTCCCCTCAGCCTCCACCGCTCCAGAGAAAAAACCCAAGGTTGTCCAACCTCTCCTCATAGCACATGACCTCTAATTCAGGCAGCGTCCCGGTAAACCTCTTCTGCACCCTCTCCAAAGCCGCCACATCCTTCCTATAATGGGGCGAACACAATTGAATGCAATACTCCAGGTGTGGCTGAGCTAGAGTTTTATAAAGCTGCAACATAACGTCCTGACTCTTGAACTCAATGCCTCGTCTAATAAAGGCAAGCATTCCATACGCCTTCTCTACCGCCCTATCAACCTGTGTCGCCTCTTTCAGGGAGCTATGGACTTGGAATTGGACTGAGTCTGAGTGTTAGAGCAAATCAAGATAACAAATGAAAGATTCTCACTTAGATTCTTGTAAGTCTACCACTCTGAGCTGCTTTTGGAGAAGGTGGTCTATTTGGTTATGCAATACATTTTTCTTTCATGATATCATCTTTTAAATATGCGCCCCAATAGCCAGGATGTTTTGCCAGTTAATTGCTTCCATCCACAGTCACAGAGAATGACCAGTCTTCCTGCACACAGATGATGTAATTCTTATGGTTAATTATGTATAAGAGACTGAGGAGGAACGGTTTGGATTTTGGGAGTACATTTTTAAACCATGGCTTTGAAAAGGGGGCAAAGTGCAGTCTGATTTTCAAAACAAATTGGTGAGTGGGCGCATGGCGGCTGAGCAGAAACACACAGATCACACAAGCCTTCCAAAATTAGTATCTGCAGGGACTGTAAAGGCAGAACCTAGATAATAACATTACCATGTGGTGGTGTGAGCCAGTGAGGACTGAGAGCTCGTGAGGACACAACCAGCCCTCCGCTGGGACCTCGTGGCAAGGATGTTGGATGGATGCTGCAGGTTCTTGCATCAGAGCTAAGGGATGCAGAATAACAACTGCAAAATGCCTCGTCTCTCTCTTTCCTCTTTGTGCTTTCACTCCCTACTGCTGTTCACGAAATCCTTGGGAGGATGGGGTTGATGCGCCTGTGGGCTACCATGCAGGCAGTGTCGGTGGCACAGTGGCGTCAGAGCTCCAGTGACGCCGGTTCGATTCTGACTCCCCGTGCTGTCTGTGTGGAGTTTGCACGTTCTCCCTGCGACCTGGTAGGGTTTCCTCCCACATCCCAAAGGTATGCTGGTTGGTCGGCTAATTGGCTGCTGTAACCTGCCTCTGGTGGAGCTGGTGATAGGACAATGAGGGGAGTTGATGGGCAATAAGGAGAGAATACAGTCCTAATGTAGGCAAATGGGATGAGTATAGATGGGCAAAGAAGGTTGGCATGGAGGTGTTGAACCGAAGAGCCCGTTCTGTTCTGTACAACTCCGTGACTCTTATAGGGAATGGAGTTGATGGGATTTCTCTGAGAGCCAGCATAGAGTCAATGGGCCGAATAGTCTCCTATGTTGTAAGGAAGTATGAATTAGCCATCCTAAACTCTCACTCTTCATAATGCTAATGGTTCCAACAGTTCCAAGTAAAGATCAGCTCCGGCATATCTGTTTAGATTTTATTTCAATTTGTCTCTCTTCCTTTCTCACTCAGCACAGTACTGTGGTCTGTGTTTCAGTTTATAAAGCAATAAATCTCCACCCCACCCCCATCCCACTGTAGAAGACTCTACATCCAAGCCCCCTTCCCTTGAATTGTCAACAGGTCCTGGTGCAGGGTTTCGACCTGAAACGTCAACAGTTCATCTCCCTCCGCAGATGCTGCTTGACCCACCGAGTTCCTCCAGCAGATTGTTTGTTGCTGCAGATTCCAGTAACTGCGGTGTCACATGCCTCTCTGAAGAATTTGTTTTTGCATCTCCCTGACATGCAGTCTATTCACATCTATTTCCCAGCATGGCTGTTGATAGCTTCACACAGTGCAGAAGGAGGCCATTTGGCCCTTTGTGCCTGTGCCAGCACTTTGGGAGAACCATCCAGGTGTCCCACTCCCTTGCAATTTCCTTCCCACCTCAGTGATTGTCCCTGCAAGTTATTCATTCGATTCCCAGTTAAAAGTTAATATAGAATTTACTTCCACTTTCCCTTGGTAGTGCCGCATTCCAGATCGTGACTTTTCTGAGTGTAAATGTAAATAAAAGCTCTGCTCCTCCCACTGTTCAGATAATTGCCTTTGTTCTGTCAACGTTGGTTACAGACCTGCAGACCCCTCTGCCATTGGAGCCAGGTTCTCCTTTATACTCTTATCAAAAGCATGATTCTGAATTCCTCCACGCTGAGCAATCCCAACTTCTCCGGTCTCCTCGTGATATAAAATAGATTGGATGATGTTGCTGAGTGTGATTTGATAAGTCACTGTCAATGGTGAACCAGCATACGGCAGTGCATCTGGTGGAGCTGCTGCCTCACGGCTCCAGAGACCCAGGCTCAATCCTGACCTCCGGTTCTGTCTGTGTGCAGGTTGCACGTTCTCCTTGTGACTGTGTGGGTTTCGTCCCACTTCCCCAAGATGTGCCGGTTGGTGGATAAATCGGCCATTGTATATTGCTGCCTAGTGTGCAAGTAAGGGGTGGATTCGGGGTGGGTGGGAATGTGGGGAGAATAAAGCAAATAGGATTGGTATAAATAAGTGTTTGATGGTTATCACGGACTATATCCAAGACTGAGATCGATAGAGTTTTAAATATAAGGGATACAGGATCAGTGCCAAAAAGTTGCCCTGGGGTAAGACATCAGACATAACCTTGGCAGAGTAGGCGTGAGGAGCCTACTCCTGCCTCTGTTTCTGATGTTGAGAACAAAGAGATATTGCTGCTATGTAAAAGCACAGATTTTTGAAAGTAAATTATGGAAAACTACTCTTTGCTAAATCAATATTATTAGTTCTTAACCACACAGAAACTGTCATCGCTCCTGAAACACATCCCAACCTACCAACATTTCAACCCCAAACCTGTTGAGGTACAATTCTCTATGTGTTAAATATCATTCAGCATCTGAGTGAAATGACTATTCCGTATGCCTGGAAGTGAATCATTTGTAGTCTGTTAGTCAGTGCGGGTGTATCAGAGTGATTCTGTCCTGAACCAAAATGTACACTTTTCAACAAACTTAAGCAGGCAGGAATCAAAAATATAAAACTCTGTGAATGTTCCCAATTCTAGGCCAGGAACAGAAGCCAATTCTGACACCTCTACTCCACCCATTGAATGTACAGAACAAAGGTAGCTCATTCAGCCTACATGATCCAAGCCAATGTTTATGCTCTACCCAAGCCCTCCTAGTCCTTGTCGCTTAACCCTATCAGTATAACTTATTGTTTCCTGTCTTGTTAGTTTTACCTTGGCAAGTCTCATGTAATAAACTGAGTTGAGGAGTTTTCCTGAATTCTGATCGGAAATATTAGTTACTATCTTGCCTTAGAAGCATTCAACTTGTCCTCCACTGCCCTCCCCAGCCCCCACACCTCTGCATCTACCCTTTCATAAGCTTAAAAGACCATCCATCAGCTCACATCAAGAATTGAAACTGAGAGCCTCATTGCCGTTAGATCCAATTTGCTACAATAAACCTGAGCAGCATAGGTTTGCAATTGTGGACCGTTTACCAAAAAGCACAACCGGTTGTAATAAATCACCTGCTTTTAAAATGGAATAGCTCCAAGGCACTGCTGCTTTACCATATTAAATTTTCTATATTTTGTTATTACAATCTATGATTACTTCCCAAATGCTTTCCAATTTTCCAAGCGCAGTTTTACACCTGCCAAACTTCCAGTTCATTTGCCAATTCCCATTAATCTTTCAACTGAATGCGAGTTCATCAGAACGTGGAAAGCGCAACAAAGAAGTCCTTAAAAATGTCAAGAACAGGTTTATTTTATATTTATCCTGCTCCTAATCATTATGGCTGCCAATCCATAAAATATAAATTATTCATCCATTGGATCAATATTGCAACAGTATTTTACAATTGCACAAATTGTTAATGATTAAGAGGAAGTATTAGGGCCTGACACTTCTCCTCCCCATTATCCTCACTGTCTTCCTCTATATTTTTCCTCTACATCAGAACGAGAATTGAACATCAATGAAATCATTCAGATGCATCACATTATTTAGATCATTAATCTTGACCCTGAGTGTCCTACACACAGATGTCTGTTCTGTATTCATGTGTATTTCAGACTTTCACTGCTTGACGTTTTAGTGCATGATTTAATTTGTTTTGGGAAGGAGAGGTCTGTGGTGTTAGGAGGAATGTGTAGATTCATTTGACTACATAAGAGTTCTGCAAAACAATCCTAAGTTATTTAGCTCAGAGCTACGATGATGTGTGAAGGATTACTTAAATGTAAAGAATTTTGTTAAACTTGAGTCCATAATACCTTTGAGTTGAATGTGCATTTTCTCATGTCTTTTGAGACTCGGGGGAAATTAAAGGGAATGTCAACACTTTTTTTTAAGTGGTAAAAATTTGGATGCCTTCTTCATAGCATATTTCTTTCATGCAATCATAGATATATTGGTAAATTGGTTTATTCTTGTCACATGTACCGAAGTACAGTGAAAAACTTTGTTTTGCGTGCAGTCCATACAGGTCATTTCATTACAACAGTGCATCGAGGTAGTACAAAGGAAAAGAATAATAGAGTGTAGAATAAAGTGTTACAGTTACAGGGAAAGTGCAGTGCAGGCAGACAATAAGGTGCAAGGCCATAACGAGGCCGAGATTGTGAGGTCAAGAGTCCATCTTGTTGTACTCGAGGACTGTTCAATAGTCTTATAACAGAAGGATAGAAGCTGTCCTTGAGCCTGGTGATGCGTATTTTCAGGCTTTTGTATCTTCTACCCGAAAGTATAAGAGACCTTTTGATCCGTTTTGTCCATGTCAGTTGAATAAGTTATTTAGACTAAGTTCACTTGTTTCTTTCCTTCTCCACACCACCAAGGGTTGTGGTCCATCACCCAGATACTCTTTTTAGGTGATGAAGGTTTTAGCTTCCAACACCCTGCCAGTCAACGACTTCCAACCCCCACCACACCCTGGATGAAAAGAATGCATCCTCCAGTTTCTTTTTCCTCAAAAGTTTAAAATAAAAGTGAAGATTTTCCACCTTTCTTGCCTCATTCATCCAGTAGATCCAGATAGATCATAGTGATCAATGGGGCTTCTCCTGCTCACTAGACTGAAAATTCCTAAAATCCTCAATATCTGTTCCAAATGTCTTTCTTGATCTTTGCTGTGTAATCAAATGATTGGAATCACTAATCTTAACCCTGAACCCAGTGCACTCAGATTTCTACTGTGGTTTAGCAGCATTATGTAATAGTACAGGATTTAATATTCATGGTGATACTTCAGTGTTGGTTCTACACAATAGATTCACATCTTTCTTGTATTCCCATTTGCTATTCTCCAACATGACTTTCTTTACAATTTGCATTCCAATTCTGTTCATGTTCTTTATTTTCTGATCCTGTGCAATATTTCTTTATCAAACCATTTGTCTGCCTCCTTCTCTGGACCTTTTCAATTTTTCATGCTCATTAGTACTTGCAGAATTTTTTTGGTGTGAACAAACCTGACAATGTGCAGCTTTGATTTTTTTTTGTGTGTATGTTAGGTTTTGCCTGTTGTAAGATGAAAGGCCAAAGTTTTGCAATAGCTGTACCTTTTAGTGTACTGATAGATTAAAATAAAAATAATTTAACATTATGTTTTCATTCCTGGAGATAATCAGTAATACTGCTGAGTGATTTTTAAAAAATACAAGTTGATTGCAGTTTAATTTCTGTGCAAACAAGGATGTTTTCATATGGTTCATTGGAAAATACATTGTACTTAAATCTGGTTCAAAGGAAATCCTTTCATCTAGAATCACTTTTGACAAAATTTCTCATTGTATTCAAATCCATCGTGGGTTTTCCTTTCTCAATCTCTGCAACCTCCTCCATTCCAGCATGTCTCAGATCTTTCTTTGTCTTGTACATTCCCAACTTCCCTCATCCCAACCATTGGAGATTGCGCACTGCAAAAGCAAATAGCCTCATTATAGTCACTAAGTTCTCACACTATATATGGGGTGTTTCTGGCCCAGATGCTACAAGAGGAGGGGAGTGAGGGGTTCCACTTGTCTCACTCCCTTCCTGCAAAGACAAAATCTAGTTTATTGTCAAATGCACAAGTACATGTCTGCACAGGTGCAATGAAAAACTTACTTGCAGCAGCTTCACAGGCACATAGCATAATATGAAGCATTCACAAGAGAAACATAAATTAAATATAAACTATACACAATTTTTATAAGAAAAAGACAATTAGAACAAAAATAGAACGAAGTCCATTTTAGTGCAAAGTGATCAGAGTGGTCATAGTGTTGCTATACTGAGGTGGTGATCAGGGTTTTGCCGGTTGGTTCAAGAACCAAATGGTCGAAGGGAAGTAGCTGTTCTTGAATCTGGTGGTGTGGGACATCAGGCTTCTGTACCTCCTGCCTGATGGTAGCTGCGAGAAGATGGCATGTGGTCAGTGGAGGTGATTCAGATTAATTTATTGTCACATACACCAGGGTGCAATGAAATTCCAAAGTCTGTGTGAAACGGTATACGTGGTGGTAATAAATACTGTGATGAGCGCAAAACCACAAAAGAATGGCATGGTGCAAAGTATAATAGTGCAAACTGAAGTAGTGCAAAAAGAAATGCTAAAGTGACAATAACAGAAGAGGTAGAATTAAAGGTTTGAAAACATGGCAGCACCACTGGAAAGGGGGTGTGGAAGAGGTGATTGGTTCAGAAGTCTGACAGCAGTGGGGAAGAAGCTGTTCTCGAGTCTGTTTGTTTGGGCTTTCAAGCTCTTCTATCTTCTCCTAGAAGATAGAAGAGAGAAAAGGGAATGGTCAGGGAGACGGGCATCCTTGACGATACTGTTAGCCTACTTTTTTGGAAAATTAGTATAATATTATCTCTCAATTTTCACGTGCAATTAAATATTTAAAAACGAGCATAATTTGTGATGTTAATGTTGAGTAATTACTAATCTTTAATACATAAGTCAGGTTGGCCCAGAATTTTCAGTCAGGAGCAAAGGTTCTTATTGAGCTTGAGAAACACACACAATGAAGGTTGAGTGATCTCAGCAGCAAGTACATCCCTTCTCCTGATGCCGACCGTCGTCAAACATCAATTCTAACGTATCCCTGGTGCTCTACGATGACATTAAACTGACAGAGCAGCCAGTCATATTAAAGAATTCTCACAAAGAGCTAACCAAGAAATGACTTAATTGTTTTTTTAAAACACTTCACAGTGCTAGATAATTATTGAAGCATGCACCCATCAAAATAGAAGCTGAAATATGTAAAATTTTAAATAATTTTCTGTTTTAAAATAATTATGGAAGGAAATTGCATTCATTTTTTTTAGGTCCAGCTATCCTAAGCAATAATAATTATGACAGCATACCATTTAAAAACCCATTTAGACTAAATACTTGGTGAGGGAGTTGCTGTGTAAGTACCTGAAATTCACATTGTTTCAAGTGATTTTAGTTTGGATGCATGAAACAAGCTGCAAACCATGCACCCCATGGAGGCATGTTGGATCCCTGACAACAATTTGAGGATTTTCCTCAAAGTGATACATATCCAGTAATCCTGATGTTGGAGTAATGGTGGTGTATGCTAGTGGATTATCACAATTACCACCACAATATCCAGAATATTATTTTTCCCCTAACGTGGATGAGATATTTCTGATTTATAAAAGATGTTACAGTGTAAGTAAAGGAGTGGCCCAGGACTTCTCGTCAGCAGCAATGATTCGTATTAAGCTTGAGAAAAATTTCCAACAAAGATCTTGTGATCTCTGTGATGAGAACATGCCCTTTTCTGATGTTGCTGCTGTGAAACA